>NC_073702.1:45212046-45815700 GCF_023634085.1 Falco cherrug
GCAGGCTTACTGCACCTGTAACTAAACATGCTGCTGCGGTCCCAAGATAGGGGGAAAAATAGAGTTTGAGTACAGATCTGAAACCAGATTAAACTTTGCAGCAGAAAGTCACAGCAGACTGTGGCAGCTCAGAGTAGGGTGTAAGACACATGGGAGAGGTGTGACTATGCACAAACCCTAAGTCAAACCACACCTGAAGGAATTAAAAGAAACCCACAAAACTAATCCTGCACCACTTAAAATAAATTTCAAAGTATTTACAAATACCTAAGTACTATCACGTAACAGGATGTCAAAGCAGCAAGGCTGCACTTATCAGCTATGACCTTTCCATGAATCATGCCCAATGAAGTTATCTATGTTCCAACAGCAACTGAAATAGTAATGAGCTTGTAAAGTTTACAGCAAACAAGATATAAGGAAAATAATCTAAGCACTTTGTCTTGCAAGTTTAATTCTACACTGTGTATAAACACACATGCTTCACAGTAAGAATACTCACTTTCCACACTAGCTGTGAGTATATATGGTTTATCAAAATTAACACAATAGAAACTCATTGAATTAATGCACCTCTGGTAACAGAATACACTTTATCATTTGCTCCAAGCACCTCAAATACTTATGAAGTTGGAACAGCCCAGAGCAGCAGGGGTTGAGACGTAACAAAAGTTCAAGGTACCTAGAAGTTTTGAGAGTGAGGTTTTGGAACTTAATTTTATATTTAAAGATAACAACCTGACTGTCGTCAAGAAAACATCAGGGATACATCATGTTTTCCATAATGACTTTAAGGAATTATTGTAAGGAACAACTCTAAGTAATTTCTGCTTGCATTCATACATTAGAATTTGGGAAGCTGTAACTGAATGCAGTATCAATCCCATTTCACAAAGAAATTCCCCATAACTTTTAAAAAATAAAAGATTGATATGGAGATGTTGGGTGGGAAGATTAAAGTTGGGATCTATCAGTTACAACAGGGGACCCACCAGCCACTCTGCTGACTGAGAGAACAGCACAAGCCATACAAGGGAAATCCTTCCAAAGAGTCCTGTACAACCTTAACATCTGGGCTAAGCCAGAGCCTGAATTCTGGCAGAGTGTACATGTTTCCATTATTTCAGCCTGCTATACAGGCTCTGGCATCAAAGCAACCATGTAAAATTCAGAAAGTTCTCTTTGCAAGCCAGAAGAGAAAAAATCCAAAGTAACAGCTTTCAGGAATCAATTTTTACGGTTGACATGGCCTGCATCACCTCTGAGCTCCCTTCCAACTCAATACTCTTCACAACACCTACTCCCAGCAACATTCGGTATCAACAAGCGATTGTGTTAATTACTTGGGAAACAGGAGAGTTGCCAGACTTATTGGATACTAAACAAACTGGTTCTCCTCCACTTACCGTATTTAACAGTAACGGGAGCAAAAGAAAAATAGCCAGCAACCAACAACATAAGCATACCTTGCTATTTATGAAAAAAAAAAAATTAAGAAAAATATAAAAATCATTAGAGAGAGATACACGTTGGCAGATCATTTTATGTTTTCAATGCTAAGCCTTTCAAAAGACTTTTTTAAAAAAGTCACATTACTTACTCCCCGTTTCCACAGGGGATGGCACTCTTTCAAAATGACAGATGATCGATGTTAAACCAACACGTTTCTCAGCACATGCAGGCGCGCCTGCCGCAGACGGGATACCTACAACTGGTGCCTACTGCTTCTCTGTGGAGCAGAAAACCGCCATAACTGCCAAAAGCTTACTCCACTGAGGAAAAAACCTCAGCAGGTGGCGGGTGAAGGGCCGAGCAGAAGCGCAGCGGGGTGTCCGCACGGGCGCCCCGGTGCCTCAGGCGCAGCCCCGCACGGCTGGCCGGGGGACCCTCACACCGGGCGGCCCCCGCGTCGCGATGCCCCCGGGGGCGCCACACGCGCGAGCCCCAGCAGTGACACCAGGCCGCCGAGCTCGGTGTAATGGGCACGGTGGCACCACGGCAGCCACCCACTCTCCAGAGCGGTGCGCGGGCCCCGGGCCGGAGGAACCGACGCCTCCCCCCGCCGGGTCCCCGGCGCCGCGCGGGGCTGCCCCTCGCCTCAGGCCGAGCAGGGGCAGCCGGTGGCCGCCGCCGGGAGGGCTGGGGGGCACCGAGGCGGGGCGGGTAGCCCGGGGAGGGGGGGGGGGAAGGGGCAGGTACCGCGGGTCTCCCCCAGCCACTTACTCCTCTCCAGAGCGCAGCCCCACCGCAGCAGCAGCTCCCCGCAACCACGACCCCTCCGCTCCTTCCTCCTGCGGCGGCGCTGACCCCTCCCCCGGCCCTGCCCGCCTCCTCCCGCCGCCGCCGGCAGTTTGAAGGTAAATCCGCTGCGTCACTTCCAGCGCGGCGGGGAGGCGGCGTCTGTGGTGGGGCCGAGGGCTGCCCGGCCGAGCTGGCAGCACGTTGGTGGCTGTTTTGGCGTCGTTACTGACAGCGACGACCGGTTTGTTTTTTTTTTTTTAGAAAAAAAAAAAAAGGAAAATTAAAAAAAGGAGGTGGGGAAGTAAAAACGCGGGAAACAAAGAAGTGGTGGAAAAAAAGACTTAAGTTGCATTGGCCGGGAATCGAACCCGGGCCTCCCGCGTGGCAGGCGAGAATTCTACCACTGAACCACCAATGCTCAGTCGATGACTGCTTCCCGCCTCCGTCTCTCGAAGGTGACGAGAGCGGGCGGCGCTGGAGAACAACCGCATTTGTTTAGATGGGGGAATTAAACTTTCCTCCCAGAAGCAGAGAAGCATCAAAGGATCACAACAGTGGAAAGACACCTTGGCCATCTTAGGAATTACTGTTTCACAGCAACATTTTCAATGTAACTGCGTTTTACACTGTATTTAACATAGGACTGCAGCGAGAGCTGATAGGTGTTGCAATAGGTGCAGCACAAGAGACCCAAGAGTACAGACAGGCCTGAAAAACAGCAAGTTTGTACCTCCGAGGGGGATGGATGCAGCACGGTGAGGAATGGGGTGCTACCAGCGCAGCCTGAGCCCGCCCTGACAGAGGGGGGGGCTTAGCAGAAGTACAGTCAGTCAGGGGAAAGGGGCTTCATACCGCTAGTTACTTCCCATAATTCACAAAGATGAATTTTGCCTTGTAAATGGCATGTATCCATTTTTATCCACATATTCATTGCTTTGTGACCATCTCCAGCTCTTCAAACTGTGATAAAGGGTGTTTTTATGGGAAAGAAGACACATCACGTACTACAGGGCTAAGGAAAACTAGACACCGAGCTCAGCAAGCCGCAGGAACCTGTCCCCCAGTGTGATGTCCCTTAACTTATCCCCCATATAAATAGACTCAGCTGCTTAGCAACAAATAGGCTCTAAAATGCAGCTGGTTAATGATGGTCCATGAGGGTGACCTCAGAAAACCTGCAGCCTATTATGCAGTCTTTTAATTAAATTTACCATCATCTGTTCTTATGCTTTTGCTCTTGCATTTTTACCCATTTAACATCGTTAGACTGGCACTTTTAGCCTATCCCTTCAATGAGTGTCTGAATTTAAAATAAGCATTTCTATATTTGCTGTAAGAAAAAGCCGTTGATGACTTTCTAAACTTCCAAGTCTTACTGTACCGCGTCACTTGGCTACCGAGAGCTGGAGGGATTACTTTTCCTCTGTTTGTCAGTGGCTAATGAACGAAAAATGGTGCTGTACTCCCACCTCCAAACCAAAGGCAGAAGAATTAGGATGCAAGCTGTCTCTGCAAGATGACACTGGTTCCTGCATTGGCAGTTTGAGATGTGCACTTACAGATGTGGACTTTCTCAAAGGCAATTTCCCCTCCTAATAAACACAAAAGCTGTGATGTGTTGTCGTATCTCTCAAGAACAGGAATAGCTTTATCATACATAATGAATGCATAATAAATAACTAAGATTTAATTATTTTGACAAAAGAGGCAGCAGAGGACAGGGATAGAGCACCAAGAAATTGAACTCTTGAACACCAAAATGTATGCTTTTGAGAACAGGTTACAAACATGAGATGACAGTTAAGTACCATGACATTTCTGCTATTTAACAAAACAATTTGTGTATGTTTATCAGTAGAGCTGTTGCAGCATAAAGGGGACTTGGAAAAGAGGGGTGTGAAGGAGAAGAAACAAACAAAAAAAAAACCCCGAGCACATTTGGGCAACTAATGTTCACATTTCATATTTGACTAGCCAAGACAAAAAATTGATTTTCACTCCTTATAAAGATTCATTGTATTTTGTTATCATCCCAGCAGGTATTACACTAAAGAAACCAATTCTGAGAAAACAGTTTCCAAAACTCAGGAACGTCACCGATTACCAGTAGCTGATAGTTCAGTTTGGCTGTTCACAAGTGCTGGAATTCTTTCCCTTATTCTGAAGTAACTTTTAAGTGTCAATGCAACCATCCATTCATGTCCCTTAGGTCAAATGTGCATGCTGCACTAACAGTTCAGTCAGCAGTGGCAAGGAAGCCTCAGCTCCTTACCTGCTGGGCACAAAGAAATGGGCACCCTGGCACTCCTGCACAAAGGGGATGGACGCTCCCAGGTACCTACTAGAAAAGTCAGCATAAAAGATGCACATTCTTTTCATACAAACATCAGGAGACTTTGAGGTTATGGTTCAAGCCACTACTACGTAACCCTATAAAAACCCAAACATGCCAGTAAGCATTCCGAGATCACAGTCCATACATGCAGTCGGACTACGGGTATGCAGAGACCTGGCGAAAAGGGATGCCCATGGTGTTACACAGACAAGCACACAGTATGCAAAAGACTGGTGAGCAACTTACTATAGCCATGAGATAATGCAAGATTGTTAAATTTACTAACTACGCATACAATAAATGAATGATTTGCTTAAGCGGAATTGTATGGTGGTCTATGTATTTAATTGGAGGATCCAAAAGAACTGACAGAAGGATATTTATAATATAAAAAAGACATTATATATACATATACACACATGGAATATATCTATATAGATATATAAAAATCAGTAAACTTGAATAGTGCCTTTATCAAAGAGCATCTTAAGGAATTAAAAAATTTTACTATGACATTGACCCAATTTATTATCCTTTTGCTTTGGCTGAATTAAAGCAAACAGATTAAAGGTCTGATCTGAAACGCCAAAGACATTTGAAACCAAAGCGTAATAGTGTCTTGGTGACAGCAGCAGCATCTAAGAACCCCCCTACTGCACTGCCTATTAGCTGAATAGTTTTAAAAGGAGTCTAAATCAATCATTCCCACTCACAGCTTTGCAACAGCAGAAGATAGGTCAGTCTCAAAGAGACTTTCTAGCCATATATTCTATAGATTCTATTACAAATCAAGGATAGAAAAGATACAGCAAGAGGGCCTGCCCTAGGATAGAATGCCACTGAATATCAAATAGTATTTACAGTAGTACAGTTACAGGATTATAGAACATTTTATAAATACAATTAACATGTATACAAGGGCACGTAGAAGAGAAATTTGTTTTCACACTTTACAAAGTAAGAGTAACCTGAACTAAAACTTACTGCAGAATTCCACAGCTGCTGGTTAGGAGCCTCTCTTCTCAACTGCCTGTACAAACCAATCCCCATCGTAAGTCACCAGTGAAACACCCATGTTTTAAGCAGCAGCTACAAAGAATCTCAAAAGACTCTGAATCTATGTATGAAACGTGAAGTTTCAAAACATGGGTAAGGCATAGCATCTTAGAGAGTTGTGACAACGCTTACGTATAACTTTCTCAGAGAACCTGGACTGTAACACATTATTTTTGCAAGGAAATACGTAATACTGCAGCATACAGGAGGCAAAATTAAAAGAAGGTATATCACAACTTCTAACACAAGATAACAGAAAACGCCAGAAGCATCTACCGAATTCTAAAGATGTGAACTCTTCCTATATTTGTTGAAAAATGGTAAAATAATATTTAATATTTCAGTACGTGCACATGTCCTTAAAAGACTCAATAATTTCCTTTAATAAAAGCAACTGGTTTTGCTTGTATAGAACTGTGGTGCCTTTACAGGACACCCACCCCCACCCCTTTTTAAAATACTGGCTGAAGACCAGTTATAAACAGAAACATACCATAATACAATGCAGGCAGAGGAGAAATATACTCAGGTAAAAAGGCAATTTTAACAGTCAATGTAATGAAGAACTGAAATTATTTTCTCTGCATACTTCAAAAACTGTAAGGCAAACTTGATAAAATTACCTTTAGCCAGTAATATATTATACTTTACTCCAAGACAAGTAGACCAGTTTTACTGGGATACTTACTATGAAGGAGGATAATCTTTATAAAGTTTATTTACATGGAAAACAATCTTTTTTACATAATATATAAAATGGAGTAGTTATACACTGCAGCCATTTTATAATATTAAAGCTAAATGAAATTAATCTTAAAAGCTATTCTATTTCAACAGCTGTGGAATAGACAGAACATGAACTGTTTTATTTAGCTACAAACCCATTTTCATTATAGAAAGTAACTAACTACCTGCTTGAGAAAAGAAAACAATTTTTCATAAGCATCTTCTAACCATAATAAGCACTTCACAGTACAGGGGTGAACTCCCACAAATGTTTTCTCCTGTGACCAAGTCCATTTAAGAAGTTTCCTCGCTGCCAACCCTCTTTACTGCAGTTCACTGCTTCCTCAGTCATGCCAATATAAAGGATTTTTTGGACCACACTGGAAACTGGATCACTCAAACAGGCTTTCAAGAAAGAAACCTTCAAATGCTAAACACCAAGCAGTTTTTTACTGATCCAGTATTAGCAGAGCACTACAGACAGTTGCACTGGCACAAAGAGACACTGAACCGGAGCACAGAAAGGGAACAAACGGCCGGAAGCGCACAAGAATTTCTTAAACCAGCTTGGTGAGAAGACTAACCTAGTAATTGGCATTTGCTGCAAGAACAGCTATGAACACCAATTTCATGATGTTTAGATAGTCACAATGCCAGTGCAATGGCACAAATAATAATTTAAGAAAACAGTAACGCTTACAGGCACATTATTAGATTATCCATTGGAATTCAATTCCATGGAGAAGGAAATGTTTTAAAAGACACAAAGTTTACTTAAAATAGTGCATTTTCTTTACCACTGTGTTAGCTTCGGAAGAAAGGAGGAGAGAGATAAAAAAACATTATTCTTTCTGCCTCTCACCTGTAACTCCTGGTCTTGTCTCAGGGAAGCTGCTTAGTGGGTTGCCCCCTCCCTGCTCCCAGTAGCCTTAACAGGCTCAGTACCCTCCCACCAGGAGACCCAAGGGGATGTCTGCTCACCTGCTGCAGGAAATTATTAGAACAGTAACGCAGAAGGCAGTAGACACAGCCCTGAGTTTCTAATTCTGTTCTGAACTGGGCTGTGAAAGATGGACCACTTAAACTGTACCGATGGCTCAGATGGACTGGTGCATGACCCTTCTCCTCACCGTCTGTGTAACTACGAGGAAAACTGTTAATGCCAAGTGAAACTGGTCCCCACAACAACAGTCTTGAAAGCCGTAATTTATAATCTTTACCCATTACCATCTCAAATATATAATAAAGAAACTATTCTAAAATTTATTTTTCAAACTAAGAATTCCAGCTAAAGCAGAACTGTGCATACTTTGTAGTTTGGTTGTAGTGAGAAAATTAAACTAGATTTCAGAAGGTATTGTTCCTGAAGCTTCTTCTCCTCTCATAACCATAGGAGAACATGTTACGTTCTGACGACAGGAGACAATCAAGTTGCTTCTGAGTGCACAGTCCTTCTGCTTTGAGAGTACCAGTTGCATGCTACAGCGTTATTAACGTCAAATTCAATTACTATTTAATAAAATACTAGTTCTAATGCTTTATCACTTTACAATCACACTACAGCCACGACGTACACTTTCTTGCTCCAGGGCTGAGAACTATGCCACTACCACAGCTGCTGGAACCACTTCACCAGATAAATGGCTCAGTTCTTCCAACGCTGTGAACAGTTAGGCTAAATACAGTGAGAAGTGAGGGTACAGCAGCCTTTTTTTTTTCTCTTCAGAAACGTTATCAGAGAGCTTTATTAGTGTAAAGTAGGTTTTATATTTGGTCAATGCAAGGAAAAACTGTCATTAAAAATTCTGAAGCAGAGATCTGTTTTCTAAAATTACTCAGTATATGTACAAATAGATACCAGGCATCATCTTCGGAAAAAAAACCCAAACAAAACACTATTTCCTATTTTGAGTACTTAGAGTACAGAAAACCAATAATAAAATTCAAGTGATATTTTTCTCACCTAACATCAAATCTCTTCTAAATTAAACAATTAACAATGCTGAAATAAATTAATATTTGAAAAGGATTCCCTGTATTCTGGGGAAACAAAATGTACAGAAAGGAAAGAAAAGACAGTTTTCTTAGTGTTTAAAAAAAAATGCATGCATGTATTTACCCTACCCTAGCAATCTTCTCTCAATTCTCTGAAGAGACTTCTCAAAAATTGCAGCTTCAAAATAAGTTTATTTAGTTTTTATTCCTCTACTAAACATAAACCAGGTCACGATTTTGAATTCCTCTACCTGCCTGTTCATCATCATCATCATCATCATCTGACTGCTGTTCTGAGTTTTGGGAACTGCCATACTCATACTCAATGGGCTTTGGATTGTTGTATGGGTAGCCATTGTCATCAAAAAACCTTCGGAAGGTGAACTCGTAAAAAGCATGTTCAGGGTGTTTTCCATTTTTGTACCACCCATTAAGTGTATCATTTCTGTTCCCATCCTTATCATCATCACTCCACAATTTATCTGGATCAACTGGATCAAAGTTTGACGTGTCCGTAGGATGAGCAATTTTGGGAATGTAGAAAGCTGACTGCCTCCGTAGATCACTTGAAAAATCAATTGTTTTAAAAAATGGATGAGCTTTTATTTCATCTGCACCATTTTTGCCTAAACGATCTTCTGGCCCTCGGCAGAGTTTAATAATAAGGTCAGAGGCCTCCGGAGTCAATTTAGCTTGAGGTGGAATATGAAGTGCAGTTTGCCAGTTGATAACCTTTAAAGCAAAAATAGGTGTTATTCTATTTACAACTTCATAAAAAGGAAAAAACAGTGTAAGTTAGAACAACAAAATGAAAAACCAAACAGCCACAAAACAGTCACTCGACACGCGTAAGTGTTTTCACACTAGAGAGGGGAAATATGAAGCTACTCTTTCAGAAAACAAGTTACGTTTTCTCTAGAAAACCAGCAAAATCCAGGTAAAATTTAGTTAATTCCAAATCTAAACTAGAGTCTGGCATGGAATATCCCTGCTGTAAACCAATGAAGATACTGTAAAATCCAGCACCTGGAACCTGAGATTAGACACATGGTTTACAATCTTTAAAAAAAGGTGAGGCAAAAGAATTTTGCTTTATCTGATGGGCTAGAAAGAGGAACAGATTTAAAGTTAAAAAAAGAACCCAAACAACCAAAAAAACCCACACTACATTTCAGCCAACTAGTATCTTGCAAGCTTAATGCAGTTTTGCAAAAATGGCACCCACAGAAGACTGCCCATGTGATTTCTCTGAAACAGATGGGGCTCAGGGAGGAAGGGAGCAATGGCTCTGAACTGCCAGTAACCCTGAGCAGCCACGGTCATCTGCTGCTCCTCCACCTTTGCACACAGATACATCACCAAAGGAAATCTTGTGCAGGTAAGCAGGCATGGAAGCCAAGTAGTGGGAAAACAACACCCAGATGCTGGAATAGGAGAGGAAAGTGGAAAGAATAACTGGAACAGGTGCAACAATCGAAAGGGAATGGCCGAGATCTGCAATGTGATTGCTAGTTGGCCTCTTTACTGTATAACCAGATAAAAGATACGAATATGATCCTTGAAATCCCTCTACAAATTAAGTGTGCTGCCATGGTAAAGTTTAAAATCTTGTTAGTTTATAACACGCTTGGATAGAGCAGCACTCTCAAAAGTCACCTTTGATTCTATTACAAATTAGAAAGACTATGCAAATTTTAAGCCTGCTTTTTCAGGCTGTTAATACCAGACTTTTAAAAGTTACCTTCATTTGTGTTTCCAGTGGTGTTTGTGCCAGGAATGGAGGCTGCCCCACTAACATTTCAAAGAGAATTACTCCAACACTCCACCAGTCACACAACTGTGTGTAACCTGAAATGAAGTCATAACAAGGTAGTCAAAGTCTCAGTAGGAACTTAGTCTTGTATTTCTACGAATAAAAAAGGGTCACAAGCAAATTCTATTCAGTACACTTGCTTAAGACTTCCATGATAACAACTATCTATTTTTTGTCAAAATATTATACACATGGGAAAAGTGGCAGTTTAAGAAATTTGAAGCAAGCTACCTGAATATCAGTTACTCTGCAGCAAGATTACAGTACAAAAATGCATTACCTGTTCGTAACAATACTTCTGGTGCAATGTAATTGGGTGTGCCAACAAGAGAATGGGCCAGGCAGCGCTGATGCTGACGTGCAGCCCTTCGTTCAAGTGGCTTCAGCCGATCTCCACACCTGCAATTTGCTGGGTCACCCCATTCATTGCTGAAATCCATACTGTCTTGACGCGCATGATCACCTATAATAGAGTCAGAGAGATGCCAAAATTGAGGAAGATTACTTTAGTTCTTACCTAGTATGAAATTTTCTTTATTTGTTAACATTTGTTGTTATAAGACAGAATCTGTTTCAGTTTCAACACTCAAAGAGTTAAAATGGTCATCAACATCAGGCTTTTGGTATTTTCCATCATAAGCAAAAAGTCAACTTTTGAGGAAACTTTAAGTTATTTTTTAACATTAACTATGAAGAAGTATTGAGTTTGAGCTTTCCTCAGTTTTCCTTAACATAACCACACTTGGGGTACAGGGCATATATTGTTCTTCCTCTTATGTAAACAGAAAACCCCCAATACTTAAAGCATCAAAAACTAAAATCAGATTTTACATCTTCAGCTTCTCTCCAAAGACTGTGTAACAGCCTGGCCTAAGATACATATTTTGATAAAAACAAATCAAAAGTAATTTAAAAATTGTTTTGGAAGGTATATTTTTGTTTTTGAAAATGAGAAA
Source organism: Falco cherrug (assembly GCF_023634085.1). NCBI lineage: Eukaryota > Metazoa > Chordata > Aves > Falconiformes > Falconidae > Falco > Falco cherrug. Next base: position 45,223,169 of record NC_073702.1, read on the forward strand.
TAGGCAATTACAAAATCTCTTATTTTACCTCTCAGAACTCTGATTTCCTTTTTTAGCTGTTGTTTTAAATAATCAAGTAGGATTTTTAAAAACCTACTTAAACCTTTCTCAGAAATCAACAAGGTACACTGAAGTAGTACATGAGACAGAGCTTGGCGTAAGGTTTTCAACAACTGTTACATTTAAAACATCACTACTATCTTCCAAACAGAGTTAGGGCTGTTGTCTATGTAATTACCTTGTTACTGCTGTGACTTTCCCTCTCCAAATCTCAGAAGCCACTAATATGACAAACTTACAGCAGAATAACTCATTCCTTCTCCCTTAAGGAATCAATGCTCATACTCACAAACTCCCCCACATACCAAACGCTGCTTTCTATAATTTGAGTGGTGTGCAGATGTATTGTTAGATGCATTACTATCCAGAAAGGGAACAGCACAGTCATCTTTCTACTCATTATTTAATTCCTTGAAAAGAATGAGACATCAATAAAAAGAAACCTTTTATATTTCTCTTACCACTCTGGTAGTATTTTGAATCGTGGGTCCATCGAAAACCTGTACAGAGCCCGAAGTCAGTCAATTTAATATGACCATCGCGGTCTATCAAGATATTATCAGGTTTAATATCTCTGTGGATGAAGCCCATTTTATGAACACTTTCAACTGCGCAGGTCAGCTCTGCTGTGTAGAACCGTGCCAGATTTTCTGGAAAGACACCCATTCTAATTAGGAGACTCATCATATCACCTCCTGGAATGTAGTCCATTACAAAGTACAAATTGTCCTTATCTTGGAATGAATAGTACAGGCGAACCACCCATTCATTATCAGCTTCTGCAAGGATATCCCGCTCAGCTTTAACATGAGCAACTTGATTTCTAAGCAAGACATCTTTTTTCCTTAGAGTTTTTGTTGCATATAAAGCGTTAGTATCCACTTTTCTTGCTAGGCAAACTTCTCCAAACGCACCAACTCCCAGGGTTTTAATTTTTACAAACATAGACTTGTCCATTTTAGCTCTTCTCAGCCGAATATAATTAGACTCTTTCTGGCACAACATTTTCCTCATTTGATCTCGGGCTTCTGGTGACAATCCAACCTGTGTAGCAAACAGAATTAGATCTGAAGAATGAACAGTACTCTTTAATTCTTGATCTTACAATTACAAGGCTTAAGCAAAGCAAACCAAATACTTATATACACCATGGGGAATAATACTTAAAGGGGTTTTGTATTGTTTTAATTTACACATTAGGATTCTAGGAAAACATGTAGTAGTAATAAAAAACAAAACATGATCAGTTTCAACAGCAAAATGCATGAGGTGCCATGCACCATTCTTGAGATGGGAGTATGTTCTAAAGAAGAGAAAGGGTAATTTGCAAACTACTGATAAAAACCATTGCAAATAATACTTATCTGAGTGTGCATCAGCTGCCTCCCTGATTCTCTCTGCAGAGCTAAAGGAAGCCAAGACATCCCTAGGAGCAGTAGGAGCTGCTGTGGGAAAGGCTTTCACCCTCTCGACTAGCTGGCACAGAAGCCATTAAACTTCCTGACCACTGCAAGTGGAACTTCAGCTGCAGGGAGGAGTATGCGGCTCCCACTCTCCTGCTTCCCTGTGTAGCTACACAAACCAGGTCCACATGGCACTGCTTCCTACTGTCCACCCACACCAAGCATGTGCCTTTGCCACAAGCCAGGACCTGATCTTCCCTCTTATCACATCACCCGCCTCTTTCTAAAAGGGACTTCAGTCACACTCTCTCCACTCTACATACCAACTAGTTGAGCAGGGCAATTTCTTTGAGTGGCTCACTCCTCCCTGCGGTATCGGCTCTTGGCTCCCATCTGCGTACATACCCCTATCCTGAATGAACATCCCTGGTGTTCTGGCCAATACCACTAGCATTCTGACAGCTGAAACACTCACGGGCCACATGTAACTCATCACATCCAGCATGGAAACCCTTATCTACAAGAACCACACCGAGCATTCTCATCGTATTCCAACCTAGGTTCCTCCTAGTGTATTTTTGCTGGCTTAAATGCCTTTAAAGTTCCATTCAATTTCAGTGCCATTTTTCTTGGCAAATTTGAGGCCCTCGAATCAGAATATCTTTTCTTTTTGGTTGTAATGTAAGCAGAATCTTTCTTTAATTTTTTATGTTCTTTTCTCTGTGACACTACTCCCACATAGTTTGATGTTCATGCCTTCTTTTGTTTTCTGTCAGCATTTTCAACATCTTGCTGCTCCCTTTTTCATAGCATCTCAATTATTTTCTCTGCCTAGCTGGCTTGAAATCACCATCCTACAGCAATGATTTCCAAGTGCAACCTACAGTATATTCCCTTACTTTTTCCTGGACATCCTGATCGTAAAATTGAACATGGCCAAACTGATTCCCTGCAAACATCACAACTGTTACTCAAGCACTATTCTGAAAGTTTTCAATTTCTTATTGTCACATCTTATTGATTTTTGATACCAAACCTCGTTGCTCCCCATCTCCTTAATGCTTCAAATGTTTAGGATACTGTCTGCACAACAGTACTCAGGACCATCATCAGGATTAGGTAACACTAGTCTAAGCCTGTATAAACTGGATGTTATACATGACTTCTACTTATACCTAACTTTTAACATAACTTGAAACAAAATGTAATAGATGTGACAGAAAAAGAGTGAGATAAAAAAATCAATTAGATATCATTCAGTAACCTAAAAATGCTTTCGGATACCTATTAAAGAAAACACCGTTAGAACACAGAAATTCTTACAGGCATTATAACAAAAATGGATCCAAAGGAGATGCAATTAGGAAGATGCATACAAAATGCTTGTCTACCCAAACAAACTTCACAAGGAGTATCAATTCAGTAAGATTTAAATGGGGAAGGCCGTCTCAGATTTGAGACAATTTTTTTTGTTGATATCAGACAGGCAGTAGTTAGGACTGGGTAGCAGTAGTCTCAAGACTGGATGTAGGAAATAGGTTCAGCTCCCTACTTCGCATCAAGAAATTGTCTTCCTCAACACACTACTGCAGCAATACCCAAGCACTGTCTTCCAGGATAGAAGCATCTCAAGTTTTCTGTGAATGAACATGCTTAAGGCACACTTCTGGGCAGAAGGAGGGATTTTTGAAGATTTCTAAATATCAAGAAGATGCCTGAAGACCTGACCCTGTTTAAGTTCAAAGTGTGAGTCACCTTCTCAAGTCCCATCTGAACCATGAAGTCTGCTTCAGTACAACCCCACCTGCACACAAACTGAACCGTACTGATCAGTTAGAAAACCGGCATTTCTATATGATCTAGAAAATAGATCCAGAAAAATAATCTAGATAGAAATATAACCCAGAAATATAATCTAGATGGCCCCAAAACTCTAGAAGGAGAAAGACCCAATACAGTAATCACCACAAGACATACAAATAGTCAGTCTCCAAAAATCTTGTAGCTTTAAGTACCTTCTGGTACCTGCTCTCTAGCTGTTCATCCTAACAGTTTTGCAAAAAAAAAGCCCAAGTACCAGAACTTGTCATTTCTTCCCCAACCCATCTTCATTTTTCCTACACCACCCACTAAAACAAATGTTAATGACAAACTGATCACTCCCTGCATTGCTGTATCTTCCCTAGAACTCTCCTCAGCTGCAGCATTTACCAAAAATTAACCAGCTTTATCGGCTGCACAAATGTTCATGCACATACACCTCCTAGTATTTCTAGTCAATGCCAGAAATTGGAGCTTCCTGAATTGCTCTGTGATATCACACAGTTCGCTCTCATTTTGCTCCCTCCTCATCTTGCTAAGCCTTAAATCACGACTTCAGGTTTCTCTTTGTGGCAAAGACACCTAGCGTAATTCTTGGCCAAATTCACACATCTAAATAAAAAAAATGTAAGACAGACAGCTCCACTCTATTCCCTAGGAAACCTGACAGATTAGAAATATGTCACCTATGCCAGAAATACAGCATCCTGTGAAGGTAGGTTATTTCTGTAGGGATGCATTCTGGGTTTTTTGTTTACCAGCCCCCCCGGCTTCAAAATTCCTACTAAAGGGGAGAAAAGAAGGGGTTCAATACTTGTTTAATCCTCTTGAACTTCCTGAAAATAAGTAATGAGCTACTTTCCCTTTCTCCTTCTCATGAAGACCCGAAATACACGTCACTGTTGTGGGATTCCTCTCCTATACCCTGATGAAAAGGAGAGGTCTGCTGCAGCATAATACCCCATTTCCTGTTCTCCAGCCTGCAATTAAACACCCCAGCTTTAAATCTAGCACAAGTATGGGAAATTGCACTTCATATAAGAAAAGACATTTGCTAGGGTGCTTTAAATGGACAAGAAAAATATCAAGAAAAGTTATATCAGTGCTTTCATATAAGTAATAATTATGCTTGAGATGCTATGGAACACAACACAGTAAGAAGGGAAAGTGAAGTTTGCAAATCATCATTAATTATAATCTTACATTTAAGTACTCAAAAATAGTAAAAATAAATTCATGCTTAATTTTGATGCAGGATTGCATGCAAAGCCCTCCAAAAAGGGATCATGCTATTCTTAACAAATACTGTTGCTCCAGAATCTTACTTGTCTACACAGGGATGGAGGCTACAGAGTTCAGGAAAGCTTCCCACACCTTAACAGTTTAAATCAGCTGTTAGTGGAAGTGAAAAGGAAAGAGAGAAGACTAAGAATAAAGATCTAGAAAGTGTTCCAGGAAGAAATTTTGCTAACATTTACATATTCGTGATTAAGCAAATACTTACAAAACACTACAGCTTACAGTAAGAATTTTCAAAGTGTAAGAAAACACAAATTTAAAAAACAGCACTTCACGAAAGCGGCATATGCCAAATCCATTCAGTCACAGAATAAGCTAGAAGTTATATCATACTTACGTCAAATTTTCCACTACAATTGTTAAGAAATAAGTAATACATCTCATATTCCCATTTCTGCAAATCTTAATTTCACTACTTCTCACTATTTTCTCTTTTGAAATGGCATATGTATACATTAGCTGCGGTTTTTACCCTTTTGATTTGGTTTAGCAGAATACTGAAATCCCAGAAATAGACCACTAACTTCATGCAGGCACAAAGATTTTACGTGGTTTTGTTGATGCCTGGTTTTTATTATTCCTTTCAACTGCCCCTTGTTTGAACAGATACTCTTACAGCCTGGATTGAAAAAAATACTTAAGCAAAAGGTACCATGTCTCTTTCATTCTAAAAATCTAACTTTTAGATTTTTTTTCCCTTTTGTAATTTGAACTTTAAAAACCCTATCACTACTGGAAACAAACTGCAGAATGTGAAAGTTATCAATGTTTTGGTGACTACCACTTGTCCCTGCTTTGCGTGTACCAGCAGTGTTTATCTAAAAAAATAAAAATATCTCAAATTAATTAAAATATTGCATATAACTCACTCAAAAATTAGGATTAAATAGAACCTGTAACAAAAAGCTATGAACCATGTACTTAAATCTCAGTTCAAGCAACAATGATTTTGCTTCTGCTGCCTTATCATACATAATCCAGATGAACTACATTTCGACATGCAAAAATCTTACTTTAAAAAATTAATCTGACATGATAATGAAGTACATAAAGCAATGAAAATCTCACCACATCTCAAACACAAAAACTAAAAGGAGACTTCCAATACCATGGTATACCACAATGTTCTATTTATCTGTACTATTTACGCATTCTACTTCTTTATTAAAATTAATACAGAAACAGTTCCATTCATAGATTTAGAAAAAAGAGTTTTACCCGCATCATTTCATTTTCTAGTTGTTTTTTCCGATGCAAACGCTGCTGATGGGATTTCAGTATATTCTCCACATGCTGCTCCATGAAGAATTTAAAGGCTTGAGGGGAATAGCTTTGAATGCGAGACTCTCTTCTTTCTTCATCTTTCTTGTTTTTTCTAACAGGAACAGGTGATGTCGTAATTTGTTTCTTTTCTTTATCTGTCAAATCGATGCATTCATAATTCTTTTCATTCTCATCCTCCTTGGACAAAACAGGTGGTTCCTCCTTGCTGAGCTTGGGTCCCGTCTCATACAGATTGACAGAGGGATTCTGGTGTAACAAGTGTTTTGGGTAAGGTGGTGGGGGACCCTGGTAATTTGGAGCCTCTGCAACAGGAGACATAACTGCCATATTTGTAGATGGACTCTCAGAGAAGGGAATGGTCTGAATGGTTTGCACAGGTTGTGGCATCCAGGAGGGGTGAGTGGGTGCCAAGGCAGTCTGTAACTCTGGTTTTAACACACGCATACTTTTTACTGGTTGCTGAATGGGAGCTGGCGTTATAGCTGTTACTGTTGTAGCTGAAGGCTGAGAGCTGCTAGAGTGACTCTGCCTATTGCCATGATGGTTGTTGAAAGAATTTGACCGTACAGGAACATTGGGTTGCCACGTAGGCATGTCATGCCCATTGCCAGGTGATGACTGCGGTTGCACAGGGGAAGGCTGTGACCAGGATGCAGGTATTCCAGCTACATTTGTATTATAAAGTTCCATGTTGTGACTATTTCTATTCGGCACCATCATTGCCTGAGGAAGATTCCCATTGGTGTACGCTGAAGGAGGAGCGGATCCTCCTGTCTGCATCTGTAGCGCTGTGGGACTTTGCCTGTTAGCTGAATTCATGGGATATGGGGGTGGCTGGCGACTCACCGAGTTCCCAGACACCACATTCTGGTGAACTATGAATTCTGCCTGACAATTGCCATTTTGCATTCCAGCTCTTCCTGAAGGAAAGTTAAATTTGCTGTTGGCAGAACTCTGCATGATTATTGGTTGTCTGCCAATGGGGACAGCGCTCATGCCCCTCTGGCCCTGTGTGGAAGAACTAATGGGTGGAGGATTCATAGGTGGAGGTGGATAACCATCCTGCCACGCTCCCGGTGGCACTGGAGAAATACGGGAGATCACATATTCCATGTTTCCAGAGTAACGCTTCGTTTGAGAGTTTGGTTCCCAGGAAGGAGGTGGAGGAGTAGTCCCCCTTGGAGGGGGTGTCTGTCCTCTAGGAGGTGGAGGAGGAGTGACACTCCTGATCTGTGGTAGAGGCGGGGGATTCACTCTTTGTCCATTGCCAGCATGAGCCTGAGCAAATGCTGCAATGCCAGATCCAGATAATGGCCTTCCTACATCAGGCTGAGAGCTGGGACTTTCTGAGCGATAAACTACACCATCTCCCAGGGAAGGGCCATGCCGCTGAGGAACCAAGGACTCCTTAGAACCCTTCCAGCTCTGCTTGCGGTTAACCGACTGCTGTACAGTCCCTGCTTTTACAAGAAGAAAACACAGCATTTATATTATTAGAAATCATTTCTATTTACTGCTTTGAATATTTTATTTGTCTGCCTTAATTACTATAGCAACAGGATAGGAATTCTCCAACATAGCATAATCCACCATACTTCACATGAAAAATTTGCCCGCTAACACACAGCATGCTATGGTAATATGCCCAGTACACAGCAGAAGAACAACAATTGCAATGAAACTATAGCATCCGAGTTTTTAGAAATTACTTTTCTGAAGATGCATTTTGCTTCAATTACGGATGCATTCAATTTTTAATTGAAAAAATGGTAATATGCAAAATTATTAGGCGCATTATATATATTTGTAATCATGCATACAAACAACTCTCAGAAGGGATGTTCAGTACAAACACAAAAAAGCAAGAGCATGGAAAAATGTTTAGTCATGTGGCTATTCCTTCCAGTTTAACACTTATAAAACACTTCAGTGTTCTTAAACTAAATGCTGTAAAATCAAACAGCTCGCTTACACCCTTGTGTGCATAAAGCTCATCCAGACTTGTTATATTCCTTTCATGCAAAATTTGATTAAGTACTTTAATTTTAGAAGTTATGTCTTTACAGGTAGAAGTGTTATATAGACGCAGGAATTAAAACTGTATGAAAGCAAAGCTTGAGTCAAACTCTACAACATATTTACTGCATAGATGTTACTTTGCATCCTATAAAATAATATGCAAAGAAACAACAGCATATTCAGTCTTACTGTGCTTTTTGCAATGTTATTAGAGATACTTGTAAACACATACAGTACTTTAACTGCTGCAACTCACTGTATCTTCAGTAATAAAATGTGTTACTTACTGTATCTTTGCAAGTAATAATGAATATTGTGGCTAAATGGTGGCCTTTAGCCAGAAGATTCACACAAGAACAGACTAAGCCTGCTCCACAGACTAAATGAACATCAAGTTGTACTTTACTACTCTTGGCTACTAATTTGTCTTCATACCTATATGGTCATTTAAAATGTCACTTTACAGTGCTAGCAGCTCAGCATTCAGTCAAATAAAAGTTCAGTATTTCTGCTCCATGTGAAAGTTACTCTTTGTTTAGGTATATGCTACTAAAACCTGTCTTTAAAAAAGTATCAAGATATAATAAAAATGTGCTTGCATGTGTTAAGAGAGCAGTAAGAGCAAGTAACAAAATTCTGACTCTGTTACTACTAAAACTATAGTCTGTCCCCTGATATCTATAAAAACATTAAGTCTGCCTTAAAAACCATACAAACAAAATCTGGAACCAAGCAGAAAATTTAAGCAGAGAGAAGAATCTTGAAACAGGACAACCGAAAATACAAATATTGTAGACATATGATATATAATTATATACACACACATAACAGAAATACACAAACCCACACATACATAGCGCTGCTGTGTGGGCGAGTGTGTGAAGAGAGACAAAAAATTAAAGTAAGAATTCAGTGCTCACCACTGGCTTCTAAGTAGCACTTGATGCTGAGAATAAAATAAGGGCATCACACCAATGAGGGACAAAAATTACTAAAATGAGATCTAAATGCCATTCCTTGTATAAAATACTTACATACAATACTAAACCCATGCAATTACACAAAGAAACATTTAATAAATTCCTGTCAAGTGCACTTATCTTTCAGAAGAAATTACATTATATGCTTTACATGCTATTTTTAGAAGCAAAACCCCCTGTATCTCAACATCTCTGTTCCATTGTGAACATGTGAAAGAGGAATTGGTTGTTTTGTATTTTTCACCTATAAGGATACACTCGATGAGTTACTAAGTTACCATGGATACACCTACCTGGTGGTTTCATACCTGCGTTTACAGGTCTTGCTGCTGCTGCAACCATCTGTTCCCGACGAGGATCCTGGTAGCTCATTTTACTTATGAATTCAATGGCAGCTTCTATACTACGGTTGTTAGTTTGTCTAAGAGCTTGTATAACCATATCCTAAAGAGAAAATTATATTTAAAAAAATAATAATTTACAAGAAAATGGCAAAAATACCAAAAAGCATAGTTATTTAGCCAAATACCCTCCAGTGATTTTACTGAGGTATGTAACTGATTTCTGTCAATCCACTTAAAATATTAAAATGTATTCTCCACAACAGATCTTCTAAAACACCGATACAGTCTGAATCTTCCAGGAAAAAAAAAGTTAACTTATTGAAGCACTGTAGTTTGATGTAAATAGTGTCATCATGCTATTCATACAAACCATTTGCTTATATAAGCACTTAGTACTGATACACACTGGTCAGGTAACAGCCAGTTACAGACAGAGGTCCCTTCCAACCTAAGGTATTCTATGGAAGATACCTTAATGTGAAATTCAGAACAGGTTTTTGCTCATTTTCCCTCAAATCAGCATGACTTTTTGTCAACAAACATCCATTAGTTTCTCCCTAACAAAGACATTATCGGTAGAAATTCTATTATTTTTGTTGTTGATTTAGGCTCTGTGTTCTTAGAGATCCAAACAAAAGTTTTGATCTGACAGCCAATCCCATCGCTGCCCACGGAAAATGGGGTATGGACCAGTATTTTTCCCACTGACTTGAATGAGATCAAGAACAAACAACAGAGGCAGAGATGTTGACCAGAGATGGTTAAGTCAGGGCACTGCTCTCCCCATCTATATTGAACGGGATTTGTGCAGCTGACTCAACAAGTCTGAAAATCCACAGCATAACTCCCTATAATTAAGTGCACTGTAGTGATTTGTTATGGCCATACTTTGTCATACTAAAGCAATTGTTTCAGTTCACATTATGCTTGAACAGGTTACCTACATACAACAGCATTCAACTCCTGCCAAAATCAACGGGACATCAAAGAGGGCTCACAAGGGAAGTAGTCAAGTGTTAATTTCAAATTCAAACCCACGTTTATACTTTCACCTTGCCTGTGTACATTTTTAAGATTACAAACATACAAGACTGCATACAGCCTTCAGAAACAACAATCAAATCCAGTGAACAAAGTAGAACCTTAAAAAAGGATTTTAGAATGAAAAAAACCCAAAAACATAATAAGGTTGTTGCAATCTTTACAGACCAGCTGACATCGTTGGAAAAAGCAGGTACAACTTTTTATCTCATAGCTCCTTCACAAGACAGTTATGTCTGCAACATTTCTACTATTATAGGCAAGACCTATGTGTTAATTTTCAGCACCACAATACTAATTGACCATTGTGCAAACAGAAGGTTAAGTTGTCCAGAGTGCTTAATTTCCAATTTTAATATACTTATTTATAAGACTCACTTCTACTTACCAACTTTAATTTTGTTCTTAATCAGTTTCAAACCCAAATTTACTGTCTTTTTATCCAAGTAATTCTATAATACAGAAACCTAAATCTACAAGTTCACATCACCAAGCCAGGAAGACACGGAGAATCTCAAAGTACAGAACCAGCAGTATTTTAAGAGATGAAATTTAGTTCCCTGTCCGCTAACCAGAGAACCTGGGCCTAAGGATCTCTCTCCCGTCTAGCTGAACAACAAAAAACTTGGTCATCTGTGTGACATGAAGTACTCAATGTCTTGAAGAGTTATCACCTTACACAGAACATGTGAGCACTGAACTTGAATCCTAACAAGCAAGAGAGATTTTCTGTAAGCTATTTAGGATGTTTATTTAAAAAAAACCCCAAAACCACACACAAAAACTGCATTCTCTGATAATTTCTATACATATATTTCACTGTCTATATACATACTACTGATATCTATCTATCTATCTGCTCAGCTTTAACCCTGAATACCACCTACTGGGGGTAGGGTAGGGGTGGGGGGAATAACCAGAACATTTGTGACATCCAATAAATTTAAAAACAAACAAATAAGGTGAAAAATAAATTGATTACGTTTCCAAACTTCAAGTGACAACTCCACAATACGGCAAAGAGGCAAATTTGTATTACCAATTCAAATCCATTTTCAACACCATAATGAAATCTCATTAAAGGCTGAGATGAGGAAACACTACTTATATAGACAGGTCCAAATCAGAGCAAATTAAAGCAAGAAATGGATGTGGTACCTAGCAGCTGTAGTTAGCCTCTACATATTAGATAGGTTAGTCTCTACAGAAAGCCTGTAACGCACCTGATATAATGAAATTAAGAAGTTCTACACATAACCTGCTAAATCACAAACATGCCGTTTTGGGAACAGCCCAGAGCAGCCACTTACAGCTGGCCAACACACCCCAGCTACGATCCAGTCCATAAAACAATCCCAGCTCAAAACACATTCTCATTTCATTCCTACTTGCTGTCTGGAATACCCCCTACCAAGAAAAATGCTTTCATACTTCAGTGGTATCTGTTCCCAGCAGTGTACGTAGGCCAATGCCATATGGACTATTGTGGCAACATAATTGTGGGTTAACACACGGCAGAAACAGCTTACACTGGCATTGTGCCTCAAAAAAGTCCAGATAATCACAAGTGTCCTGGGAATTCTCAGCTGTATCCAAGAACAAAGGGCAGGAGCAAAAGGCTTCAAGATAAAAAAGAGCCAACAAAAATACCAACTTAAGGTACCTTTCTAGCTTATTATCCAGCCACATAGCATTCTTCAGTTTGCAAAAATGACTACAGGTTCAAGTTGTAAAAATGGATTTGAGAACTGATCTACTTAAAAAAAAAATCCACAACAAATCCCCAAAAAACCAATCTCGGCAACAAACCACAGAGCAGGAGCAAACTATTACAAAATGATTTATCATTATAAAATCCTTCCATTCTTACTGAAAACACAGCCTGGACTGTGTATTTGAGTGAGCAGAAGGAACATAAAAAAAACACTATCAGCACCTGACACCAGGACATGTGAGGAAAAGCCAGCTGATAGTTTTGGAGAAGATCACTCTTGGTAGAAGTATATCTCCGTAAATACCGAAGCATCACAGCCAGCAGAACTCGCGAGCTGGTCACTACTATAAGCGGTACACTCCTGTAAAGGCAATCCCTGCTGTGGTACTGTCCCTTTTTCCTTTGGAAAGAGTGGTTGGCTAGTTTGTTTAGTTTTTTTTTCTTCTTTTAACCTGCTTTTGTACTCAGGTTTACAGAGAAGGCATGAAAACAGGTGTAATTTACTTTGATGTGAAAGTCCCAGTAAAACCACAGGACCTGTAACTGTGTTCATCTTTTATTCCTGGAAACTGCATTTCAGCTCCTTTCATTTATTAAAATGAATGGAAATAACTTTAGTCAATAATTATAAAAAATAGATTGAACAATTATTTAGTTCCCTGTTCTTATAATGAAAATCACAGCAGAATAATTACTAATGTCCAAGATTTTCAAGAGACTCGACATTTTTGTCTTGAGAATAAAACACAGAGAAAACACCCTGCAAGTGGTTTTGTCAAGTACCTTGTTATTTTATCTGTATCTGACACAGTGCATGAAGGATAGCCAAATTTCTTCCTCAGTTTCTATTAGGCACAGATGTAAAGAGCTCATCAAAATTGATTTCTGAGATATTTGGTACTGCCTTTCAATTTAGAATGGCCATATTTTAATTGAGCACAACTCAAAATTCCACTGAGTATCAGAGGCAAAATCCATGTTCTAGAGAGTCTGGTTCTTACTGCTTAAAATTATAAATAATTAAAACAACCTAGCCCTACCACATAAGAACGAAGTGCACAAGATACTTAAAAAAGGAAAAGAAAAAAACACAACCAAAAACTCAAAAGCCAAGCCTCATTAAATCCTTCTATTCCTCTTCATCCACAATCACCAGTTTCATCTAATTAGAAACCTACCAGATTTTGAAGAAGCTATTTTGCTTACCATATGCTGTTCAAACATTCCATGACCAACACCCCCTCAAACATGCACTAATAGTTTATAGTTAGCAAAACACCAAATCCTGAAAATAAAACATTTCACCTCATCAAAGCCAGCAGCTTGTAAGTCTTGCAGCATCTGTCGATTAACTTCTGATGTTCCTTTAACAGCTGAGGTTGTTTCATTTGCAAATGGCAGAAGTGAGTTTCTTATCTCCTGCAAAACTTTATGGTATGTTACAAATTTCGGGGGATTTCGGCCTTGTCTAGGATCTTCAGATAACATTTTGCCCATGCTGTGATCAGCTTTAGCAGCATCTGAGGGTTTAGGTAAATTCCTGAGGCTCTCTCTTATTTCCTGTAGCATCTGCTGGCTGCTGCCAGTATAGTTACTGGCAGGAAAAGTCTTAGGCCTCATTTGTCTATAACCTTCTGGCTTCTCACTTCTCTTCATGAAAACATGTATATATGCAACCTCCACCAAGGACTCGCACACACCAGAATTCCAGGAAGACTGGCTGTTCGTTTCAGAACTTGTGAAATCAGTGGCTCTTCACTGTGAAGCCATGGTTCATCTAGTGCTGGAGTTTGTCACAACCCAAAACTGCTATCCTGTTAATAAACAAACAAAAAAATCCCGTTATACATACAGGAGTGAAAAAGTTTACTGTAGCATTGGTGGCAATGAAATGTTCCCATACAGCACTGGTTCCACAGTTACTAAAAGCATGCTGAGCAATTCTTCAGGCAGTCTTTACTCAACCTAAATTACAAACTGTATTGGGCTTTAACAGTTCGTTAACAAAAAAAGTTTTAGGTGCCTCAGGTCCAAACAGTCCTGAATTGAAAAGGATGTGGACAGAGTAAAGAGGACAAAGCTTTCAAGAGCAGACAAAACCTGCTGTGTGCACCACCCCATCACTGCTGCTTTGCCTTCCCTCTCTGCTGGGTGCATCACCCATGTTCTCTGCATCAACACTTCAATAGCTGAAGATGCCAACACTGCTACCCAGTTAGCTAGGGTATGGACCAAATACCATCACTGGCCAACAATTCTGACATCAAGCTCTATCTTCATCAAGATAGAAATGAGAAGTATAAAGTCCACCAGTAAGAGTATGTAATCACCGTTATTTTATCCATTCTTTAGCAGTCACATATGTCAAAAGTAAACACTTGCCTAGCTCATTGCATGCAACTTCATGATTTCCTGTACCATCTGCCATTTAAACTTGTTTACAGATTCAATGTTCTAGGGCTGTCACAGTTGCTTAGCTCAAGTCTTCTTGAACCGATCTTCAGCAATAGTTAGGTAATTTTTTTTAAATTTATTTTACATAAGGGAACACGAGAGCAGGAAGAAAAGAAAAAAGACAATTCAATCAAACCTCTTTACTGTAAAATTGTTTAACGACTCAAGCATCAAATTCACTGAGAGCACAGCTGTGACATTTGGTAAGGGAAACTGAACTTTCTGTCGAAAACAAAGAACATTTGCATTTTGAAGGGGCAGACTCATCAGGGAAAGAACCCTGCACCTGCAGAGTACTCAAATCTCTGCATTTGTGCTGTGTACTAGTTAGTACTGTAACTGGTATGGCAAAGGACAAAGCAACCAAGGCGAAGCACTGAAGTTACAGAGCATTAGCCTCTTTAGAGTACAATGAAATAAAACTTTTGAATATGATAGCACAAGATACAAAAATTACATATTGTAGCACTGTCTTTTCTTCACAGGCAACTACAATAGAAAGCTCAAATGCAATGTTTAACAGTAGCAATACTGAAATGTTTAAATTTTCTTGTTTCTGTTTCTCGAATGTTAAAAAATTGCATTCCTAGTTTTCTGAAGGATTATTTTTGAGAATTCAGATGTCTGCATGCATCTTTTATCTCTTAAAGCAGCCATGTGTAGATAACTGTTTCTCATACTAGACATGAATTAAACAGGTTTCACATAGTCTATGTAGAAGTCACTCTTCCAGGTTTCACTTCTATGATATTTGCACTGTCATAAACCAATTAATGATTCAGTGATTGAGGCAGAATACAACAAGAAGTTAGTATGACAAAGAACCCTCTAATACACATGCAAATTATTTTAAAAACACATGCTAGCCATGTGTGACTAAAATCTGAAAGCCTGAAGTAGTACATAATAATGACTGTGAAAAGAAACAAAAGAGACACCCACTTAATCCCATTCTCCTTGGGGAACCACTTAAGAAATAGCCTAATTTCACTAATGGAACTAACTAAATCCTAGGTGCTATAACTGCACCCACAAGCCTTCTTTGCCCTGTGATAGGTTTGAAACCTTAAATAAATGTAATCTAGTAGTTATATTAAAGTTTTTTCCTGCAGTCTGGTAGCACACGATTCCTCAGTGTTCACTGAATAAGGAAAATATCATCAGATGTGTAAGTGAATTTTAATAGTGAACAGTGACATTTTGCTCAAACTATTAAATCTAGATTCAGCAGAAAGTATGGCATGAGAGCAGTTAAAATGTAATTTAATTTTGGCCACTTTCAAAATCATTTTCCAAACATGCCATATTTAAGATCACATTGGAAATACTTTGTCAAAAACACTTTTTTCCAAACCAAATGCAGTCACTATATTTAGACTGTTTTACTATAGATGTGCCTTTTCTTTCCAACAGATCTGCATCAAAAAACACGTGTTGGGATACCCAAGCGCAAGGATATATGCTAATAACACTTGAAAGAATCACCATCTCCAGAAAAATGAAACCTTTAGAATAAACTCATCCCAAAACATAGGACAACAAGGCTAAATATCTTACAGACTTAGTAATGTAAATTACTTGTTCCAATTCAGCCAAAATTAGGACTAATTACATCACTGGCATGGTAATATAGATAAAACAGTTGGTATGGATCTTGTGTCACACATATACCAATGAAAGAAGAAAAAGATGCCCGTACACAAATTATTCCTTTTAACAAGTTCCAAAGACCTGGAATTCAGAAGAAAACAAGTTGCTTTGCACCTATGTATTTTACCAGAATTTCATCTGGTATTTCAATATTCACTTTATGGCTACACCATGGGCAGCTGAGATAAACAAACGTAACACCCCTAAGAGAAATCAAGATTAAATTAACGGGACACTTAAGCCATAAATCAGGACATCAAAAGTCTACAACCCAGGAGGCAGAAAATCAGCTTGCTCTCCAATTTCTTTCGGTACAAAACTTGAAAGAATTGTATTTCTTTCTAAAGTGCTTTGAGAATTTTAAGACAAGGAATGTCGTGTTCAATAGCTATTATGTTCCTGGCAACTGCAGCATAACAGGATAACAGGACTAAGTAGTCTTGGAAAATAAAGCTGCACTTTCACATAAATTTTAGCAGAAGCAGAGCTTAACCAGTGTGAACCACCCAGTCCACTTATTTCCCACCACTTACTAGCACCAGCATAATTGTTCGTAAGGCCAAACAGACTTAATCAAGGTAAGGAACTTACCTAGATAAATACTTTTTTTTTTTTTTTGGTGGGTTGTTTCTTTTGGCAGCAGGTGATAGTGTATGCGAAACTACAGTCTTAATTGCTCAGAAACCCAATTAAATTGGTCCTCTAGTCTAATGAAGTACAAGAAAGCAAGTATTACTACAGTTCACCTTGCTCTACATATGAACCCCAAAATTCAGAAGTCATCTCCTCTTACAGATACTTGCATACATTTTAAAGCAAGGAAGTTTTTTGACTGCTCAGTAAGAAACCTATCTCAATTTTGTACGTCTAACTAGGAGACACAAACTGCATCCACGGGAAGCGATATCTATTCCCCCTTGCAGTTTTGTGTCATTAAATGTAAATGATATATCTGTTTGTTAATGCAGCTGTTTCTGCTGGTGGAGTTCTCCACCTCCCTAAAGGAGTTTAAAAAAACTTATTTAATTTCTTTTCAAAATATAGGGATGAAGTATTTTCCTCTGCAGGTCAAACAAACATACAAACATGTCTTTTTACAGCATAACCATGAAAGATTGGACAAACAGGCATTTGAATGAAAACTCAGAATGGCTGCATGCAACTGTCAACGGTAATCAAGTTTTTCTGGGGAAAAAAATACACAGCTTTGTAACAGAATTGTAACATTTCTTGTCTCCAGAAGTTCTGACCATGCTTTTAAATACTTGTATCTCCAATTAAGTATTGAAACCCACATATTAATCTGTTTTGGTTCCCTCTTTCATGTACCTATTCTAGTAACTTACTTTATACATAACCACAACACTTTATTGCTAGTTTGAGTTGGAGAAGCTTGGTTCAAATCAACAAAAGGAAGCTGTTCTTCAAGTAATAGGTCACTGAAGTGTAAAGCAATTTGCCAAAGGATGCGTTTCCGATGCCAAAAGTTTCCATAGGATGAGGAGAAAACTGGACCCTGAAATTAGTAAATAAACACAACTATAAACAGTCAGGAAAGACTGAGCTGGAAATGACCAGAGGGTAGCTGAACACTGGGAACATTGTGCATTTGCCCTGCTTGTTTCCATTCATACGCTCTGTACCTCCTTTAGCAGGGTACAATTCTTCTTACGTAGAAATGTATTCTTAATTATCCTCTGCAGCACTAGTAGTTATTTCGAGCGTACACAGGAATGATCTTTACGGCTGCCAGCAGAACAGCCACTGAGGAGCAAAGCCTAAGCTGTATCGCACAGAGAGGTACCGCAGTAATTCCTCCTGCACAGCAGGACCTAGTGGTTCGGGGACCACCCGTACCCGCAACGCCGCGGCGCCGGGATGAGTGCTGGGCATCCGACACTCGCGAGTATCCCGACCCCGTCCCACGGCACCGGGACAGCCGCGCCTTCGCCGCCCGGTCAGCCCCGGGCCGTGACCCGAGGTGGCTCCGCCGCTGCGCCGGTCCCCACGCGCCGCCAGGCCCCCACCGCGCAGGCCGGCGGGCCGAGCGCCACCGCGGGGGCGGCAGGACCCTCGCCCGGCGGCGGCACAAGGGCCGACGGGCCCCACCGCCCCTCCCGGGAAGCCGTTCCCCAGCGAGCGAGAAGCCGCCTTCGGAGGCGCCAACGGCCGATGGGGGAAGCGGAGACGGCACTGTCTCCCGCGGCCGCGCTCCGCCCGCTCCCGGCGGGGCGAGAAGGGCCCGCGGCTCCCCGATCGCTCCTGCCGGAGAGGGTTCGTCACCGTCCCCGCGCGGCGGCCGCGCCTCGGCCTCTCGCCCCCACCCCGCCGCCGCCGCCCCCCCTTCGCCACCGCGGCACGGCGGACCTACCTGCGGCGAGAAGGCGGCGGCAGCGGCAGCAGCAGCAGCACCCCGGGCCCGAGCGCACGGAGCTCAGCCCCGCCCGCGCGGCGACGACCGCCGCGGCCCTCCGCGATGCCGGCAGCGGCTCCTCAGTCCCTCCGCCAGCGCCCGCCGCCGCCGCCACGGGCCTCTCAGTTCGGCGCCGCCATTTTGTCGGTGCCTGCGCCGCGGAGAGCTTCCCGGATATGGGCAGCTCCCGGCCTGCCTTGCGCGCCCGGCGCCCCGACCCGGATGGAACGCGACGGCCGCCGCCCGCCCCGGGACGAGCCGAGGCGGCACCCCCGGTGTGCGGCTAACGGGGGCAGGCCTGCTAGGGGGAACCACAAACACCAGACACCACCCCCCGCCAGGTGCCGGGCACTGCTTTTTGCTTCCGTGGCAGTACCGAGCTTGACGGATAAATACCGGTTCTGTAACGAGGAAGAAAGTTTTGGCGAGCCCCCGCGATCCGGTTGATGCCTGAACGAAGGACTCGTTGCGGACGAACACGCGCAAGTGGCCAGGAAGGAAAAATCTATCGGTTACCCCTAGAGATGCGCCTTGGCCGTTCCTGTCCCGGCGGCAGCGCCGTTCGAAGGGGGCGCGGAGCTCCCGGCGCGCTGACGGCCCCGCGGCGGCCCCGGCGGGGCAGCCCTGCCCCAGCCCGCCGCACAAGCGATCTGGTCAGGTAAGGTGCTGTCACCACAACGCATCAAGAGGCTGTTCTGGCCGACGTGGAAGTACGCTTTAAAGCGGTTCTGATGGAAAACGCCATGTACAACCTTGTAGAAGCCTCAGGTCTTCCTCTGTCCTTCAGATTGTGTCCCCAGGATCAGTCCAGGTAACTGCGGGTGATTTGCCCTTCTCCAAAGATGACTACAAGTACATCTGCTAGAACTAATTTAATAAGTCAGACTGGTATTCTTGTGCAAAACGTTTTATTAAAGAGAGAAAGGGTTCTCTGCAACAGAAGGCAGGTAGAACACTAACCAAAAAATAGAATTTCAGAAAGATTGCAACCGACCAGCTGTGAGATTTTGTCTCATGTTTAGAAAGTCTTATTCTCAAACCTGAAAACACAGCCAACACATCTGTCAATTACAACCTCTTAACTATAAAGAAGACTTATCTGTGAGTTACTGGCACATTATCAAGATAGAGTTTTAACATGCAGCATCCATGATGAAGCTGTAAATGATCTAAAATAATGTTACTAAAATGCTAAGATTCCTTCAGAACCTTTCACATTTCAAAGTTTTAACACTTCTTTCCAGTTCTCATGAACTAACATAAAAAGTTCTGTTCCCCTAGATACATAAAAAACCCTCAGCTTAAAAAAAACCCCCATCTCTCTCAGGTGACATAAAAAGAATTTCAAAGAACCCCCATAGTTTGGCCTTAGAATTAATATTTGAAAAATATCTTTACAGGGCAGGGGATAAAATCAAGGTGTTAGTTTTTCTTCACTGTTTATACACATTTGTATTATGGACATAATTTTACAGCAAATATCTTGCTCTAGCAACTACTTTCCCGCTTGCAAAAACCCAACAGGCACCAAGGAAGAAATGAGTTACCTATGCTGGACCATCAGTAACAAGTGACAGCTGTCAAAAATCTGAGGTACCTTACATTTCTTCTGCAGTACTAGACCCAAGCTGTAGGCCCTTCCCCTGCATGCTGATGAAAGACTGATGATTATCGTTAAGAATGAACCTGACACTTCCCAGTAGTTCAACATGATCAGTACTTCAAAGGCATACTGCAGTTGTTTCATGCAAAAAGTTGTCTGTTCACATAAATAGCCTCTGCATCAGTACCATATACTAGGCACGGTCCTAGAATATCTAAACTATTCACAGACAGAGTCTGATTTGGAATTAAGTTGGTGATTTCCATGCGGTCTTTGGTAGGATCGTTGCTTAGCCAGGCACTTACTACAGACTGGTTAATGATATTGTGGGAAAAACAGGTAGCACTTCTTCCTCCTGAAAGTAGAGGGAAATAAGTTCCAATTTAGTTTATGTATTCTCAGAATTTGGAGAAGCATAGTAGGTATGGGACAGACATAATGGAAATACCATTTTATATTTACGTCACTTTTCAGATTAGTTAACAGATGTTGTCATCTCTCTGGTAAACAAAGGGAAAAAATAGCTTTAAAAAAATCAAATACTTGATTACAGAAACCTGCCATCAGCTCTGTCCTCAGTTAAAACAAATAGGTCAGAGCAGTTAGGAACTCATCTGGCTGAACAAACAACATGAGTATCTACAAGTTTTACTAGCCACAGATTAAAGCAAGAACAGACCCAAGAACAAAAGTCCATTTATATAGTGTCTTGCTATATTTGGGGCATCAGCTTTGCTTTAGTAACACTTATTCCTCACCGTCCCTGAGAACTATCATTCAGCATAAAACTGGCTGAAGCAGTGCTAAAGGGTTTGAATCTAATATACCTGAAAACACGCAGAGTGCAAATTGAATCAGTTATCCTATAGTATTCAAAGCTCAGTTCTATATAGGGAAACAAACTTAGAGGCCAAAGGCAGCAGGTGACATCTGAACGTTTCCCTACGGTTTACCATCTGAAGTAGCAAACAATTAAGCAGTCTCTGGGACCAGAATGTAAAAATAATTGTTTAAGTCAGTATCATATCTTCAATTAAAATCCTGCCACGATAAAGGGATCCAGTTTCATTCATTGAAAGTTCCAATTATGACCTTGAATAGTAAATTCCTAATTCCACTATCCTATCAATGTATCAATTATTTTGGTATTAGAACATTTTTTTATATCTCACTCAGACAGTAATGTTTAACTTAGGCTGCCTTCATGTCTTTTCTATATACAGATTATAATTAAATGAATACAGTCCATCTTTGAAATACTAGATGTGCCCCTTCACATGTTGAACAGAATACAGCAGATTAAAAAACAAAAACCAAACCCAGAGCACAAAACCCCTCACACAACTGTTAGCCTTATAAGTAGTTTTGCTGAAGTGCCTATCAGGGCTTGCTTTCTTAGAAAATGTATCAGCTTTTAATTTTCTGTATTAGGATTGTGTTATTAATTGGGTCATGTAAGAACATAGACTTTAATTATGTTGCCAACTGACAAGTTCAGTGCAGATTAACTTCAAACATCCTTACCTTGATGAAGAAAAGACGGTTTTTCAGATACATCTGTGGAAGTATCCCAGTGCCAAAGAGATCCATCTTCAGAACATGTAAATAAGTGATCAGGGTTGGAGGGATGGAAGTGGACTTCCCACACTGAAAGCATCAAACCAAAAGCAAATCAAGCAAAACCACTTCAGAACAAGTATTAAGTACTTTGCTTAGTGCACTTTGGCTAGTATGATGTGGACATCCACTTAGAACAGGGGTCCTCAAACTATGGCCTGCAGGCCAGATACAGCCACCCAGTGTCCTCAATCCAGCCCCCGGTATTACAGACAGCCCCCCACCAGGGGTTGGGGGGGTTGGAACCAAGCAGCCACAGATGACTGCCAGCCACTTCATCTGCACGCCAGCCCCCTGTTTAAGAAGTTTGAGGACCCCCAACTTAGATGAACCCAGGCCCCCACCAAGACCTTCCATTCTGAAGCATGGGTGGGTAGGAGACCTAAAACCCCATCTTTAATTATTTATCACAGTTTTCCCTCAGGGGTGGGGGGTGAGGGCAGGGAAGAGACTGTTTTGTTGCATTTTAATTACTGTAAAAATTGTTGAAGATTAAAATCTTAATCAGATATTCTGAATACCTTCTCATGCCATCTTCCCTACTATTAAGTTTAAATCTGCATACAGCATGCATTCCTTCCCAATGCACACATTATTATTTTGTGTCTAAATACCACAACTGTGGAAGATATTTAAGCAAGTAAAACTTAACATTTTTTACTCCTTAAATATAATTGTGGCATCAGTCAAGAAATTTTCAGCACAAAATGAATTGCTGTCTTGTTCATACAAGGTTACCAAGAAAGTAAGCTGTTTCAGCATGGTGAAGGCACAAAATGGATCTGTACTATCTTCAGTTTCCCCTCCTTCGTCATGTTTTCAAATTTTTCAGTAACTGCATTCTTGCTTTACTATACCTGCATACCACAGCATCAATTTCTATGACAATTTATATACCTACCCTTCTAGAAAAAAAGAGCCATTCCGATTAAATACCTCTAACAATTCATTAAGAACTGCTTACTAGATCTAGTTTTAGTTTAGAGCTGGCTTTTAGATAAGAACAGTCTCATACAGAGAAGGAACAAACTAAAGCCAGCCACACGAAAATGTATAAAGTAGCAACTTTGGAATTGTTTTCTATTGTAGGTACAATACCTGATGTTATTTATTTAACAGAAATTAGCAACTCTTGTAAAATGCCACCTTCTTTTCCCCCTTCCATTTCAGATACTTACTTTCTGCTTCGTGAGCATTTAGCAGGGACACCGGCATAGTACCATGCCTGATGTCCCATACACTCAGCATCCCATCCTGGCCCCCTGTGGCCACAATATGCTGCTGACTGGGATGCCTGTCCACACAGTGTAGTGGAACTCTGTCACCTGTCCTGCAAAGGAGAAGGAAAAAAACCACCAGAACAAAATCTCAACCCAAACATTAATTCTTTATTCAGCTTCTATTTTCTCCTTAATCCCTAGGAGCACTGATGAACAAGTTAACGGTATTGACAGCAGCTTCAATTCCCATAGCATCTGGTCACACTACAGCCTGAAGGCACATGACATCTACTGGAAATTAGAGGTACAGCACTAACGTGCAGCTACAACTGCATGAGCATCAGGTTCTGTGCCCTGTGGTACACAGGCATCTACATGGTCTCTGACAGCTTTACAGGAGTGAGAAAACCTCGCATACAGATTAAGTATACCCACAATAATAAGGTTACTCTGAAATTCGTTTTATAGCTAGTTTCAACATATACTAAGAGTTACACAGGGAGACTGGGCACTAGCAAAACCAGGTACCTAAACCACAACCTATTAACAGCAATGGAAATTTCACAGATGACAACAGGATTTGAGTCTAGCTCTGTTTTCTCTCAGTACCTTACAAAGCACAAAGTTATCATTCAAATAAGTTTCAAATGCCAGAAACTATATTAGGCCTGTGGAAAAAAATCCAGTTGTAAAGTATATGTAATTAGAGAAATAGAAAGAGTTTAGAGTGTTACTTTTTTCCCCCCCTTAAAAATGAGCAAGTGTACAGAGGTGCAATAGTCCTTTAAGATTTAAATCACGAAACAGACTACCTAAATACAATGCTCAGCCACAATAGTAATTCAGCCATTAAGCAGTCTGCTTTTGATTTAAATACCAGAAAAGTTAATTTTTTTTTTTCCCAAAAACTCAGTAACCTTCTTGACAGTGGGATAAGTATCAGGAAAGATTTAAATCAGATTACATGAAAATAGCATGTTTCTCCATAAATATGTAAAAAACAAATAATGAAGACTTACAAAGAAAATATATGAGATGGCTCATTTTTTTGCTGTCTGAGGTCCCATATTTTTAACTGTCCAATTGAATTTACTGTCAAGATCTCAGTTGTGCGAAGGAAAGTCACTGCATGGAGTGTACTGCTGTCTGCATTGTCTGCAAGAGATGAAGAAAGCAGTTAGGTGAACTCAAGGAATGCTTCTCCATTTAATTATGACAAAATAACTTCTTCCAGAAAGCAGCACACAGCTGCTGAAACATTGTTACAACCTCTGCATTTTCAGGCACAGAGACAGACCAGTGTTAAGGGTACCCTGCGAAAAAGGAGCCCTTGCTTCCTGTATCAAACACTATTGAGACAAATCCATAAGCAGCTGTATTTAATTAGCTGCAGTGCTTACAGAACTACTTGTTGATTCTTAACATTTCTTTCTATAGTTCTTAAGAAGAGGAACGAATTTAGTCTAGTCCATGGTTTTCATAAGAGTCTTCCTTATATGCTCTGCATCTACTGACAGGAGGCAAGCTATGGAGCTTTTCATAATGCAGTTGTTCTGAATGTAAGAAACAGTAACTCTGCCTGAGAATGTTAAGCAGCTGTATACAGAAGCATTTAATTCACCCACTTAAGACCTTTTCCAAGAACTGTGAATGTGATATCCATTCCTGTCCCTAAACCCAAACCAGAATTATGCTATGCTTGTTAATCTTAGTAACTAAATGGCAAAGCTCTTTTCTCAGGTCCTTTTCTCTGCTGCTTCTTTTGGTTACAGTAACTTACTATGTCAAACACTTCACAGCATTGAGGTGAAACTTCTGAGGCTTTAGGAGAGAACAGACAAGATTCTTATATTTTCATTCTGTTATTATACATAAACTTTTCATCTTGATTATGATGGGGTAACATTGCTAAGTCTACTTTTACCTCAAGTGATTTAAAATTCTTTGTGTAAGCCTATACTGAAAATATAGGTGATTTTTTGCTGCATAAGATGAAAACCTTTTCTTATATTGAGACAGCCAAGTTACATTGATGCCTGGTTACAGCTGCTTAAATTAGTTTTCTTTTCTGCCTGCTGTTTCAGTAAAAGCCAAGAGGAAGAAAAAAAAACACACCAAAACACCTTTAAAAAGAAATCTTAGATTTCTGAACACTGAAGTTCTAAAGGGTTTAAAATCTTGTGACAGAATAACAGCAAGTGATTTAGCAGTAATACATATTTATGGCTCAAAATGATTTTTACATCATCTCTAACTCTGGAGGTTTTTTTCCTACCATGATTGACTATAAGCATATTGACTTAATATTATACTCCTAAATCCATTAAACAATAACAAAAAGACAAGGTACTTGACAAATATTTCATGAAGTAGAAGAATTCTGTCTTCATGTTAAAACATATTGAAGGTTCAGCTCAGCACCTAGAAAATCTCAAGAAGTCATTGAATTGGGAACCAGTACAAAGGATTGCTTACGCTACAGAACTCCATCCTGAAGAATTTGAAAGCATCTTCAAGATGCTCACTCTCCCCTCTCCAACTTTTACTGCAAAAAAATCTCTAGTCAATAAGTTTGTGCTAGTCCCTTCCACATAAGTCCAGGTAAGCTTCACTTACCAGGTCATAGGTATGACTGACTTGCGGACCATTCCTATTTTAACATTTCCCTTCCTATTTCCAAAAGGGCAGTTCTCAATTAATTCACATGTGATTTATTCAGTGTTTACATGCCAGCAAATCTCAGCGCTGTCTTACTGCAGCATGACACTGGCTGATGTTACCACTACAAAGCAAACGTTTTCACATAGTACTATCTAAGTTAGTGAGCACTAAGAAAAATAACAATTTGCATCCTGCACATCATTAAATCTGTATGTAAGCACCTAAGCAATTGCCCAGAGAAAAAGAGGGGGCTTTTTTGTGGACATCTGTTTCTTGTAAGCCAAAGCATTCTTTGTATTAAACTTGTACCAGAACAGCAACAAAAATTTTAAAATAAAAATAATCCTTTTAATTAATGTTCTAACCTCTCAAAAGGGATATTTTTGTGCATGTGCTAATAAAATGTGCCTCATGCCCTGCAACCTTTTTTTTTTAAAGCACAGAAAGGTTTCCTACAGAAATTCTCAAGGAGATTCAGTAAAGGGCTGTATGCAGTTAATAGGATTTATCTTGTGTGTGTATATACAGCCATACACACACGAGTACCCCCTCTAGAAATCCCAGAGCACTTCCTTCCTTAATTGGCTTATCACTGTGTGAACTCCCTCATCCACTGAAGGAAAGATTTTGCTTGAGGAGAAGCAGAGGTGCTACATCATACTCAAGTTTCAGTAAGAAAGTCCTGGTTTAATAATGCCACTATCAAACATGGTGTTACTGTCTTAAGTTATTTCTGCTTTTAAGTTTCATTTCCAACAGATGCTACAAACTTGTATTCTACTTCCATGAACTTGAACAGTTAATTGACATACCTATAGTTCGTACTGCGTTCTTTTGATCAGCTCTGAAGAGATTTATTCTACCATCTTCTCCAACAGTGACAATTTCTGGGTTGTTGCAGATGACTCCGGTACATGCTGCTCCACCACAAGATGTGTTTTGATCCACATGATAATGGGCTTTCTCCCACTGATGGTTGGCAGATAAAGTCTAAGTAGTAACCAGACATGAAATTCTGCTGTTAAATAACGATCCCGATAGACCAAAGCTTCCAGAATACTCACAAAACCAGAAAAAAAAGCTCCAGGAAAGCCACGCTACCTCACAGGAATGAGAATCTTCTATACAAGAAAGAATCAGAGATCTAAATTTTCCTCAGCTCTTGAGCACACAACCCTTAAATGAAACGTTGACTATTTCATCTCTGAACCACCTTTCTTGTATGTGCTAGAAATCAAAGAACAAATTTTTTTTATGAATTGTGAAGTGTCCTGGGGAAAGATTGGAGGAATAAGTCTAGTGAAAGGCAAGGGAAAAGAGCTGAGGCCTTTATAAAATATAAGATCAGACTTATATTTTGAATGTGAGGAATTCATTTTAGGTACCGCATCAAACTATTACACAGATATTAGCCTGTCTTGTGTCATTATGACTATATTAAAGTCATTACGCATTTGTTTTCAGTGATTTATAATCAAAGCAGGAGAGTACAGAGTTTACATATCTTCCCTCACATGACACTCATGAGAAGAAATTCAACACGAGTCATTTAGTTCAAGAACGCAAAAACTCTGATAAGGCAGGTACAAGTCCATTAATACCAACTCCCCCAAAACAATCTAAACGGTCAAAGTATGTTTTCAGTGAATAGATTGTTGGGTTACCAGCAGATACCCCAGTCTAGCTGGCTCTGGAATCTAGTTTATGTAGTACGTGTGCAAAATGCTTTTTTCTTTCCTTGTATGTATAAAGCCAAAGCATTTTGTAATACACTTCAAAAAATTGGTATGCAATGTTTCTTGCTCTAGTAGTTTTGAGAAGTCTTATGCTAAGATCAAAGTGACCTGTATTACACAGAATAGCAGCTTTAAGTCAGTGCAAGTTACTTACTTGGTTATTTTGATGATGATGGAATACAGTTACAGTTCCTGTTGATGAGGCAACCACGATTCTCTCTTGATCCAAAAACTAAAGAGAAATAATAAGCATGCTAGTAGTTGATGTCAGTTCCAAGATGATAATTCTGATTTTAGAGTAACATCTAAGAAACCCAGAAACTGATACTGATTGGTTTTGCCCTTCTCCTTCATAAGGCTTTTTTTTTCAATCATAGTGTTTTCACAGCTTACTATCACTTTACTTCTCCTAAGTGACAAGCCCTTAAAAATATGGATCTCTTCAACACAGCTATTTTACCTGCATGTCCATAACATCACCATCGTGCCTGATGTCACACAGCAGCTGAGGTTCTCCTTGATATTCACCATTGAGGCCCACATTTCCAAGGTCTCCAACAGACCAAATAGAGATCCTGTTATCCTGTACGGAAACGACACCACCAGTTTTGCTCAAAAACGCTTGTGAAAGTATCTAACTAGGAGTCAGCCGAGATGTCCCGGCCCTCCCGCTACAGCCAGGGAAGGCTGCAGGCCGCGCACCGCTCCTGAGGGAGCCGCCGCCGGCCGGAGGGAAGCGCTGGCCCGGCGAGGTAACCCTGCCGAGCGGCGGGGCGGCCCCTCCGCTTCCTTAGGGACGCGGGCAAGGCACAGCCAGGGGAAGGCCGGGCCGGGCGGCGCTGGCGGCAAGCTCCGGCCCCGCTCTCCCACGCGAAGCGGCGGAGGCTGAGGGGGCCGAGCGGCGAGGGGTGCAGCCGCCAGTCCCGCGCCCCGGGGGCAAGGACAGGCCGCGCCCCCGGGCCTGCCCGCCCGCTACCTCGTTGTCCCAGGAGCCGGTGGCGAAGAGCTCGGGCGGCTGGAGCGCAGCGGCGGGCAGGGGCCGCCAGCGCGTCTTGCTGATCTTCTGCGACACGAACTTGGCGCACACCTCCTCCATGGCCGCCCCCGCCGCGCGCCGGCTCCCGCCCGCCGCGCCACGCGCCTGCTGATTGGCTGCGGCGCGACGGCGAGCGCGGAGGGACAGACCTGGGGCAGGGCGGGGCGGGGCGGGGCGGGGCGCGGGAGCGCGCCCGGGCGGGCCGGGGCCGGTCATGGCGGGGGAGCGGCGCAGCGGGCCGCACGGCCCGGCTCGGCCATATGTAGCAGCCGCACGGCGCCAGCTGCCGGCGTTTACCGAGACGGACTGACCGGGCGCGGCCCGTCCCGGCCATTCACTAACCGGCAACTGGGGGTCGCGGGCGCCCTGGGATGGCGGCGCGCCGCCCTGCAGGGTCCGGGGGGGGCGGGCGGGCGTAGCAGGGGGGCCCGGCCCGGCCAGCTCGGGCCTCCAGCCGGGCACCGGGCCGCCACACCACGGAACGGAAGAACTGGCGAAGTGCCCGTGCGCTAGCGTGCCCACCTGTCTGCGGGGCTGGGCCGCATTCCCCAGAACATGTGTGCCATCTCTGCAAGGTCGCCAGTTATTTTCTCAAAATCGGTGGGTTTACAGCAACGAAGCATCTCCAGTCTAGCTTTGCTTTTCATCAGTGTCCTCCCTCTGTCAGACTCCTGCTGTACTGAAAGAAGTACAGCAATAATTATAATTTTTTTTGGTCCCAGATACCTTGTTAAATCAAACACGAGCGCAGGCTACTTTATCGTATTTCACTTGAGACCTAAAGGGCTGTGCCATAAAAGTTCACAGGTTGGCTGTAAAGCGAGCTAAAGGCTGACACAGCTGTGCTGCCATTGCGGAAGGTGGGACTACGTCCAGTCGCTACAGTGCAGTACGGCAATTGCTCACAAGCACCTTCCTACTTTTACAACTGATTTTCAGCTGCATTCTTTTTCAAAGCTGCTGCTGCCAGCTCTCTGAAGTTCTGTCGGGTGGACTTAACAACATTAGCAGCAGTGGCTCGGTCAAACTTTCACCTCTGTTACTGCAGTTTGCCTGCTAAAGCCATCTGTCAGATTTTTTCTGTACAGCATTCTTGAGTTCCTCATCGAGTCCGCTATGCTGTTTGTAATCCTTCATATGTGATACCAAATCAGTGATATTTTGTATGCTTTATGCATAATTTGAACTTAAATTGAGGAACATTTTTTTTTCTTCCTAATTATGTACAGCAGAATCCAACAGTGAACCTATTCAAAAAGCTGGATGCGATTGTAGTTTACCACACTGCAAGCCTTAAAGCAGCTTTGTTGCATGCTGCAGTAGCATTATCATTCTACAGTAGCCAATACCTCCGGCACTCTGCATTAAGCTGCTAACAGCAGTCCTGCAAGTCACTGTCAACTGCAAAGGTATTTTCAGCTAATTTTCATAAAACTTGCGAGGGAGGTCAATAGGCAGCCTCAGAATACAGCTACAGAACAGATCGCTCGAAGTGGAAGAGATAACACTTTAGGCTTATTGAAATGTTTTATTAGGCAAATATTTTTCTTGGTTACTTTGTGATTTCTGTGTGTATTTTTTATCTTGTGTTCTTGGACAATTTCTTTCTTTGCTCAGGATTGCTTGTTCAAAAGCATTTGGGAAGTATTAAGGGGAGTAGTTTGGACATAGAAGTTTATTTTCATTAAGAGGGAAAGAATATTTTTTCCCTGTCTAACAGTTTTTTTGAGAAAATGTTGGCAGCATGTTATGTGATGAAGGTGAGAGCTGCAATGAATTTAGGGCTGCTCTGTAAACCTTTAAATACATTATCTGTGTTTGATCACTGTGAAAGATGTGTACTGTGTTAGTATGTTGTTTCAGTGTAATAGCAGATTTAAATCAACAAAGAAAAGGAGGAAACAAACACCAGGAGAAAATACACCTCATCAAATATTTCTAAGGTTGTCAAAAAGGACGTTTAGTTTAGATGAAGCTGACTCTGGGCATTGAGTCCAAACGTATTAGCTGAGACAACAAGGAGCATCTATGGATTATCCTTAAATGCAGCTAAAGCTAGGAGTGTGAGTGAAAGGGAAGAAAACTGAAAGCATGCCTGTCTCTCAGCCAGAGGTTAGGGGGCCTGGGAATGAAGCCACTTGCTAGATCAGTGGATGTACTAGGGCAGGACAAAGCTAATTCTAAACTCTATTTGCTTATAATCTGCTTTCTCCCAATTATTATTCAACAATATTTTAATAAAGTTATTTGGAGATGCCAAAATATTATTTACTGCTGTCATAACTCCTGGAGTTGTGGCCAGTTCAATCTCTTGAACGAGCGTAGTCGCTATGCAGGGTACTGCAGAGCAGATATAAGAGCTGAGTGCCAAGGCCCTGAGCGCATTCATAAGTCCTACCTGCCCTTACATGGGGCTCCCACTCCTGGTACCGTAGAAGGGCCTGTGCCCAGCCAAACCCCTGACTGGTGCCTAACTTGTCACGTTGCTTTTGCTTGATGGCAAAACCATTACCGTCCCCAGCCCTGCTCTGCTTGCCTCGCTTGGACACCGTAGGGTGGTGTCCTGCTGTATGGCATTGTCATCCCTGGCTCCAGTCTCACCTTCCCTCACAGAGGGGTCCCAGTCCTGCTGCTCCCTAATGTCACTGATGTGCCTGGGTCCTTTTCACCTCCTCTTTGAGTGCAGGGCTGAGGAAAGAGAGGTGATGAGTTCAAATAATGTAAATGTCTGAAATGGAAATACAGAATGAAGGTACACACCAAACTGGCTTGAGGTTACAGGAAAAGAGATGCGATGAAGGAGAGTGATTAAGTTAAAACCAGAATGGAGGCAGGGAGAGGAGTTAGTGTAGGTGTAGAAGCCAATTAGTGTGGGGTTTGGGACACAACTGCGGAAATGTTCAGCAGGAACATTTCACAAGGAGATTTCTGCTTGTGGTATGTATATGCAGAAGCAGATGGGATCAGACAGTGATGAGCAACTTTTCATATGCTTTTTAAATTCAAATAATTTAAAACATCTAATGGGTTCATGAGGTGGGAGGGAAGGGACAAAACAGAAATAGTAGCATGGAGGGGGTTATATATAAATGTGTGTAAGCACAGCCAAGGCATTGAGATACGGGTAAATGTGCAGAAAAGGAGAGAGATCAAACGTGCTAACAATTAGTGGATCTCCATGTTGGAACAATCAAGTGATGGCCCACTCTGGCTGCTGGCATTCCTGTACCTCTTCCCTAATGGGGCTGTCCATGCATCAGCGCCCTGAAGGGTCTAGGGAGATGGCTGTACCTGCTAAAGGTGGAGGTGCCTGCAACTGACAGCAGGCATCCAGGGACTAAGGTGCTTACGCTGGTTTGGACAAGTGAGGGGGAAGAGGATACAGGGATGCTGAGTGTCGGAGCAGATGGAGAGGTTCCACGTGAATGCTGATGGCCAGAAAACATTTTTTTAATTTCTGCTTGTCTTTTACTCTGTTGTAGCATGTTTATGTTGCTTTTAGTTGTATCTGAATGGATATGCTCTTAATAAGTTTAAAAAATGGGATTATGGAGTAGAAAGAGCTAGAGACCCTCACATCTGTTTACTGCACAGATGGGTACAACCTGCCACAACTGGTGCATATTAGTTTCTCAGGGCCCTCTGAGGCAACTTGGCTTGTCTTAAAGCTCATGGAAGCCTGCGAAGCCAAGTGCTGTTTCCTTCACACATGCCTGGTACCCATCCAAGACACCCGGGATATCGCTTAGGAAAGCTCACACTTACATTGTTGTCATTCTCTGAATAGCCATGCCAGGAATGTAGCCAAGAGATGGCCAATAGGTACAATCAGTCTGAAAGCACCTGGGCACGTCTGCAAGTTCCTAGGAGACAAAGATGGGCTCTTTCTCTGTGTGCTGTGACAAACTTAACCCTAATTGAAGCTGCTCCTGGTAAGCAGCGTCAGTTTGTATGTAAATGGTTTCTCTTGTGACTCTGGTCTCCCAAGGAGCTTAGTATCCTTGGAATGCTTTTAAACATGGGCCAGCTAGTTTCTTGCCAACAACCTCTCTATGTGAAAGCAATGCAGTTTGCTTGCATCTGACAACAGAAAAATGTCTTTTGCATTTAAAACAATGAAGTACTTTTGTGTGTATATTTTTACAATGTCTGTCTGTTCTCTGTACTTGCTGCCCTTTGGAAATTCCTCTAACTCCATGGCTTCTTTCCTTCTTTCCCAGCCCACTGGATGTAACAGGGAGACCTTTTATATTCTGGGGCAGGCTAGGAGCCTCTGACGGACTGCAGAGCAGTTGCCAGATCATGCTTAGGAGAAGTTAGATGAGGAATACAAAATGAAGCAGTGGATCTGTCACCAGGATTAAAAGAACCAGATGGGAAAGGTCTGGGAAGTCTATGGATGGGACTGGGTATATGCATTGGGCAGCTGCCAGATTTGCCCTGGACTGACTGCTAGCCAGAAAAGCAGATTCCCAGCTTCACTTCATTTTCTTCACCTGAAGCAGCAATGAAGGGATGGAGTGTATGTGTTGTGTGGAGCTGGAACAGGCTCATCTGTGCCAGGGTGGGTTCTGGCACAGAAGACAATGTTATCTGTGTCTCCCACGGTGGTATGTTAGGCTGCGTGTATCTTTGTATCAGGAATGCTTTTAAGAATATAGTATTTGAAATTATATGTGCTGGATGATACCTGTTTTTCTCTAAGGTGTATACAATGTACTGTTGATAGGGCCTACCTATGCGTAGTTACGTACCTCTGTTCTCATGTTTCCAAAGCAAAGAACCGAGAACCGTGCTGTCTGGTACCGAGACGATGCCCAGCCTATGCGATTGCCCTTGGTTAGGAGCGGAAGGGCTGTGGAACTGCGGTGCGGGGCGTGCGGCAGCTCCTACACAGGGACCAGGAGGGGGCACAAATGCAAAACTGACTGCACTGGCGGCAGGTACCCCGAAAGGAGCTGCAACAACGGAATTAGCTTTCCCTTAAAAGCAATAGAAACACATACAAATAACCGGTGGTAAATTCATATGGGTGGCAAAATTAATTATTAAGGAGTTTAGGAGTCCCCAGGAATCCAACGTGACCGTAGGGAATGCATTCTGTGGTTTTCGGCACTGTGCTACCGGCTGCGGGAGGAACCGGCGGTGCTAGGCTTCCCTTAAGATTCCTACTTCATCGCGTGCCTACGCTGGCACAGAGTGAAGGCCACATCGGAAGCACCAGTCTGGCATTTATGAAATTCCGAGCTACTGATTTTGTGACCAGGTCACCTTTTAAAAGGAATTCTAGTTTGTAACTTTCTCCGACAACAGCATCGCACTAGTAGATCGCACCCTGGCAGCGTTTAGCCATACACACAGGTGCCAGCTCTCACGACCTTGCATCCCTCCCTGTCTTTTGTGTTGCGTTCGGTCACACCACCCCCGCCCCCGGCAGCCCCCCCCCCCTCCCCCCGCCTCCCCGCCGTCACCGCCGCCTCGGGGGCAGCTACCGCGCCGCCAGGGCAAGGGGCGGAGGGCCGCCCGCGCCAGCTGGCCAATGGCAGCCTCCAACACGTAGGCCTGGCCCGCGCGGGCTGGGCGCCGCCAATAGGCGCGCCCCATGCAAAACACCGCGCCGCGGGACGGCGGTAATTGGCTCCGTCGCAAGGGCGGCGGGGCGCGCGCGCTGGGCCGCTGCGAGGGTCTGGCGGCGCCGCCGCCGTAAGCGGCAGGCCTGGGCCGGCGACCGCCGTCCTCACCGGCGCCCTGCCTGGGTACACGGCGTGTGCCGGCACATCGTACGGGAGCGGCCAAAGCCGTGGCGGGGGAATACCGACGTGCCGTTTCGCTAGCTCATTCATTAACGCAGCTCCTAAGCTCACAAACGCGCGCCCACAGGCCCGGCCTGTCCCGCCGCCCTGCCCGTGCGATCAGACCCGCGAACGGGGCGCTGCGGCGGAGCCCGCCTGACTGGCGCCGCGGGCTGCGGCCGTGGGGAGGGGCGGGCTCAGGCCCCCGTCCAGGGCGGGAGAGTGCTACCGGCACCGGGGCTTGGGGCAGGCAGCAAGCACGCCCCTGCGTGACCGGGCACTCGCGGTGGTACCGCGGCCCCGCGCGGACTGCTGGAGCAGGAGAGGGGCGGCCCGGCCTCCCTCTGCCCGCAGCTTCCGCACATCGGCGGGGCGGGAGGGGACCGGCCCCTGACGGGCGGCAGCGGAGCAACCCACGCCCGCCCCCCCTCACGCCCGGAGATGTCCCCACGCGCGGCCCGGGGGCAATGGGCGCGCATGCGCGGGGGCGAGCGCGGGCCGGCGGAGCGGCGGCGGCGGCCGGAGAATGTCGGGCGCGCGGGACGGTGGGCGCGTGGCCCCTCCCCTCGGCGGGCGCGCGGCAGCCGCAGCGGCGGCGGCGGCGGGGGGAGGAGGAGGCG
Organism: Falco cherrug; assembly: GCF_023634085.1. Lineage (NCBI taxonomy): Eukaryota > Metazoa > Chordata > Aves > Falconiformes > Falconidae > Falco > Falco cherrug. The sequence goes on from NC_073702.1 coordinate 45,257,936, forward strand.
GCGAGGAGGCGGCGCCTGTGTCGGCGCTGGAGGTTGTGTCCTTCCTGGGGAAGCTGCTGTGCGCAGTCGCGGCGCTGAAGGCGGCTCTGTACCTGCTCCGCAGAGTGTGTCTAGCCATGGCCTGGAAGTCGGGAGGCGCCAGCCACTCGGAGCTCATCCACAACCTCCGCAGTGAGTGCGGGGCGGGGGCGCGGGCGGGCGGGGCCCCTCTCGCCTCAGCCGCGGCGGGCCCGTTACCGGCCGCTCGGCCGTACGCACTTCGCGTTCCCGCGGCGCCCGCCCAGCCGCCAACTGTCAAGGAGCAGCGCCGGCGGGGGGAGGAGGCGAAGGCGGCGCCCGGCCGGGGGGTGTGTGTCTGGGTGTCCGTCCGGGTCCCTCCCGGGAGGGCGCGGTGAGCGCCGCCGCCGTCCCGCAGCCGGGCGGAGGGCGGCGGCCGCTGGCGCAGGGCGGGCCCGGGCTGTTGTTGCGGGAGGAGATGCGGCGGGAGGGGCGGCGCCGATGGCGGTCCCGAAGGGGAAGCGCCGTGCTGCGGCCGTGGCTGTTGTCAGCCCGCCGCCACCCCCCTCGGCCCCGTTCCCGCCGCCGCGTCCCTGTCTGCCCGTAACGCTCTTGTGCGAGCCGAGGCGGGGCCGCGGCGGCAGCTCCGCGGGGCCCGTGTCCTCCGCACGCACCGGGCTCGGCGTCCCTCTGGCTTCGCCTGCCCGCCGCTGCCGGGTCAGCGCGGCCGCCGGGCGGCGGGGAGCGGCGCCCCGGGACCCCTCGCGGGGCTGGCGGGGGGACAGCGGTGCCGGCGGGCGCGCAGCGGCCGTCCCCGGGGCTTTCGGGCCCCGGCTGCAGGCGGCGGGAGCTGCCCGGGTGCGGGGACCGCGCTGAAGCGGCCCGGGCCGCGCTTGTCGGGCGGGAGGGGCGCGTGGCGGAGCCCGCGCGTGGGGCCGGGGGGCGCTCGGCGTCGGCCCCGAAGCGGTGGGGGCGCGGGGCGGGGAGCGCGGCTGTCGCGGTTACAGGTTCGTGCTGCCGCCGAGCTTTGCCGTGGCTGCCGGGGACGTGGCGTCCCCTGTCCTTACCGAGGGTTTGTGCTGTCCCCGTGCTGAATGCGGAAGGTGCTGGGCGGGTGCTCCGCGCTTGGTGCTCTTCGGTACAGCCTGAAGCCTGCGGGGTCGTTTGCATGTGATCCAGGCTGAGCGAACGGGGTGATAAGGTAACACCGTCTCTTTTCGGAGCTTCCATTTTTCATAGTAGCCGGGGATTAACCCGTGTTAGATACGTTTTCAGTGTCCTTTTTTTCTGTATTCCTGGTTTTTCCCTTCCTCTCCTCAAGTCCGTGTCCTAGACACAGAAGGTTGTCGGTTTGGAGCCTGTGTTACAGCAGTTGTCTCCTATTTTAGTGATGCTGCAAGGCCGCGGGCAGCTTCACCTGTTTGGCCTCCTGGTTATTTTGAAGATGTAGGAGAATAATGTTTCTTGTTTTCTCTAGTTTGCTTATGTTAGATCCTCTGCTTCTGTGGTCTCCCAGTATTTTCTTATGTTGCTCTTTTGAGAACTCTTCCAACCAGTAGAGCAATATATGCCAAAATGACTTTCAGTTTCATTGTAAAAACTGTTTAACAAATAGATAATAACCTCCAGTTATGAGAGTTGCGGTGCATTTTTTTGTTTTGCAACTGTAACATCTAGAAATACTGTTTTATGGAAATTCTGTTCCCTTACACAGCAGGGAAAAACTTTCACATGTAAAAATGAATGTCAAGCTCCAAAATACATCCAGAAAGTGATTACTGCCAGAATTGTCTATGCCTCTGAGAACCTGAAGGCAAAACTAATTTCTTTGTTGAAGAAAACAATGACAGTCTTTTTCAACACATGGGAACTGTTTAGGGCTTCTCAAATATAATGTTTTTTAGTTTTTTCATAATTATTAATAGTTAGTACACAACAACAGTAGTACAGGAAGAGGAAGGTAAACCAGAAGAGTTTAATACTGTAATGACAAAATATGCAGCGATAATAATTACCTGGAAAATTATGCAATTTTCTCCTCTGTTTTGTATGCTTATGCCAGAGTATTTTAAGGGATGTTAAATAGTGGATTGGAAATAAAATGTTGCGGATGCACAGAGGCTTTTGATCTTGCAGTAAGATTGTGGTGTTGACCTCTGTGGGACTCTAGTGATGGTGTAGGGGGTTTATCAGTGCAGAGCAGTTGCAGGATTAAGACCGTAACTTTTAAGTAAGAAGCTCTATGGGTACGATGATACTTTGTTAAAAACATATCTGAGAGAATTATATATCCCAGCTTTAGAAACAAACTTAAACGTTGGTTACAGAAAGACTAAAATGTTCTAGGGAATTCCTTTTGGGTAGTAAATACTTCGGTATATTTAACTTTTTTCTCCTCTGTAACTAGCTAAGCAGCATAACATTTCTAGCATTTTTATGCTAGAATTAGGAACACAAGGTAGATGAGGTTAATTTGATGTTGTCCGAGTGTTTCTCTTGTGTGTTACTTAGCTACTGAGTGTGTAATTTAGACTTCAAATAAAGGAAAAAAATACAGGTTGTAGTGAGACAGTACGTTTTCTTCAGCAGCAAAGCCTGGCTGAGAGGTTCTTGCTCCTGCCTTTACGCCAGAAGTCTTCTCTTCATTGTGCTTATAGAACTGCTTGTGGTGTAGGCTGTGGTGTCAGACTGGGTAGCTTTCTCATTACTCCCCTTGTGAAACACTAAAATTTAAACTCCTCCATAGCTGTAAGCTCTTGTACTATTATGGTTAGAGAAGCAGTGAACTTCGTTATGGGTATAAGTGGGCTGGGGGGAATGGGAACTTCTTAAACTGGTTTTGTTTCCAAATAAAAACATTAATGGAAGACTCTGTAGGCTGCTTATTTTTTTCCTTTAAAACAGCTGTAAAGAATATTCTTCATTATAAGTTGGTATTGACAGTTACTAATGCTTCTATTTTGTGGCAATGAAGTGCTCCAATTTCATGAAACTATATTAACATATGCTTATTGCTCATTTCACTGTTGCCTTAACTATAGAATTAACTTTTCTTTAATGGTAACGATGCTCCAGTGCTCTCATGTATTTGCATGCAGATTTAGGCAAGTATTCTTTACAAGCCTTATATTTGCTTAAAAGGGACAAACTAATGAAGAAGGGCCAGGAACTCAGAGTATTTTTTTAGTGCGTACTTAGAGACAAGTGATTACAGAACCTTGTGTGACTTCTACTTGTTTTGATTTTTAACTTCTTGTTACATTGTAAACATGTTCTTGCACTGTTAATTTGAAGCATCATAGATGCACAATTTGTGGCATACACAAGATAAACTTGCTTAAAATGCACTCTTCATAACAAAAACACTGTCCTTGAATGTGCTGTTTCTGTGAGGTGTTCAGCTGCTTTGTTTTCCAGTGATTCTTGAAACTACTTCTCATTTAAAAAAAGCCATCTTTTTCTCTGAATGTTCGATTCTTCCAGTGAGCTGTTTAAAAAAATGTTTTTTCACCTTTACAGAGTAGTTATTTCAATCTCTGCTTCTTCCTCACTGAAAAGAATTGAACATGTGCCTTCAAACCTGAGCAAATTTTCCTCTTAAAAATATTTAAATTAAGGTCTTTTAGCAGCTGACACTTCTAGGAACCTGTCTAAATGCAGGTTACTGTAGGGTTAGAAATCATGCTAAACAAATAATTGACTGTGTCTAAATACAAAACTCTTACTGGAGTTTCATTTTGTGGTGAACCTACTGTACAGGGATGCTTAGAAAGCAAGAAAAAAATGAGTAATTGGTGACTTGTTTGCTGTTATCTTGTGTGATGAAAGATATTTGGATTCTAAATCTGCATTTTTTTTTAAATTTTTTTTTTTACTTCTCTGTATCTTCAGTTATCCACTATTCTCTCACCTTGCTATTGGGTCATTTTGATCTCTCTTTCATACTTGGGCTCTTGCCAAGTCCTGTTACTTTACATGCTGACATCTTTCAGCTTTTCTTCCCCACCTGCAGAACTGAAAAATTGGGTTCAATTCACAATCTATCAGTTAATTAAAATTGTTTCCTTATCACACCTCTCTTTCTCACCTCCAGCCAATATGGTGTGCTGCTGTATGATGATCTTTCTTTGCTTATTTGTCTGATCTTGTTGTGCCAATGGTGTTGTAACTACCTATACAGGCTTTTGAATCCACAATTCCAGGTGAAAGGGAAGGTGAATTAACTTGACTGTGGCTAAGTGCTGCATGATGTTGTTAACCATTTGTGGGCTTGTTTCCTGCTACATTCTTTTTCTTTTCCTCATCTAATAAACTTGTATCACAAAAGTTAGCAACTGTAATTTATGAGATACCACAAATTCCATAGAACTTCATGCCTCCCTTGAGACCAGTTTCCTAATTTTTCAGTGTGAATGGTGTTTCAAATCAATATATACTCAAATGTTGTCAGGCTTTGCAAATTCTCTTACTAGAAATACTGAAGATATTTCTCCAAGTGTTTTATTATTTAGAAGTTAAATGGTTAAAAATGACGTTTCATCATGGTGAAGGCTTATCTACAATGAATCTGCACCTTTGTTGCAGGTTTCTCATTGCTGAGGACCAGTCTCTTTGGGAACTGCCATGGATGTGAAGGCACTGAATATGGCATTGCTAAGCCTAAGCTAGGTTGAGCAAGAGCTAAACATTTGGTTTTGGGTGTTTTCCACCCCACCCCCACCATGTCATTTCCTTTGTCTTATCCAAATCTCTTCTACATCTGTCTAATTTTTCTCAAGGAGGAGTAATGTAACTTGGATGAACATGAAGAAGGGAAATAGCAATGGAAAATTAGACCAATACAAACCACTTAACCCAAATGTAATACCTCCACTATACAAGCAGGTACACTGCCTGTTGTGTGTGTTCAATGAACATACTTTCTTTCAATGTTGTATTCAGGCTTCAGTGACTAACCACTGTAACAATGAGCAATGAGCCAGGTAATGAAACAGTTGAAAATGGAACTATTTTTTTAAATTCAAAATTAACATATCCATGATATGTTAGTTTAAGAATAACTAAATTTAAGAAATTTTAGATAATATCTCAGGTGGCATAGAGTTGAAAACTGTGATTCTGTTTTATTGGAGCATAGAGAATTTTTTGTTAGCAAGTAATTAGAATAATTGCCTAAAAGAGTTTTAGTGATTTAAGTATTTTATACTGATTTCCCAATGCAGTGAAATGTTTTGAAGGAATTTCTACACCCTTGACTTTCTAAGAGGCAGGCCTTTAAGTCAAGACAACATCCCAGAAAATAAGAAATACTATCAGAAAGGAAAAATAATTTCAAAAACTTTCATCACGTTTTATCTGTGTCTAAATTATAATTGTGTTCTTAACTGGTGGTTCTTCAAGAAATATGTTGTTGGCTTCCCCCCCCCCCCCCCCCCCCCCCCCTTAATGTTAGACCAAGGTGTCAGTGTAGTGTTAAGCATACCCATTCTTTTCCCCAATAACCCCAAAATTCAGTGCAGCGAAGTCCAAATCCTCAGTCATCCAGGAAGAAGAGAGCATGGTTTTGGCTGTTTATTTGTATCACACCACTTTATAATCAGTCATTTTAATTTAAAAATGTTTAGTTCTTTTGACTGATTGAAGATACTCTCCCCCCCTCCCCCCCGTTTTAATGGAATAATGCTACCTATTTTTTTTTTTTTTCCTGGTAGCAATCCATAATAAAATGGCAGTAATTTTGCAAATCTGTCCCTTATAAGGTGATTACCATTGCTTGTGGGCATGTTAAAAAGGGGGAATCTCATGTGTTTTGGTTTCAATATAACTCTTAAGTTTTTCTTTTAATGATACTGTTTCTTTCATCCTGATGCAGTATCAAGGGCTCACTAAGAGCTATTAGTAAGGTTGGAAAGAAATGCATGTTTGTGTTTCGAATGATTATTTCTGTGGATCTAACACCTGAGAGTCGTTTGTTGGTCTTCAGAAAATTTTTTACTTTAAAAAGTATTATCATAAAAAGGTTACAAGGTGAGGTTAATTTTATTAATGTTTTAAATTTTGTTTGACATTTCCAAATTCTGTCAAAAACAGAGGAAACTCACAGTTTGAGACCAGTACATTTTTTGGAATGACATCTCTCCTGGACTAGTTGACTTATGAGTTTATTTCAAGACTTCAGAACCTGACTACTGCAACATTGGACTTGAGCACAAAATAGTTTTAAATGCTGTCACTGTCAAAATATCAAAAGAGATGGTCAGACAAATATAACTTTAGAAATTCTTCCTTATTTTCTGCTGGTATGACAGCTTTCTGTCATTTTGTCCTAAGAGTTGGGGTCATGTTTTGCTGGTCCTCTCATCTTCCTTAGCTTTTGTATAGTACTAGTGCTTGTTTTAATGAAATCGCTTTCATAATAACAGTGTGTCCATGTGGTCTGGCTGCTGGTCTTGACAGCATTGGTTTTTCTGAAAACATAGCAAAGCAGTTGCATGTTACCTGCTCAGTAAGGTGCCCTTCTCTAAAGACCTGCTAAAGCTGTAGAAGTAGTTTTGCCTCAGGCCTTACTGTGAAGAGAGTTCCTTATGTGTCTGTCCTATCCAGCTAAGTTTGCCTTAACCTCTGCAACAGTTTTTGGTTATTTTTAGTTATTACTGATGGCTCTTGCCACTTTGTTTTGAACTCTTCACTTTTGGCATTCCATGTGATTGGTAAGCGAAGCTGAGCCCTCTCAAATGTAGAGGGATTAAGGTGTGCTCAGAGGTCAAGTCCCCCTCATCTGCATGCAGGCTTTGAAGTTTATTGGAAAGTGCAGTTCTGGGTTCTTGGATGCTGAATCCAACCTTAAAGTCACTTTCTTCTTTCATGTACTCCCAAAAGTTTCTTCATTCAGCTGCTGATACAGATTTAGATGAAATCAACGTAACCATTTTGATAAATGTGAGTACATTATGGACAGCTTTTGTGATGAAGATATGTGCTGTAGGACTATGAGCAAAGAGCTAGCATGCCTTTCTCCACCCCCGGCGAAGAAAATGGTTGATACCAACTTTGCAACATTGGCCTACAGTATGAGGGAGCAATACAACTGTGACTAAATATGTCTAAATCGGTTATCTGCAGACTTTCAGATCCATGAAAATTAGTAGAGAGCTCTTATCCATTATACCAAAATGGACAGGTTGTTTTTGAAGGTGATAGTTACTAAATAGGGAAGGCGTACTCCCATAAAGTAGAAGTGAAATTTTAGAGGGTAAATTTGTATTTAACTGAATCCTGAGGCTGTATACTAGTTTGTTGTGTTGAACCTAGCTCTTGGTTCCCATGTGGTTTTACCTTGGCGTGTTCTGAGTAGCATTTGGATGCTAATTATTTTTTTGAATTTTTATTCTATTTTTAATTTCTGCCTCTTTGGGATTTTTGTGGGATTTGAGCATTGTGTTTAATTTCTGGACTCTAAGGTTAGTTCTTATGGATGCTTACTTCCCACAGCCTTTCTGTTGTTGTGTCTCTGAACAACAGAATCTCAACTGATTCCTTCCAGTTAGCTGTATGCAACATTCCCTTTGAATAATGTATTACTATGAACCCAAATCATAGTGGTAACAGACATGCAGCTGAGTGTTTGAGGCAGATGCACTTTGCTGATAATTTAAGAGTTAGAGGTTTGTATGTGTGAGCGACTTAAAAAACACTTGTTTGCAAACACCTACTTTCAGTTTCTTTAGCACAAAGAGCTTTGTGTGTTTTGGGGTCAGCGTCCTTTGTTGGATGTTGGGATGCTGATCCATCACTTCTTGTTCAAAGTGCTTTCTTTGTGTTCATGGTTTACACTGAAATCTTCCTATGCTTGTTACTTAAAGAAAATTCTATTAACTGAATTGCTTTCCCATCTTTTTTTCTTCCTTTCCCCACATAAAAAAACCCCAACCTTAAAAATATCACCAACTAACTTCACATTGCTTGAAAAATAAAGATGTGTTTCTGTTACAGCCCCCTTTCCTCTTGAATGTTGCTGTCTGGTTTGTGTGGGTCGGGTGGAGTCATCTGGAAACTGTTTTTTGTCACTTGAGTAATACTAATCTACTTGATTTCATCTTTTATAGTATAGAGCTGTATGCGTTTTGCATCATGCTTTAAGACCTCTGTATGATTTAAAAATATTAGTTTTGCTGAAAGGTCATTTTCATAAGTGAAGTGGTTATGGAGAAAGTAATCCGAGCAGAAACTAAACTATGTGGATGCTGATATAGCCCCACAGTAAATGGTTTTGGGATGTGCGTGAGTGTTTTGTTTATGTAAAGCCAGCAACAGGAGGTGTTTGAGTAGCTGTTTATAAAGTAAGCTTGTGTACTGGTTTTTATCATGTGGCAATGAGACATCCTTTTTCTGATCTGGAAGCTAGTGCTGATGTAGATGTTGACTGCTAGTATTTTATGGTTTGGTTAGAAACGTGTTTGATCAACAAAAGATAAGCCCTTCAGGAATGCATTTGTTGCTAAATAAAAAGATAGGTGGTTTATTTGTTGCAATTCTACATACCTCTGCTCTTTTTTTTTCCTTCTTCTGACAGCCAGTTGTCCAGTTTCCCAGGTTACACTCAACAGCGGTATATTTCTACCTTCAAATCCAAGGACTGCTCTGTGAGCTCTTTTCCTGTTTTCCTGGTGTTATTTGTGGAAAAGAGGCAGACCAGAGTGAGTTTTCAAAACATGCTCCAATTATGTCAAGTTGCCATTGGCGCAGTCTCTCCACAGAGTAACTCTTGAACTCTGCAGGCTGTGCTCCACTCTTAAGTGGTTACTTTTTGCCTTCAGCCCTTTGAAGCTTAGGAGTTGTGCACATATAACTCTTATTAAAGAGCTTAATTTTTATTTTAAGCTGTTAGCTAGTGTGTTTGTATATGAGCCTTTGCATGTAAACACTTTATAATTTGGTATCTGATTTGTTTGCAGTATTATCAGTCTTGAAACTCTGCGGTCTGTTCAAGGAGAGTCTTCTAATCATGTTACCATTGAGAAGGATAATCAACCTATATATAATTGTGAAATATTTTACTGCAATATATAGCTTCCTTTTAAGATATAGAAAATGTTTTGCACTGACATTTTATTAATTACTGTTGATTGTCTTGGTTTTTTGGCACTTAGAGATGGCATGAAATTAGAATGTCGTCTTTGCAATATAAACTCTTATTGGCTTTTTTAGGGGATATACTTGTTTTTTGAACTTAATTCAGAATTTGATAGAGATTTGTTTCAGACAGAATTAAGGTCCTGGATGCTGGTCATCTTGGGACGGACTGCTGCAGGAAGGAAAAGACTTCCATTGGAGTTCAGTACCTTGCAGTTGCTGTGTTTCTCTATATTCAACCATGAGACTAAAAAAAATTCTTTGTTACCAGCACAGCAAAAATTACTACAAAGTCAATATCGACTTTACTGTTTAGGGCTTAATTGCTTTTGTGAATTCCCACCTAAAATTTGCAGTTGTCTCCATTGTATAATAAGCATATTTGTAAAGCAGACTTAATCTATGGGGGGTAATGTGATGCTCTGTAATTCCACATTCATAGCTGAGAGGGGGATTTTTTTATGAAGAGGGAGCATTACTCAGTAATTGAAGTACATGGCTCAGACATGAGATGTAGCTTTTACCACTGTTTCTGCTGGGGACTCTTGAGTATGGGTAACTTGATTAACTTCTATTTACTGGTGAAAAAGATGATACTAATCAAAGACGATCCAATAGTCGGCAAAACTCATGAGTGTTTGCTGAATGAGAGCGTCCTGAATGCTCAGAATTTGTAGAACGTTAGTAGCTACTGTTTTCAATTTTTGTTGGTCACTTGCCCGTCAGTGTAAGCATTACAGTTGGTTATACATGCTTTGCGTGGAACACAGTTTTTGTGTTTAGTTTTGCACAGACTTCCACAGATGATCTCTGCCATAGAGTTCTTATACTGTGATTAAAAAAGTTGGGGGAAGAAGGGTAAAATCTGTAAGTAAAATAATAGAATGGAGGCAGAATAAGATTTGTAGATGTTCAGAGGTAAATTTGCTTAATACTGTTTTGATGACAGGAGTAGATGAGAGAGGTGGCAGGCATGGAGTTCTCTAAAAAGGGGAAATGGATTATGTGTAGCCCAGAGGTTTGGAAGAAGCTTGTGGTTACAGCAGTACCGAGGATGTTCTCTGCCTTACCACAGGGCCCTGCAGTTGCTCTTTCAAGCTGGAAGCTTGACCTTTGCATTCACCGCGTGTTTTTTTCCCCCAAGGCATAAAAGGAAAGGGTGGATGGCTACCTATAGCTTCTAGAAGGTATGCATCTATCTGCACAATACAGAATCTCAAGGAATAAATTGCTATTTTAGATCTTTCCTGAGTGCTTCTCAGCTGCTGCTTTTTGACCTCTCTTCAGCCCCCCAGAACCTTTACCTCTTCACTCCTGTTATAATTAACTTCGCTTATTCTTTTTTTTTTTTTTTCTTAAAGTACATTTCTTTTAGAGATACTAACTTCTTGGTGATACCTAGTAAGAATCTAACAGTAAAATTTTGATATTTTTTATTTGTTTTGTTTCTATGCCAAGTAGTCAGGGGAAAATTAGTTTTGTTTTCCTTACTATCTTATATTGTCAGTGCCAGTGTATTAGTGGATTGATTTGTTTGTTTGCTTTTCTTTTGGGATAAAATTTTGCTCAATGAGTAAATTTAGAAACTCCTGTGAAAGTCTGCTGTCTCAGATTAAAAAACTTGCATTGAAATGAGGAGTTTCCTCTAACTGGAACTGTAGTATACATTTCTAAGAGTCAAAGCGCAGGATATATGTAATGTGTATAGTCTGTGAGGGGAGCTTTTTCTGGGACTTAGAAGTTATGGAAATAATTCTAAAAAAAATTATTAATTTTTTTAAAGAATTGTTCTTTTCCTTAATAATTTGGTAGTAAAATTCCTATTGCAGTTCTATTTCATACTTTGTCTTCAGACCAAAAAGCGAAATGACTTGGGGGGTTATTTTGCTCTCTGAACTCAAGCCTAGTTATATAGGATAATTAAATCCTGGATACAGGTAGCAGACAAGAAAAAACCAAAAGAAAATCCTATGATTGGTACTGTAAACAGTCAGGGAAGCCTCTACAGGAGTTAGCTCAGGCCTGGGCACATGTGTTAGTGTTGGTATTAATTTAAAAAAAAACACTGGTACAACTTCACTTAGGACTATCTTACAAGAGCTCCTTAATCTGATTTTTGTGATACTGCATTTTGGATTAGATTTTAAAGGACCTGAAATTATCTTTTTTTTTCCCAAGTATAATTTTCCAAATAAATCTTCCTTGTTTAAAGTAGTTCAATGAAGCAATCCATTGTTGAAAATTCAGTTCTTTGTAGCTTATACTGTGTCCTTTAATACAAGTGACTAATTAACATCTTGTTTTTCTAAAGTTTTCTGTTAATCATAGATGTCTCTTCAGAACTCTAAAAAAAGAATTATCAATGTTAAAACTTCAATAAAATTGCAAGGAAAAATGGCTGCGCTGCACAGTGCTTCTGACACTTTATTTTGAAAAGTGAACAAAGATTCAAAGCATTTGGATATAAAAGCTTTTTGGCCTCAGTGTGCCCCATTTCTGTAGGAGTTTCTTTACAAAAGTGTTTTTCTTTTGCCAACACAAAAAAGGAACAATCTTGAAAATAAAATACTGAGCAAGGATGCTGCAGCTTCACCTGTTTTTGTATATTTTTCAATAGTTACATAGCCTTTTAGAAATATGAAGTGTGTCTTGTTTGCTGTGTAGAGTAATATCAGTTTCTTGCTGAATGTTTTCAGGAATATCAAAGGTGTGTGTGAAGCTGAGGTTTTTCAAGGAGATAGATCTTTGCAAATGGTCTCTACTGTTTCAGAAAAGCATCTGTAACTGCTGGGAAAGTCTTGTTCAAAGTTCACTGGCTTAAGCATTGTTTGATCTGTGGACCACAGCTTAATTCTTGTATGATAAGGGTTAGAGTGTTAGAGGGTAAGGTGGCATGATTTCTCACAATATTAGGAATATATTCACGTATTTCACATGCTCTTGCATTGCAGAAGAGAAAAAATGCCTGAAATTTTATGTATTTATTTGCTTATTTATAGAAAATGGAATCATCAAATCAGACAAGGTATTTGAAGTAATGCTGGCTACAGACCGTTGCCACTATGCAAAATACAACCCTTATATGGATTCTCCACAGTCTATAGGTAAGAGCATCTTGTAAAATTTATTGAGATTGTTCTAATTTGCATAACTGTGACTGCCTTTGTCAAATATTAAGAATGTGAACATTTTTAGAAAATTTTGAAGCTTTAGTTCATTATTTATTCAGTATCTTTTAACTAAGTTTCAATTTGTTATAGAATGCAATTGGCATAATTGGATACGTCAAGTAGATAGATGTTCTTTGTCAATATTAATATGTGTATATATATGTATTTAGTTTTTAAACCACAGCAATTTGTGGTGGTGCAGCTGATGTTTAAATACTTAAATCATTTGTATCCCATTTATATCAGAAACAGTGTCTCTCTTTGCATTGATCTCAACTGAATCATTTCTGTCGAGTTGCTTAAACCCTTAAATGAGATTTATTTTTTTAAATAGGAAAATAGGTTTTCAATGGAAGACCTGCTCTGATAGTGTTACATATCTGCTATTAGTTAGAATTAACCACTTTTGATTTTAATAGGAATATAGAGTTATAAGAAATATTCTAGTGGAATTTGCGTTTGCATAGCAACCGACAGCTACTATGAAATCCTCTGTACAGCCCCATACCAAGGCCAAAGGAATTGGTCAGAATCACTTAGTAGGAATGCTTAGAACTTAGATAACAGTTTCGTGTTTCAATGCATGATTGGATACAGTGTTTACGTGTAGCCTAGGAGAATGTATTGAGATGTCAGAATGTAGAATTGATGGGAACTGGGGGAGAGTCGAATGAAGCAACTCTTAAGCTACCTGCCAAGAAACAGTGAATGTAGGTAAAAGGTAATTCCGGCAGGGGGCATCGCGACCACCGACTCATGTACCACCTCCCCGAATAATACCCCAGACCCATTTCCAGACCTTTCTAACTTTACTGCACAGAATTGGATATGGGAGGAGAGTATGTTAATGATTTTCAGGAAATACTATGTTTATGTGTGAATACTTAATTAATATTAAGTAAGTCCTATATAAGGTGTATGATTTTGAAACTTGGTGTGCGCTGATCGTGAGAGGACTCACTCATGCACCCGGCCGTTAATAAAGAAGTGTCTGCTTATCTGCATCACATTGGTGTTGATAAGTTCTTTATTCCGAGATTTTGGTAACAATAGGACCATTGTTTACGACGGTTATTTCCCATCCTGATCCCAGTTTTACCTTTCCAAGGCAGGAGAGTGAATTACATGAATGTAGTAATTTTGTATTTATTTCCCTCCTCCAGCCCTCCCCTAATAGTGGGTCGTGAGAACTATGAATTTTATTAGAATTTTATTAGTTGTATAGGAAAACTAAAAAAACCCAAAACCAAATCTGTCAGGATACATACACACTCAAAAACTTGCATATCTTCACAGAAACATATATAGGTGAGTGTTCCTCCATGTTTTCTCACAGTTTGCAAAATAGGTGAGGTTATTGTCTCCAGAAGTTCAATGGTCCCTGCCACACCAAACTAAGTCAGGTTTTTACATAGGGAGTGAGTGAAAAAGGCATTGTTATTCTATGAGACATTACTGTTCTGAATTCAACATACTTGATCAAGCTGAGGCAATGTAGTAACAAAATGGAGACTGAAACTGAGATCAAGGACGGAACCTTTTTTCTTTACTGTCCAGAGTTGGCATGGCATAGCTCTCAGATGATGTACCTTAACTCACTTCTGAAGCAGAGCACTGACTGTTGGGGTGTGTGTGTAGTGCCCTGAATGAGGGCAACAACTAAGGTATTACGTTTTACAGTCAAGGTCATAAAGATCATAAGGTTGCTGCCTGAACAATGATCAATGCGTTCTTCCATTCTCGTTTTACAGGTTTCCAAGCAACAATCAGTGCTCCACATATGGTAAGCTTTAAACTTATAAGTATTGGTGATTTTATAAACATCCAGATGCTTCTGAAATAAAATATTTTATCCTAGCAAATTTAATGAACAGTTGATTGCAGTGATGCTGTTGTGAACTGCCTAGTGGGAGGGCACAGAGGAGATTGAGCCAGACTTTTCCTAGAGATGCACTGCAATAGGATGATGGGTAGTGGACAAAAAAAGTGCAACATGGGAAATTGATTAGTTTCTAGGGTGAAAAATAATCCTGTTGAGGGTAGTTAAGCATTGGCACAGATTTGCAGATTGTGGAAATTCTGTTCTTTGATATACAAAGAAGCTGACTGGACAGGGCTCTAACTTAAATTGCCCATGTTGAAAGAGGTTTGGACCGCGGGATTTCCAGAGGTCCTTTCCAACCTAAATTTTCTGACTCTGTAATTTATGAAAATAAAAGAATTTGGAAATGGATAACAGTGATTTATATGGTTGGTATTGCTGTAATGCCTCTAATTCTTTGGACAGGAACACCCCCCACCCACCCCACCCCCAACAAACATTGTACTGAGAAGCAGGTTTTTTTGCCAAGTGGTTTGAGACCAGGACATTTATGACTAAGGCATGAGAAGGGATTTCAGTACATAGATCTAGGACAGACATAATTTTTGTATGCTCCTTTATTTGAGATGAAGGATGAATAGAAGCATATATTTTGTCCTTGCAATGTTTGGAAAGTGTCAAAACATAATAAAGGTCTGGTCCTGTTGACTAAAAACTGCCTAGCTGAGTTAGAATTTACTTAGTTACCAATATTAAAAAACCCAGGAATTTTGTATAGAAATGTCAATGATTTTATTCAAGGAAAGGCAGCGAGAGTAGTACTGTGACTAAGGGAGAAAATAAGAATTAAGTTTTCAAAATTTTAACTCACTGAAGTCATTATTTGCATTATCCTGTGTTTAGTACTAGTAGAATATGAGCAAAAAGGAAGTATATCCTCTAAGCAAATGTTAACATTTATTGTTCTAGTTAATTTCTGTTTTCTGAGTGTAATGGATTAAGCCGTAAGGGTGTGGTAATGGCTGTCTCTGAAACGTTAAAGAACAAACTGTGTTTTTTAGTTTGTGACCTAAGCTTGGCTTGTGTACTGGTCTGCCATGTGGGAAAGTAAAACTCACGAAGTGTCTGTAGATTACTGCATTTCATATATGAGCCTGGCTATCTGACTTTGTAAAAGACAACTTCTTTTTCATACTCCTTGAATCAGCAAGTGTGGAGGTAATACAAGCAGTAGTTCTAATAGCCATTTTCCTTGATGCTCCAGAGGTGCCTTCTTCCTAGCTAGCCTCTGTCCCATCTTACTCCAATGTATATAGCCTAATGATAAGTTAAATTCCTTAAAGGCCATATACTGCCAGAACAGTAAGAGCCACCAGAGCTGAAGAGAATTAAATTGATTTACGGTGTCTCTCCCAGTAACTATATATACACTGAGTTTGTGCTAGAAACTTGAATGGTCAGATGAGTTTATATTTGTATATACTAAAATAATAAATAAATATACACACACACTTCGTTGAAGTCAATATAAGTAACAATGATTATATCCTGTAGCTACCACGCCCACACACACCTTTTTGGTAATAGAAAATAACACAGAAATTTCTTACACAAATCCTCAGTGCATTGCTCAAAATCACTGAAGAAATGGATATATATATATTGGGCAAGATAGACACTTTAAAATATTTTGAAATTTTCTGTCTTCTCTTAGCATGCATATGCTCTTGAACTTCTGTCTGATCAGTTACATGAAGGAGCCAAAGCACTTGATGTGGGATCTGGAAGTGGAATCCTTACAGCATGCTTTTCACGAATGGTGAGATATTTAGTTTAATCACTTGACCATCAGAACTGCTTGAACTGAAGCATAACTCCGAGTTAAAGGGGAGAAAAAAAGCATTCTTTCTACAGTGGATTTAGGTATATTATACAGAAAATAATTTACTCTCCTGGGTGTGATTAGTACCCATTTGTTACCCTAGCTGATACTATATGGTTGAGTTAAAGGGTCCAGTCAATTGTGTGATGGTGAAGAAACTGTCTAGAGGAGAAGTTTTGGTGTTTTTCTTGATTGTGCTTTAGTGGTTGCTTTATAGCTTGAAGGAAGGAGGTGTTTGCTTTGTCCAGCCCAATTTTTATGTTATCTTGTGTGGCTATGAATGTTCTCATTGTGATAAATTGTCATGTCTTCCTGCTGTGGTGAGAGCTTACTGAGGCCTGAAATAATCCTGTTCCCACAGGAAAATACATTGTATGTATATAAATTGTCTTCAAATTTAACTTCTTTTTTTTTTTCCTGTTACCGTATTGTGTGAGCATCACTATAAATATTCATTTAATCTTTCCTAAGTTAGATAGTAATTTATATTCTTTTTATGTATTCTCCAAGTAACTAAGTTTCTGGGTTGTTCAACCTGTATGTAAGGAATTCTGTGATGCTACCCTATCTTACATCAGGAAAAAAAAATGAAAAAAATTGTTTCATGCTGGCTGTAACTACAGTACTGTTAGACTAAATTATGTAGTGGAATATAATCTGCCCTTCCTTCTCCATTCCAGGACTTCATCATTGCTTTATAACTAGCAGAGGCCTTCATTAAATTGCCAACTTAGATATTTATTTTTTTTCTTTCTGAAAAGTTATTTTGTAATATGGTGATGCATATGATAACATCTCATATGGGTTTTTTTAGCTTCTTAGTTTTCTGTTTTCAAGCACTGATCTGTTGAGTCTGTGATCACTTCTGGTTTCCTGTGTTAAGAATCAGATAAGAATGTTTAGGACTGGGCAATGTACTATCAAAAGTATTTAGGATTTTTAAGTGCTAGCTGAAAAATAAATAAATAAAAAAGTAGTTGAAGTAAGTTAACCAAACTGCAGTTTAGAGGGAATATTACTGTCAGTTATTGAACTTTCTGCCTATTATTTTTGGTCTTTGTAGTAAATAATCAAATGCTAGTAGCATACATGGGAACTTCAGTCCTGCAAACATTAATGCGTATTTCTCGCTGAAGTTACAAATGCATAGAAGAATAGTCATTTTTTATAAGATATGCAAGTTGTGGTTGGGGACCTTTTGCTTTTAAAACAGCTATGTAAGAAAAGCTGAAAATGTCTGTAGAGAAACCAGAATTGCCACAAAAAGGAGATCTCTTTCCAATTTTGCTGAGGTTAATCATGCTGTCTTTTTATTGCCATATGAATATCATGGTCCTCTTCTGAATCCCCCTCTTGGTGGTATGCTATGGAATGCCTTACAGATGTGTTTTGTGAAACATTGCATAAATGCTTCTCTTCTGTTTGATAGCATTACTCTGCAATACAGATCTTGCTTCATCCACTTGAATGAACGTAGATAAGACAGTATGTACTGCTTGGACTTTCACTGTAACATTCTTTCTAACAGTAACAAAAGCTTGAAAGAAGTATATTATGGGGAGTGATGGTAAAGCGTTTCGCTATCAAAAGTCAGTTGGGGATGTGCTTACTGGGTCATGTGGATGTTGCTTCTCAGTCTACTGGAGATGTAGAATGAGTTGCTTGCATTTGTGGTACAGGTACCTGAGTGAACACTGATGTTGTGACAGCTTTACTCCTGTGATGGTAATCTCATTTGTGGTACTTCTGGGAAAGCTCTATGTTTACTTACACTAGTAAAACATCTTAAAGATCTTTTTGTTTGGGTTTTCATGTTAAACTGCTGTGATAAACTTAAGTTTATTCACTTTTAAAAGTTGTCAGCAAATTAAATTAATTATAGCTTTTGTCTTGGAAGTACTGGCATTATAAAAAAAGTATGGTATATTTTTATTCCAAACAGATCATGAAGATCCCCAAAATTGTGCCATTCTGCTATTGCCTCAATTGCACACACTTCAGAGTTTCAGGGTAATTGATGAGGGCTCATCAATAGCATAATGGACTGTGACATGCAGCAGTAGATTTTCTTACTTTCTATCAAGGCTATTTCATGTTAAGACCATTTTGCTAAATTTTAATTTCTGTGACTTTACCCTTTGTTGGAGTACAGTGGATCTTTTGCCAGCTTCTGGTACAACTGACTGCCAGGCATTCCTCCAGATAGCAACTGGTGGTTGTCCTAGTGAAAACTTGCCATGTGCCTTGCTCTCTTTCAAAGGCTAGGCTGGTGGTCTTCCACTTGAAAAAGAAGAGGTAACACTGCTCTCTTGATGTTTTAACATAGGACTTGTCCATAATAAAACAGAAAAAAACCCCACCATGATATTGATAACTAGTTACTAATTTTCCAAGTCTTAGTGACGTTAAAATGCAAGATACAGAAACATAACTAATGCATTCAAGTACGTCCAAAGACAAAGTTGTATGACAACATGGGCTGCTAGGATATACTTTGCCATTCTGTTCTTTGAGCTAGATCCTGTTAAAAATATTCCAGTTTTGGAGAGAGGAGAAAAAGGATTCAAACCTTAAAATCTGACTAACCTTCTGAAATTGTGTCTTTATTCCAGGAATAAATGGAGAAGATTTTGTTAGTAAGCCTTATTTCCCTCAGAATACACAGATCTTCTGTGGCCTTTTGTGAGTTAGGAGCTCTTGAAAGTTCCACTCTTCCTGTGGAAGAGAGCTGTAAATCTGAAAGTAGATTTATGAATGCAAGAGTAGGTAGTTTGTCACTGACTATGAATTGCTGCATTTGCTTCTGGAAGAATGAGACTCTTCAGATAACTTAGAATAAAGTGCATGACTTGCTGTTTTCCTTGAAGGAAGGTCTTCTCTAGAAAAACCTTAATCTTTGAGTAAGTTTATTCAACATGAAAGGAGATAATTTCTAGTCTGTGTCCTTGAAGTTATTACTTTCTATTGCAGGTAATTCAAACACTCATGACCAGATCTAACTTCCAAAAATTCAGAGAAGAAATCTCCACTAATAGTATAACTTAACATCTCAATAAGATTACAATAACAAACATTTATAAGACCATACTGACAAACTTTAATTACCAGTTGCTTCTAGCAGTCAGGGTGTATGATTCCAAGCAGTAGTTTTCATAACATTGGGAAAATATACTACCACTTCACCGGTTTTGTTTTTGTTAGAGAAATGGGCTCAGGAGATAGAAATACTCGTTCTGTACATGAATCAAAACTAGCAGAAATTATTCAACTCTATATTTTTATTCCAGGTTGGTCCCAAAGGACAAGTTGTAGGAATTGATCATATCAAAGAACTAGTAGATGACTCAATAAATAATGTCAAAAAAGATGATCCCACATTGCTGTCTTCAGGAAGAGTGAAACTGATTGGTGAGCATCAGACTGATATACTTACTAATTAAACTGATATTCTTTCTAGCAGCTGGTTGAAAATGACTGGAATTGGATATGATTAAAAATTCTAATATAAGAAGTTAAACCAAAGAAAGAAGAGCCAAATGAAAATTTTAAAATCCAACTCATCTTCAGACCTTTGAAAATATCTTCACACAGTTTGAAGATTGACTTCTGGTAATCTTAAATAATATGTAATCATGCTATGAGAGAAGCTTAACAGGGAGGTGTTTTCTGGTGAAAATATTTTTACATGCTGGAGGTGTTTCATGTTAAATTTCCTGTTTAAAATTGGGTTTGAATTCACAACTTTTCTTGATAAAAGTACTGTCATCTAAATGAGCATTTTAACAAAGCCTTTGTATTTCTGATACAGTAATTGAGAAAGCTGCACACAAAGGGTTTAGTGGAAAAAGTACTAGACTGGCTGGCAGTATGCATCACTGAATTTAATTTCACTTGTTTTTAAAATTAACAGTATTTGTATGTTAGGGAAGTGATTAATCGACACGTTCTGGAGAGGGAATAATGCTAAATATATACAAGGACAGTGAATTGTTTTAAATACTTTTTTTTTTACTAGAAAGAAAGATGCCTTTTTTAAATAAGATGCAAAGCTGGCAGGAAGAAAGCATTCCCTTCGTTATCTTTCTGTTCATTAAGTTTAAAAAAGAACTTGAAGGTCTGGATTATTTTGAGGCTTCTAAGAAGAGTGCTTGGAAAAATGATTATTATGTGATGTTTGGCTCTTAATACCAGTTTGATTCTTGTTTTTTTTTTTTTTTTTCAAAATGAGGGACTTTAAAAAATCTTTTTAAAATAAACCAATCAACACATGTACTTGTACATGTGTATAAAATGCAAAGTCCCTGACGGAGAACACTTCTGTGTTAAACTTAATTGGGAAAGAAGTTATGCTGAGACGGTTGGGGCTGGAGAAGGGGAATGGGGGATAATTTCTATTGTTGCTGTACAAGAGCAATTTGGACTTATGCTTCTTGATACATCTGAAACAAACTTTGATGCCCTTTGGAGTCTAGAATTCTAGGTAAACATAATCGTCTGTATTTATGTTTGACTTTGTAGCAGGATAACTAAGAGACTTCTGAATAGTTTTGTTGTGAGGTGCATTTAAGAAAAGTACAGATGTATGAGTAGCAGTTCAGTGGATTATGTGGAGAAGAATGTTTTGACTGTGCTGGATTCCTAGGGACTCTTTGGTGAGGAGCTAGAATCCAGACAACTGTTTTTTAAAACAACTAAAAAACACCCAACCCAAACACCCTCTCCTCCCCAACACACAAACAAAAAACCCCTGAATACCCAAGGTTGATCGATGGTGGAAGGTGCATGAATTAAGTCTAGGTATGTCAGTTGCTGGCTTCTTGCAAGTATGCTTCAACCATTCTCCATTGCTTTGTCACACCTCACATACGCCATAACTGCATTTCAGAAGCATCAACATTATTTTGGGGTGTCTCAGCAATAGAACTGCACTGGGAACTTAGGAATAGGTGTACTTAGGGTATGTCTGTATTAGTTTCTGGTGGTTTTGCCTTTTTTGATATGGTTTCTTTTGTGTTTTGTTTTTTTCTTAAAATCAGAAGGGTACCTTTTGAGGTCAGTCTCTCTCCTGCTTCTACTTACCACACTGGCTCACATGAGAGTACTCCTGGACGGCACAGACTTTGATTCCTTTTGGATGAAACTAGACTGGATTATGTACTTTCAGAAGCAAGCAAATATGTTTGATATGTTAATGGATATTAAGCCAATAAGACAGAACTAGACCAGGGTGATCATTCAGAAATGCGCATATTGCATGGCCATCAGGTTCTCGGCAAAAACTCTTTTGCTGTACCGATCTGCTTCTATTGTACTGCACTATTTGCTGATGCAGACATAGCCAGAGGGGATGAGGGTATTCTGACCACAGAGAAGTAGTTTTCTTCTGTTTCTCTGCTCTTGCTATGACTGTGTGAAACAAGTCAGCATAGAGACACTGAAGACTGTCAGATCAGAAGATCAGGTCTAAGGTTCAAACACAAGCCACGCAACCTTTTTACATCAGAAAGTCCTGGTACTGCTTCCCCTGCCCATCACCACCTGCCACCCACCACTATGATTACTTCATTAACAGGCTGCATGGAACTGGAGATCTGAGAAGGACAGGTGATGTTACTCAGGATATAAGCACAAGCTCAAAATTTGGGCTGCTGTTTGCTCTTGGACATTGAATAATACAATAATTTGTATCACATTGAATATATGAATGCCAACTGAACTTTTTCTTATCTGTGTTCCCATTGTGGGTAGATATGTACCTGACTGCTGTAGCCAGGAGAATTTTTGTGGGTGTTAAAAGGGAAGAGCCATGCTGTGCTTATGCGTATAAAGGAGCATGATTTTTTTTTTGTGTGTGGGGGTGTGCCGATTCTGAAGATAGTGGCTTTGGTTTGGACTATTGATTCTAAGAGCAAAGGGTTTAGATGTTTTGGTTCCTTTTTACCGCCATCGGTGAAGTGATAAGATGTGCAGAAGTCATGTTCGGACTTCTCTGGACAGTGCTCAAGATGCATTTAAGTCTCAGAATACATGTGTTCTTCAGAAGACAACTTTGCAGTTTCTTTCACACTGTTTTTTTCAGTTTAGCAATCTCTTCTTCTTTTGCCAGCAGTACTGGAAATCACTGCACCTAACGCCTGCTGTTGCATCTTAAGGAATGAGGGTCTGTTTTCCTGTGTAACTAACACCATTCAAACAGTATCTGTATTCTTGAGCTGAAGAAGTCTTTCTCCATTGCCTTCTCTTACGGAACAGCAACTCGATACAGTTAACACATCACTACTTCCTCTTTAGAGGTGTACAGTGCTACTATGGTATAAACAAATATAAATTGTATACTTTACTGCATTGAAGTGGTTGTTCCAGTACAACCCACTTTGGCAGAATCAGAGAGATTAAAGCCCTGGAAATACTAGAACTTTCATTACTGGCAACAGTAATGAAGGCTGCCTTGGTGGAACTGGTGATCAATAGGCATGAGTTCTCTTGAAGCACTGGTAGTTCTTGCTCGATGGCTTCTGCTTGCAGCCCTTGGTTAGAGCTTGTGGTGGGCAGAATTGACGATATGAGGAAATATGTCCCTGAGCTTTAAAGGACTTCTGCTGAGGAAATGTGCTCTCTTACAGCTTTGGGTGTAGAAAGTTATTGCAGGGTCTTGTTTCAGCACCTAGTATGAAGGATGACTCACTCCCCAGTTTTAATGGTTTCGAGGACCTGTCCAGATCTTCCTGTACACTCTTGGATACTTATGGGTGTTGTTACTGTCCAGGTAGATGACCCTGTCACTGAGGTCAAAATGAAACCTGTGATGGCCACCATGTATTTTTCCTGCCTTGTGAGTTGTTGGAAGGCAAAAAGTTGACAAATTTTCACCCTCTGGTAGGGGCTTAAAAGTTCTTTTGACTCATTCAGCCTTTTAATTAACCTGTGATAATAGTGATTGCAGAGAAGTTGAAGCTATGTTTGAAGACAGAAAACCCCAAGCAACTACTTGTGTTGAGCAGAGGACTATGTTCATTAGCCTTCTTACTTTTCTTCTTGACTGATTACTGGGACTTCTGCATTGTCTGAGTATGAATTTGTGGATGGTTTAGCCTCCTTTATTACTTATGTTCCTAAATAACTCCAGAGACAGTTTGCCTAACTTACTCTGAATCTCCTGTTGGTTTCTTGTAAATACTGTGCATGCCACATTTGCATCATCTTCTTTCAAAACTTTACCCAGGATCTGGTTTAGTTTGCTATATTTCAATGGCTTAAAAACCCCAGTCTGTTCCCCTTGCATCCAGTATAACTGGGGTGGTATGAGACATCTAGGATAAGGTGCTTCTCCCTAAGTTCTCCACCAAAGCTGACGCTGCATCGGTAGCCCTCTGAATAACTTGGTTACTCCTAACATCTTCCAAGCAGCCACCTGGAGCTTTAGCCACATGTCTGATGTCTGACCTGGCTATCCATGTCAGTCCAGCAGTTGTCTGCAGGAAGGATAGCGAGACCCATCTGCTGGCGAAAGGGGATGTGTGGGGATTAGTGTACTGCACTAACCTATGAGTGTGTGTGAGGTCTTTGAGTCCAACCAGTAGTGCAGTTACAGATGTATAGTCCATGTGAGTACTTGCTTTGTCTTTTCCTCACCTTTGGAGTCTTCTGATATGTGCTTCTAAGATTTAATACTTTAGACTTATGATTTGCATTATATTTAGGAATGGTATGTGTGAAGGCAAGGCAAAGCAAAGTGTATGTTCTAAGAAGGTAAACAAGGGGAGAAGTCACCTGCAGTTGGAGTGGTAGGGCACATAAATACTCAAGTATCCTTTCTGAGTGGACATGTGTCTCCAAGAACTTCTATTACAAATCCATGCTTTCTAATTTCAGGTGCTTCAGTAGCATTTCATATCTTTTAGAAGTATGTGTATGTACGTGTGAGGGCATTTTGTTGCATCTATTTTTCAATTGTGTTAATATTTTTAAATTGACTTCACGTTATTACTGCTCAGTAAAAATAGTATAAATCTGAGCATAGCTTTTTATCTACCTGTAGATATGGGAGATCAGCTGTTTTTTCTATTCCTTTTGAAAACTTTTTTTTAAAAAAAAGTGTTTTCTTGCAGTGGGAGATGGAAGAATGGGATATGCAGAAGAAGCTCCCTATGATGCGATTCATGTAGGAGCTGCAGCGCCAGTTGTGCCCCAAGCAGTAAGCCTTTATATTTTATATGTGTGATTCGGTAATCTCTTAGCTGTAAAGAACACTTTACGTACATATATATGTAAAATACTTGGTAGACTTGCACTGCTGGGAGTATCAATGGGCAGTGTGGTATTACTGTATGATGTGCTTTTTTTGTTTCTGTTGTAACTGGGCTTCCTGGTGGTTTGCAAAAACTATTTGTTCTAATAACCCTCCTCTAAATAAACATAACTTAAAATTACTTGTGGACAAATCTCTATTACAACAATCAACTGGAGCATTTTTTCATAAGCTAATTTGGTTTTGTCAAACACTGAATTATGAAATTTAAGTATTTGTTGCTCAGGCTCCGAGACGTTGAGCCTGTTGGAACAGTAATATGCTCGGCTGGAACTACAGATAATACCATGTGTTTGTAGCTTTCAGAGTGGATACAGGGTAGTATTTACTAGAGAAGCTTGAGAATAACTAGGGACCTTAGAGTATGCATGCATGAATTTCATTCTTGCAGATAAGGTTGGGATTTTTTTCCCTCCTCTTTTCCTCAGGTGAATGGGAATAATTTAGCATGATTTGATATGCTAGATACCAGTTATGTTTTTTTTTAAAATTGATTTTAATGAGGGACGGTGAAGGACTAGAGGTTTGAGGTGATATAGACAAGTTAGACGTTTCCAGGCATTGGCTGTTGTTTTGTTTTTTTATTTTATTTTATTTTGGGAGGGAGGTGTGTGGGATGTTCCCAGCAAAGTGATGACATATGACAATTAAGAAGGTAACTTAAAGCTTATTACTGAATGAAACAGTTCTTAATTATAACTTCTGTGAGTAAACAAGGAGTAAGATTTTTTTTCATTGTCTGGGAAGTACTGAAATTTTCTTGAAACTACTGTTATTAGCCTCCTTCTTTAATTATGAAAGCAAAAAAAAATCCAAGCATTTCTCTCTCATACTCTGTTACTTGTCACTTATCCATTCAAATATTTTAGAATTTTAGACTAGTTTCACAAAATGCTGCTCCATTCACAGAATGAAAGAAGAGCTGTTGGATAGTGAGTGTATTGTAGACAACTTTTTTACTTATCTTCCTGGAATAATTTAAAATCACAAATCTTAAATCTTATTCTGAGGGCTTAAGGGGCGATGGGTTACCCCAATAATGTTAGACATTGGGCCTGTACTAATACCCCAAACTATCAAACTGTTAAAACTGGCATTTTAAAAAGATTGAATCTACTGTAAAAATAATTTGTGATTTACATGTCTTTCCTCTGTTATGTAGAAACTTAAAACTGCAACCAACCTAGTTAATTCAATTTTTTACGTTCTTTTTGAGTTATATGGAATTATTGTTAATGTAACAACAGTTGTACCATATTGTGATACTCTCATTTTCAGTGCACTTTTTATTTTTCCTAATTAAAGGAGTTATCTACTGCATAATAGTAGATAGATAATTATAGAAAAGCTATTAATGTAATGTAACAAACTTTGGATCCAGCATGTCTCTGAAGTGGCTGGTTACATTCTAATTTCTGTGTTGTGTTCTAGCTTATAGATCAGTTAAAACCTGGCGGAAGATTGATATTACCAGTTGGTCCTGCAGGGGGAAACCAGATGCTCGAACAATATGACAAACTAGAAGATGGCAGTGTCAAAATGAAGCCTCTGATGGGAGTGATATATGTGCCTTTAACAGATAAAGAGAAGCAGTGGTCCAGGTGGAAGTGATTTTGTTCCACTTCTTCCACACACATGCAAGGTGAAAGGGTGTGAATTTTAAGCAGATAGACTGCAAGGCCTGCCTTTGCTGCTGTTGTTGCTTTCTGCTCCTCCATACTGTGAAAAGTGACTGTCTGCATTACTACATCACCAAAAGGAGGTTGTGCTAAATTTGACTTAATTTAAAAGCAGAAGAAAAATATTGCATGGGTTGCACTTTGTCTCTTTTAGTCTTTGGTGTGTTGAAGTTTGTTTGTTGTTTGGAACATAATATTTTCTAAATTTAAACTTCCCTTCTAATGAACTTTTTATAACTAGCTTGCCCAGTAATTAGGGTAAAAGTGTAAAATACTACTTAAGAATAAATATTGTTTTGTCCTCTGAGTTAGTGGTAATTGGGTGTTCTTTTTTTATTTTTCTGAAATGTCACAAATGAAGAAAAATCTTCGTAAAATCTCTTGTGGGGAAATACAGACAATCTTGCAAGCACTTTTTCCTCAGCCCCCGAAGTAGCGGAAAGTGGAGAAGGTAATCCCTTCTTCCCTGAAGTGTAAATGTAGTTGAGTAGTGTTTAGAAACTTTTCTCAGATGTTATAAAACGTCTATCATCTTTCTCTGATGGGGGCATATTTGTGTTTGCCAGCACAGCAAACTCTAAAGGCTTTTCTAGAGGTAGTAACCTTCCAGTTTGCTGAATTGAATGGCCAGCAACATAGACATAACACAGCTGTCAGCTTAAACCATGCTAGGCATTAGTATGCGAATGAACAAAGCAGCAGTCCTGTTTTGCTTCCTGGCAGAAAATGCTTGTGGACGTATTATTTGTGCTAATGAAATGCATAGATGTGTATTGAGTTTTGAGAACAATTCTTGAGCTTTATAACTCCTAAATTCAGATTTTTGGCTTTTTTCCCTTGATATTCTGGAGTATAGCTTGTGATTTGGATACATGAATACCTAGAGTTGAAGCTATCAAAATGTCCATAAAAAGTACAAATAAAGCAGTTTGCATTACTGCTGCTTACTGAAACCTCATTTCAGTGTTTCTTGGATTATTGTATAGCCACCATGTACAGATTACTCTTAGAACAACTTTAATGAGTTACTGCCTAGCTCAAAGCTTTTGAAGCATTCTCATTATTCAGATGGCTTGTATTTGCTATGCAAATTAATACTTCATCAGTGAGTACTGTCAGTATTCCCTCAGTGGGGTACTCAGCTGTTTCCTGCCTCTTGTGAGGCTTTGGAAGTCTTGCTTTGTGGTCATTTTCCTCCTTTGGCAAATGTGGCAGATTTTATTCAGGTTTGCAGTCCATGCTCTGCTTAGTCTGGAAAACAGAAGTATTCTTCTTAAGCCTTCCTTTTTCCAGGGAGGTTTTATGGATTGTTCTGCATTTCCATCTGATGTGATTATAGTAGCTTTTTTTTTTGTAGCAGCCATTTGTGTTCAATAAATATTATATATAAGAAGGATTTCTAGAATGACAGTGGTTATCCTTTGCTGATAGTGAAGATGGTGAAGCGTATTAAGGACTAGAATTCTACGGTCTTTGCATCTCTTCTGTGCAGTTTTGTGCTCTGTTTTCTCTGCTAGCTCAGGAAGAAGTAATAGATTGTCTTTGGGCCTTCTTTGGTCATGAGCATTGTGGGGTTCTTTTCCCCAGATTCTAACCAGGTTTTGTTCTTTTCTGAAATGCTTCTTGATTTATTTTTTTTTTTAAAGTATTAAGAATGTACATTGGTGTTACTAGAAGAGGTAAATGGTTAGCCTGAAGGGTTACCTTGATCACTACGGTGGCATAGAGGCTGTTTCTTGCTACGTATGTTTAAATTTGGTTCAGACTTGGAAGTCTCAGAAGTCCAGAAGTTTTTTTTTCTTAAATTGTCCTTTTCCTGATCTGAAGAAAATTCCCGCTCCCTTGTTAAGGATAGCTGCCAGTGTACTGCTGACCTGATGAGGTCACATCTGTCTTTTGTTGTTTTTCCTTATCAATGAGTCCAAAGTTTATGGTCAGCCAGCTGCTGCTAAGAAACTCCTAATTATAAATCAGCATTTGTTATTTGTGCTAGCATCAAAGATGAAAGAGGTGTTTTTTCTGCAGTACTTAGATTTCAATTTATCTTTCCTACATTGTTGAAGACCTGTGAGCAGAGATCAGTTGAGACTCCTCTGAAAGAGCATCTTTTAAGTCTTTCTGTGATAAAGAGCTCTCGTGTGTGAGAGACTCTGGTTCTTGTAAATCTAAAATTCATTGAACAATCATCTTTTTAGAGTAGCCTAAGAATCCTGTGTGCTTAGCTTGTCATTCTCTTAGTTTATGTTGTTTCATTCCTAATTAGCGATAGCATTTAGCACAGTAATAGTAATTCTGTTCCTAATGCAAGTAACTGTTGTCACATTAAAAATTGGTGTCCCATCACAAAGTACAATCAGTAGGCCAGCAGCATGTTCCTAGGCTAGCAGACCTTCCAGTTGACAAGAAAGAAGCCACTTGAGTTTTTGCTTAGCTATTCACATGTCAGAGAAATCAGTGTACGGTTCCTTGCTAAGGCTGCAAGATGCTTTTCACAGAGCAGCACAACAGTGACTTGATCTCTGGGTGGTGTTTGAGGTCAAACTTAGCTTCAGCTGGTTTGCATCATTCTTCACTATGTAAAACCGGAACTTCTAGCAGAAGAAAATCTGGACTAGCTGGAAGGAAAAGGCTCCTTGGATTTCAATAAATCTGATTTTGTGAGTATTACTGGATTTCTTTAAATTTAGTCCATAATTTTCTAGTTTGGCTTCAGCTACACACAGTAGTGTTTGTTTTAAACTCCAAATACTAGTTGGGAATTTTCTCATATGTGACTCCATGGGACATTTGGAAGTAGACTATACACAGGAATTTGGTCTCCAGTACAAAATGAAATGCATTAGTGTGCCAGAGATCCAGCAGTAGGTGTCCATTTATGTGATTATGCTCGTAAGGATGTTTATCCTTTCACATGAAGCTTCTCAATTATTAATTGTTTTTTTTCCTTCCTGGTAAGTAGGGAGGAGAGAGAGAGGACCTCTTGTGCCACACCAGTTGAGAGCACAGTTTATTAGCTATCTTATTGGCACTTGTTGTGTAAATTAGGTTCTTTCTGGTTTTACTTCTCTCTGAGAGTTCACTTACTGCTTATACGGAGAGACAATATATAAAGAATCATAGAATTGTTTAGGTTGGACAAAATCTTTAAGGTTGAGTTCAGCCATTAACACAGAAATCCTATATCTACCAACCATGTCCCTAAGTGCCACATCTATATCTCTTTTAAATGCCTCCAGGGATGGTGGCTCAACCACTTACTTCCCCGGGCAGCCTGTTCCAATGCTTGACCACCCTTTCGGTGAAGAAATTTTTCCTAATACCAAGTCTAAACCTCCCCTAGTGCAACTTGAGGACATTTTTTCTTGTCCTATCACCTGTTACTCAGGAGAAGAGACCGACACCCACCTCACTACAACCTTCTGTCAGGTAGTCATAGAGAGCAATAAGGTCCCCCTGAGCCTCCTCTTGTCCAGACTAAACACCCCCAGCTCCCTCAGCCGCTCCCCATCAGACTTGTGCTCCAGACCCTTCCCCAGCTCCATTGCTCTTCCTTGGGTGTGCTCCTGCATGTCAGCGTCTTTTTAGTAATGAGGGGCCCAAAACCAAACACAGGATTCAAGTTGCAGCCTCACCGGTCCTGAGTACAGGGGAAAGATCACTTCCCCAGTTCTGGCCACGCTATTTCTGATACGAAGACCAGTAAGAGAATAACGGTATAAGGAATGCTTAGCAATGAGTCTCTGTTGCTATCTTGGATTTTATTTCCAAACTGGCAGCACTTTTAAAAAGTTAAACTACTTTCTTAAACTTGAAATATTGCATTAGGAGAGATTACTTATAGATGTCAAGCTAAATTCATATTTGCTGATAAAATACAAAATCATAATGACAGTATAATATCTTTCAGCAAAAACTGCAGTGACTAGACTGGGGCTGTTACTGTATCCTACATATCTGTACATAATATGTGATTAAGCACCCTTTTGGAAAACATTGAATAACAGTTTCTAGGCAGAAATATATTAAATTATTTTTTAATAAATGTTTCAAATGCCCTGACAAGCTAGCTGTCTAATTTCAATTGAAATTAGCAGGATTTGTTTGCCCAGAATTCCTTAGGTTATGCAGAGTTAGGATTATGATTAAAGTTTTTATTTTACTTTGCCAAAAAGAATCTCTGCACAATTTTTTTTAGGGAAAAATTTAAGTATTTTGCAAAAATGCATGTGATGTATTTTTTCTGCAACCAATTATACCAGTTACCTTTTCTTTGTTATTTCAACTTACTCTCTCAAATTGATGATCCTAGCAAGTAACAAATACTTTATAACATCATCTTTCCAGATTAAAATGCTACAAGTCTAAGTATTGTGTTTAGTTACCTTCAAAGTTACAAATGAGAATTGGCTGCTGAAACACTAGTAGATACTGAAATTCAGTGTGTAGCCTAATATGAATTAGAAATATAGTATCAGTAATGACAGCATATTTCTCATAGATAAATGATGTATCAAAAAGGGAAAATCAAATGCTGCCTAATGACAAGAAAATTGAAGTGGATCAAAAAGTTACAAGTTTCAGATAAAAAAATTTATAGATGTTTGTTCAAATATTTAATTGGAGTGCCTTCTACCAAAGAGATGGAGACAGATTGCAAGACTTCATGACCTACCTGTACTGCAAACTTTTGTTATTTCTTACTGTTGATAAGATTTGTGAACATTTTTTAAATTCTTTTCATAATGAACTCTGACATTTACCTGAAATGCTACCTATTAGACTTTTCTGAGAATGTTTCCTAGTTTGTTGCATACTCCCAATGGGAAGCGTGGAATATTCCTGTATATGTTTTCCCTACTAGTAAGCCAAAATTTTTTTGAACTTTCTTAAATTTATTTTTAGAATAGTAATTTTGAGGCTTCTGAAACTTGCTTTAACTTGAGCTTACAAAGTTGCTCTGATGCCTCGATTGACAATATTAGATGAGTGATTCTCCTGTTAGAATTCCAAGGGCTTGAGGAGGGCTATGGTGGTGACTTAAAACCTAAATATATATATTGCTTACTAAGCAGGAACTAGTAAGCAGATTAGAAGGTGCGCCTGTAAGAAGGTGGAGGGAAATTACATGAGTTGTGTAAGAATCACAGCAAATAATCATGGCCAGAAAAAGGGAGAAAAGTAATTAATTCATAATCTTTCCTATGGTTCTAGAGGACAACAGGATATTTTTTGCAGTTAGCTTTTGCATCTCCTTTTAAGCTTTGTAGCAGGATAGATTTCTTACTGCTGGGAGGATAGGCAAGTGTCCTGGCTTTTACCAGGAGTTGAAACCTCGTAGATTTCATAGCTTGGCAGCTTCTGATCCATACAACTGAAGTTCAGATCAACTGATGCTGTTTTACAATATGTATTTAAGTCTGCAAGCTGTTCATGTTGGGTGGAAAGCTGGGAAGTGTTACCTACCTGATGATCTAATTTTTTTTCTGTAACTTTCTATTATATATAATAGTGCACATATAAACTCAGCTTCTTGTAACGGTAGAAAACAAATGCTGCATAATTTTAACACATATCATGGATTGTTTTGGGCTGGATGCTGTTGTTAGGTTGAGTAGTGAAGGACAAGTGAAAAATCTCGAGGGGAGCAGATTTCCTTAATACAGTGATTGTTCTAATAAACAGAATATGAAAATCTTTATTTTGAAAGTGACATTTAGGATATACTTAACTTACAGGAACATTATTATGCCATCAGGAATAGCTTAAAGCAATGCGACACATCAACAATGAAAACATTGGCATGTTAGTGTCACTTATTTCAATTCCAAGTACAAATACAATTTTGTAAAACAACCCCCACCCCCTTCAAATACATTAAGTGCATTAGCACCATTGTGCGAAAACCTTGTCAGCACCTGTGGCTGGGTTAAATGATGATGTTTAATAGTTTTGGAGTAACTAGGGATTTTTTCTTAGGCTTGCAATTTCTTGAGGATCTACGTTGGGTTTAGAGGAATAAGAATTATTTGTCCCATTGACAGGCTAGGTTTTTAAAAGCTGTGAGAGTATATGGTAGGAATGAGGATGAAAATCACATCAGCAATTAGGCATATGAGACTAAACCAGCAGTAGCAGTAGTCATTGCTTACATATGCTTTTTGAAGTTGTAAATATTAACTGATGATGCAGCTCCTGGAAGCATTAAGGTTGAATGAAGTACTTGTGCCAGTGAATTTAGGACTGCATTTTAAACTGGGTATCAGATGTTCATTTACTTTTATATGTTCAAAGTGAGCAAATACCCATTCTGTGAAATAGGCAAATATGAAGAACTTCCAAACCTTTGGGTATAAACAGGTTTTTCTTTACCCCTGCCAAGATGTGTTCTTCCCCTTTCTGTTTTTTTCTGCTTTCTGTAATTACTGCAATACTCTGAAGCTGTACGATTAGTACGTAGTACCTCAGCATTATTACAAGGCAGTGCAAAGTGCAAAGAATGCAAATATTTCACTGACAAATCACAAGTTTTAGATCCCAGCTGCATTAGATAGAAAACTAGTCATTTAAGCACTACTTGCAGCAGCCTTTTCAATTGCTTTTAAAATGTTTTGCCTGCTGTCATTCCATGCTATATGATTCCTGAAGGATATAATGTCATTGTAACTTGAAAGCTTTTGCTTGTGTGCATGTAGCACAACATTTTTTGTGGGTTAGTTTGCATGATAGCTGGAAATACTATTGTGTATTGAGCCAGCAATCACATTAGTGACATTTTTCTTCATTCAGACAGTTTGCTTTATCTAATGAGGGTGATGCACCTGCTAAAAGAAAATTGCAGCAAACTCATTGTGCGTTTATAGATAGCTTGTGCTTTTTGGGGCTGGGGGGGCGGGTCAGGGAAGCAAATGCTTCTGTTTGAATTTTCCATCATTCATAATGGCACATTGCACAGCTTTCAGATTTGATGGACATTTTGCATTAAAGTTAATGCTCCATTAATATTTAAACAAATCACTAATATATGATAATTTCACTGTTGGAATATGGGTTCTGTGGGTTTCCTGCTTCAATGTGTTTTAAATGTCCTGCAGGAACAAAAGTCTGCATTTCCTAGATTCCTCATAGCAATTTAGAGAGGCTTCCCGATGCATCCTTTCTCCTACCTGAATCTCCTTTTAACACACACAGACTCCCTACCCTGCCTCCATACCTTCCATAAGCTCATCCTGATTTAGCAATAGTTCCTTCAGGAGCTAATTGAGCTCCTCTATGAAATAAATAAAATACACGATACAAAAACATATGATGTTGATGTGAGATTGTGTTCCTAGCTTTCTTGAGAGGCTGCAGCGGAAGCTAAACTTGCGCTTTTGGCAGCTACAGAGAATGGTTTTTGCCAACACTCTGTCTAGTAAGTTGGCTCTGTTTCTTGCCAGGATGTAGCCAATGGAATTTGGATGACAGGTAGCTGTGTAACTAGCTGTGTGGTGTGAGGGATGTTCGTTAAAGCAAATGATCCATTAAGTGTAAAATAGAGGGACCCATATTTCACAGTATGTCACATGATGGTACAAGATGATATGGGATTATTGTTGCCTTTCCTTTGTTAGTTGTTTTTGTTTTCTTAAATGCTTGAAGAGACTTCGGAAGTTTTGCTGATATGCATGAACACTTAAATGTAATCTGATGCAATATCAAAACTTTTCAAATATGACTTGCAAGGGGAGAGGAGAAATATAACTGTGTGTGTTTTCTTTCTACAGGGATGAATTGTAAAAGCTACATCATCTTGACCCAACATAGTGTTACAGTGGACTGCTCATCTCCAGTTCTAAAAGCTTTTTGAAAACCAACAGCATTGCAGCTTGTTTTGGACTTCGTTATACTGTTGTTATCAGCATGGAAAAGCGTGGTGTTTGTTTTATTTTTTTAGATGCTCAAGGCAAATCTGATAAAGAAATGGTGGAAAGTTTTATGTGGGCACTGTTTTATTTAACATGCCTTTATCTCACTCTCATCTGTTCAAAGTGAATTTCTGCAAAACTGCAGATAAAGACCTGTAGCTTGTGAACTCTAATTTTGATGGGAGTACTTGAACACTCACTTCTCTCAGCTCCTGTGTCCCTTGGTAAAACTGCTTCTGTGCACCTTATGACACTACGTAGGTAATACCAGGTTTTCTGTGTTCTGATGTCTGCTAGATGCTACTAAAAGGAGATGAACTTCCTTTTTAAGCTTTTGACATGGTGTCATAGACTAGCATGTAGTAGATACAATCAGCTGCTTTATTACCTTAAAACCAGGCATTTGTATATATTAAACTTCAAGACATCAGAGGTGGGTGGCTGCTCTTATCAGACATTGCTGTTAGAATTGGACATAACAGACGTGGTTTCCCTTCTAAAATTAATTAATGGAGTCTTGAAATTCTGTTTTGGTTTATAGCTCACTACTGATGTGATACACAAGGATTTAACTCCATAAATATGATGTCCCAATCACTGAATGGTTTATGCAATGCTGCTTTGCCAAATTAAAGTTAAAAGCAAACGGGGGGTGTGCGTGTGCTTGTGTGGAAGATTAGGATCAGTATGTAGTAGACTACTGAGATATGGATTGCTAGGTTCTTTATTAAAAAACAAAAAAACCAAAACCAAAACAAAACAGTTTGGTTCTAAAAGAAAGTTGCTTTTGGCAAAGCCATTCGCTGCATTAATGTTCTCATTTTAACTGTGGGCGCCCAGGAAAAATTCTGGCTT
The DNA here is from genome assembly GCF_023634085.1 of Falco cherrug. Lineage (NCBI taxonomy): Eukaryota > Metazoa > Chordata > Aves > Falconiformes > Falconidae > Falco > Falco cherrug. The sequence continues at coordinate 45,292,685 of NC_073702.1, forward strand.
TTTAGAAAGTGAATTCTTAATTGCAACATGAGGAAAACATGATACATGCATAAGGAATAATGAATCCTGGACTCCTAGGTACAGCTAGAGATGCAGTTGTTCAGTTTTCATATAGAGTAGTTGGCAGGCTGTAAACCCTGGTTTTTTTCTGCCTCAGGTTTTCTGTTTTGGTACTGTAAAATGTCAACAGCAAACTGTGATGCAGTACAGTAAGGCGGGCTGCTCTCGGAAAGGGGGGGAAATGTGTCTTGAGTCATCTCGCTCAGATTTGAGCAACCAGGAATTAAACAGCATGTTATCATTATTTTCTTTTTTTTATGGTAGAAAGGATTCTAGAATAAAATTTGCATAAAACCAACCCATAGTGATCACTGCAAAAAAGGTATTTGACTTTTTACGGTGGAACAATAATTTTGTGATAAGATTAATCCCTGAAAGCTGAAGTTTAGAATTCAAAGGCCCCTGAATATGGAAGAGAAACATTTTAAATAACTTTTCTTTTGAAGGTCAGCCTCATCCTATTCCTATGTAAAAGACATGTATCACTTTATTTAGATATTTGGAAGTTAACGTACCACCTCCTGATCTGACTGCAGCCTGGGAGCACATACACAAGATTAATCTTTTAAAGGAATTAATATAGCATGTATTCTAGAAAATACAATTCAGAAAAACCCACTTGCATCTGACAAATTTGTACTAACCCACAATCAACTGTGAATCTAGTCCTTGGTGTTGAAGTGAAATATCTTAAACGATGCATGCTGATGTTTCAACCTTTTGGTCACTGTATCATTCAATTTGAGTTCAGCTTTTTTTACATCTTCTCACTAATCTAAACAGTTAAATGAAAGGTATGAGCTCAACTGTATCCAAATTCTTGTCTCTGGACAGTGTAATAAGCTAGCCTAACTTGGAAGAGGTGACAAAGCTGAGACCCGGCGACAACTTTTTTGGGGAGAACCACTTCAGGAGGTGTTATGACTTCAGGGACCAAGGCTGCTGGGATTAGTGCACCCATTCCACTGAGTGGGTTGGTGATAGTCAAGGTACTTGGCAGAAAGGAGTATCCAGGAGTAGCATTTAGGAATTGGAAAATGAAAACCCCTCTGTGATGGAGCAATGGTTCTGAAGTAAAAACTTGGAGAAGAGGACGAGTTGAAAGGCAGAAGATTTGAAGAGCTTGAATAAATGCTGTGTGAACTGTCTGAATTGCTACTTTGCCAAATAAAACAAATTGAGAGGAAGCTGTATCTAGATGTCTGTCTAGTTTTGTGATTGGTTTTCGGTGTTTGTTTTTTTTAACCTTCACAGTACTCCACATGTAGAAAAAGCACGTATAAAAATACTGTTTTACTAAACAGCTGCGTGTCGGTTTTCAGTTAATGTATTGCAGCAGTTAGCAACCCTGGTAATACCATACGGAATATAACTGGAGTTTTACTTGGCTGTTTGGAATTTTAGTTCACATCTCAGTGTTTTGGGGAACAGTCTGTGCATGCAGTGCATGAATTCTGCCTGCTATCTGTGGTTGAATCCAGCTAACTAGGGGTGCGTGATCTGCCACTTGCAAGGATTAAAGTTTACCTGAGTGATGTTTTACTGGATTGTTAGGATCACCTCCAAGCCAGAACAACTTGGGAGAACAGATTGACTGAAGAGCGAGTTACTCGTCTGGTGCTTTCCAGGGGTCAGACAGTAGAAGGCTTCCAGAGTTTGAGCAGAGGAACCAGGAGCCCATACCTCTATCTTGAAAACCCACAAACAGTTGTGGGTGCTCCACAGAGCAGTTCGGTGTGCTGTATGGGCGCCTTCTGTTCACGTAGCAGGATTTACTCGTTTGTTTACTATTTCTATTTAAACTGGCCAGCTAACTTGAGGGCACAGGGGCCATTACATGATTGTTATTTTTAATTTTGGAGGGGAACTAGCATGCAGAGGGTGGGCACTAACACTGCTCGTTGAGGCCACCTGGATGATTCCTGGAATGTTTTGTAGTCGGTGAGTTTGAAACGGGTATTAATGCTTGGGCTGGGGGGGCTTTATGTGGTAAGCTCTGGAGCATCCAGCTGGCAGCAGTTCTCTCTGCGTGTGCAGTGTTTTTGTGACAGGGTGACAGGCTCCAGGGTTTTTGAGTGTGGATGGACGGTGGAATTAACAGTCAGCACAAAGAGGTAAACTAAAAGGCCCAGGGGGAGACTGAACTAATACTGTTGTTCTGCCGGGAAGAAGGGTGATAACCTGTACTTGCAACAGCTGCCATTTCTTCCTTTTACTTGTTAATTTGCCCTAGGGCATGCTGCATTTGATTTAAGTGCTGTTTGGAGAGGATATGATTGCAATTCCTTCTTGATTTTGACATGATGTGAAGAACGAGTGACGCAAACTAAGCTAGTGATTTATATCTCTGGTTCCATTTAGCTGGTTTTGGGCATACTATAATGCTGTTAGATCCATAATGACCTTTGTGGAACCCTCGTTCTTTGCTCAAACGATGTGGGAGAGGTATTCTGCTGAAGTGAATGAGGGGCTGTCCTGGCTCAGAAGAATGACAGATGATGATGTCACACAAGCACATTGTGCAGAACACGGCAAAACCCACCAATCAAAACAAAAAAATACCCACCAAAAGGCAGCATGTGTGCAGGGAGATACAGCAGAGGAGGTCTGAAACTGTTCTGCATTTTGGAATGCCCAGACTTTACACGTAATCAGGAAATGTAAATTAGAGTTTCAATGTGGTGGTATAGAACAGATTCAAGCATTTCTGACTGAAGTAACTATTGGTTGAAAAATATAAGTTATTTCTACGCATTTATTTCTCCTCTAAATATTCCCTGTTCACAGCATGTTACCCCTCTGGTCAAGCTGATTGTTTCACGGGATCTTTTCTTTCGGACTAATTACTACACGTTTATTGCCTCTGCCTGGTCTTTACATCCATCAGTGTGCTCTGAATCTTTTCTAGCTTTTTCCTTTGCTTTTACCCTTAGCTTTTGCCGTTAGAAATAAAAAAAAACAACAATTCCCGATGCTTATGAAAACAGCAAGCACAGACCTCAGCGATGCATGACTGTGGGGCTTACTAGAAAGGCTCACCCTTTGTTTTGGGGTGGCGTGTTTGTGTTGCTATTGGTTTGTGCCTCTGGCTCCCTCTGCAGAGTTTGGGATTGAAACTCTTATGCTTTATCTAGGATTTAAAAAGCAAATGGAGCATCACACTGACCTATTTCAGCCTTTTTGTTTTGCAAATGTGCTTTTGGAACTGCCCCTGGTATAATCCTGCAGTGCTATGGAAAGACTACGGCAGGGATGTTCAGGCTTGGATCTGCTGCAAAAGTGGGCAGCAAGCAACCCACATCACAGAAAAAGCTGGCTTCTAATCATAGACAAAACTCGGGTAAGTATTGCTTGTTACTTTGAAATAATTTGTACCTTTAAGTGTATGGAAGTTGGCCTGAAGGGCAAAACAATTGAAAATACAAAAGCCATCTAACCAAAATATGTATCTTGATCAACATTAAAATACACTAATAAAAAAACATTGTAATGACCTCTCTTAATACACAGAGGTGTAATATCCACAGGTATAGGCTATCAGAGCAATCCATGAAAGCACGCTGGTAGTAAAAATAGGTGGTGTGAGCATATACCCAGATGTGTGGATAGACACAGGTCAGGGTTTAGGACAGGGAAACCACATCTGGCAGATCTCAGAGAATGATGATTGTCACACGGAATATCTGACTGCTGCTGCACTGTAAAGACTGTAGAGAACTCCCCAGCTCCTGGGGTTTGCAGGAAGGTCCATGACGGCAGCAGCGAGCAATGCAACCGTGAAGATGGGGTAGAAGCAGCATCTGCTCTGACACTCCTCTGCGACAGGAGAGAGCGATCCCCAGCCTCGGGAGCAGCTGGGCAGGGGAGACAGGAGCGGTGCCAGTGGGAGGTGAGGGCTGGAGGCAGCCTGGGGAGGAGGAGGCAGCACCCCCAGTGTGCTGACAGGGGTGTCTTGCCACGGCTTTTTCTGCTAGTGCTCAGATGTGCTCTGGCTCAGTGGTTGAGTATCTTCTTCTTTGAAGTCAAATAGCATGAAAGCTATTAAGTGAAGGCACGTGTTACTGAAATGAGTGTGTACTAATTACAGGAGCTGCCAACCCAATCTGTTACTTTGCTAACTTTGTCTTATTCTTCATATAGCTGATGATGCCCAGGCTTTCTGGTGAGGTGGGCAAACTTATTTATCTATTTATTTCAGTCTCCGGCTGTGGAGTTTGCAATTACATAGGAAGTAAGAGGCCTCAGGCTGGTGGTCTGCACAGCAACAACTGTCACCATCTCCCCTCCTAGAAAGAAGAGTCCCTAGGAAGACTGTGGCAGCTGTAGCACAGCCATAGCCAGACTCCTGTGCTAGCTTGCTGCCTGCCGCTCTCGCTTGAGCTCTGCCTGGAGGTGTTGATTCTTGGCTGTCATATGTAAAATCCATGAAGGCTGATTCCACTCGCAGCAGCACAGCAACAAAACCTGCTGTTGGGTGAAGTGACTGGGAAGCTGAGCGGCTTCTTGCACCACGGCTGTACTGCCTGGCTTGTGCTCCATGCAGGATCTCACTGTTGTCCTGCCCGGAAGAACAAGAACAAACCTTTTGTTCTCCTGCCAGCTGCGTGCCAGAGTGATGGGTTTTGGTAATAGGAGCACTATAGACGCAGTGAGACAAGGCTACTTTTCTTGCTGCTGCGGTGAGATGGTGAAGGAGAATTAGATATTAAATTAAAACCCGAAACAGATTTCCATGATGGGAAATAACACCCCAACCAGAGGGGCAGCGTGGCTTTCCTAGAAGGCTGTATTTAAAATGTGATCTTTTGAGTTTTGCACTATTTGCTGTGCCTGCTGTAGGCTAGGATGCAAGAAGGGCCACGCTCCCAGGTTAGAAATGGGCAGCACCAGCAGAAGGTCTCCCAGACCCAATGTAACACTGGCCTACAACCAACCAGACCTTGCCTAATGTGGCAGGAGGGCTATGAGCAGGGAGCGCTGGCAGCTGGGTCCCTTGAGCGGCTGGCACAGCCAGCTCTGCGGCTGCTTCCTGCTCAGCCCAGGGTCTGCTCAAGAGACAGGTTATGGAGGTGGACGCCCTGTTTTTCTCAGTCTCACCTAACCCAAAATATCTCAACGCCCCCCAGTGCAAACGTTCCAGCTTCTTTTAAGGTTGTTTCACAGAAAGGAGAAACGTACTTCTGTCTGTTCTCATGCTGTGGTCCATAGCACAGAATTTAGCTGGTAGCTGGGAATAAAGGCAATGCAAGAAATATAAGAATAAAATAGGTTTATTAGAGCTATTTTTACATACAGTAATGAAGACTGAGCAACTTGAAAAACTATTTGTATACCACAGCAATATTCTTGCTGAAGTTGATGTTACTGAAGTACAAAAGACGACATACAAAAAGATGCATGCCTCATTTGACTGTTTTTATTGGGACCTGTGATGAACGTGATGCCCTTGGACAGTCAAACAAGATAGACAGCACGGGGTGTGTATATATATGTACATATAACAGGTACTGTACACATTTTACTATTAACACATCTGAAGTTCACTCACACATATAAATTACTTGCTTTAATTCTATGAGAATTTTGCTGGGGTGAGGGCAGGTCGCCGAAGCTTTCAAGCTTTGCAGGGAGCTAAGGGATAACCAGCAGGAATCCTGCACTCCGGCATCTCAGGTAAAAGCCACTGCGTGCTGCTCTCTCACACCATGCAGCGTGTTGAGCTGGGGTGGAAAAGGCTGAACAAGCCCTGAGCTCCAGGGAGAGACATAGCTCTGGGATCGCACATGACTGCTGTCAAACACTGGTATGTCCAAACTTGTCTGCTGAGGGCTTGTATTTTTTCATTTTAGCATTTAGTAAGCATGACTCTGTGTTAGCTGCACAGAGGTTTAAACTACGAATGAAAAAAAAAAGATGCTTTGTCCCTTAAATCCCAAATTTCATTACAAAAGCTGGTGCTTAGATAGCAATCGCTTTTAATTAACAAAGCAAGACAAATTCTTTAATGGAAATACTCCCAGTGCATCAGGTGGAAAGTACACAAATCAGTCTCTGCTGGACAGTGAAGTAACGCATTGGTCTGGAGCGTCCTGGTCCCCAGAGTGGAGCACAGCGGTGGCAGCACTAAGAGCAGGGTGGCACAGGCTTCCCTCTGCGCCTTGGCCAGCACGGCCAGCCGGGGCTGCTGGGCCTTGGCTGCTTTAGTGCCTGGCCCTGGGGCGCACTCTGCTGCGGCTGGGGCCCTGACTGCTGTGGGGAGGACAAGGGCACCCCACAGCCAGGTTGGGGTTTCCCCATCTTGCAGTGTCTTCTGTGCAATAGCCGACTGGAGCTACTCTCTGGAGTGTGAACACATCTATTTTTCTGAGCACGGGCATCTACCCGCTTGTTTATCACTGAAGGGGAAGAACATGTTCCTCATCTTGTAGGCTTCTTCTACACTTGACACTTAACTAAAGGTTTTGGTCTTTTTATAGAGGCAGAGGTTCATGGACACAGGAGAAAGGGGAGAAAACAACTGACCTAAATCCAGCTTTTATAGATACATCCCATTGATGAGATAATCGGACTCTTCGGATGTAATGGGTCGAGCTTTTTTAAGCTTCTGTCTCACTAAACGCAGTCTGCAAGCAACCATAAGCAGCAGTAAAGCAGTGATGGCCAAGCCTAAGGCTAAGGGTAACACAGCACCTACAACAAGGTTAAGACAAATGACACTTTATTCAATATATTGAGAAATCAGTAGGGAAAACCTTTAAACTTTTCTTTAAAAATACACCTAGTCTGTCACTTGGGCGCTAATATCTGGAGCAACTCATGCTGTGAAATTAAACTGTATGATCATACATGTTAGGAACAGTTCAGAATATGGAAGTACATTATTCAGTTCTTGACTATAGTATCTGGATCTATAGCATCTCACCGGAAAACTAACCTAATTAAAAATGAATTCACGTGGTTGGTCTTACCTGTTTCTGGGACTGGACGACCACCTCCAAGCTGACCTCTCTTTGGCACCATTATGCCATTCCCGTTTTGATCACCTGTTCTTTTCCCTGAGGAACTGTTATCTGCATGAAGTCAAGCAAGATAAATGAGTATTGCAGTTCAGTGACTCAAGAAGTCTTATCCACAGGAGAATAGAATTAAATAATGTGAAAGCACTTAGATTTAGGAAGGAAAAAAAATAATTAAGAACTTCTGACTCCAGTTGTGTAACTTGAATTTTTGAAATAATGTGAAACTAAAGCTAAAATGTAAATTCAGTTTTGCACTGCAAACCACAATGCATCTCAACCAAATCCAAGTGGGGTCATTTTACATTGAAAAAAAAAAAAAGATGGATACAAACTCTCTTTTACAAACATCTCTAATGGGCTATAGACCAAACTGAGCTAAAACATCACTAAAACAGTTATATGTAGTTGAAAATGAGGCCATTTCAAGTTGTGTTGCTCTTCACCCTTGGAACCTGTAAAGCAGGAAATGCAGAGGCTGGCGGCACAAATCACCTTGGTTTTGCCTGGTACCTGACACACAGATGCAGAGCTTACGCGCTTGGAAGACATAAAAACACATGCAGAAAACATTTCAAAGAGGATGACTTGGAGTCACTTCAGCTTTGTGTGGTATGGAAGTTATTACAGAGCATTGTAACTACACCAGAAGAGACAAGGTGTTCTTTGCTGCTAAGAAGTGTTCACCCTGGGAGTGCAGGCGGCTGCAGTTCTGCTGCATCTCGGCTGGGACTCCCTCCAGCCCTCCCACTGAACTCCTACAGCAGTAGCTATGGTGACACTTGGTGCAAGAGTGACAGCTTAATCCACCAACACCCTCACAAAAATCAGAAATCCACCTATGTTTTTAAATGTAACGACTATGTTTGGTTTTTATGGATAACATAAATATTGAAGGGCACTTCGTACTGTGATACATTTGCTGGCAGCCCTCAGAACTGTGCCAGTGCCAGTGGAAACATACTATGCTACAAGATCTGTAAAATATGAATGTGAAACATTGTAGCTGGAACTGCCTATAGTGGTGGGTGTTAAGGAAGTGTTTAAGTCAATTAGCTCGGAACATGCATCACGTGTAACTCCCACCCACCACCAGCGGCTCGGGAGAGTGGCAGAACACGTCCCTGTCAGTGGCAGCAGCAAATACCCACAACCGTTAATTAAAGCTTAAATTGTTTCATGAAGTTCAACAAGGCCAAGTGCGAGGTGCCGCACCTGGGTCGGGGCAACTCCAGCATCAGTACAGGCTGGGCAGAGAATGGATCGGGAGCAGCCCTGGGGAGTGGGGCTCGGGGGAGCTGGCGGCTGCAAAGCTCGGTGTGACCTGGCGATGTGCACCCTCAGCCCAGGAAACCAGCTGTGTCCTGGGCTGCATCAAAAGAAGCGTGGCCAGCTGCGTGAGGGAGGCGATTGTCCCCCTCTACTCCCTCCTTGTGAGACCCCACCTGCAGCGCTGCATCCAGCTCTGGGGTCCCCAGCATAAGAAGGACACGGACCCACTGGAGCGAGCCCAGAGGAGGGGCACGAAGGTGATCAGAGGGCTGGAGCACCTCTCCTACGAAGACAGGCTGGGAGAGCTGGGGTCCAGCCTGGAGGAGAGAAGGCTCCAAGACCTATAGGAACTTTTCAGTACCTAAAGGGGGCTTATAAGAAGGATGGGGACAGTTTTCAGCAGAGCCTGTAGCAATTGGGCAAGGGGTAATGCTTTTAAACTAAAAGAGGGTAGATTTTGATTAGGAAAAAATTCTTTACTGTGAGGGTGGTGAGACACTGGAACAGCCCATGGCAGGGGGGTTGAAATTAGATGATTTTTAAGGTCTCTTTCAACCCAAACCACTCTATGATTCTATGACTCATCAATACTGGTATAAGGTTAGTGCTAACGTCCCCAAGCCAAGGCACAGCACAGCCTCCCAGGCTCTGGCTTTATTGCCATGCCGTTATGGGTAGGAGGGCTTAAATGCTATCTTCACCTGCTAGGAAATGCCTTAGAAAGAAGCTGCAGTCCTCGTTTTCATTCAGGCTCTTCAAGTTGCTCTGGCATGGAAAGAGGACTTAAGGAAATTCTAAGTGTAAACTGTACGGGCTTTAAGGTACCTGTATGATACTGGAGCTGTGAAAAATAACCTGAATGTAATTGGGACCAAAACCAGCAGCTCTTTTCTGCTTCTGTCTTCTGTAAATGAAATGAGTATTTGTCTTTATTTTGGAAATACCCAAAAGACATCGGCTCTTCTTAGAGCTGCTCTAGCCTGTATGACAAGGTTATATATATATATATATATATATATATATATAAAATAAATCTGAATGCCCGTTTCATAAATTTGTTTTCCTGTCATTTGAATAAAGGGAATATTTAAGTCAACTGTTTGTAAAGGCATTTGGCAGCTATACCTGAATATGGAGAGAAATTTAGTGGGAAAACTTTGGGAGGGTAGAAGAATCACAGAATCCTTTCAATAAAGCTTGTAGGGTTTTGTTAAGACTTCTTACAGGATTGGAGGGGTTATCAGAGTCAATACTGCTCAATATCTTACAACAAAGAAAGATTTCCCTAAACAAGTTTAGAAGCCTGACATAAAGTATGTTATGTGGGTTTTGTTTTGTTTTCACTTTGTCTTCCATTTTCTAGTCCGTGCCTAGGGCACGGCAATTTGTAGCCCTTTCCAGTCACCCTAAATTAGAGTTCTCAGTTATGGCTACTGCTGTCAATGCCTCCGCAGCAAAAACATGACCAAGGCTTGGGCACTCAGTCAAACATTGTAATCCCAGCCCTGAGCAGTACTGCACAACAGCTGGCGCAGGCAGCCTGGGGAGAGGCAGAGACCCTGTGCCAGGGGAATGCAAAGCTGTTATGGTGATTTATACACTTGAGTTGGCTATGCTGCGGCGTGCAGATCTTCAGGCTGCTTGTGAATTCAATCCGTCTGCTAGACTGGCTATTGCTGTTTAGAAACCAGCGCATGGCTCACTTCAGTGTGCTTTGCTGCAACTGTATTTTTGGTACATTCATTTGCAAGCGCAGCAGTGCCAGAATATGCAGCTGGGCTTGAAAACTTCCCTGGAGAAGGAGACCGGGGCACTTTGGAGGCAGCCATGCAGAAATGCTGCGCTGGAGATGCAGTCTGGGTTACTTCACTATGGAGGTGTGTCTGCAAAAGGAAAAGACTCCTTTATCGACATCAGAGGCCTCTTCCTGCATCCACTCCCAACTATGGAAGAAAATGTTTGGCCTGCCAACTTGAGCAAAAGTAAACCATGAACCTCTTGCAGAAGACCCCATGCCCTGAGTGCCTGATGAGGTTCTCTCTTGAGTTGGACTCGGTGTTCCCCTGGAGTCACCCTACTGCAGAGGAAACACAGTGGAAAGGCAGGAGTGCAGAATAATATTCACTCGCTGTCAACAATGAAAGGCTTTTGGGTTTTGTTTTAGGTTTTGGGTTTTGTTGCTTTTTTTTTTTTTTTTTTTTTTTCTTTTTACTGTGAATAGATCCCTTGCTAAGTCAGGTAGAAGTTTTAAACAGTCCTTACCTCGGACTTGCGTATTTTCGCCTTTTCATACCTAAGTGTACATCCTTAAAAAGCTCGTATCAAGTCAGAGACAAAAAATGAGGGGCTACTGGAGTAAAGACAGCAGGTTAAGGGGAACTGGGAACAGAGAAACTGTAAGGAGAAAATGCATGCTGGGACAAATTTCCCCTAGTATTACCCTCATAGGCAGAAAGCTCATATTCCTGCTGCGAGGAACTATCTCACAGTCCAAAACACTACAGCTTAGCCCAGCTCCTTTCAAAATAGAGAAGAGATAAATATGGCAGTCCTTGACAAGGAGGTCCCTTTATTTAACATCTTTATTGGATTCTCAGATGTGAAAGCTGCTAATGGGGAGGTAAGTAGCAGAAGGGACCTGTCTTTATTGGTACTGTAACCATCACTGTAATAAAAACAAATGTTAAAAAGAAAACAAAACAACTCCCCAGTCTTGCAACTTCTTGTGAAAAACTTCTGTTAAGTCAGCTGAGAGCTTCTGTATCAAGAATCATGTCTAGCAGCCACCTAGAACGTGCCATGTGTTGTCTGTGGTAGACATTACCCTTAATATTAACACCTCCTCTTGCTCTGCCTTGCAGTCACTGGATCCAAGAGCATCATGTTTTCTTTCCTGGCTTGTATTTCCATCATGATTTGCAAACGCTAAGAAGCAAGACAAATGTAGCCCTGAATGGAGTGCTCTCAAGTGAAAAGCTGGAACCTGTCCTGCCGCTGTAAAGCCATACCCCTTAATATATATCTTAAGCAGGCAGCTTTTCACCATGTTGACACTGAAATCATTAAAGCTTATTTTTGAAATTTATTTATAATGGTATACCAGGAGCCTGGATGCTTGCAAAGTCCACTCTAGGCCAACAAGTAACATTATTGCCTTGGTCCAACAAGGTCTTTACCTTTACACTGTGACTTGGAGGCACAGGTTCTGCCTTGGCAGCAGTAGCAAACCTGGTACTGTCTCAGCAGAAAGTCCATCCCAGAACAGGATTTCTGCCAGTGAAATTGCTAAACTTTTGAGGCTTCTGGTATGATTTCTGTTCAGTGCTGCTTACCTCTCCTGAAAAATGCATCTAGCAGTTATTGCCCTCCTGAACACTTGTCCAGATGGGCCTCATGGAGCTGCTCCAGTGCTTCTGTGTCTCTCATTTTTGTAGCACTTAATTATTAGATTTGGTCTGTAACCTCCCTGAGATGGCAGTGATGAGAGAAATCTCATTAATGCTTCTGGAGGGATTTTTAGGAATAGGTTAGATGCCTGTCTCCTCAACTCCTGGAAGACTGTGGTGCTTGCCACTGGGTCAGGACTTGAACCTCTCTGGACCTCTGGGAATCATTAACGTACAGCATGTGATTCCTATGGAGTTTAAATATCTGCACGGGCAGACAGCAACTCAGAACAGATTTTGGCAGTTTCCCTTTGGAGGCAGGTAACTAGCACCTCTTTATGTCCCACCACATGCTTGGAACTGATCCATAGGTGATTTAAAAACTCACTGAGCTGTTTTCTGCTTTTTTGGTTAAAAGCATTGGACTCCTGGGTCAGTAAGGATTGGGTCCTTCTATTCTGCAAGGAAATCCTTAAGTATCATTTAACTGACATTAAATTCTGACCGAGTCTTGTCAAAAGATCAATATTAAAATCTCAAGAATTAAAACCAGACACAGTCAGCTGGAAATCTTGCCTGCTTAAAATTAAAGAGATTATAACAGCTTCTAGTAGTACACTGAAGCCCCATCACATTTTTTTAGTTTTATACTAAATTTTTTCTTTTACTGTCTACTGCTGTGCAAAAGGCTACCTTGAGAGCAAAAATGGTGCAAGTAAGTCATTGTGCAACGGGTACACACAGAAAATGACTATGCAAAAGTGCCATGCGTTTACATGCACTTCCAATAATAACCTCTGATTACAGGTTGCCGAAGTTGGTGACCTCAGTTCTGGTTTCACTTCTGGATTCACAAACCCAACGGTTTTTGTGACCTACTTAGCAGCTGACTTTCCACTGAAGCCTGCAATGCCCTTTGGCAATTTGATGGTTAGTTTGGGTGGCCCCATATCAGCTGTCACTCGGGACTATGTGGGCGAGAAGGGTTTGGGGCAGTCTTCAGAACTGTATTCCAATAAGGAGCACTGAGGTCATCTACACTGCCAGAAAAGAGGGAAATATTTGAGAGCATATTTTGCTGTTGTTCACTAAGACAGGTAAATTCTTGAAGAATGTTGTTTTCTCTCCCTTTGCAGTCTCCACAGATGGAGTACAAGCACCTGAAGAAAACTGGTGTCAACCAGGGAAATGCCCTTTACAAGAGTCAGCAGCAGAGGGCACTGAGCATTGCTTTGTTGTAACAAGAAAATAAAGCTGTTTATAAACAGTTGCACCTTGGGGGCAAGAGTCAGACTAAACCATGAAGAAATAAAAGTGAGAGGTCTCATACCCATTTTAGGCTTTGTGCACACAGTTTTGCTTTCATTCAATCGCCATTTCAGATCATTTTAATTCACCAGCAGGAACCTTAAAAGACACACCAATTTCATTGAAGCTTCTGGAGCTTTACCAAGGCAAGTGTTGGGGACTCTGCCTGTAACATCACTAGACGCTGACTCACAACAGGCTTGCAGCCTCTATGGAGAATATTACTGGGGACCTGGTGTTGCTTGATACCAGACTGAGCCTTCTCTACAGTGATGAAAGATTTCTCCTGCCTTCGAGACACGCTTCAGAAAAAAGCGCCCATAATAATCAAGATATTACTTTGGGGGGAAAAAAAGGTAATCAGTTGGCATCAGGAGAAAAGCAATTACTGTCACCCAAGCTGAACAGTACTTTGTTACGTTCTCCTGAAGGTACTCCCCCACAGATTTAAAGAGCCTTATATATCAGCTTATACAGCTGAACCTGTGGCAGAATTTGTGTTTAGCTCACCACAGGTTTTGTTCCTTAGACTGTATTATTTTCCTAGCATTCCTACACTTTAACTAACTTCCTGCACCTGGTAAGAACCAGACTTGACAATTATAAAGCAATACCTACTTGTAACTTCATTATTACAAGCTTCTTTTGTATTTTTCACATTTGCAAATTTTTACTGTTAGCCAGGCACCAAAAGACAATTCAAGTAAGTTTAAGGTGCATGACATTTTCTTTCCTTAAAGAGAATGATTTATTGAAACAGATTCGTTTCAGTTCTCACCTGGCACAAATCCACTGGTTTGTTTCTTTGGTCCCTGAGAAAGCGACTGGTTAGACATGTCTGCATCCACGGAGAGAAGTGATTGATTTCTGGCGGTGGCTTTCAGGGTCTTTTCTGCAGAGTTTTCATCAGTGTTTTCGGTCAGTCCAACAGTCCTTTGCTGGGTAGTGCCAAGAGCTGCATGTGTTACCGTCTTCCGACCTGGACTGACTGTTAACAGAAACAAAAATCATTTTTGTACAGAATTGAAGGGAATGACAGTGTTCTGATGGAAGGCCCTCTGATATGGGCCTTGAAGCAGGCTAAACCACTTCTCAGTTTCAGACATACGACAAAATGTGAGTTCCAGATACAAAGCAAGTTACCAATTGCCCACTGCCAGCTGTTAAACAAGAGTATACTCATGAACTCTACAGTGAAATCCAGCAACTGAAATATCAATGAAGAGGTGGTTAGCTGTTGTGCCAATTCACCCTCTGATGATTTTTGTTCACTTGGCTGGGCATGGGCTTATATTGAAGATGAGTAATGGAAGCAAACAAAGAGATGGTGAATCCACTGGTTCCCATATTTCCAGGGTTTAGATTCTTGCAAGGTGTGTAAGTGCACTCTGAAGTGTACATCTGAGACACCTTTTCAGATCAGGAACAGGGTCTCTGTTTCCAGAATCACCATGCAAGTATAGAATTGATCTTTTAAATGTCAAGAACTCAACACAAAATCTGTCATTTGGGGACAGTTTTGATATGCTTTGAAAAAATGGGAGTTAATTTCTGAGCATCTGCTGTATGTGGACATTAAACTTTCCCATGTGCTATTTCCAATGAAAGGCTCTATGGTCGGAGCAAGCTGCTGGCCCACAGGGAAAGAGGCCACAGAAGGGGCATCATTCCCCTTGGGTCGTTCAGGCTGTGGTTACTTTCACAATCTACGCTGTGGCCTGGCGCACTTACAGTTCTGGCAGAAGGTTTCATCCGATCCATCAGGGCACTGCCTCACACCATCACAAGCAAATGTGATGTCAATGCAGCAGCCATCATCGCAGATAAACTGGTAGCGAGAGCAGACCCCAACACAGGCTGTTAAGAAACAATTCCCAAATTACCAAAAGAGATATCCCAGCAGTAAATACTGATTCAGTGACTAAAATCTGCAGCATCAAGGAAAAAGCAAAGCCATGCTATGCCAAGAAGGACTGTGAACAAGGCAGGAAGCTGAAGAAAGGCCAGGCTCAGCTATATGATGCTATATTGACACAAAAGCTAATATAGCTAATAGCTGTTCCAGGCACCCTCATCACTATTCTGGCAATCTCTTTACTACAGGAATACTCAACCTGGAGGCTGTTGCACCTTACACCTTGTGCAGCACTCCTACAGCACTTTACTCTGCTGGCCTAAGCTGAAAGGAGATCTTCCCAGGCTTAAAAGACCCAGGACAGTCCTAAAAATAGATGAATGAAATCTCTATGTCTGTAACTGCATCTCCCCAACACATAACTTCTACTACATACCCATTCTGTATTTCTGACAATATGTTATTTTACATACATGCATATGGACTATATGAGATCTTTTATGGCACGTTTTCTGCAACCTAATTAAAGACGAAAAGAATGCTCATAATTTATTTACACCAGCAATCCATTGACTCCAATATAGCACATGCCAAAGCAGGACTAAGTACAAGGTCTCACAAGTGACCTTCACCAGAATGAATTGATTGCTGCCTGCTTTAATATTTAGATTCCCCTGGAAATTGAGATTGTCTCTGGACGTTTCATTTTGCATACTCAAAGCTTTCCTGAAACCTGTTCTGACCCTGTAATTATCAAGTGTTTACATCTATGCTTTTGTCTTACCAGCAGCAGCATAGTTCATTGCTTTGTAAAGTGCTATCAAATTCAGTGTTTGGTTAATGTTGTAACAGCAAATCAATTTGCGTAAGGAAGCCTTTGGATGTTACCCTGCTATGTACAAAAAGGTGCACAACGCTAAGGAAGTATGGCAGAAACACAGGCGCCTATTTAAAACCCCTAAAATCATACTTAGAAAATGCATCTCCTAAACTCAGCACTAAAAATAGCGTAGGTCTTGCATGCATTAAGGCACCAGGCACTGGTTTAACTACAGCAGTAGCACTTGAATTGCAAACCTACTCAGGGAATTAGAAAAAGAAAAAAGGCAGCAAATCCTCTATGTGCTCCATCCAAAAGATACCACAGATACCACAGCAGTAAATAAATTAGCCAGCAAACATCTCTGGCTGCTTTAGCTGAATTAAACATTAATGAAAATAACTTTGTCATCCATTATCTGGAATACAGGCATTATTAAGCAGACTCATAACTGGATTTTTGTAATACCAATTTATTACCAGAGGGAATACTCTCTTTGAAGAGCAAAATTTTCACTGGTTCAGCTGAACATAGTGATGATGCAATTTAACTTTTACTTTGTGCCTGGGCAGCAGATCGTATTAGCAACTTGGCAATGACAATGTAATTAGAAGTTATGACATTAAAGAGTTCAGAATTGACAGCCACTGAAATCTAACTTGTTTTGTACCTTTTATGCTTTTTACATGTTTCCTGAGCTCAGAGTTTAAAAATGATGGGTCTGTTTCCCCAGTAACATAAAGCTTTGATAACAACCATTACACAGAAAAGCTTACGTGCGTGAAAACCAGAAAAAGCTATCAGAAATGATTGGACTACAGATGCAGGTCAATACTATTACTAGTTTGTGTCTCACACATACTATTAACTGATTTTAACTGGGTCTTCCCTATAGCACAAGCCCTGTCATGTCACACACACCGTCTGACTATACAATGAAATGTATAGTCATTGTTATGATACTTTTTGTTGTTATGTTAATTTTTCCAACCCTGCACGCTTATTAGCAATACAAGGATGAACACTGAAATGCTTGAAAATATTGCTCTAACATACAAGTGACACTTGCTCACTTTCTCACTTTGAAACAGCAATTCAAAACTGAAAGAGGTGTCATTATGTGATAAATAAGGGCAAAATAAAGCACTAGATATGGAGAATAAGGTTTCTGCCTCCATCAAGACCCTTGCTCTGAATACCATACCCTGGGTGTCACACAGGCAACAGCTCCAGTCATTTTCTCACCTACTGCAGAATGAACCATGGGCAGGATGGTCACAGAGACGTTGTCAGAGCTCCGCTGACCTGCAGTGTCTGTCACAGTTAGCTGGAAAATATACCCGCCTTCCTGAATGTGAGACAGTTTCAGTGTTCCTGGTTGCGGTACCTGATTAAAGACACACAACGAAAAAATCCATATTGGTATAAAGGATCTGTCCATAAACTTCAAGGAATAGGGCGCTCACTTCTGTACAATGCTTTTCACACAGATTAAATATTTCTTTTAAGTCTAGCCAGCCCACTCCAACATATGCATCAACATGTAACGGCTTGATCTTTTTTCTGCATCCTCTTGTTAAAATAAACACACTTAACTTTTGTTAACTGTACTGTTTTTCATGGTACCTGGAGCTGTGGATCTTAGCACTGGAGAATAAATGGAAACGTACATTTGACTAGTTCTTCGGTACTTAGAAATGTGATTTTAGAGGGCAGGCAGTGAAATATTGGAGTATTTTGCCCTCTATCGAGTTAGTGGACAGTACACATGTATCCACAGAAGTTACTTTTGTTATATATTTATTTATGATAAGGTAACTGATAGCATTGTTTTATTAATAAGATTGCCTACTTCTGTCCAGCATGACATTGATGTAGTCACGTACAACTTTTACAATTGCTGGACTGGATTTTTCCATGCCACACACTGCATTTCCATGCCTTGCTCTGAACCAGAACTAAGTTCATCTATAGTGAGTGACCTAAACAATAGGTTTCAGAAAGTCATGTGATACAAATCCAGAAAGTACTTCAATTAAAATCTAATGTTTAAAAAAATTAATTTAAATTTTAAAATTTTAATTTAAAACAGGTAACAAACTGGCATTACTAGTACCACAGCCATTTAGAAGTAAGTTTGTATTAAATGAATGTGATACTTGAAAATGTTGAATGTTTTCTAACCTTGTGACAATTACCAGTCACGAGTAACTCCAGCTGTCTGAGAATTCAGTAACACATATTTCAGTAACTACAAAAAAGCACTCCATATTTATTGGATATGTATCGGTTTTTTACAAATGAAGCACACAGGGATATTTTTATAAATAAATGAAAGGTACATTAAATCCTCTGTGATTATCGTTAATATTACAACCAAAATTCTTTGGTTTGCTTATTTAAAGTTGCTTTTCATGCCTAAAAGAGAATGGGATTTTTTTATAAATATCATAATAGAGCCCTAGACCTACCTTTATAGTAGGGTGTATTGATAAATGCATTTTTCTCTTTTGGTAAGTGAATCTCCTAACTGAAATGTCTTTCTTTTTCTATTTACACAAATGCACTCAGTTATCTGATCATGCTGTTGATTACCTCCTGATGGAGTATATGACCCCTTAGATTTTATTCTTTAGTGTATTACAGAAATAAATATGCTCTAAAAACACCTGCTGCTGTTCACCATGACTGCTGGGAGAGAAAATATGGTATTTAAAACTCATGAGCCATGGAGTCCAACTGTTCTCAGTGCAAAGCCAAAGAAATGCCACTGACTTCTGAATATGCTGCCACTCCTCCTGGAAACCTCTGTGCTTTCCTTTTTATCTCCACCCTGCCCTGAAGAATGCGTGACTGTACCTGCTTTCTTACAGAATTTGGCTCAAACTTGACAGTACCATTCCAGATAGTCAGGATTTTTTAAAAAACAACCCATAATTGCCCCTAAGTGTCATGGAGCTGCACAGTTACAGTATGTGGTAGCAATCTGAGAAGCTAATTATCTAAGAAGCAATAATCAGTCACAATAGAAAAAAAAAATTCCTCCTACAATATGCTAAGATCTCTTTATAGCAGTCCTGCCTCCTCTGCCTTCTATTTATTCTTTGGTACACAAATGCAATGCAACAGCTGCATCTTATTTAAACACAGTCCCATTCTCCCTTGTAGCTATGGATTCATATATTGTTTTCTGAGAATAAATGACATGAAATCCAGTAATTTCAGGACAGCAACTGAAGTACTAGAGAGACAGCAACTGAGGATTGTATGAAAAAAATCACTATTATTCTTTCAACTCTAAAAATTTAATTACCATGCATAATCATCAGGGTACTTATCTGTTGGAGAAATCCCTGCTCATTTGAACACAATGGGAAAGTATATATTCAAGCATGAATGTGTGTCAATTTTTTTTCCATTACCAAATATAAAGAAATCATCAAGATTAATGAGAATTTTGCAAGTTAAAATGGATGTAAGACTTGTCTCTATTTTATGAAATGACTTGGAGTAAAAGTAAAAACACGAACTTTACATTTTTTAATTAACTTTTTTTGTCTTACTCTAGATACATTACTACACAAAAGATTAATTTAAAGAGTATTTAATTATTATTTAAATAAAACAATGCTGCAGAGGGTCAGATTAACAACTCTTGATAATAAAATATTAATGATATCTAGCAACTATTCTTAAAGCTTCATGCAAGTCTTTTCTATGTATCATGCTGTTCACACTCCTTATCAAAGCCTTTTAACCTTTTAATTTTCAAGCCAATAAAATAATAAATGAAGATAGACAAGATCCCGGTGGTCTTTGAAATGACAGTTTCAAATTGCAATACAACCTCAGGTCATTCAGAACTGGCTGAGTGCAGTCACCCTTCCAAAGATGTGGATCTTGCAGTAGAAGACAGAACTTTTAAAAGCACGCAGAACTGGCTTTAGTAACACTTTTGAATAACCCTGATGTGTTTTCTGTGAGGAGTACATTTACAAAGTTTCTTATGCATAAATTTTAGTAACTATTCACCAGAGAAACCCAATAGTCTTCTTTGGGTTCAGCCAGCAGCATATAACTTAACTGTGACATGGTGATCTTCAATTACCTACATACTGTAGGTATGTACATTACATACACTGTCCTCCAGGAGGCTAAGGAATAACCAGTTGCTCTGTTGGGTTTTTCCATGGGTGACAATTTTAGATTTCAATGCATTCAGCTTTCTCTTTGTGTTAGGTGAAACTCTGGTTTGTTCCATCATTACACATCTGGAGTTAACTTCGTTGATACTGGTAATTTGTCTTTCATATTACTGAGCTGGACAGACATAAGCAGCAACTGTCAAGTACTGCTCATTGTGGTGGCACTGGCACACGTGGCCTCTCGGGTTTTGGACTGTTCCTCTTGCTGATCTTGCTGATGTTTAAACTCTTCCTATCCATTGGCAGCATCTCAGCAACAGTAAGTTCTATGGTCTACACGCTCTCCCCTTTACAAGTCACTCCTGCTATAGGTGGAGTTCCTGGTGCACCCTGAATATTGTGGGCTGTGAACAGACTGAGTAGAGTCTATAGGTTTGAGACATTTTTCCTTTCCTTTTCTGCTGCTCCTAGAGCATTCACAAAGAATGGTAGGATGGAGAACCCATCTCTTGATGGTTAAGTTGAAAACAAACTGCAGCAGAAATTGTATGGATGTAATAAAATAGTATCCCAAGATACCTCACAAGGTCTACATCACACATTTCTTTGCAGTTTCTCCATAAACATCGACAGAAGACTGTTGATCTTATTAAATACCTTATTATTTTTAGTAACTCAATTACTGAGGTGTATGTAACCTGGATCACAGAGGCAGAAAACCAAGTGCAGTGAGCACAAACAATGGTGAAAGACAGCAGAGCTGAAATACAATAGAGTATTAGCATCTACTTGTTTGCTGCTGGCCATCTTGTGCCATCCTGGATAGAGGTGAACTGTATAAACCGCTAGAAATAATCACTGGAGCAAACTTCCCAGGGACATGGTATAGTCCCCATCATTGGAGGTTTTCAAAATATGATTGGACAGATGAAATAATCTCATCTAGGTTCCTCATCTCATGAAAGGTTGGACCAGATGATCTTTTGAGGTCCTTTCCAAACTGGGTTGCTCTGTATTTCTATGAAATAAACGCTCAAGTTGTACGGTCATCCTAGTTTTGGTGCCTGGTAGCCATATCCATTTGAATACACTTAACATTTAAAACTGTATGAACACAACAATCTGCGAGTAACTGGCCATGCGCGAGATTGCATGGGTACCTTCATTTCAACCGATGAGTCGCCTTGCAGCAGCGTCCACTCATACTGCACAATCCCATGGTCATCTAAACTTTCTCGGCCATCCAAAAGCACCCAGTCGACAGGTGACTGCAGCACAATATCTTGTCCTGCCTTGCACTGTGGAGGCTCATCGTATTCTCCTTCAATAAAAAAACAGAAGCTCAGTTATTTATGAGGGGAAGCTGAGTGATTATTTATGTAAAACATATTTTATCTTGGTTAAGGTATTTATTTAACACTGTGCAACTTCCTGAAAGACAGGACAGGTTCGTTAGCACACATTTCATTAAGCAAGGTATTATCTACTTAAATTTTAGCTAACTTTTCCATATTCAGTGATGTCTTCAGGAAATAACTGCGACATTAAAAGCACATGGCATAGAACACCTCTCTACGTACAGGGATGTCTCACTAATACAGCAAACAGCATTGTTATAATCAGTGTAGTTTTTTTAATCTGAACTAAGGAAAATGGATTTAAATATGAATTACATAAATATTCAGATGGCAGGTACTGCACACCTTTTATAGTACTCTGTATAACCTAACAAGCTTTTAGTTTCCTTTTATAATGCATCATTATATGAGTGAAAGACTTATTTAACATAAGCTGGCATCCTAGTGAAGCAGTGCACATAATGATTAAAAATCATCAGAAATTACCACCAATTTTAAGTGCCTAATTTAAGACATTCAAAGCCTGATTTTCAGACTCTTCAGGATTTGTAGCATTTTACTATATTCAAAGTACAGTTCTTACCGATTAAAATTGTGAGTACTAAGTACTTTTGCCAATCAGACCACAAGTTTTTCAGGTTAGACTAACAAAACCCTGGCAATAATGAAGCTGCCAGCTAGTTGTCTGAATGAAAGCTTTGTTATGAAAGGTTATTTCACTGCCGATTCCTGAATGGCTTTGATATTAGTTTACCTTAATGCTGAATCCTCCCATTGCTCATCCCTAGTGACTAGCACAGAAGGAAAGTCAGGCATTTGTGGTGAGGCATTCAAGTCCTCTTTCTTTCTATGTCAAAAATTTAAAAATTTGCCTAACAAAGGCAAAACCATGACCTCTTTCAGTACAGGCAATTGGTAACACAGCACAAACTGTCCGGAAGTGCAAAGTAAATCCACAGTCAAACCAGCACAAATGGGGTTTAAAGTGAAGGACTTGGATTTACACTGAAATGTTCAATCTCAAAAACTCATCCCACCGCTGACCATTCTGGAAGTACACAGAGATATGCCTGATCTGAGAGATACCTATCTGTCATCAGTTGCTTCCAGAATTAAATAAGCAATTTGTTTTGGTTTACTGATGATCCTTGACATAAATGAAACCACAACATCCTAGAGATCACTGTATACTAATGCCCAGAAAAAATTTTGAATTACGAGGACACAATGTTTATGAACAGATGTTGGTTTGGTTTTATCAAAAAGAGAACAGCAGAAGACTCAACACCACAGTGCTTGGAGGTGTGTGTGGGGGAAGAACAGGTAAAACGTGATCCCCTGGTGAAAGAACATCTTGATATGAAAAGCTCTTTTCTAAATTTCCTAAATTCAGTTATGGGGTGACATAAGGGAAAAGAGATGTGTTTTCATTGTCCTGTGATGACGCACGGTTGTCCAGATCAATTTTTCAATGTAATTCAAGAATTGAGTAGTAACATACCATCAGATGGCAAAATAATTCAATCTTAATTTTATCTCTCCTGGTCTATGTCACAGCTGACAGATGTTTGAATAAAAGTTCATTCTCCTTCGTGGCTCTGCTTCAGCTCTGGTGTAATTGCATTAAGTCATAATCCCCTGTTTCTGATAGCACCATCACCCACAAGGCGGACTTTTAAATAAACCCAATAGGACACAGAGCAATTTGCAGATTAGAAACTGAAATTGCCTTGCAAGCCCAGTGCTGATAGCCATGAAAGCTTCCAAAAAGACAAGGCATGCCAGAATTCAAGAACTTAAGAAATTCAGGATTTCTAATAGGTAGAGTATCATTTGAGCAATAGTATTATTTATATTGTGCCATTATTAACTGCACTCTAAGTTAGGGCCAGGTTTTAATGTAATTAAGGCAGTTCAAAGTGATGAAGGACATTTTCATGAAGGATATTTTCAAAGGTTTCCAAAGAAGCCTAATTGTTTGTGACTTTGACCTAAAATCAAGCTTTAAGCCTTCTATCTTGCAAGTGCATACAGGGTTATAAACTACAATTACCCAGAAGTTGCTACATAAATAATACTGTGGAACTAATACTTTTCCCATTGAAAATGTCAAAAATACTCCTTGGGTTTTTCTGGGACTCCTAGTAAAGATGAGCTTGTCTCATCTTTACTGCCATAAATTCCTCCCTATAGCTGTCTAGTTTACCTGCCCATGCACTTGGAAAACAGTATTTAGGCACCATAACTTCTCCAAAAATTGAGCCGCTGCTCTCTCTTGTTTCCAGGGAATTCGCGTTGGCATTCTCGTAAAACAGGCAGGACTGGGTGGACCTGAAGCCTGAGGTCTCCCCTGCCAAGGGAGCAGTAATAGCAGGTGGCACCTGCACACACAGTTTTCATTAACACCGCCGCTAGGTTTTCTTCATGACTAATTTACTACAGTTGAGAAATATCGCTGAAGATAATTTAGGTAAGTATTGTCAACAGAAGGTACTGAAATTAACAGCATTAGTTAAGATGGAAGAGGTTTAACAACAGGCGGTGGGGGAGTGCGAGCAAGTTCTTTGGGTCAGCTGCTAGGAAACAGACTCCAAATCGAGAAACCCAGACATTTTTTTATCTACAGCTGCTGGCTCTGGATTATGTTGTTCTTAAATATGTTTCAGGCTGGAACAAACTGCGGCTTCTGATGCGGCCCAGGCTCCGGCGGCGGGTACGGAGTCTCCGGGCTGCCGGTGAGCTATCCCGGTCTTCCTCAGCCACACTCTAACGTTCATAGGAGGGAAAAATTCCGCGTTCAGTGGCCGGGAACCCTGCCTCGCTGATCCGTTCCGGACAGCAGCCCCGGAAGGGTACGTGCTTGTCCCCAGCTACCGCTCCCGGCGCTGGCAGCGCCGGCGGCAGCGGTCCGGGCTGTGCGGGCTGCCCAGCACCGCGGCGCCCCGGGCAGCCTGGCCCGCGGCCGGGACCCGCCTGCCCCCCCGGACGCGCTCCCGCCGCCCAGGGCAGCCCCGCCGGCTCCCGAGGCTGCGCACAGGCCGAGGGGTGAGGGCCGGGCCGCCCCGAAGGGGCGCTCCCCGCGTACCCCCCGCACGGACGGGCCGCCCCGTCCGCTCCCGCCCTCCCCGCCGCGGCCGAGGCCTCCTGACCCGGGCGCCCGTTCCCGGCGCCGGGGAAGCCGCGCGCAGGTTCCCCCCTCGCTGGCGGCCCCGCCAAGCGGCGGCGGCGTCGCGGAGAGCGGCCCCGTCCCCGTCCCCGTCCCGCCCCCGCGCCCGGGGCCGGCTGCCGCCATTTCCCCCCCGCCGTCCGGCCGCTCCCCGAGCGCGGCGCGGCCCGTCCCGCGCGAAGCCGCCGTGGGCCAGGCCCCGCGCCCCGACGCCCGCGGCGGCCCTTACCCGGCGGCGCGGCGGGCGGCGGCGGGGCGAAGCCGGCGGGCCGGCGGCTATAGCTGCTGTAGCCGCGGTGCGGGGCGAAGCGGCAGACGGGGCGGCCGCGGTGCGTGCAGTTGAAGAGGTAGCAGCCCAGCTCCGCCGCCGCCGCGCCCCGCGGCCGGCCGGGCCCCTGCACCACGGCCAGCGTGCAGCGCGGCTCGGCGCAGCAGGCGTCCAGGCACTGCCGCCAGCCCGCCACGGCGGCGGGGGCTCGCAGGAAGGTGGCGCCGGCCGCGATGGAGTCCTTGGTGCGGATGATGGAGTCGGGCCTGGAGGAGAAGCTGCTGCCGCCGCCGCACTGCTCCCCGCCGTCGCCGCCCGCCGCCGCCGCCGGCGGTCCCGGCTCCTCCTGCTGCAGCTGCCGGCGAAACTCCTCCAGCAGCGACTCCACGCCCGAGATCTGCGACCGCAGGTCGGCCAGCGGCGCCGCGCACCGCCCGCCCGGCAGCACGGCCCGCCCGCCCAGCGCCGCCAGCAGCACCAGCACCAGCGCCGCCATAGCCCCAGGCGGCGGCGGCGCGCAGGCGGGCGCGGCGGCGGCGGGAGCGGCGGGACCGGCTCCCCCCGCCGGCACCCGCGAGCGCGGCGCGGGGAGGCGCCGGCCCCGCCCGGCTGCGCGAGGCGGCGCGGCGGCGCTCAGCACCCTCTGCCCTGAACAGCTCCACCGGGCGGGGCCGCCCTCGACCCCGCCCTCGGCCCCGCCCTCGGCCCCGCCCCGCCCGGCCCCGGCGCGCCTCGGCCCCTCCGCCCGGGCCCTTCCAGGTTCCGTAGCCCCGCGGGCTCTCCAGTTCCGTAGCCCGGCGGGCTCTCCAGTTCCGTAGCCCCGCGGGCTCTCCAGAGACGTGCCCGGAGCGGGTCGCCCCGGCAAAGGCGCCGGAGGACCCCCTGCACGCGCCGCTCGCGCGAGCCGCCGGGCATGGCTGTTGGGAAGCGCGGCGGGGGAACGCCGGCAGGTAACCGGGGGAGGTGGTGGCTGTGTGAGCACACGGCGACGGACAAAATCGGCGTGGTGGAGGGCTCCATGCCAAGCCTAGCGCTCTGCTCGGAAATTAAGGAAAAAGGCCCGACAGTCAAAACTGGAGCGAGCAAAGCTGTGACTTCCTTAGTTTTCAGCAAAAAGTCCCAGATGGGATCCTGGCCACCCGAGATGGCGGTGAACTCCTTGTGCAAGGCTTGGAAGTAAAGGCTGAATGAGTTTTGGGGAAATGCTTCCAATGAAAACTCATCAGCTTTACACCTGTCACAACTTTTGTTGTAAGTTTATCATGAAATCAAGGTTGATTCTGTGACACAACAACAGTACGACCTCCCAGCTGCCCCCCAGCAACCCCCAAAACAGCTGCCTCGTCATTTTTTTGGCAGATGGATGGAGCCTCAAAGCACTGGAGTGGCGTGTTCAGAGCTCCCCACTAGCATCGGGAAACATGGACGTGCCAGTAAATGTATAGAGGGGTGATGGGCTCTGCACTGCCTGCAAAGGGTGTCGTAAGAGGTCAAGAGGGAGCTCTGTGTTTCCATATCTGTTTGCTTTATGCCTGCAAGCATCCTGAAGCATAGACTCTTGAATTACGTTTCTTGAATTACTGGAAACATCTTAATAGCTGCATCAAAAAATTATCGTTATGGCAGGGTGTTTTGAATAGGTGGGAAAAAAAAGTGTATTAGATATGACTTCAAGACATCTTTTGATTCCTTCATATTTCTTGCTTGTTTTAGGCCGTGTTCCCAGCAGAACTCAGAATTGCCTCCAAAACAAATCTACTTTAATATTCTGCCATTGTGGGCCCTTAGGTGTTGCCCAGGAAATTCACATGTGTCTTCTAGTTTGGATTATGATTTTTTCTCCTCCTCCCCCAAATCACGAGGCTCTAGTTCAGTGATTCTTTGAAGCAGGTTGGCCTGTTAACAGTGCAGCTGTTGGAGATCGCTTTCCTCTGGCTATGTCCCCTGGGGGTTCTCTAAACTTTTGGAAATAGTATTTTTAAGACTTTCGGTTTCCTATTAATTTTAGTTGAAACTGGTCAATGCATTCAAAAGTTATAGGATGGAGCAGCTAGACAGTAAGATGATACAATCCTCATTTGCTTTGAAAATCAGGGTAAAATGCCACAACTTTATTTTTTCAGGAAAAAATTTGAGAAGGTGATCAATCTATTCACAACAGAGGTACTGACTGTGAAGCACTGATTTGCTAGTAGTGACACTGATTTGCTACCGTTTTGCGGCTGGACCCATAAATCATAAATAAAGCTCATGCTACCATTGTAAAGGTTAAAGTTGGCAGAGGGAGCTAACGTGTCAGATCATTGCTTCTTGAGAGTTACCCAAGATTTGGAATCCTCTGCTTGAGCAGAAGCTCCCAGTTCTGTATCAGCACAAGGCCAGTGTTGATAACAGGGGCCTGTTTACAGGGCATGGAGGGTGGCTCATTCCACCACCCTTGGTGTATCCATTTCTACCAGATAGGTGGCCCCGGGTTGTCAGCGATGGTGACTGCACCTCTGGAGGGGCAGATTGTTCTCAAAGAAACCACTGAAAGAAATGTTGACTTTCTGTCACTTTATAGCAAGGAAGCTGTGGTTGGAATCTGTCCTCAAGGAGAGTAGACTCTTCCTCAAACAGGTGGGCATTTAAGAGGTGAAGAAGGGTATGGCTAAAGAGAGGTGACTGTCCTGGTGGCTTGCTTCAGTGGCAGTTTTGCCTGTTTGGTGGTTAGTAGATGTCAAAGCATTTTCCTCAGCTGGGATAAAGATGAGATGCTTGCATTTGTACT
This sequence comes from Falco cherrug, assembly GCF_023634085.1. Taxonomy (NCBI): domain Eukaryota; kingdom Metazoa; phylum Chordata; class Aves; order Falconiformes; family Falconidae; genus Falco; species Falco cherrug. Next base: position 45,320,109 of record NC_073702.1, read on the forward strand.
TGGAATTGTTGAGGCCACCCTCAGATTAGCTTCTTGAGCAAGAACATGTAAGTACAGCTGATTATTTTTTTAATTTATTAATGCTGGAGCAGAACTTGTTTTGTTGCCTTATTTTCTTGGGTCAGAATGTGGATCTCACGTTACTTTGGCCTTGTGGGAAAGGTAACATTTCTAGTCATGCTGAGCTTTTTTCAGAAGGTGGCAGCATCTTATTACTCATATAAAATAGACTGCTGCTAGATGTTAAGGTCTGCCTTTATACTTCTACTTATTTTCTCATTTATTTACTGATTTATTGTTGTGAGTGCCTTAGATTTTCTTTAGGTTGTGGAGCTGCAAATAGAAATTATTACTTTCTAGTAATACTTAACATATTTTATTCCTGCCTATCATTGAAGAGAAATTTTGTGATGGTTTGATTTTCAAGCAAAGGTCGTTAGGGATTCATAAAGATATTTGTCAGGTTTTAGTTCCTTTTCCCTTTTCAAAGGATATATACATCTACCACAGTTTGTTGTCCAAAATGTATAAGACACAGGACAGTTAAAGAGGCTGCTAGCTTTCTGTTCCAAAAGCGGTGATTAGACAACATGTATATTCTTTACATCTAAACAATACCTGGTGGAGTAATACAGGGATGCAAAATTCATGCATATTCATGTTTCCAACCATCTGTTGATTAGTTTCAATCTCTATTCATATTCAAAATTCATAAATCATGGCAACTATGGGAGTAAGATATAAGTGCATCTATTTTTCTCTTCCTTTAGATATATTTTTTTCCAAAGTAAAAGAATGGGAATAAAGAAAGCAGGGGACAGAAAGGTAATGGAGTAGGATGGAAAGAAATGGAAAAAGTAGAAAGGGAACAGGAAGAAAAGGCAAAGTTACATCCAGGCTTCCCCATCTAAAGTGCTTTGCTACGGACACATGTTTTCTTTTTTGTTGGAATATGTGCTCAGAGAAAGAAATATATCTTCCTTTTTGTTTGATGTCTTCCAGATGCTCTGCAAACAGTAAACACATAATGCAAATGTTATCTGCAGAAAACGTGTCACCAGCATGATGCTGTCATTAAACACATTTTCTCTCGTCTAGCTTGCTTGTGAGTATCTGTCAAGTAAACACCTATGATAGATACAAATCAGCTCGGATGGTGGAGTGGACCGTTCATTGACAGCTGAGTTGGAGCAATTTGCCCACAACTGAGCTGAAGTGATAACCTTTTCTTTGCAGCTTGAAAATTCAGGTTTCTGACCATGAGACTGAGAGCCAAGATGTTCAGCAGAAATTGCAGAGGGTAGGATGGTAAATGTTAGCAGCAGGAGCAAAGGAATTACAGGTATATAACTGAGCTTTTGTGTTTTGCCATTTTTTAATATTTACCATCCCTCCCAAGCAAAATTGTGTAATGCTATGGTGCCAGTGTTATGAAAACAACAGGAGGAATCATTTTTCAAACTCCTAAATGAAGAATGTAATGTAATCATGAAAATGTTTCATATCATATTGACTATATGTATATCTCACAGTGATGCAAGTTAAAAAGGTATGACCAGTTACAGCTTGAGATGGTTTTAGTTGAATTATGGTAAACAGTTTTCCTTGCCCTCTTTAAGAAGAGAAAAATAGCCAAGCCCAGTCTTCGCAATGTGTGTGAGTGTGTATAATTGTGCTTGCCTTTCTACTATTCTATTAAATATCAACGTACAGAAAGTGAGAGCTCTACTAGCTGATGAAGTGAAATATTATTAATAAAATCCCCTCCGTTCAATATGCCTGACTGTAATTGTGACTAAGACAAAACAAGTATATTCCTAAAACAGGGAAGGAGACAGAGAACAAAAAAAAGGCATTACATTGTTTTTTTAGAGACCATTTCCCAGCAGTAGTAGAGACTTACCAGCAGTAGTAAGGATTGGGCTAAGAAAGAGACATCAGGTGATTAACATCACATTCATACGTGCTGTGATTGCTTCTCTGCCCAGATACTGCATAACTGACTGCACAGCATTAGCCAGGCACCACATGGTATGAGCACAGATACTCTGATGGAAAAAGCACTAAGGTTCTGGTACTGAAATAAATCTTTAAAAGCCACCCCTCCTTGTAAAGAATGAGGATAGGTAGGGGTTAGAAGGGGGGAGCCATTTCTGTAAAGTGGATTTATTAATTGTGTTTATTACTTGGTGTAAGGTGAAATTCATTGTGAGAGGAGAGGTCACAATAATCATGCTCATTGATGCTAAGGTAGAGGCAGTACTAGGGTGACCTGAATTTTTTATCAAAATCAAAATAATGCATGGATGTGAGCACGGAAAAAAGAGAGGTAGGATAAGGCTAAGCAAAGAAATCCTAGTATTGCTGACAGAGTAGTATCACTGTTACCAATTTTTTAGCTGGATCTTGGAAATCCACATTTCTTTTTGACTTGGAATCCACCAAATGCTCCTTCAGCATCCTTCTGGTCAGTGCAATAGCTGCTTCTTTGGGCACGAAGGCTGTAAAACTGCAGTCTGAGAGGTGAAGGACAGTTGTGATTTTATAAAAAAAAAGGAAGATTAAAATACTTCTCTGGGAAAGGCAATATGAGAGCAGTAGATTCGTAACTGGAATTTCAGCCAGTTCCATAGATGTAAATTACCACTGATGTACAAACAGTAAAAACCTAATTTAACAGCCAGAGCCCAGGTTTTCTAGGAGTAGAAAAAAGTAATTTTGCTTGTAAACAGCACCAGTAATAGGGGAATGGTTGAGAGAAGGAAGATGCGTCAATACCATGCATTTTTTTTTACAGTCAGCATATTATAACCTTTGAAGACACTGATTCTACCTATATTTGTAGTGGAGTAGAACAACTTGTGCTCCAAGGTGTTAGCTAAGCAAAGATTTGTATAATCTGTGTCCACTAGTCAATGAAAAAATTTCCTACTGCATATTGAAAATGTGGAAAACTATTTCATGTACTGGCTGAAAGTATATGACTGACAGCCTAAATCCTTTTTGCTTGGTTTTTTTTTGAAATACATGAAGCTTTGATATGCATAAAACTACAAAGCATTGCTTCCCAGAAGGAAAACGTCTAGCTGAAAAAATGACTCATTGCTATCTCAGCCATGTGTTCTTCTGCTGTATGGTATGTTGATAAAAATCAATTGGGTAATAAGCTCATGAACAGTGAGCCAATGGAAGCTGGTGGCAGCCTTGATGTTGATCAATAATGTTCAAGATTTTATAACAGGTTACAAAATAATAGCAGGCTCTGCAGATGTCGCTGAATTAGCGAATAAAGTGGACGCGACCACCAACACTCCTTTTCCTGTTAGCAACCCCTTGTGAGTTTTCACAGAAAGGGTAAAGAGAAGCCAATTTGTTGGTCATTTGGAGCAGTTTTCTACAGAATCCTTCATTTAGACACTTGGAATTTTGTATGTTGCTCTTAAATAAACAGTTCTAAACTTCTCAGCACTTCTTTCTTTCTGGCAGTTTCCAAACTCTTCAGAAAATGCAGGGCTTTGGGAATGTTTACAAGGGCAGCAGACCCTTTGCATCTTTACTGATTCTACAGGAAAACAGAAATATAATGATGATACTGTTTAACTTACTGGGAACAGCAGAAATCATGAGCTGACTGGACAGCTTGATCTGCAGTGGAAGACATCAGACTTCTTCATTCCACTCTTTTTAAAGCTTCCTTTTAACCTCCATTGCAAAATATGAAACTCATTGTAAACTCAAATTTATTTCCTTTTGCTTCCCAGACACTTCTCTGTATTTTTTCCTGGGGATGTTAAACAATAGAAATGAGAGTAGCAACCATTATGAATAATTTTAACCCATCGTGTTACACTGACAGATCTCCCCGTGATTTTTCCAGAGCGGTTTCTTGGATAAAGCTTTGTCTCTTAACGCTGAGAATGCATTGGCTAGTGTAATAAATCAGCTCATGTGGGGAAAATGTGCAGTTTGGTTCAGTTCAGTCAGCAGCCTGCATTGCTGCTTTCATATTCTTCTACTGTCTTAAGTGTATGCAGCCATGATCAGGTGGAAAGACAATAAAATTCACGTAAAGGATTGTTGCAATTCGGAATCTTGATGCCTTGATGTTCAAAAATAGCCGAAGATTGTTCTTAGGTCTTCATGTAATTTTTAATAATAGAAGTGATAGCTTATGGTTTGCCTAGCTATTATTTTGTCACAGAAGTAGGACCTGATGTATTTTTCTGTTGCAGGCATAAAAAATGAACCCATGATAGCTGGAAGCACAACATTTTTTCATATTCTGAAGTTGTACAGACAAGATCAGTAGATTGTCTCTCTGTCTTGCAGAGCAGATCACATAGCTTACCCTCCCAGCTCTGAGAAAAGACTTATTCTGGCTTTAGTAGGCTTTGGGTCAGATTCATAATCTGCATTTCTTACTTGCAAATTGAAAATACTAATAGATATTTACAAAAGGAGAACTGCAATAGAAAAAATAATTCACGTTAATAGCACTCTGAGGTCATTACATTGAATAATTAAAGGATACAATTAAAAATATTATTGTCTGTTTTTTTCACAGTACAATCTAGTTCCTCTTTTGCATGTTAAGCGGACTGTGTTTACCTGTGATTACTATTTTTTCATTTGTGTGGGTTTTTTGAAGCACCCTGACTGTAAATTGTAGCAGTTCCCTTGTATTTCTGGCTGCTGGCATGTTAGAACTGCTGTCACTGTTGCATTGTAGGTCACACACACAGTGTCTTCAACCGGAATCAGTGGTATGGTTCAGTAGTGTTCCTGGCTTGCTAATGGTGGGGTGTCATAACTGGCCTGTTAACTCTAGGTCTTCTATGAATTTTATCCCAAGCATTTTACTTCTATCCTTATTTAAAAAGTCTTTCTAGACTTCAAAGCAGGAGGGCTGTTAAATTAACTTAGAGAAATGAGAGAGTGGGATTTTCTTTAAGTTGGGCTGCAAATCACACATTTTGTAGTGAAGCTTAACGCAAAATGACTTGAATGCAGATAATCCTCCACTGTTATTCCCAGTGTTCTCCCATATGTGTCTCAGAGGACGCATGTGTTTCCTCACAGGTGACAAACTTGGCTAAGCAAATATAAGAGAGAGTATCAGCATAAAAAAACCCTAGTCATTTTGTCTCGGTCACCTCAATAGAAATGCCATCATAGTATTTAAATTGTGATAGGAAAGTGTCTGGATTTTGGTTATGCTCAGATACAGATTACCCAGGGTAACGATCCAATGAAGATATACTGGTTGCATTAACGAAAAAAGGTCCAAAATATGACATAGACTTTCTTTCAGGGAGCTAAGTTTCCAGTTTTCCCCAACATTTCAGATTGCATTATAATTTAATTAGCCCCCAGAGCTTGAACCCATATCTGAGTTATTGCATATTATGAATTTCCAGAACTGGCTGGTAATATTCTTGAAAAATGTTTCTTAAATGAGAGGTGGTTTTTTTCTTGCTTCAAATGTGGCCTGGAAATATTGTGATAACTAATTTTTTTTTGTGTTTCTGCACTTTTTATCTGGACTAATCTGGAAACTAGCAGTGGAAAAACGTTTATTTCAGACCCTCAGAAGCAACCCCCCTGAAGCTCTGTTCTGGCAGGAGGTAAAGATTCCAACAGATTCATGGTTTGACCAAACCAGTTTGTCCTTTCTTGTGTTTCTTTTAGAGAGAGAAAAAGAAAATACTTGGACTTGAACAATACTGACTTTTTGTATATACATTTGATCAAGATACTGTATTCTACTGAACCAGATAGTGCTTCAGTCGGTATAAGGGGCTGTGAACGAATGCAGTTTTTATGCATTACGCAGTACACTTTTCACTCAGGTGGGTTTTTTGTTGCTAATATTGTACAGAAGTTATTTATATGTGAAATTTGGAAACTGTGATTAGAAGCAGTGCAATTCACAAGAAGAGTGTATTTGATGTGTATCATGAAGCCATTTTAAAAGGCTTTCCCTGCACAGTCAGGTTATTGTGTAGTGCATATATGCTTGGCACTGTTGGAGGTGAAAACCTGCCCGTATTTTTACATCTCCAGCAGCTACAGAAAAGCTGGAGAGGACTAATCCTGAGACCATATCACCAGTGTAATAAATTAGCTCTGAGTGAGATTTGTGTGGCTTGTAACTCATACTCCTAACTGGAAGTCAGATGATATCCAGAAGTGTTACTGAGGGTATTGCAGAACTGCTTGATTGTAGACTATTATTGTTATTGCTGGATTATAAAGTATGCATACAGTGCAATAGCTCATTTCGATAAAACTACTGAATTTATTTGTTCTTCAAATCAAAGTAATTCTTGTAGAAGAGATCTTGCTGGATCTCTTCCAGCAGGGCCAAGACGTCAACCTCTTGCTCCCCGCTCCCTGCTGATACAGTCTACAAGTGTTCAGGTTCCTGAAAGCATACTTTTTGTTTTCCATTCCCCATTCTCACAATAAAACCTGAATGTATTCTCCAAGGGCCAAGAAATGGGGCTATGCGTGGGACAAGTATCCAAATGCATTGCTTAGTTAGATCAACCTCACAAATCACACTGTTAGGTCCATCCGGACTGGAATCAGAGGAATTTTCTCAGGTTCTGTATAAACTTTCTGCCAGATGGTATGGAAAGTTTGGATAGTGTGTGGGATTGACAGTTTACTTGAGAGGTAGATTAAAGTGATAATGGTATGTGCTATAGGGTTTTCTGCTATCTTTGAACAGCTCTCAGTAAAGCTTATGTGCTTTGTTTAACGATGTTAAAAAAAATCTCTCATTCCTTAGCTTTTTCATTTCTGCCAGCAACTTTTTTAATCCAGAGGAGGCAAGAATGTGTTTATGCTCTCTTTTTCCAATAAGAGGGGGAGGAGAATCATGTAACAATGCTTACATGAATTAGTATTTTAACTATATTATAATAACATTTTATTTCTACAACCGTTACTCAGCTCCTATTTTCAGGAAGAAAATAGGTGACATATATTAAGGTAATTGCTATACTTTGTAGAAAATTCTCTCAGTTCCTGCAGAAAAACTCTCCTTTGTTTGAATATCGAAATACCATTTTTACAAGTGAGCATCCTCCTGGAAAATACTAATGTAATATTTTTTCAAGAATGGTGCCATTAGCCAGTTCATGTTTTAGTTACACTGTGCATGACACAGAGGGAAAGACTTTACTGTTGTTTTGTCAGCTATGCTATTAATAGGGCATTTCAGCTTTGCTTGCTCACTCTTCATGAGCTGTTGTTGAAATTTCAAGTCTGAGGATCATTTCCCCAGTGTTTCTCACTATTCAGTATGTCCTGAGATGGAATATCTTCTCAAGGTAAAGACTTTTTAAAATCTGGTATTTTACTCCATGATATCTGGGTCTTCTGTGGCCTCCTGTGAGACTGGATATTTGCCCTTTGTCTCTTCAGTGGTCTGACACAGAAAGGAATGACAGACATATTATACATTTAAGTATTGCTTAAGCATCTGTAGGTTGTTCAGTGAATGTAACACACCTATCCATAGGCTGGCAATGCATTTGGTTAAGATACCACTTAGTCACACACCTTTTCTTGATGGGATTTGGGATCCTGCCATATTTTGCATCATTTGTTACTGGATTACAATAAATTTATCCTCCTATACCTTTAAGCTATTTCAATTATTTATTAATCTGTGTATTGCTTTAAACAGCTTAGCAGTAGCCTGCATAAATACCCAGTATAATTTTCTTCTGTAACAAACCCACCAAATCCTTGCAATGGATGCCCAACTGTCACCCTGCAGTGCCCCAGCTAGCTCATGGCCTTTCGACATCCATCCAGGCATGCTAATCCAGGTTGTCTTTCCAAACCCAGAGACACAACATACCTCACAACCCTATAGCTTCAGAATTTAAGAAATAGCACATTGGGGTTTTTGTTTATCTTTTTCTTCTCCCCCCCTACTCAAGTTATAGGATATTGCACTTACTAGACAATAAGCATGAAGAAAATATCTGCCTAAACAACTTCCATGTTCAACAGTTTAAGGGTATGACTTTTCCTCTAAGTGAATTCCTGGGTACCTTTCATATCTTGAAGGAAATCCTCAGTGCAGTTGTTGCGATTATTCCCCCAGGATATCGCGGTTCCAGATCAGGATACTATGTAAGCTTGATCAGTTGAAAGAGTCTGGCCCTGCACTTCGAGATGTAGCTGTAATTTATACTAGAAATAAATTTTCATTCCTCACACCCCAAATCCACATAATGCACAATTGTTGTGCTCTTCCCCACTCCCTAGCTGCACACTCTGTCCCTTTTAAACAGGACAAAACCCTTCTGCCTGTTGTCTCCTTCCATAACCCAGGCAGTATCACCTCAACTCTCCCAAGCAGGACACCACCATTTTATTCACTTTTCACCCTGCATTCCCTTCCACCACCTCCCACAGCACATGCCACCTCTCTCAAACAGGACAGAACCCTTGCGCCTCTTTTCCTCTGCCTTCCCCTGGGCTTTGGGACCAGCTCTTGCAACCAGACCACCAGGCTTGTGCGCCTTTGCACCCCTTTTCAAACCCATATCTTTCTCCCAGCTAAATGTGGTCTGGGTTTAATTCTGATTTTTTTTTAATACCTTATTTGATTTATTCTGGTTATGCAAAAAGAGGAGAGAGACTTTCAGGGTTGTTATATACAGTACAGTGGTAGGTAAGGGAGTAGATTAACATACTCACCAAGGTCATGAAAAAGCTGTGTTTTGCTTCCTTCCTCACAAAGGTTCCAGGGGTGTTGTACTACTTCTTGTTTAGCTAAGACAAAGTTCCTACATCCTTCTGAACTTTGATTACATTAAAATAACGGGATAAGGATTTAGTAATTTCATTTGATAATCTGCCATACCTTTTGTTGAAACAAATCTTGTGATTCATTTGGGGAAGGACAACATAGCACTTTTATCCTGGTCTGCTCTAGAGAGAGAGGAACTCCCAGTCTGTTTAGGAGACATTACAGATTGCGACCAAAGCTTTCTGCATCCCTTCTCCTCAACTGGATGTGGCTCAGGCTTGCCATGGTGCGTTGAGGTGCTTGAGAAGACTTCAGTTAAGCCTGACCATCCTCAGCTCAGTCAAGCTGAAAGAAAGCGGCTGAAGACCCCTTGAAGGGTCTTGAGTCTTTGTGTCCTGAATTCACTTTTTTGCACCAACCCATTTGCCCCACACAGGTTGCCCCAGTTCTGCACCTAACCACCCCCTACAAATGTGCACCGCCCCACCCTGAACTTTTACCTGTAAACCTGCATGTTGTCCCCCAGATGCCACCTAGCACCACTTCCACACAAAGCCACCCTGTCCGCCAGGCAGCCAAAACACTCCGAGAGCTGGGGCAGCATTACAGTTGCCTGCACAGTGCAGTTGTGTTGGCATGAGTTGAAGCAAAGCTGGGTTTGAAGGCTGGATGTGAACATGACATTTACAAAGCCATCAGGTTCTTGCTGAGGGAAGAGCAGGTACAGGACCTACTTACAGACACAGAGAAGCTGCCCTTCTGTACACTGAAGATGGGGAAACAAGTGCACTCTGTATTGGTGGGTAAAATCTTGTGGTCCCCTTCGTCCTCAGTTCAGGAGCTGCAAAATACCTGCAGGTTTGGGATGGGGTTAAGCACCTCATAATCCTTACCCCAGCACATTGGTACTTGAAGCATGCAGTCAGCCTGGAGGTCTAGCTAAAAGCTGTGCCAACCTTTCATTCTTATGAGGGTGTCCTCTTTCCACGGTCGGTGGTTCTGGCACGTGGAGCGTGAGTGCTTCATTATGCTTGAGGTGGCTTTTCGTTTTACTTTCTTCACAGTAATATTCAAGCACAAGCCTGAAATGATGGATCTGCTATTTGCCTCCTACAGCTCAGCCTTATCACTCTCTTGGGGAAAATTGCACATTTGGAGTAATGCTTTGTTTTAATAAGGTGTTGTTTTTCCTTTAATAGGATCTTGTTTTTGTTTTACATATATATAAACGGAGAATACGAATACTTGTATGTATAAATCTATGTAAATGTACTTATATGTATATATTTTTTGTCATAGAAGGCAAAGCTCAAGAAGAATGGGTTATTTTGATGGGTGGAGGATGGTAATATTTCAGGTGGTTCTTGGTGGCTGCAAGAGTTCATTCTTTAGCCTCAGGCTCTGTCCTGAAAATAATATTGACAGGTGGGCTTTACCCTCACAGTGGAAACTGTCGCTCTTTCTCAGGATCGGAGCTGTTAACTTGCAGTCTTTAAGTCTGATACAAATGCACAAGAAACTATGCTATCCCTCCCATGTCCCTTTAAAGAACAACAAAACCCCTGGAATTATTGTTAAGAAGTGTAGGCCCTTGGTAGCCATCATCAGCTGGGATGCTGTCAGTAGTCAAAAAGTTATCAGCCAGCTCTGTCAGCAGGCTGACTTTTGACTTCAGTATTGGCTGAAGGAGTTCCTAAAAAACAAGGCAGGTTTGTATTTGAGGTGTAAGCTACCTGACAGCGAGAAAAGACGACTGTGGTATTTCAGAAGAAGTGTTTCCTATCTGCCCTCAGACATTGTAATTAACCTGTATGAAGGCAGAACTATGTATTATACATGAGTGGAGAGCATCCAAGCTATTTGTAGACTAGGCAACTTATCTACTTTACAAGCAGTCATGCAGCACGTAGTGCAGCACCTCTAAGTATAGACTTTAAAGCCTTTCATTTTAAACAATAATTGTGTGCCCTGTAATTGCAACATTCTGCTGTAAACTATCTTTACCATACTCTGTATTACCTCTGTGGCTGCTCATTCCTCAGTGGGCTCTGAAAGAATAATTCAAACAAATTTCAGTTATTGTTGCTTCACACCTCTTCAGCACAGTAATATGCCCTGTTACCAGGTTAACAGGTGCTCTTGATCCCTTTCTTTTTATAGACAAAGATTAAACAGGTCCTAGAAAGTGCCTTCCAAATTATGTAGTAGTCCCTGCAGCTTCTGCTATTAATAATGTTCTCTACTAATTTCCAATCTTTTTTTCTGTCAATCTCTAGCTTTGCAATCACACTCGGAGACCTTTTCATAACTCCTGACTTAAGCACTGCTTTCAGTCCCTCCCTCTGGAAGTTATATAGTATGCATATGATTCTGTGCTACAATATGCACATGTAACACTTTTATCTCTACTGGAGATGAAGCTGCAGATCTGACCCAGACTGTGTGCATCTATAACTATAATGTTGAAATTGCTTATAATTTTCTACAAATGGAAGTGTGAAATTACAGGGTTCATAATTTGCATTACACTGGAAGGACATATAAAGTGGGTGTGAGTGTAATGAGCAATAATCAATAGGGATTTTTCCTTTATGCTTAAGAAATAGGTTTTAGAAATACTTTTACTTTTAGGTAGGCCATTTTGTATGCTGTGTTTTGGACAAGTGAATGAAAATCAAAAAGTGGCATCTGTACATCTCTGAAGTTCTGGAGAGAATGATATGCAGAAAGCTCTGCTAGCTTGGGGAAGTTTCACAATTGCTTAGATGCTCAATCTTGATAGGATTCAAGATACGATCTGGTGTGTAAGAAACAGTCAGTGTACCCTTGTATCTACTTATCTATCCTGTAGAATCCTTATCCTGACATCACCTCCCTGACAACCCAAGCCATGCTCACGATCCCAACACAAATGTGTTGCCAAGCTGCATGCTGCCCTGTGGCTGATGGATTTTGGGAAGGGGAGGTTGCATCTACAGCCAGCCAGCTGACTCATACAGTGGCACATAGGTAATTTCTTAAAGAGAAATTTTCTTAAATTTCTTAATTTCTCTTCAAAAGAAAATTTCTTAAAATTCTTTAAAATTTCTTAAGCAATAAATGTGCAGTTTTCTCTGGTTCTACCTATCCATAGCTAGTGAAGAAAATCTGTATGGTGGTGAGTAAAGAAGGGATAAAGTCAGTGAGGTAGATGACGGTTTAGACAGAATAGGGAGCAGGTGAGCGGTGAAGCCCTTCCATATATAGGGATAAATCAACCCAGACCACCAAAATGCAGATTTTATTTAGTATTCCAGATGGGCAGTGGCATACTAGGATCTGAGGCTGACTTCAGCTTTCCGTTTTATTTAAATGGGTGGCTGGGATCGTGTGCCCCCCAGGCATGTGTATGTGTGCAGTGGGAGAGGCCCTGAGCTGCAGAGGGGGGGTTAGGCGGCCCCCAAGGGGCAGGCACAGCCCTGGTTCCTGCATGAGCCTGTGGCAGGGGATCCTGATGTTTTTAGGGGACAGACAGGGGCTGTGCAGCCTCCAACTAATCCAGAACACCCTTGCATTAGGGATGGGCAGGGCTGCCATGGGGCAGGGGAGAGCAGAGCTTGCTGGAGGTGCTTAGCAACTCTTACAGGATACTTCTGTGATTTTAACAAATTTAATTGCCCCCAGCACAGCCCTACTGTGTACAGCTGTACATTTGCATGGCGGCCCACAACAAGATGCACCCCGTTTGTATGTTTTTCTTGAGTAATCTAGTGTTATGAATCCCACTTGGATTTTTGAAGAGGCCATGGACTTCCTGGAGATCTGGCGTAAGGAAAGAGCCCAATTATGCCTTAACCACACGCTTTTCATAACTGCAGAACACTCAGGTATAGATCAAAGGCAGTGACGGAGACATGTGCCAGTGCTAAAACAAAGGGGAAAAAAGCCTGCGTAAGAATTACAGACAAAACCTGAAGGAGATCAACATCTCTGTCAGCGCACCTCCTAATACCTGCTCTCACAAGCTGGGCAGATCTTGGTCTACAAGTGACCTCAGGCACTTCGTGGCTGGCTCTGAGGGTACCTCCCCAGCACAGGCAGCTGTCCCCACACTGTCTGGGGTGCCAGGCAAAAATGCACAGGGCCTCCCCCATGGACAGGCACATGGCTTTCCTTCCAGGAAGCACCCAAAGAGAAAAACACAGATGGGGCAGGCACCCAGGCCTGGTTTGCAAAAACCAACCAAGGAAACAATAAGCAGAAGACTCAGCATCTCCCACTAGTGGGTCCCAAAAGAAAAGGTAAGCCAAAGTTTAAGCCAAAATTAAATTTGGATGTCTGATGGGTATTTTTTCACATCTGCTTGGTAACTGATGCTCTGGATCAGAGACCCCTCTGTTTTTTACACCCTGGTTTGTGAAAGTGAGGGGTTAATCACAGCATATCAAGTGGCTGAGTCATGAATCAGAAGACTTTAGCAGGAGATTACAGCAATAAAAACCAAAATTAGGCACTTCACTCCGAGACTGTTGCCATCTCTGAAACAGGGACTTTCCAGAATGGTTGGGAATCTTCTTTGCTTATGCTGCACAATTAAATATTCAGCATTTCCTACTAAATTTAGGTTTATTGAAGTAAACAATGATGCACAAGGGCAGAACTGGACAATTCCATTTTTAGGTATTAATAATTCAGAACCATATTTGAAAACAACAGAGGGATATGTACAATACATCATAGAGGTTTTTATTATATCCACCCACACAGAGATGTGGATACTGTTTCTACTTGGAAACAATATAGCATCATCTTATCTTAGGCTTGCTTAAGTATACAGATATACAGGATACATTTACAAGAATGCAGCGTTTTACGTGCAGCTGGATGAGTCATTCTTCTTTTCCTGCAACCAAATCAGCTGTTATTATTTAAAGTTGGTATTGACAAACATTCATGTTTATGATAACAGAAACTGTGTTTATCAGATTACATGAAACCAGAAAATAGCATTCTACAGTGTGGAAAATATTATTCTAGGGTAAAGCTCTGTCACTGAGCTCTCCATTTTAGTATTTTGTTTAAAACTTGAATACTTCTGTTTATCACCTTGTTGTTATTTATTTTGCTGTCACTTTAGGGCATATAAAAAGTGTCTTTGCATTGGGACCCATCTGATAAATTCCTTGTGCAATACTGGGTGCTACCTGTGTATTCCCTGTCACCACCTCTGACACAAAAGCAGCCACAGCACTAGAGCTATGGTGAGGTGCATTGAAAGGGCAAGAGAAGAAAAGGAGAGGCTGTGCATGCATCTGTTAGGGATATATTTTTACTGCAGTCTAGGGTAGTGATTTTATTTAAAGACTGATACCTTAGCTGGCTTTCAACAGCTTCAAGATTGATTTAGATCAAGTGAAAGAGCTTTCAGGGTTTTTAGCTTGCCCATGGTGCTGAGCAATGCCTGCAGAGACACAAGTATGACTCCTGCCCTGTCGGCCTCAGGACCTTTTCACCCTAGCTGCCACCCCCAGGATTCACAGGGCTGAAGAGAGGTATAGCTCCACAGACACTGTATAAAATATTCAACAAGACACTTAATAACATAAGGACCCAAATTCAGCCTGGAGGAAAGAGATGAAATTCCAGCAAGGAGCCAAATTAGGCAAAGACCTACTATATACCTCAAGTGAAAAAGCTAAACAGCTCTGTCCCTTCAATGAAATTGTTTCAGGTTTATCTGGTGAAATGCAGATCAGAACTTGCTTGGAGGCAGCTTGCTTTATTTTATAGCTATCTAGTTATTTTTTCTACTGCCCAGACCATCTGTTCCATTGGTGGGTATGTCATCATTTGTACACCCACTGAATGCCAAATTAATCCAAGTCACACAGCTTACACCTCCCTTCTGACTTAGACCAAACTATATTTTATTCCAGCATAAAACACACATCAGAGCTAAGTTTGCCTCACTGCTGAGGAGTAAAGGGTGAGCTTTGGGGCTCACTCTGATCCCCTAAGGGGACAACCTTAAAACACAAGAACTTTTGTAGCAGCTCCCATCACAACTTGTCAGCACTGGGCAATAATGGATGCCCAGCAAGAAAAAGGATGCAGAAACAGAGCAAGGACACAGGCATGCTGCCAGACCCCTCTCTTGTACTCCCAAGATCTGCATCTTTGGGAAAAACTGAGTCTTGGTATCTAGTAACTCTCAAATGGATTCCCTTTCTACAACTCTCTTAAGCCCACAGAGAATTTTTGTGCTTGCAGCCTCCTGTGGCAATGAGGCACACAGCTGAACTGTAGTTTGAAGAACTACCTCCTTTTACTTTCTTTGAAACTATCACTATTGATTTCATTTGATGTTATATTGGAAGACAGCAAACAGTATTCACCATTTGCATCCTTCTAGCCACTTAAGATTGTTTAGTGTTTTATCTTGTGCCCTGCCTGGTTTTCTGTTCTCCCAGACAAAGGCTTCTGGTCTTGTTGACCATTTCTCACATCAAAACCATTCCGGACCTTGGAGCATCTTTGTTTTTTCCCACCCACTTTTTTAAGCTGGGAGGATGGGGACAGAACAGCACACACTATTTAAATGCAGTCACACTGTGAATCTGCACAGTGACCTCATGATATTTTCTGGTTTGGTTTTCATTTCTTTCCTAACATTTGATTTGCTTTTTCAAATGCTGCTGAGCACTGAGCTGACATTTTAACAGACCTCTCTATAATAACCTCAAGATTGCTTTCCACAGTGGTAACAGCTATTTTGGAGCCTATCATTGCATATGTATAGTTGGGCTTTTTTCTCCCGTGTGCATTACTTTATATTTATCAATATTGAATTCAGCTGCCTTTTTATTTCTAAGTCATTCTGTATTATGACATCCCTCTGCAGCTCTTAGCAGTTGGCTTTAAGTTTGCTTCTTTGAATAACTCAGTGTTGTCAGCAAACTCCATTACTTCATCTAGTCCAGTTTCCAGGTGACTTAGGACTAGATCAATCAGTGTATTCCTGTGGGACTCCACTGGCAATCTTCCTCCACGGACTTTTATCCTTTGTGTCCTATCTTTTAACCATTTATTTCTCTGTGAGACTACTTTCTTTTTATCCCATTGCAGCTTAGCTCCTTTAGCTTCAGGTTAGCTTTATCCCACTGAAAATGCAGCTTAATGACTTTGAGATGAACTTGAACATTGGTTGTATCTGAAAGCCACTGAGTGTGACACTGTGGATATAGGACCAAACTGACTCTTTTTTGTCACAATTCAAAAAATGCCATCTCTCCCAACAATCATGAAAGGATGCCTGAGACAAACTGCTGCTGCACAAGCACGCCCCAAGGACGTCTGTATTCAAACTGCAGATGCACAGACACCTACAGAGCCCACCTGTTTGCAAAGATCTAGGTTTGCTCCACGTTTGATTTGGGATACACTGTGATGTGCTGGAGCTTCCTGGCAGTAGAGGAATATAATTAGCTGTGCTTTGGGGAGTGGATTTATTGATGTCAAGCATGAGGGAGACTGTGGCCTGCAGGGATGAGGTCACTGAAATGTGCGGTTGGGAGACAACTGTGGGGGCCCCTGGCAGATTTACAAACCTGGGAGGAAAAGAGTAACGATGGCCTTGGGAAGAAAGGGCAGTGGAGGCAATTACCAAGTGAGACATGTCACAAGGCAGTTCTGCACTGAATGCCAGAGCAGTGGTGATTTAATGTTAGGGGCGATCAAACTAAGAGCAACAAAAGATATTTAAAAACACTGAATCGTGAAACTAAAGGGTAAATGCATAACTGTCACATAGCACTCGTTGTTACAAAATATTACTGAAATGACCATTTCATCAGAACTCAGGTTTAGTGTAAGCTAAATTGGCTTGCCTGGTTATCGGTCTGTCTTTTCAACTCTGCTGCTGATGTTGTGAAACAGCTTTCTCTAGTGATCATTCCCATCCATACCCTGTGTCTCCGTGCCTAGTCCTAATATCCTTTCTGATATGCCTGTTCATTCACTGAAGACCACATCCCTTTCCAGTGGCTTTTTTTCCTTTTCTTAAGAAAAAACCACCTCTAGATAAGTTTTCATCTTTTACTTTAAAAACTGTGGAGTATTGTGGGCATTCAGTTCTTTGAGATCCTCAGCTGAATGGGCTTCATCTCCTAGTTCCCTGGGTTTATCAAGGTTGGCCTTTTTGCTGGGAAGAACCTTAGCTCCACCTCTCTTTCTGTCTAACTTAAAAGTAGGTCACTCCGCTCAAAATATTGACGCATTTAAAATAAAATGTCACCAGAACGCAACAGGATTGAACTCCCTGAACTGGAGTGTGAGTCAGAGAGGGTTAACAGTGAGTAAGGCAGGGGAAGGCTAACCCATGGCTTGTAAATGAGTAGGTGTCTGGCAAGAAGCCGTTGTAACCTGGAGCAGAAAGCTTCCGATACAACTCGATGGCTGAAAGATGGGTTATAAAGCAGAGACGCGGCCGGTGCTGAGGCAGGGAGCTGCGGTACAGGTGTGAAATGCTGCTGGGGCATGGCAGTGCAGGGCCAGCTGTAGCCGAGATGGCGGCTGGTGGACGAGGAGACACAGAAATGGTCCCTCAGGTGCAGCCCAGGGAGGCAGAGCAGTGACTACTTCTGAGCCCAGGCAATGGGAATTTTTTTTGATTCAGAGAGTCTGCGAGTGACAGGGGAGGTAGTCAGAAGAAAGCTGGAAACCGAGGGGGGGAAAAGGCGGGGAATTCCTCTCCCTGGAGCTGCAGGCGGGGGTGAGGCGGCGCACCCTGCACTGCGGCACCCATCCCTCCGGCCGATGGCAGGGCTGCGTGGCTGGGCAATAAGGAGCACAATGTGGGTGTCTCAGAGAGGCTGGCTGCTTTAGGGATCGAGTGTGATTCTTGGCGAGCAAGTGCCACCAAGCCTGGTCAAGGAGTGCTTAGGGAGATGCAACAAAAGACCATCAGCATGTCCAAATGAGAGAAAGGTCTCTGAGAACAGCAATTTTATACAAAAATCCTGATACCAGGGCCCCTGGGGCACCACCAGCCTTGGTTGTCCCTGCCTGGCCTCCCGGGCTCCCCCTCAGCCCAGCGCCCCATGCCAGCCCCAGGGCCCTCAGCCCCTGCCCCAGTGACGCCGCAGCAGGGCCGGTCTCCTGCTCCCCTCAGCTCTGCCCAGCCATGGCGCCCACCGAGCCGGGCCCACGTCCTGGCCTGGCCTCAACCCGTCCCCAGGGCGATGCCCGGGCTGGGGCTGTCCCAGTGCCCCCATCTGCCTGCTCTTGGCCAGGGCTGGGACGGGCCCTGGCTGCCAGGCCCTGTCCTGATGGACCCTCATGGAGAGCTCCTGGCCAGGGCTCTGCTGAAGCAGGATTCACTTCTGGCCAAGCAACTGTCTCAGCACGCTCCAGCTGGGTCTGGGAAACTGATTTTGTAGCACCTGGGCATTGCGACCAATGCTGATATGTTGCCTGTACCACATTTCTTACTAAGGAGATAGAAGTTTTGTGCTAGGTGAAACAAACTTGGGTGGATTCCTACCAGCATTAATGCATATGGCCGCACCTGTGTGTCTCATCTTCCCGCTGCCCCTGAGGAGGACCTTTCCTGATCCCTTCCCTACCATGGCTTGTGTCTGGTGAGTGCTGATGAATCCAGGCTTGGGAAATCTGGTAGGTGTCTGTGGGGAGTCATGGGGATACACGAGGTTCCATCTCACTCTCCAAGAGCTGCGAGGACAAGCAGCCGTCCCTGGTATCTGTTTGTTGTGTAGATGGGGCCACAGAGCATTCCTGGAGCCTATGGAGCTGGGATAACACTGCAGGAGCGGTGCTCCAGCCTGAGGGGCTGTCTGCAGGACACCAGAGTACAGTCACAGGATGATACTTCAAGAGCAAACTAACAGCTGTCTGTCTCCAGTCCAAATATTAGACTGAACAGACTGTTTTTTCAATAGAAAGATAGGTGTTCAGATATCTAAGTCTTTCATATAAGGTTGAATAAAATCTCTGGAAGAAAAATATTTGCAATTATTTCACACTTTAAGTATTTGTGCCCTTTTGGTTAGCTAGCAAGCTGTGTAAGACAGCAGGCAGAGAAGCTTCTAGGGGCAGACTTTTTCTCAGACCTTTCTGAGCAAAACAGTATGAAATAACTTCCCACTGCAAAATGGTCCTGAGCATTTTTTGTTAGCTTTGTCTATTTCTGCTCAGGTATCACCAGTGTTCCTCACTGGCTGAAAGAATTTGAGAAGCAGATTGATGCAGTGGAAATTCAGTCAAGCCAGATACATATGCCTGCAAGAGAGGTGATAAATTCTGTGTTGCAGGAATAAATGAGGTCAGGATTCACAAAAGAGAATTGGATAATGCCAAGCCATGGACATGCTGGTACCGTTGCACTCTCCTTTAGCCTGGAATTGGTCCTATGGTTTGCTCTAGCCTGGACCAACTGCCACTGGATCTTTCTGGGAGTATGGGGAGGGGGGCAAATCTGCATGCTAGATTTTGCAGTGGGTACTTGTTCTTGGAAAACCATTGGCATCTTCTAATTTTCTTATTTTCGTTGAATTTGGGTGCCACTTAAGACAGTAATCCCTGTTGCCCTGTTGAGAAGCTAGACACTTTTTATTGACTAACACACTCACTTCCTATAGAATAAAGCAGCACAGATGGTGATCCAGCATGAATTCTGTGATTTGAGAAAGGAATTTACAGATATGTTGGAGAACAACATGTAAAAAGGGATCAAGGCTGTCTTATAATCAGTGCTGCAACCTAAGCATTAAGTGGCCACTTCAGGGATCGATTCACAATGCTGCAGGCAGCAGAATTGTGTCTCCTTGAGGAAGACATTTTTATATATCAAGGACTCTTTGGGGGAAAAAAAAGAGAAAATGCCTGTGGACAGAGAACGCTAAACCAGGGGTCCTCAAGGTTTTATAAAAGAAGGGAACTCAATGGCCAGAGCTTCTGGCAGCTGGCCTCATAAAAGTGTGTGCAGCCTTTATAATAGATGTATAATTAATGTAGATGTGTAATAAATAGATAATAATAGATCTAACATTGAAAATGGGACTTGGGAAAGTTTGTGTGTAAAATCTCCCAGGGGTATATGGTTCCTAAGGGTTAGTAAAGTCTCTTTATTGTCTAACGATGTTTATGTGCTTCAAAATGGCTGTGGGTTTCATCCTAAGTGATGCTAGACCACTGAAAGCAAGCAGTGCTTTTGCAAGTCTTACATTATCAGCACGCTTGTGCTTTTGGACAGACCAAAAATGGAAAAAGAATTGCAAATTTTTTTTTGTAATAAATGTTTCAGGGCTCTGTAAGCTGATTCTCAGTGGGTGGAAACAGGTAGCAGTGCAGAAAATAATCTCTTGCTGGTAAACTGAAAAAAATGTAAATGTAGATGTGGAGTATAAAGGGTTTCTGACAAATGTAGACCTGGTATCTGTGATAGAAATGGCGGCACAGCAGAGCAGAGCTGAACCCCCACCACGCAGGTGTGCTGTCTCTGACAGAAGCCCGGTATCCGCAAATTCATCTGTAGAAAGCAAACAGAAGAGCTTTCTGTCCCTACTTCAGTTTGTGTGTGGGCTAATAAGACTGAAGGGGGAATTATGCGAATCAGGCACAATATGGAACTGCCTGACAGATTGCAGACAGATGTAAGCTTGCTTTGCCTTGCTCTGCACTGACTAGAGCTCAGCTAATATATACCGTTTCTCTGTCAGGCTTATTGCATCAAGCTCAGCATTGTGCTGATAATGAAGTCACGTGGCTTCTACATCCAAACTGGCTTGCTTCCTACCAGCTTGAAGCAAACTTGCATCTGTCTTCACAATACGATGTAGACATAACCTTGTAACAGGCCAGCACTTCTCCACCTGCATAATGTGAGCTGGGACAGGCTCAAAGCAGGAGGGAAAGGATCAGAGGTTGTCTCAAACTCTTTGAAGTAGAAGAGATTTGAAGATACATGGTAGTACGTAGGCAACATAGGAAATGGGTTATAGTAAGTGGGAGCAGATGGTAGCTTGACTGACAAGTGGAGATGTTGAGCATCGAAGTGTATGAAACTAACTGGGCCCTTGGAAGCAGAAAGCTGAGCAGTGTGTATTTCACATAGGCTTGTTACTATGGCTGTTCCCTGACTAGCAGATTACACCTGTGTGTGACTGCTCCTCCTTATTCCTGTGATGTGTTCCCTACTTGTGATACAGAGCAATGAAGTAATTTGATTGCTGCCATGCTGATACGGATCTTTGAGATCTTTCATTTGGACACAAGATGTCCTTTTGTTATAAAAATGGAGATATTGATTGCTCTGTAAATTATACTGATTGTAAGTCAGAGCATAGCAGGGACCAGTGAGATGGTTAGAAAATGCCAGAAAGAATATACCTACCTACTTCTGAGCAGGAGGAAAAACTAATTATTTTACTTACAGTATTAGTCAATATTCCTATATGCACCCACAGTTAACTTGTAAGTGCTTTTTGCTTTAAATTTGGAACTTCAAATAGGAGCTTGTAAACTTTATTTTTTAAAAACTGAAACAGAGATCAAGATTCTAGTGTTCTTTCATGTTCTAAGTGCCCTATTCCACTGTAAGCCCCATTTGTTCTATGTTTTGAAGAAGTACCCATACAGCAGAGTTACTATAAAGACAGAAGTACTGGGCAGACTCAAATTTCCCCTTTTTCCTAAACAGTACACACCATTCCTATAAAATGCAAATGGATTTTTCCGCATTAGTTTTGTCATAATGTGTAAATGTATATTCTTTTCTGTACAACGGAGATGCTTTGCTAAGCCTAAGCAGATTTTGTTTAGTGTCAAAATGTATGTCTACCACTTCCACGAATTTTCCAGAGAAAAGGATGTAGTAAGTACAAACATTTATAATCCTAACAATTAATGGAAATGAAAACAGCAGTTCTTGCTACAATAAAAGTGTGTGTGTTTAGAACCTAACCACCAGTGAGAATATTAAATTATTCACTCAAATTTGTATAGTAACAAAGATTGACACAATTTAGCAATAATTTTATTTTCATAATGTAAATATAAAGTTGCAAATGTAGTTATTTATGAGGCCCTATATTTAATCTTGCATTTAGTTTGCCATTTACTGTTTAAAATGAATACATTCCATGTCTCATAAAGCTTGTACACAATTAAACTTTCTCCAGGACCCTCATTCGTGGACCAAAATGTCCCCACCCTGGTTTCAACTGTGGCATGATTGGCTCCTATGCCTTTTGCTATTCTGATATTTCTACTGTAGAGATGCTGAATATTTTTACCTCCAGGTGACACTTGTAACCTAATGCATTGCTTAAACTAAGGGACTTTTCCAATGAATAAAAGACTATAGTATCAGACTTCCATGAGGTTAACATAGGTGGTTTGGGACCAAGCAGAGCATTCAGGCGGTATAACTCCTGGGTGCTCTGCTAGACTGCTTATTACATTAAACTTTTTTCTTATTTCAATTTTTATGAAACTCTTGAAGATAAACATCTACCTTGAGATAACGTCTCTGAAAACCCAAAAGGACTTCTGAAGACTCTGATGATTTTGCATGTGATTTATAAAGGAAAAACTTGCTTTTCATTTTTGTTTTAATTTCCTCAAGCCTCTGTTGTGGTGTCTCAAGTATAGTAGTGCGAATTTATGGTTTCAAGACTTCAAAACCACAGCATAATTAGCAGTGTTTACTAACCAGCTGAACAAGTCACTTGCTACCTGAATACTGGAATGACTTTTTCCACTTAAGAGAAAGAGTGAAGGGTCCATAGTTTTGTTCCACAGAATTTTTATTAACCAGTAAACAGAAAGACAGCCCTGCATGTTGCAGCAGAGCAGACTACAGTAGCAATATTTCACTGTGCTGAAGATAGCTCCTGCTTCTCCCTAGGAAGTTGCCATCTACAGCCAATCGCTTTACCGAGTGGCAAGAGATGGATGTTCTAGAGAAACACATTTAAACTTATAATAATCTTATGTCAAGACCACTGTAAAACCAGGGGATTTATCCCCTATTACTTCAGTTAAGTACTCCACTCCCTCCCCAGTGGATACTCCAGTGCTTAACTACCATTAACGGTTAGAAAGGTTTTCCTAAAGGTTATCTTAAATCTCTCATGCTGCAGTGTAAACCCATTGCATTTTTCCCTTGTCTTTGGTCACACAGAAATTAATTCATTCAGGTTAATTTGCAATAACGTTTTTAATATTGAAAGACTTCTCACATCGCCCATTTTCTAGACTAACAAACCCCATTTTCCCACTTTTCTCGTAACTCCTTCTGTTGCCTTCCCTAGACTTACTCCAGGTGATCTCCATCTTTCCTAAAGCATGTGATATGCACAGCTGTACACAGTACTCCAGTTGAGTGCTTACATACACCACCTCTTCCTCCACAAGACTGCTTTATTCCTGAGATATTAATCTCTGAAGCTACATCAGTAAAATACATAGCTACATGGCATAACATAGAATACATAACCAAATGTACACAGGACAGCAAAGTAAGGTTCCATAGGAATCTTCTTTGTAGGGGTTTTATAGGTAATTTTTTTAAGGGAGTGTAGATGCACAACTGAAATCTTTCAGCTGAACAAAAATGCCAGTAACTGGTGAGATGTATGGGAATGGATGATGGGTATAGAAAAGGTGAAAGGCACAAACTGGCTCTGGCAGAAAGCTGGTACAAAGAAAAATGTGGCAGCATGTGGGAAGAGTTATAATGCATTTTGTAAGACCAGACCCTGAGGCAGGTGTAAGGAAGTAGAATCTGATGTAAAAATGGAAATGAAGCTAATTAAAGGACGTGGAGAATTAATATGCCTACCTGTTTAGTACTCAGTCCTTTCAGAGCTTTCCTGGTGATTGTACCCTACAGCATGAAAAATTAAATTCTTTAGTCTTATCCTAAACCTAACTAAAACAACTATCAGTGCATTGGCTGTATTTTCCCTTTCTTCAAAATGGGAATAAGTACTCAGGACCCCAACCCTGATTGCTGGAAAATAGTAGAGCCGAGGTGTAGAGAATAAGCCTTACGTTGTCTTATGTTTACTCGTTGAGCCATGTTTTAGAATAACTGGAGATCCTTATGGGTTAGAATAACTAGAGATCCCTATGCGTTCAAATGCTTCCTTGCACTTCATTTGGATGTATGTTGAGGTCCTAAACTCAAGCTTTCCTGAGTCCAAGTCAACAGGCAGATTCCTGTCTCTGTCACTGAACACTTGAAAAGAACCAGTAAATGTCAAGTACTTCTCCTCTTCTTAGCCAAGGGGGTGAAATTTGAGCAATTAAACTAGTGACCGGAGAGAGAGTGAAAATGTTAATGGCATTCAGAAAGGGAGAAACAGTGGTAAACCCAAGATGTAGTCGTTTCACTTTTCCTGATTTCTTTAATGCAAAGCTATTTGTGGAACAGAGAAACAGTCTAGAGGGACAGACTCTGACGCAGCAATAGTTTGCCTGAAAGGAATCCACTGCTTGCTTTCCCCAGTTCTCTTCTCTTGTGCTTTCCTGACAGTTCACGAATTAGTTCACTGCCATAAGAAATGGGTCATCTCAGCAGCACCGTAGCATATGGGTCATCTCAGCAGCGCTGCAGCAAATGCAGCAGAACAAAGTGAGGACTTGGGCTTCTGAGCCTTCCCAGCTGGCTCCAGGCATGAATGGGCAGCCAGCATTTCTCCTGACACAGCTCAGTACCCATCACTTCAGGGGCAGTGGTGGTTAGGGTGGCTATCCCTAAAGAGGTTAATCCCTCCCTGTTTTTATAAGTCTCATGGATCAGGAACCCTTTCTGATTTTACTGCAGCTCTAGTCCCCTTTGATTCACATTGGATTTAGACTTTTTTACCTCCTCAGAATGGAAGCTTTAATTGTCCTTGTGTTACTTCACATTGTGGTTACAATACATGTAATTAGAGGACCTCAGGCAAAAACTGTGTCTTATGATAAATTGGCATTGTTTCTGGCTGCTGGTCTACTGACCCACTGTTTCTCATTTCTTGCATTTACTCCAAAAACTGAGCAATGATCTAAGTGGTTTTGTATTTCAAGGCTATCCCAAAGAAGTTAATGTAGCATTGTACCCACTGCCCTATAATATTTGTCTTTATTGCACGTATCCAGTAGGCATATAGTAAAGCAGCCATTAAATGTAATGTTCAATACATATGGCCAAAGAAAGTGTGTTTAGAAAGCATGGCTAATAGCGTAGGGACAAACTCCATTTTGTTTCCCACAGATACTAAGGCCGACAGACTGTTAGTTGCATGATCATTAGCTAAAGTAAGCTCCACATCAATGCTTGAGGCAAAATAATAATAATAATATGGTGGCAGATGCAGCAGGAACAGCACAAGTCAGCAGCACCAGTTAGCAATTCTTTTGCTTATTAGCAGAACATTCAGATTCCAGCCACAATTGTTAGCTTTGGCTTTTTTCTTAACATTTCTTTGTAAATTCCTTCTATCTTCAGGTCTTGCTCCTCTATTGACATCAGTTTTGCAAAGCAATACCTAGAGACTACAAATTCCATTTTCTTTGAACAAGCATATGGGTAAGGGAAGGTTTTATGCCCTAGGAGAGGCTGTTTGTTTTATAACAGCATGCACTGTTCAGGTTCCTAATTACTGTTGCATTTAAAAAATAATTTATGCATGTTTATTAGTAGTACTTCAAAATTTTGATGCATAAATCTGTGTCCTGATGCCTATCCCTAGGACTGGAACACAAAATTACACCAAAAATCTGCCCGTAAATGCAAAACACTCTGCTCTCTATCATCTTCCTCCTTAATAGCCTGGGAAAAAAAAAGCTAATAATTAATATTTAAATACATTCTTCATGATCTGTATTTCTCACACCGACTGTGGTAAAAGTAATAGATTTTACAGGTTTGCTCAAAGTCAACCAAATGTGAAACGATCTGTGCAGAGTTGTGTTTGGTCCCTGAGGGCCACATCCATGAAGAACCATTAAGTCATATTTCATAATGACGTATCTGCAATGCATGGTTCAGCTTCAGGTTTCCCAGGTGTGGCAAGTTATTAGAATTTAATTCTGTTTTTTACTTCAGTTTCCAACTGAAATCATCCACTTATCCACATTATTTAAAATTTCTTCAAGTATTGGCTGGTTTCCCGCTGCGGTCTCAAGAGTGAGTCAGTTCAGCAGCAGTGCTGTGACCATCTCAGTGTTGTGCTGCACTGGGAGGGACTTTAAGACACCACCCTTCAGACTGTGGTTGAAATAGGACTACAGAGCCCAGAAAACTATTCTGGGATGTGGGTGTGTACATTTAAATCAGGTTTTCCCTTCACACAACAACTAGCCAAGGCATTAGGAGTTACCTTACATTTTACTACTACATAGGGCTCATAGATGCTGAGGAATTTTCTCCACTTTTCTCTTTTAGGAATGTGTCAGAACTCCTTTATCTTCTGCTATTAACCAGTGTGCCTGCAGTCTGGTCTAAAAAGGCTTCACAGAATTACACAATGGTCATGGTTGGAAGGGACCTCTGGACATCACCTAGTCCAACCCCTGCTAAAGCAGGGTCACCTACAGCAGGTTGCACAGGATGACGTCCAGGCAGGTTTTGAGTGTCTCCAGAGGAGACCCAACAACCTCTCTGGGCAGCCTGTTCACGTGCTCTGTCACCCTCAAAGTAAAGGATTTTTCCCTCAGATTCAGATGGAACTTCCTGTGTTGCAGTTTGTGCCTGTTACCCCCTGTCCTGTCACTGGGCACCACTGAAAAGAGCCTGGCCCCATCCTCTTAACACTCACCCTAAAGGTCTTGATCACACAAAAACCCCACCAAGTGCTAGACTGGTCTGATTTTAAAGTGATTTTTGACAGAAGTGACTAAATAACGGATGCTCCTTAATTATAGGACATGTACAAGCACTTGTGATTTCTCTCAAAATGTATTACTAGTAATTTTTCAACCACTAGTGTTTATATTTTTTTCAAGTTTCTGGACAATAGCAAGGCGTCAGCTATTTCAGCTTACTAGTCCGTAAGTCATATGGCACCCGGTATCCACCTCCTCCAGTCTCGTTACAGCTTCTATTCTGGGGTCTCACATGTCAATAGATGCATTTAGAACTGTGCCTGGAGGAAGTCTTTGGGATGTAAGCACACACTTTGATACTTGCCACAATAGGGATGGACCTAGGTGGACACCTACCTGCTCTCCTAAACTCAGAAATGAGAGAACATTTCTGTCAAGAGTAATTGCTAATGATAATGCAAAGCTCATTAACCATGAATACTTGCATAAGCAGCTTCATAAGAAATGAAGTGTAAACACTGCTGTCAATCAATATTTTAATTGCCCAAATGTTTGTGGAAAACCAATTCAAGATGGTATGAACCTGTTGAAAGTAAATTCACCCTGAAATTTCAGCACTTGGTTGTGAAAGTATTTGCAGGGCTGACCCATCTCCACCTGGACTCTTTTAAAAACCTCTGAAGCTTTATCCCTGCTATGATTTTTTTTTTTCTGGTTCTAAAATTGGTCTTGTAATAATAGAAGCATGAAATTTGCTGACAGATTTCCCAGTGAGCTAGGATGGGCTGAAGCTGCTATTTTAAGCACCCTTGTAGGAAAAGTGATTGGTAGTATATGCACTGAGCCCTGATTCAGCAAGAATTGGTACAGGATCCCTGCTTCATGTTCAAGCTACAAGAAACATTGAAAAGGAACTCTACTTAAATGAATGGATAGAAACACTGCAAGATGTTTGGAAAAGCAAATTACTAGTTTTGTTAGTAATAGAGATCTGAAGATTACTCAGAAGAATCCAGCTCTAGTCAGAGCCTCAGCTGATGAAAATGGGCAGAAATTCAATGAATTCAACAGGATTATAATGATTTTACACTTACTCAGGATTTGATGTGACATCTGAATGTGAATTTATTTTAATCACAATTTAATCACAACTGCTGTCAGTTGAATACCCTTATACCTCGTTGTCTTGCAACAAAGACAAAACTGTTTTCCATCTCTGTATGATCGACTTGAACAAACTAGGAAAGCAGTGGAACAGGCAGTTGAACAGGCAGTCTAAACACGGCAGGATAGCCATGTTTAGACAATCAAAACCTATGGTAGATGAGAGAGCTCTGAAAAAGATATTTTTTTGAATTTAACAAGTCAACTACACCTGGAATTTGAAATAAATTTCAAGGGTGATTATCCAGATTAGCTTCCTAAAACAGCCTGGGAAAGGAGTAGGTTTGAGAAGAGTGGTTAGTGGTTGCAGTTACTGTGCTGCTGAGATCTGAAGTATACTCAGCTGGATTAGTTCCATGTTTCTTTTCAGTTGAGGCTGGATTTAGCTGGAGATTATCTCCTGGCACGGCATGAAGATAAATATGATTCAGAAAGACATTCTTTTTAATAACTTCAGTGGTTTTGTGCCTACTTAATTTTATTTTGTCAAGATCAAATTAAGCCAATTCTAGTCTATTAGGAAGGTGTGTGCACAATGAGCCTGGGGATGCGGAAGAGGGAACCAGCCTTTGGACTGCATGGATGCCAGCCCTGACAGCTTTCATGCTCTCTTCCCGAGGGGGATGGAAAGAATGATGTGGCACAGCAGATTTTATCTGTGTGTGATACTTACTGTTATTATAAGGGAATTTCAGGGTGTGGAGTTAACTCTTAAAAGTCTGTGTAACTACCTGCATGTATCCCATAATATATGTCATGTAAATACATTCAGTGTTCCCTGGTGAGTCTTTCTCTTTGTCCTCACCTATAAATTGGCTTGATCCACCAGTGATCTCCACAGTGCTGTTGCAAATGGAGAAGCTTAGGCCCTCTCCACAGCCCCAGGCTTTTCTCTGGCCCCAGAGAAGCATCTTCAGCATCTTCCTGCTACTCTGTCCTGTGATATTCCTGGTTAACTGCTAGTTCTTCCCAAATGTTGACTTTCCAAATCCACCAAAAAATGTGTGGATAAGATCCTGCAGCTTCAGTACAGAATAAAGGAGTTTAACCTGAAAGGGTGTTTAGAGACAAGAGGGAGAGGCAGAGTTCAGTGCTTTACCTCACTGAGTATTGTTTGCAGTAAAACTGCCATGCCCAGTCTCTCCTGCAAATTTATTACATGCCCATTATTTCCTCCAAATAAAGGAAAAGCCTTTTTTTCTTGGGAAGGGTTAAAGACTAAGCCCTAGTCTCTCTTCCCAAATCTGCCTGCCTCTCTGGGCAACCTGCCCACAGTTCAGGATCCCTGTTTATCCCAAGGAGGGCAGTAGGAGCCATGGCACAGGGTCACTGACAAACCCACCTCCCACAGCTGACAGAGCGGGTCCCCAGTACAGCTGCAGGCAGAGAAAATCACACCAGGTGTGTAGCCAGTGAGGGAGCACCCCTGTCCAACCATGTAAAATGTCCATGGTGGGAAAAACAAGTGTTGTGTCCTGCCTTTAACAGCACAGCACTGTCCAGGGTTTCCCTGCGGTTGCCTCAAGAAGCATCCCTCCCTGGGCTGTTGCAGGGAAGAACAATTCCACGCAGCCTCTTCTTGAAGGCTGTGGCTTACCATCTTAGCTAGATCCTAAGTATACGTTTGATTCTGCATTGTTGCCTTGCCTGCCAGAAAGTAAAAATCAAGTGTCCATTTCTTTGTGGGTTATTCTTTTTTTGATCTCTGTAAAATATAGCCCTGAACTGCGTTTTCAGTAATTGCAAGATTTATTTTTGTGTTGCTGTACATTAATCACATTGGAATGGGAGGAAAGCAAAAATAGAAAGGGAAGTACATAATTATTGAATGGGAAGAATAAAATCAAAACATTCGTATCTAATTTTCTAAGACTTTTGAAAACAATGGTGCAGTTTGGGGGGAGGGGGGGGCAGAAAGGAAAAGGAGCAAGCTACTAAAAAAATACATAAAAGCAAGTCAAAACTGCACAAAAAGGTGTGATGTTCCTTTAAAAAGCTACGTGTAGTCAGCAGGGTACCTGACTAACTCGTACATAACATGTTCGTCTAAGCATAGTAACTCTCCCACTGAGAGAAACACCGTGAGCCTAACAAGAATATACATGCTTTGGAAATACTTTTCCAGAATCATGATGCTTGTTCCATTAGTCAATCTGGTGCCCTTTCAACAGGTTGAAGACTGTTGAGCATTAAATGAAACTAACACAGAAAATACAGAGAGAAACCAGGGAGATTAGTTTTAAAAAATTAAAGTTTGCAGAGAAGAAAATATGAGACAAGATATGATCCTGTTGATCTGCCTTAGAGGCCCTCAAAATGCTACTGTAGACCAAGACACAGAAATGGCACCATTTATTCATCAAAGATAAAACTGCATTAATCTTGCAAAGAAGAAAAAAAAAAAAAAAGAAAAAAAAGAAAAAAAATGAACTGAAAGCTGTAGCACTCTTGCAAAGAAATGTTTTCATATCTTTCTAAACACCTTTGAGTCTGTTACGCCTGACCTACTGCTGCCTTTGTCTTTTCTGAAGATGAAGGCTCTTCTGGATAGTGTTTTGCTGTCTTTGAGGTAAAAAATAAATCAGCTACATAAAATCCAGCTCAGAGGAGTAAGAGTTTCCCAGTAAAGGCTCTAAATTTTTGCTTTCCCAGTGGTCAATGCCATCTGTAAGCAGGGTGAGGGCAGAAGGGCAAGAGCTTTGGCCCAAAGTCTCTGAGAGAGGCTGAAATTGCCGGCTCCCTCCATCCTGCCACACTGTCTGTGCCCTTTGCTACATTAAGTGCAGGAGGAGGAAATAAATAATGTAAACCCCTTGTTGCTCTACAGCCCTCTGGTCACAGGGGTGGCATTGTACATGGAGCTGCTGGGCTGGATGGCAGTGAGGGGCAGCAGGAGCATCTGGCACTGTCACCTACTCAAGGCTTTGGTTTCGCTGAACCGGACTGGCTCTGCCTCAAAGCCACAAACTGAGCAAAATTTCCAATCCCTTTCTGAATAAAATTGAATGCATTGTTGATGTGGCCTGAAATATTGATGAACCATCAAGATTTTTGTTTCCTGCACTCTGATTGATTTCCAGTGCCCACTAAATGTAAGAAAAGCCCTGTATATGTGAAATGGTTCCCGGCTAAATAAATGGGGAAAAAAACCTCAAAAGGACAATCAATAAAGACCTGATACCTCCTTGATCTAGCTGGCTATAAAGGCTAAATTTGCTCCAAATCAAACCTGTTCCATTGTTAGCGAGAGCAAATGAAGTGGACCTGGGAAGTGAACAAGTGGTATGGAAATCCAAACATCTGTTTCCCATGGTCATGGTGTGCAAGGGAAGACATGAGTGATCGACTTGCTGAGGGACCATACTGCCACAAATGGAGTAGTTGTGATGAACTTACTGCAAAGCTGTCCTTGAACTCCAGTCTCAGGTATAGATTTCAGTAAATGTTAAGTGTTTAGGAGAGGAAGAAAAATGACTTCAAGGATTTTACTGGTGCTTGGACCAGGTAGCTGCTTTGACTTTATGTGGTGCTTACTGCTGGCCAGGCCTTGAACACGCAGGATGTCCCCAGTGAAGAATGGGGACAAAGCTGTAGCTATTGAAGAATATATTGATGGCTTTGATGCTTTTTTTTTGGCTGAGACAAATGTTGATATATTTGAAGGCATTCGGGTGTTGAAATTGTTTTAGAATACCTTGATGATGGTGGTTTTGGGGTTTTTTTGTTTTGTTTTGTTTGTTTGTTTTTTTGTTTTTGTGGAATCACAGAAAAGGGTATCTGGGAAGCAGGGTGGCACCTCATCCATGTTTGTCCTGTTCTTAAATAGCCACAAAGGGAGATGCTTCCTTAGAGCAATCAATTTGAGTGACTCATTACCCTTATGAATTCCATAGTGAATCTTGTATAGGAGTACTGGAATTGATATTGTGCTGACTGATGATACATTACAGTATGCTCTATAACCTCATTTTGGTGAGATCCAGCATTATGCTCTAAAAACACGACAGGTGCACACATTTTGCTACCTGAATACATGATTTTACCATCATTTTATGTTGACTGAAGCACTAGATACTTCCAAAATGGTCTATCTCACCTGGTCCTGCCCCTGCCCAAATATCTCTGCTTGCTACCACCCGGGTATTCATGCCAGATCATCTGCACTGGGGTCAAACCTTTCCTTCTTCCCTACCTGACCCAGGGCAGGGATGTGTTCTGGTGGATCAGGTCCCTGGTCTGGATGACTCTGCAGCTGCAGGAGTGCTCATGTTGGCACCAGCAGCAGTAAGACTATGCAGCCACGGGTGTGGAGGCATGGACTTGGATTACTGCCAGCCTATTGTGAAAGTGGCCCTTAAGTACTGCCCAGGTATCTGGACATTGCAAGCCAGCTTCCCCTCCTCCTAAGACGCATCACATCAAAAGGAAAAGTGGTTTTCTTCTGTTTCAAAGCCTTCACACTGCTCAAAAGTTGCATATTTACTCAGCCTTTTTTCCACAGATGGTAAGGCTGGGACATTGCTTTAAGAACGAGGAGACCCACTGTGTGGCTCCCGGCACTGGCTGAACTGCATTTGCTCAAGCAGAGTTTTGCTTTGGGCTTCGATCGGGCTGGATTTCATCCTAAGGCTTTACACCAGGCATGGAGAAGAGGAGTGAGGTTAGGATGGACCTCTGAAGAACAGGTAGTGTGGGAAGACTTCTGCCAGCTATGCTGTGGCTTGCCCATCCCTGCAGCCTCCAGGCATGCCAGCATGCACTGGGCATAGGTGTAATATTGTGGGGAAACAGCAGTGCTTTGCACATCTGAAGCTGCCACGTGTGTCTGCAGATGGCACCAACATGACCTGCCCTAAACAGCGCCCCAGCATGGCTTTGCTGTGAGCCTTCCCATATCTGCGCTGGGAGAGCAGGACCTTCTGGGTGTGTGCAGGAACAAGTCAGGAATGAGTTATAAATAGAGCTGCCCTGGGATTATTTCCCAAATTTCAGGGCCTGTTTCTAGTTTTGGGTTGTGGTTTTTTCTCCTTTCACCTATTCTTAGCTCAACTTTTCTCCCAGTTCTCCCCAAGCCCAGCTTGGAGCAACCTCCAGGTCAAACATGCGATGATGCAGCCGTTCCCCTCTGTGTGTAAGGTCCCCTCGGCTGAGGGGAAGACTAGGGAAAAACTTCACAGGACACAGAATTGTACTGTTAGATGCAAAGGCAGGTGACAAGCACAGACATGGATGAACACTGCAGAACTTCAGCCACAAAATCAACATGAAGCTTGCCAAAAAAAAAAAAAAAAAAAAAAAAAAAAAAGCAAGAGAAAATGGGCAGTCTGCAAAGCAAACAACAGCCCAATTTAATTGCCTAATTCAAAGTCCTCTGCTAAATAAAGATAGCTCTGTAGTTCTCTGAAGCAACTTATCACTGTAAAAAGCTCAGAAACAGACAAACAAAACTCTGTGTGGGGAATGGAGCGTGGGAGAAAAAGTCCTAGGAATAATAACGGAAATAATGAAACCAGTATTTTTCCCACTGAGAAGGTAATATTAGAAATAATAACAATAGTAATAATGGTAATAATACTTCGCTGTATTTACTGAAATGACCCAAACATGGACCAGAGATGCAGCTCTGTAGATGTGCTGAGAGATGACGTGGCCTATGCCCTGTACCCAGTGTGGCCTGGGTCATGGAGTGGCTTCAGGGAGTGCCCTGATGCCAGCAGGGTCCCCCCATTGCATCAGTGCCATAAATCTGCTTTTGTCTTCCCCCCTGCTGTGCCCTCTGGGAAGCAAAACACAATGTACAGTTCCACACTCTGAAGTGTGTTAATGAAAACTGTGCTTTCATAATGATCCTCAGGACGTTCCTGGCATTTTTCTAAATTAGATAGGTATGTGACTTCACAATTAATGACAGTTAAATATAAATTGAGAATTAGTATCTGCCACCTTGATATGATGTAGCCTAGCAGGCTTTTTAAGCTGTTTGCTGCGGAAATCGTTATTCTTCAATTACACTGTTTCAGCTTTGTCAGCTACTGTATAACCTGTGAATGTTGTTTTTCAAAAGAAAAGCTTGGCGTTGTAACAGGGAAGAAGCAAGCATCTGCAACAGAAATGCCAAAATCCTGGAAGCTGCTCCACAAGCATGAGTATTATACACAAAGCAGATGGTAGGAAACTAAGCACATAAGAAAATACATGAGGTGTGTTTTGTGCAACAATATTGCTACATTTTATTTAAGGTAATTTTTTTTAATACATGCAATATGCTGGAATACATTTTAAAATGCTGGCAATGCTCTGTAGAACAGGTCCCATTCTTAGCATTTGTGCAATAATAAAAAGCCCCAAAAAGATAGAGAAGATCATTGTGAATCATAAGGATGATTTGGAAAGAACATGAAAAATGCTGCCTGTTCAGCAATCAAGAATAGGTCCAAGCACTTCACAGGATGCACTTTCCAATCTTCATCCTGTGTAATGAAGTGAGCCAGGGTACACATACGAACAAATGCTTAATAAATGTTATCATAGATTTTCCAAATGCATTAGTAATCCAATAAAATAAATTTCATGCTTCAATTAGATATGTGTGTATTTTTTCCCCTGCTATCTAATAAGGACAAGCTGAATTACATCAGACGGGGCCATCATGCCTCCTTAGGCACTGACTGGCAGTTGTAAGACAGCAGAGCACTGCTTCGCTCAGTAGGCAGCAGACATTCCTGTTGCAGGCAGAGGGTTACAACCTGTCGAGTCAAAGTCTTAATCTCTTCTCAGTCATGAGTCAGTGTTGAAATGGCAGTCAGAGCATGCACAGGCAGCAAGAGATTTGTTGTAGCTAATGCGAACACTAAAGGAGAACACTTCATCTGCCTTTACTGAAAATACAGAGGACTCTGCTATGAAGAACAAAATTTAATGACAGTACTCATAAGAAAATCAGGAATAAACAACCTAGCCATGTTTATGAGGAGAGGGTCCTATTTAAAACCTTCTATTAATTTTGAGAAATATACTGCAAACGTTTTGACATAAAAAGAAACATGTCACGCCATGTTAATTTATTAATCTGGAGGATTCACAAATCCCATAGCTAATATAGGAAAGACGAAGATCAGCCAGGTAAAAATGCTGTTAAGCAAACAGCTGGTTATTGCTGAATTACTTAATGGTAAAATTATTACTGCCATTAATATCATATCTCTTATAATGATAATACAGCACAGTCTATTATATTCATCCGGGTATAGCACAATATAGAGTACTATCAATTCAGAGTAAATTCAGAATTAATTTCTCCACCACTCCTCAGCCAATCTGGAACATCTGTTTTTTCTTTTTATCTTTTTAAAAAGACATTCCTAAAAACATAACTCAGACAAGCACTGTGTTGCCTTCTTTTCAGTCATGCAGGGATGTACTTCTGCTAGCAGGTACATCACACTAGAGGTGAAGCCAGGCATGTGTCTTTTCATGTAAGGGTCTTTTATTTTTCTCTAACATCAGCCAAAATCCTATGGCCCAAAATCCTAGTGAGGAAAACTGAGAAAGTCTAACAGGAGACACTGGCTCCAGCCAGGAAAGACTGCAATACTTCTATTCACTTAAAAATCTGTAGAAAGGCTTTTAAACAGCATTTTCAAGACAACGGGTGGCAGAAATATAGTAGGGTGTGATGGTGGGTACCGGCTGCTAGGGAGATGTAGTGAGTAAATGTTTGTTTCCCACTATCTAAATAGCAACCAATGGACTGCCCGAGCCACCCCAGCGCCAGTGCAGCCCCCACAGCCTCCGCTGAAGGCACGCTGTGAGAAGCGGGGTATATAAACCCAAATAAAAAGCTGCAATGATACTGCTGTGCTGCTGCTGGCTCTTGTTCAGAATTGGCCAAGGGAATTCTGAACGAGGCACACCACTTCGGACTCAATTTGGGCATCTTCTGCAAAAGCAGGAGGTGGTTTGGATTGCTCTTCTGAGGTGCCTCCTGCACTGTAGCTACCTAACCACGGGCTTGGGATTCAGCTCTGAAAGGGGAGGGCAGTCAAAGTGGATTTATTAACTCTACCTATAATTGCCTCATTTCCTAGTGCTACAGAGCTGTACTAAGTATCGTTCCAGGAATAATTTGGATGGATGAATATAAATGCACTGTTGCTAGAAAAAAATATGAGTGTGAAGTGCACTTATATATCAAAAAATAGGCATAGATAGATAATTCAACAACAGCATGCCTGAGCTGAAGGATCATTTCACATAGCACCAAACATCAGTTCAATCTTTTTCATATGCTCTGCCTCTCTAGTTTTTTAGCCACCTTACATTTTCTAGAACAGCTGCTTTAGAGCCAACCTCATCATCAGAAAGCACATAATTTAACAGGTGTATCTTATCAAATTCAATTTCTGCCTGGTTTTTCTTTGATTCACCAAGCTGCTTCTCCCATTCTCAGGATGATCCATGGCAGATTGCAATCTTTTCCTATTTACAACATACCAGGGACATTTTATTGTCTGTTCTTTAGAGATGAATTACTAATGTACTAACCCACAGAAGCTAGCATATATCTACATGTGATTTCTTCAAATGCCAAGGGTTCTTTTTGAGGTCAACCTAGTAAATTTTTGAAAACCAGTACAGAGGGGCTTAGGAATAAAATCATTAGAAAGGCCCTAAATAATTAATGATTAATTTAACATTAGCTAAGATGCCATATTTAAAGTAGTAACATACTACCACTTTTTAAGCACAAAATATTGCAAGTATACCTCAATAGCATGCCTTTCACATTGCATAGGACCAAAATATAAATAGAATAAATAACTCTATTTTTTCATAACTCACATTTTATGTAGTGTGTAGTGGAGGGGCATTTGCTGGCTGTGGGGCAGATGAAGATTGAGCTATGTAACAAAATTAATGCATAAATTACTAATGGTACCCTATCTAAGGCTGATATATTGACTAACCCTCCTGTGAACATCAAACAGGTCAGTGCACTAAGAGGTTACTAACTAGCTGATGCCTATGGTATTTTTCTTATGGTGGTTTGAAGGGAAAAGAAAATAACCTGATGTTGATATTTTCACTCCTGCAAGAAATATATGGGCCCATTATTGCAACATTTATCTGAATTTCACTTTAGGAAGCAGTTTTATGAAGTGCTGATACCCAGACTCTCAGTAGTGCTTAGAAACATGCAAGGCCAGAATGACAGAATAGCTTTAAAGTTGACTACAGTTAAAAAGAGTAACTTGTGTTTATTGAACCTGACAGTGTTTCACTCTCCTCCCATTATAATTAGAAAGTTAAATATAGGACAATACCTGTAGATAAAAGCTCCTGAATTCATCCCTGTACTGCCCACTTCTTTGAAGCTTGTTAAATGGAGGCAATCTAGACAGACATTTAACAGATTAACCAGTATGTATATTTGTACAAGAAAATTAAATTTTGAAGCGGTCATTGTATAAGCCTTACTGAGCTCCTGGAAAAAGACTTAAGCCCGAGGGGGGAATGAAATGCCAAATTGTGCCTTATACTAAAAATTACTATGGGCAATCTTATTTTTTCACTTAAAAAAATAATAAAATCCTTTATGTAACCAAATGCCTTACATGACCATGTGTCTTTAACCTCTGCTGTGTTGTCTCAAAACCATACCATGCAAAGTTTGGGACAGGGAGTGTGTCTCTTGCTACAGATACATAAAAGTACTTAGGATAATGGGACTTTCATCTTTGTAATATTACAATGAATTACTATAACTATTTTGTATTTATGAACATCTTATGCTTGCACATGGAATTTTTTTTTATGTTATTTATACAAAGCTGCTAAGTGCAGCAAAATTGCCTGAATGCCCCAGAGCTGGATGGTTGTTGCACACATAGAAGCTTATTCATTTAAATTGCACGTATTTAGAGAGGGCTTTTGGATTCTTCTTGTTAAAAATAGCTTGGTACAGAAACACCCACAGAAGTTAGGACTGGAGGGCACTTTTAGGCTATGCCTTTACAAGAAACAGGGCCATGACCTCTTCTTTCACCCTGAGGGCAAATAGCATGGTGCAGTTGAATGCTTTTCCTCCTGAATGTGATAGCCTTGTCCAGAGTGGCTGCTGGGGACAGTTTCTGGAGAATAGGTCCCCAGGACAATGGCCAGTGCAGGGCTGAACTCCAATGGGGATGCCACTGGTAGCTTAGGGAGTAGTTGGGTACCAGTGCTTGAGCCTGCTCCTGGCCCTGGAGTGTTTAGGGGGTAGTTGCAGCCTGAGAGGCTCCTGGTTCATCTCCTTGTCTTTGGGCTGGATAAACTCTCCCTGTAGAGGAATAAATAAACAACAAATATTGGCCTTTTCCCTTCTGAAAACACTCTGAAGATATGGATTCCACAGCCTCCCTAGGCAGTGTATTTTGCCACTTCTATATCCCTGCTGTTAGAATTTTTTTCATCACATTTAATCAAAATCTCCTTTGCTTCAGTTTAAGCTCATTATTCCCTGTGCTCACCACATGAGATCAAGAGCACATTATTTCCCTCAGCTTTATCGACACTTCTGTGTTTTATAAAAGAAATATTTCTGGTTCCTTTAGTCTTTCCCTGTAGGTTATTAGAGAAAGGGCATGTCTTTTAGACATCCAATCATACCAGTTGATTCTCTCATTTCTGCCAAATTGGTCCAATCTCTTCTGAAGTCTCACACTCTTAACAGAGGCCTCACCCACAGAATCTCGCCCAGTAAAGTTTCTTCATGTCTCATATGCACGACCTTCTTTATACATCCCACTGCGATGTAGCTTTTTTCACCACAGCATGTTTCTGACTCATGCTTAGTCTGTGATTCAGATCCTCTTGGTCCTTGTTGGTAGAACTGCTGGGAAATTCACGTTCTCCAGCCATGTATTTGTGCAGCTGACTACTCCAGGTGAATATGGAGAGTTTGCATTTCTTTTATTGAATTGCATCCTGTGATATACATACAAAACTGATGAACTTGTTCTGTTGCTGCTCTACATTTTGCTGATCTCCTTTCTTCAATGCCTGCATTCTCCATGTTTTTAATTTACTAGATTTTGAGTGGCAGCTTGGAATATCCTTAAGGTTTTAAATGTGTGTTCAGCACTCTAGTAAAAATCTTCCAGAAAGGCACCTGAGCAGTAGAGTTTGTTCTGCTTTTGCTCCTCATTTCGTTCTCTGTTCAAACCATAGCTGATAGCTTTCACTAGCTAGCCCTCTTGATTGTTTATGCTTACTCCACCAAAATAGCTTTTAGCTTGAAAGAACGTGCACTG
Source organism: Falco cherrug (assembly GCF_023634085.1). Lineage (NCBI taxonomy): Eukaryota > Metazoa > Chordata > Aves > Falconiformes > Falconidae > Falco > Falco cherrug. The sequence goes on from NC_073702.1 coordinate 45,359,148, forward strand.
GGATGGCATCATGCTTTTAACAGTTCTGTGCTCTTTTGTTAAAGCCAGAGAGACCACAGGCTCTTTCCATGCTAAACAGCCCAGTATCGTTCCTGCTTTCCCAAGGAGGTAACTACGGACTTGGGAAGTTTAGCATATCTTTCTTGTACAACAACCAAGAACAGCGCTAGGTTTTAGCTGCACATCCATGACAGTTTTCAGATGGGTGCAGGGATGAGAGGATGTGAGGCAAAGCAGGACTGCTGGCACCCGAATTGCTAAACAAGTGCTTTCTGTCTAGCTTTCAGTTTTTTCAGTTTTTTTTTCTTTTTTCCAGATTCAAGCACCTGAGTGCCATCACTCACCGCTAATTGCCAAGCAAAATGGGCAAAACCAATTACGTCCCTCCTCTACGGGCTGGCCAAGCTATGCAGACTAACTTATTACGATTCTTCATTGTTTCTTGAGTGCAAGTGAAATGGAGTGTGTAGCAGAGGTGACAGGTACCGGTCTGGGAGATGAGTGATCCAGGATATTATTAATCTACATATTATGAGTGCCTTAATCTCTAATCCCTACTTTCTTTTAATGCTTTTGTTTGTCTCTTTTTATGGACTAATACAAATACCGTATCTGTTCACTCATTTTCTCACTTTGTATTTTATCAAAGGGTTAATACTTCCATCTAAGCAGAGTGGGATTCAAGGGCAAAACAACAATCAATATTACTAGAGGCTGTGGGATGTTAATTGTCCATCTCTGCTTCATGGTTTGTTTTGCTGTTGTTTTTTTTTTTTCCAAATCTTTTCCTTTATTGATTCTCTACCTCCCTGCTAATCCCTTCCAGAAAAAAAGGAAGGCTGCCCACGTCTTTCTAAATAAAAGTGACAGCTTCGGTGGTGGTGCTCAGATGAACAATCATAGGTTATTTGTACCAGGAATTGCTGATGTTATTGAGGGTAAGTGCAAGCAAACAGAGGTTACCTACTTCTTCTTTAGTTGCTACCTGCCCTCAACACAAAGTACCATGACAGCACAGCCTGTATATCCTAACAGCATGCACCAGGGATGATCAGAGATGTTGTACTTGATACTTGGGAGCCCTGAGAATTTCTGGCTCCTTTCTGAGATCTGGTAGTGGGCACCCAGACTGCCCACTTTTGCAAACTGAAGCTCTTCCAGAGAGATCTTGTGCTCTAGTGGACCTGTCATCCTTTCACACCACCGCTGCTGCAAGAGCAGCTGGGAGAGCCTGAGACAAACAGCACCTGGGTCCCATGCACACTGCCAAGACGTCCACTCAGGAGGACGCCGAAGGGCAGATTTCTCCCTGAGGACACCAGCTGGGTAGCCATAGGCAGGACTGGGGTAAGGAGAGGAGGTTCCTATGGGCAACTAGCATACAGGGGTCCAAATTAGCCTTCTTGTCTGGGAGAGGCTACACATATGCACTGCGTGGTCATACACTCTGTGTGTAAGGTGAGAGTCTGGAGGAATTCCACTGCAGAGGAATGGTCACCGCTGGCAGACTTCAGGTCATCGCAGTCTCCAGGCACTACTGGTGCAGGGGAGAAACGAGCCTACAGTCACACCCCATGCTTAGATCTCTGCTCTGAGATGGGAAAAGGTTGTCATTGTGCACACTTACTTTGTAGGAAATAATACATCTATGCATACAAATTCATTTTTCCTTCCATTTTTCCTCCCTCTCACCTAGTGTTTACCTTCTACTTGAATGTACCTTGGCCTGTGTAACTCACAAATACCCAATGATCTCTTGAAATGCAAGCCTTCCAAAGTTTCATTATTAGAGAATCTCAAGCTATAAATGGACTATATCATAAGCAAGAGGGGCCAGAGAAAACACTCCAATGTAACAAATAATTGCTTTGTGTCATTGTTTTGCACAACTAGTATTAGAATTACTGCTTTGACCACAGGTATTGCAGCAGGGGGTTGAGCAACGAGCCAGTAGCGTCTCCTTTACAAGAAAGGACAAAAAGGAAAGGGCAGCCCTCGGTAACAAACATGTGTAAGAGCCAGGCTCTGAGGAGCTTTTTAGTAAAGGCAAAACAAACTAAAAAAGGTAGGGGTTTGGAGCATCAAAAGGATGTCTGGAAGAAGAAAAAGTCAGCAGTGCTGAGAATGATAGATAGATGCAAACACAGTGTCTTTGGAGTATGGAACATCAATATCACAAACAGATGAAAAGCAATTGAAAATGAAAACAAATTCGTAATACGTCTGGGGAGACAAGGAAGTTACCAGTCAGAGGGAGGGGCATTAATTAGGACATGCAAAGTAGAAAATCACTTAGAGACACAGAATCCATTAACAGCTCATAGCCCCAAGCTAAATTCAAATAGGAGGCACACAAATGGAGCTTACACACTGTCTGACACACACAGGCTACCGCTGTGATGAAAGCAAAGCTTAGTTCTGCAGTGGTTTATGAGCTATGGCAGTATTCCCCTGCTTTTGCTTATTGATGGGGAGGACGGCAACACTGATCCAGACAAGGCAATGCACAAGCGTGACCCCAGTGCCCACACCACAGGGGTGAAACCTCCTCGGAGCTGAATGGGATGTCAAGGCTCTTCATCAATGAAACACTTTTCTCACACAAAACCAACATTAAATAACTCAGGACAGTGTCTTTAGACTCCTCAGATGCAGTCACCAGGCACAAGACAGACTATCTGGTTGATGGAAGTTTCCAATAATTGTGCAAAAGAGAAGCCCTGTGACAGTGAATTTCGCTAGTGTGCCCGGAGTGAAGTCTCACAGCTCACCACCAAGATGCCACGCGGAGCTCCTAAATGGCGGGGTAGCCTGTAGACAAAGACTGTCTAGCATTGCAAAAATAATGGAGCCTATCATTATACATGCAGAAGATTCCCTGGCAACTCCTAACTCAAGTGTTTTGTTAGCAAGCCAAGGAATACAAGCATGAAACGACTCCTATGATTCTGTGAACATGTAAAGGCTAACGTGCGTTTCAATAAGGAAATTAAATCACCAACTGGTGTGTACTTTCCAGTTTTAAACAATTCTGGGTTGCTGAAAATCTGCAGCTATGAGTCTTTCACTTGACTCTGATTTCTTCCTGAACACATTGTCATGTGAAGAAGAAACCAGCAAAATTACATACATGTGAATCCTTTAAACAGCAAATGCCTTGGGAAAATAACAGATACTAAACTGAATGAAATTTCATGACACATTTCAGAGTCCAGCAGCTTCTTATTTCCAAAGTTGTTTAGAAAAGAGCATGGAAACCTCTAGGAGAAGCTGCTATGAAACAGTGGAAAGCCATGGAGAAGAGGCAAGCTGAAGGGGTCCTTCCTTCAAGCAGCCTCCAAGGAAGGAAAACTTGTGGAGAGCAGCATAAAAAGGGGTCTTGGTTTTGCCCAGTGTCGTATTTGACAGCATAGGAAAATGGGGATTTAGACTATCACTGAAGATGACACACCTAAACTTTGTTTCCTAAATAGCAAGCTTGCCTAGTGAAGAACCTTTCAGCCACAGAAATGAGTCAACACTGACATTTGTGGCCAGCTTGATGGAAGTGTCAGCTGTTTAAGAGGAGAACATAACTGCTGCAAACGGGCTTACCAAAGGTGAACAGGCGATTAATGCTCAGGGCCTTGAACCCTCAAGGGTGACTGTGAAAGCCTCCTGAAAAGTTGGTCCAGATGCCCTTTAATATTTTCTTTGACTGAAAAACAGGTTAGGACCATGCAATACATGCATGGGAAGTGGATACAGTTTCCTGTCACTCACATTCACAAGAGATTCCCAGATCCACTGTTTGAGCAAGAAATGTAGGGAAGTGCAGGTGATCCAAGTGTTCCTCTGCCTTTGTCTGTTGTTTACTCACCCTGTCACCCGATGCAATGTTCGTGTGAGAGGGACCTGGATGTGATCATGCTGAGAGAGCACAATATTTCAGTGGTGGTCTATTTTATTTCCCCTTTGGTTTTATTCACCAACCATTAAGCTTTAGATGAAATGCAGCACTGTAATTTTGACTTAGCTGCTGGAAGACCCTTGCCCATGAAGGCTGATCTCTTATTCCCTGAATTCCTTCCTCAAGGCAGGTTTGAAACTGGGGCTGAAGGGTTGGGAAGGATTGTTCCTTCTGCTGCCACCTTAACTCTTGTCTTTGTTACGGGTGTAACCATTAATGGTTCTGTTGTGGTACGGAGAAGTATTTGTGGAGAAACTTCTCACTCCAAGAAATGCTCTCATACGCCTCCAGTCGTGTAGGAGTAAAGTAGAGATTGTGCCCACACAGGGCTGCATTGCTCATTCTCAGGTTGTTAGCAGATCTAAACGTTTTTGCTCAACTTTGACTTTTAAACAACTAGACCTTTCTTTCAAATGAAGCAAAATCATTGCAGGAAAGATTCTTGGCAGCACTTTTTGCCCTGGCTTCCTGAGGAATGCACTTGCTTTAAAAACTGAATGAAAACCCAGTGGCATACAAAACTGCCTTATGACAATGCTGGCAGTTCCTCATCCACCCACGTTTACCAACCACTATGCATTATGTTAGAGTTGTAACTTTGAAATGATAACCTCTGAGGACATGCTTTTTAATCACCAGCACCTCATTTGCTACTTCAAGAGTGTTGCGGAATTGCTATTTGAATAGCGGGTGCCAGCTTTAAATGCCTGCAGTGGTTATAATATCCTATTAATAATACTATTGAAAAAGTCATTCAGCTGAGACTTTTTGGGTTCTCACACTCGAAGTCAGTGAGAATATTTTAGCCATCTGTACACCTGATATTTACCTCATCAGGGAACAAAAATCTCAATATTTTCCAGCCAGCTTAGGTGCAGCGTGGAACAACTCAGCATTCTTTTGGCTCCAGAAAATATGCTGTTATGGTGACAGTTTGGGTATTCCTGGTTTATATCGCATGGAACAGCAAGTATGATGCTTAGTATGGCTTTAAAAAGCCTCTCGTGCAATATTTACCACCTTTTGCATTAATCCATTTTTTTCTCAGCCGCTGAAAACAAAACCAGCCTATAAAGATGAGAATGTTCCTGCCCTAAACAGGAAAGTTTCAGGTTTTGTGGTTAAGAACGTCAGCACCAGACTTCCAACATGACGTGTGGAGCTGAGGACCCAAATTATAGGCCACGCCAAACACATAAGTTCAAAAGAGAGTGGCTCCCCTCTTTCAAAAACTCCTCTGCATCTTTTTGGTTTCTCTAAGAACAAGTTGTTGACAATGGTATGATGGTGTTTTCCTACTGTGTTTACACAAGGCCGGATTTATAAAAGCCAGGCGGGCAGCACTACCCAGCTGCAGCTGGAAGTCAGGATTTGCTGGGTTGATGGCAGGGAAGGCTGCCCGGTGGGTAGCACAGGCTCCTCGCATAAACTCAGACTTGTGGGATGTGACTTTCTCTCAAGCCCTGCCTGCAGCCCAGACTTCAACTGTGATCGACACTGATGCTACATGCAGTTGCTCAGGATCTCTGAGAGTCATGTGGTCGCTACACGCTGATGAGGAGCTTAACCTTATATGCTTTGCTTTGAAGAACTGGCACTTTTTAAGATGAAAATCTAAAAGCTATCATAGCATTTAAGGCCAACAATAAGATTTTATCTCGATTATATTAGATTATGATCTCTTCGGGGGCACAAGCTGAGTTTTACCTAAATAGCTTGATGAGGCTCAGAAGCCTCCTGCCAGCCTCTGTGTTCAGCGGTAGGTCCAACGCAGGTAGCGGACGAGGCTGGGATGCCACCGCTGCCGTGGCAAACAGCAGCAAGGACCTGACCGCAGCAGATGTGCCCGGCTAACCAGGGCTGGCCATCCATGCCCCCCCGCCCCCGGCTGACTTAAGGCATCCCCCGCCCAGAGCAGTGTGTTAGAGGACGGTCCCCACAGCCGAGCCTGAGCTTTGGGACACCAGGCGCTTCCAGTGCCAGGTCTGCGCGTGCAGGAGGTTGGCCTCTGCCCCTCGTCACCGGCAAACCTGTTTGCTAACGGGGACGGTCCCGGGGCCCTCAGCAGCCCCTGCGCTGTGTCGCAGTTGGCCTGCTGGCACAGGCACGTTTCGGTGCGTGTGACGGACCGCTGCCGGTGCCACGCGAGGACACGGAGGTGCTGAAAACACTAAGGCCCGGCGGTGCCTTGCAGAAAACCAGCCATCTCCGAGAGGCCGCTTGTTACAGGAGCTGCTGAGAGCTCGAGATACTCGCCTTCTGTTTGGGTTCACCGCCCCGAAGTCATTCACCCTCCGCAGCCCCCGAACAGAAGAAAACGATCGCGTTCAGCGTTTTAACGCTGCAGATATACAATATTTATAAACGTAATGTGCATGGCGGGGCAACACTGCATTTCCTTAAAAACCACGGAGCCGTACGGCACGCAGGGCGCCGAGGGCCCCGGCGAGCCTCCGGGGAGCGCCCAGCCGCGGGCACACGCCGCGCCGGCTGCGGCTCCGGCTCCGACGGCGGCGAGGAGCCGCCGCCAGCGCCTCGCCGGCACCGGGAGGGCCCCGCGGCTCCGCCACCGGCCCCGCGGCTCCCTTGGCGTGCGCCGTGCTCAGCTCGGCAGCGGGGCCGGGACGCGGGGCTGGCACCCAGGAGCGGACCGAGCCGTGCCGTGCCGTGCCGTGCCGTGCCGTGCCGCGCCGCGCCGTGCCGTGCCGCGCCGCGCCGCCTCTCGGCTGTCCCCGCCCCCCGCCGGTTTGGGCCCAGCCCTCCCGGCGGCGGGGCCGACTGCGCCGCTCTGCCATGAGAGGCTTTAAACGGCAGGTGCGGGGGAGGGAAGCATACGCGCAACCGGCGGCTGCTGCGGCCCGGCGCTAGCGGCGGGCGGGCGCCTTGGGCTCGGCTCGGCGGGAGCCGCGCGGAGCGGAGCATGTCGGTGGCGACCGGGGGCAGCGAGGCGGCGGCAGCGGGCGGCGGCGGCGGGAACCGCGTTTTCTTCCAGAGCCCCCGCGGCGGCGGCGGGAGCGGCGGCTCCTCCGGCGGCTCCTCCCGGGAGGACTCGGTGTCGGCGGCGGCGGTGCAGGTCCAGCAGCGGCGCCACCAGCAGGGGAAAGTGACGGTGAAATACGATCGGAAGGAGCTGCGGAAGCGGCTGGTGCTGGAGGAGTGGATCGTGGAGCAGCTGGGGCAGCTCTACGGCTGCGAGGTGCGGAGCCGGGGTAGCGGGGTCCCCGGCGCGGCAGCTGCCGCCGCATCCCCCGCCCGCCGCCGCCTCCCTCGCCCCCGGCAGCCTCCTCCCGCCCCGCGGCGCGTTTCGGCAGCGGGCAGGGGGGAGCTGTCACCGCCACCTCCAAATGACATTCCCGGCCCACCGCCCCCTCCCTGCCGCTGCCCCGAGCCTCCGCGGTGCCCTACCGCGGGGAAGGGGAGAAGGTGTGCCCTGCCCGGCAGGGACGGGGTCTCCCCTGCCCCCCCGTCCCCCCCGAGGTGAATAGGAGGGGGCGGCCCTTTGGGGACTGGCGGCGGCTACGGCCGCGCGCGGAGCGGTCCCCCTCCTCCCGGGGGTGCGGGGCTCCGCGGCCGTGCGCCCCGCGGCGGTGTGTGCCGGGAGCCGCCGTCCCCGCGGCTTTCCGGGGCCGGGGGTGTGTGGGGGATGCGGGTGCCGTGAGGCGCGGCGTGGCCGCGGGCCGGAGGGGAGCGCGGGGTGCCGGCGGGCGGGGAGGGGGAACCCGCGGAGGCGGCTGGTGTGGAGGAGGAAGGGCCGCGGTGCGGGGCGGCCCCGCCGGCCCGAGGCTTTGTGGTACCCCGGCGCCAGGAGCGGGGTGGGTACCAGCCAGGAAATCCCGGTGGGCCGTTAGAAGGTCAGTGGGATCAGGATCGAAAATCCTCTGTGTGTGTGTTTGTATCTAATTTGCAGGTATCCAACCTGTCTTTCTGTTACTCTGGGCAAAAAGTGAATGTGGCCAGAATAATTTCCTGCCCCCACCCTCGCCGCCGTAGAGGGCAGGTGAACAGAAGGATTTTTCAAGATTATTCAGAGAAATAGCAACTGTTATTTACCATATAGAGATGACAACGTTGTAGGTAAAGGAAGTGCCAGTACTTTGTTTTGTCAAAGCATCCTTAGAAATGTAGACCTTCTGGTCCCCAGGGGATCTACTTCCCTGCCACCTCGGGTAGTTACTGTTACAAAGGATCAAAATGTTGACTCTAAACTCGGGTTTGCATGTACTTTTCCCACCAGTAGTCTAATTCACTTTTGTTAGAGACTTCTGAAGTGAGATTTGTTGAAGCTGAGTGTGAATTTTGCAGCTAGCGGCTCTGGGGGCAGCACCTCACCCCAGGGCTCCTGGGGGGCATTCTGGAGCTAGGAAGGCAAGTGCCTGACAGCCCCTGAGGTGTGGATGTGAGGGCCTAAATAACTTGGCCCGACTATCTAGCACATCCATAATACAAATGTTTAAAGAAACTTCCTTTCATCTCAAAACCAGTTTATCAGCAAATTTGTCGAAGGACTTGCCCTCATAAAAAACGTGCATGTGACAAGTTAAATCTCCTTAACTATTCACATCCATGAGCTAAGGGAAGGAAAGATACAAATGGAAAACTCTTTTTAAAAATAAGCAGTTGAATTTGTTAGACCACATAGACTATAGGCCGCAAGAATTTCTCTGCGGTCAGAAGTAGTTACAGCTGTTCGCATGAACTGGGGACTTTGTGTCTGCGTGAGCTGATCATGTAGTTGGTAGCTGGCCTACTGGAGCTATTGCCTCTGGTTCGACTCTCATTCGAAAACACCAGACGTGTGCTTTTGACATACAGGCGTAGCTGTTCTGTATACAAGAAAGGATGTGATGCATGGGACCAAAGCAAGGTCCAGAGGGATTATTGCTGCTCTTCACAGTATTCAAATAACTGGCTTGACGGAGGAAAAAAATACCTTTTATTCTTTTCCTTATTGTGGTTGCTGCCTCCAGCTGACATAGGAGGTCTGCTTTAGGAGGAGTGCTCCCCATTAAGATGGGGACCATATATGGCTGCATAAAAAAACTTTTTTGATGATTTGGTTTCTAAGGTGTCTCTGGGGAGAGTGAATGGTTTGACACAACAGGTTAAAATGTTTTTGGCTTTGAGGGTTGAGGGCAAAATGTTTAAGTAGTCTTCTGCTCTTCGCTGCAATGCATTATCTCTGTCCAGTGTCAGCATGGATGACAGTAGTGAAAAGGTCAAGCGATTAATATGCTATCAGAATAAAGCTGAAGATGCATGATGAATGTATTGATTAAAGACAATAGCAATTTAATGCAAGATGCTTTGCTTGAATATGCTTGAATTACTTTTAGGCTTACAGATGCAGCTTTCAGGCTGAAAGTTAATCACCTATGCAGACAGTTAATAACCCTGTCTGAAGGCAGCTTGAGGGGGGTGAGGGTTGGGAATCGCTTGCTTTAACTTCAGTGGAAGATCTACCATAACTTCCTGACACTTAAGTTCTGAAACAATCTGAAATCTTCCAGAACGTCAGAAATAGCCATCGACTTGCTAATCCTGGAAGAGCTAACCAGTGTCAGTGTTTCATCGCTATTCTGATTCAGAGCTCTGTTTCTAAGGAGCAATGCGCTCCGTTCCTGGGAAGTGCAGAGATAAGTAGAGGGCGCTTACAGTGCAGTGCACGGGAGGTCTGCAAGAAGACCTGGGTGTCGTTCTGTGGGACTGCATAAATGTAGTGCCTGCTTGCTATTTTTCATTTAAATAGTATTTTCTATTAGATTATGTTGAGATTCATCAGTGAATGGATACTTGCAGAAAGACTTCCTTTATTAAAAACTAAACGTGTATTCATAGTCTCTCAAGTACTTGCAAGTTAAGTCAGCTATAAGCCTGTCTTGGCTTGGAGAAAAAGTTTAGGAGATGAGTTCAGGAAATATGGAGACAGGTTTGCTTGTAGTTTTGGTGTTTGGGTTTTGGTTTTTTTTTTCCCCCCCCAGTGGATCTTGTCTTTAGTGGTACAGTTTTAGTTTTAAAAATTGGACGCCAAGCATGACAATGGTGTGTGGTGGAAGTGGTTTAGAAGGAGCTGTTTGAGACTATTTTTAATGCTGACCACAGATCTGTGATACAGATAGCATCTTTAGAAAGATTACTTTCACACAATAGGGATTTTAAGGATAAAAAGCAGCTTGAGTGGTAAAGGGTTACCAAGGTAGAACTCTTTAGTAGGACCAGAGAGACTTGAGGAGGACTAGTTTGGCACCAGAACCTGTCAGGCTAACATACATAAAGTCCTTCGGGTGAGTGTCAGTCTGGCTGTTTGCTACTGGAGCTGCCTCATTAAAAAAAAAAAAAAAGTTTTAGAACCTATTTGTTCTGGTTTGTATTAATGCTGAAACTGAGGTTGTGGTCACACATTAGTATACTGAAAATACAGTGCCTTAATTGCAGGACTTGAACTGACTTGACTTTTACTAGGTATCTTGTTTCTAAAATTAGTTTTTTCACAGATGCTTCAAGTTTTGGGCTGTTCATTATTGGTTAAGAATAACTAAATAATAATGCTGCACAGAACAACTTGCATCATCACTATTTATTCCCTAATGGTTTGCAACTTGTAATTCAGTATGAAAGTGATGATAGTCTAGTTTTCCAGATGCATGTTCTATGTTGTGTGAACCTGCTAAACTTGAACAACTTTATATGGGGAAGGAGGGGGAAGGGAAAGGCCACTGGGTTTGTCCCCAGAAACCATTCAACTTTGCAGGTGAATTACTGTACTTGGGGGTCCCATCTACCCACAATTACAGCATTTACTATAAATGGTAGAATGCTGATGGAATGGTCACGTTGAGGACACACAGAGTTTGCACAGCATGAGTAAACAATGAAGAAAAATTTTGCTTGTGCTGTGGGTTTGCTGCTGAGTATTTTTTAATGTCGAGACTTGCATGTACAAGTCAAATGAGCCCTTAGATTTTTTTACTCTAAAAGTTGAATATAAGGCTTACCTTCTAATATGAGATATTGCTAAGCTTAGTTGGATAATACACTCTGACAAAACAGTTGATCTACTCATATGGAAATTGGTGCTTGGCAAAGGATATGGTGTTGGTTTGGAAGTTACAAGGAGTTATGTCCAAGCTTATCCCTTTTCCATTCCAGGCAAAATACCCTGGAATTCTGTTTAACAATTCAGTATACAAGAAAATATAGCTGGAAGAGCTGCCCATAAAAATCCCTCAAGCATTTCCTTTAAGAGTACAAAGCCATGCCAGACTGAGAATTGTCATATGTAAGATTCTCTTCTACCTCCTGAGGTGGTGCTGCAACAATGAGAGTGGCATGAAGCTCTGAAATAGATAAGGGATTTCATGTTGGCAGGGCTAATCCGTGGCCATTAAGTTTGGTTTCTTTTTTTTTTAAAAAAGGGCGTAGTTTAACTTGATCCTGCATGGACTGAGGTCCTTTCCCCCGGGGGCTCTGTGACTGCCTTGCTGGAGAACATCCTCTTTAGCTGTCTTTGTGAAGCTACTGGGATATGCTAACGGTGACACCTTGTCCCTAATATAGCTTAGAGAGTCTGTTGGTCTGCACATGCATCAGTTTGAACTGGTTGGTGCCAGATAGGGGAAGGCAAAAGGAAGGCTCTTACCTAGGCTGAAGAGAGACAAGTAAAAACTTCCTAGCCTTCTTTTTCTTCTCCTGCTGCACAAGTGTTTTGCCTGCAGTGGTAGAGCTAGTAGCAAAGGGTAAAAGGTAGACTGAGGGTTGTGGGGAAGGTGAGCTGTCTTGTGTTAGCCTTCCTGAAAAGGATGGATTTTGGTAAGAGGCGTTCTAGTCATTGAACCTTAAGCTCTGAACGAATTAGCTGCCTTGACTATATTTTCAAATTATTTTTTCAATACTGAATCTAGTTGCAGACTGGCTGCTGGTGGTCTACCAAGAGCAGTACTGCATATGCTGAATAACTGGGTGGCTGTAGAGGCAGGCTATCGGTTCCTCTGTGCATTTGCATCCCAACAGGCATGTCTTGTGATTTGATGGACTTGGTTGCAGCTGTTTCTCTCCCTACTTATTTGGGACTATATTTATATGGGGCACTTGACCTTCTGCACGGTATAGACCACCTTCTGCAGCCCACCTGTGCATGGGTCAGTGGCTGTGCACACCCCACAGATCCTGTCTGAGGCAGTTGCCACAGTTACCAGTGATCTGTTTTGCTCTGGGTTTGGAAGAATGCTGACTAAAACGGTCCAAAGACTTCAGGTCTGAACACTTCCCCTCACGCCCCAAACATCTCGTCCTTTCCAAAACAGCGTGGTCAGCATGCTGCTAAGGCTGCCATTTAGTGATGTGGACCTGATGGTATGATCAGGTACTACTTATTCCTCAGGCTATAGTGAGGTAATGTTTGAAATGCATTATTCATTTCTCAGAAAGGTGTTTTGTATGGAAATCCACTGAATAAAATGCTACAGAAACAAACTTGTGCTGGCTCTCCCACTCTTTGAATGGACTTCCTCTAACTTGGAACTAGGACCTCACAAATGGTAATTGTGTGTGGACTCCTTTCTAAATGGATCAAAAATGGAACGAGACTGAGAGAGGTCTGAGAACAGTGTTGCTTCTTAAAAGGGTGCAGGTCAGTAGGAAGTACAATAAAGAATTTCGTTCCTCAGGAAGTTGAGTATTATAGTCTAGATGCATTGGAGTAAAGTATTTGGAGGTCCGTCAAATTTCTTAGGTATGTATTTGGATTATTTCTTTTGGACAACTATTACTGATGTCGGATTCCTGTTCTGTATGACCTGAATTTTGGAGCAACATTGCTGCCCTCAAGAGTGCTTAATATACCTGTGTCATCAAAAGGGTTGCTGTGATTGGAGACCTACGAAGGACACCGGCAACACTGGTGTAGCAGAAACTTCTTATATCGTGTAGCAACCGCAGAAAGCCATTTGAATCCTGAGAGCAGAAAACAGGAAGCCCAAAAGGGCCTATAAAATGTGCTGCTGTAAAACAACCCTGTAAAATGCATGCTGCTGCCTTCAGAGGAGTGGGTTTAAGTACCTGTAAGAGTGCCAAGCACCTGATGGTAGTGAGGCCAGAGCCTTTTGTCTCTAAATGCTCTGCCTAAACTCTGATCTTAGGTTCTAAAGACCCTAATCTAGTAGGAAATGTACCGCCATTCAGCTACTTTCCTCCTTTTTATATGCAAATTCAAGAAGAGAAGTTCAACGAGGCCAAGTGCAAGGTCCTGCACACAGGTCAGGGCTTGGCACAAATACGGGCTGGGCAGAGAAAGGATTGAGAGCAGCCCTGAGAAGGACTTCGGAGTTTTGGTTGATGACAAGCTCAACATCACTCAGCAATGTGCATTTGCAGCCCAGAAAGAGAACCATATCCTGGGCCGCATCAAAAGACACGTGGCCAGCAGGTCGAGGGAGGTGATTTTTCCCCCTCTACTGTGCTCTTGTGAGACCCCACCTGCAGTACTGTGTCCAGCTCTGGGGCCCCCAACATAAGAAGGATATGAACCTGTTGGAGTGGGTCCTGAGGAGGTCTGCAAAGGTGATCAGAGGTCCAGAGCACCTCCCCTATGAAGACAGGCTGAGGGGGTTGGGGTTGTTCAGCCTGGAGAAGAGAAGTCTCTGGGGAGAACTTGTAACAGCCTTCCAGCACCTAAAGGGGACCTACAAGAAAGCTGGGGAGGGACTTCTTATGAGGTCATGTAGTGATAGGAGAAGGGATAATGCTTAAAACTAAAAGAGGGTAGATTTAGATTAGACATTAGGAAAGAAATTCATCACTATGAGGGTGGTCAGATACTGGAACGTGTTGCCCAGAGCAGCTGTGGATGCCCCATCCCTGGCAGTGTTCAAGGCCAGGCTGGATGGGGCTTTGAGCAACCTGGTCTAGTGGGAGGTGTCCCTGCCCATGGCAGGGGGTTGGAACCAGATGATCTTTAAGGTCCCTTCCAACCCAAACCATTCTGTGATTCTAAGAAAATTACTTTTCTACTATTTGAGCTTTATATATTCTGGTTGTAATTTCTGTGTTTGTCATGGTTCATTGTTTTATCTTAAGTAGCAGCAATATTCTTGGCTTCTAATTTAGAAGCTTCCCAACATAAATCTTCATCTTCCATCAGCTATTCCATAGCAAATCTTTTGTCCTTTCCCTCTGTTCAAGATTCAACTGGTCTCTTTGCTGAAGTGGTAGGTGTGGGTGTTTTATAACAAGGCAAAGAAATAATTGATCGCTTACATCACTTAAATTTTTATAATTGTACTTATGAACAGCAGCTTCCAACTGCTGTGTCTACAAATACTCTTGTGCCTTTAGGCAAATTGTCATAGAGTCAGTGCTTGATTATCCAGGGGTGGGGGGAGGGCGTAGAAGAACAAACATGGATACAATGGAAAAACTGTGGATTTAAAAAAAATAGTTTTAAGCTATGCTACAGATCATGCAGTGGAACATACATCTGAAGGGGGAAACAGTCATTAATCTACCCCTTTCTCAAGTTAATCACAAAAACTTGTCTACATTGCTTTTGGACTTGAGTCTAGCTTGGATGTGACTGTACTTGTAGCACAATTAAACTACAGCATGGATGATCTGTCCAAGATAGCTGAGAGCTGGTTGTGTTGCACTTCGAAGATCCTTTACTGTTGGTCTCTTGTACCCCTGTATTCCGACAGAGTGGGATGTCTCCCATTATTCTCATAGCTTTGCATTAACTGATCTAAACTGTGCTATGGAAGCAAATGCCTGAAATGAAAATAAACCTGTTTAAATGAGGAAAATATGTATTTCATGGCACATCTGCCTTTTCTTAAAAGGCATAGAGAATGTTTCGAAATAGGTGTTATTTCTAAATAAAACAATGTTCTGCTTGAAGTGAGGCTTCATTTTTCAAGTAGTGTGATAGTTTAGGGTTGTCACAAGACTAAACTCATTCTATATTGAATCATGCCTTGCAAAGGCTGGCTGAACTTCTGTTTGCATTCTTGTAGTTCTCTCTTCAGATTAGCTGATGTCCAGCCATTTAAAAGGCATGGGACTTGGCCCCACATCCAGCCAAACAACCCCCTCTAATCTGCATGTTGCTGTACATAGTGTGTGTGGAACAGTGCTGAAAGCATAGGAGATGCTGATGGGGGAAAAAAACAAACCAACACCAAACCAAAAAAACCAAACTATCTTGTCTCTAAACTGATTCAGTCTGAATTATGGTCACCTTGTCTCTTGTCACCACAGGTGATGAAGCAGCAGCAATATCAGTCTATTTTTTCTAGCAGCCTTGTTTCTTGCATGCGTTATAAGAAAGCTAAGTTCTCATTTTTCCCTTCCCTACATCTAACTCCAGAAACTTCTGTTTGACAGCACAAATTGAGTAGGCTAGACATGGCCATCCATCTGTGTCACTGCAACTTTTGGTTGCCTGTTGTAAAACATCGTCAGTTTCTTTTGCTGTCCCCTGGTGTGACACATGAAATTATGGAAGTCAAGATTTCTATAAGTTATTAATGTTGGGGAAGGAGTGGGATAAAATCTTAATTGTATGCAGTCCATACAGCAGCAGTATGACTGTATTTCAAAGGTAGGATAAATTTAGCCTGTTAAAGATCTTGGAACAAGGAGTTGTTTGGGCAGAGGTACACACTGAAACAAATCAGATCTTTGAAGTTATAAGTAATTATTCTGAAGCTCACATTTGAATAGCAGAACTGTTACTTCCCCCCCCCCCCCTCCCCCAGGAGTATGATGTTTATTCTAGGAACCAGTTCTACATGGTATCTTAAAATATTTTTTGGGATCACACAGATCACCGCCCCAGAGGGCATCTTCTGTCTTTTCAATCCGTATGATATTTATCAATAGCACAGATCCAGTGGATCTAAACCTAGAGAAAAATCATAACATGTAATGTAGATCTTGAGTTATTAGAATGCTGGTAGCTTAGCTAATTCAATACAATACTGTTCAGCATGTGGAGCAAAGCTAGTACAAAAGACAGCATTAATTTAAAGTGGCCTAATTATGAGTAAGTAGATGGCTAGCTTGTGCTGTGGTCCTGGTCTACAGGTGATGCTGCCAGTGGTGACTGAGAAGAGGTCACCATTCTGCGTGTGCTGCCAGCAAGGGGTTCACACACTTTGGTCCTGTGTGTCGAACTTCATAAATGGAAATGATGGCACAATCAATGCCTAATGAAAATCCTCTTATCAGACTGTCTTAATAGGATTGCTTTCCAGAACATGGAATTGGGAAGGATCTCCTAGGTCACAGGGTCTGCTTTCTCATTTGCAAATAAACTCTCTGCATGTGCTATCATTTTTTAATGGAGTAACTCAGTGTTATGATGTCTCTTTCCACATTATTTCATAGATTTAAATATACCTTTTAGACACTAGGATTTTTCCCACCCCTTCATGAAATATAGAAAGACATAGACAAAAGACAAATTCTTGCTTGAGATGGGCTTGCCTAGACTTTCACTCTGGGTAGAAGTTTAAATAGATTGTGAATGTACTTTACTGTCTGTCCTTACTCTCTGGGTATCATCAAGTTCAAGTGAAGACAACAGTAGAGGGGCAGAAGTATCAAGGCAGCAATTCTGCTGTAGGTCATTTACTACCTTTATAACGAAACCTGTCTTTTGAGTAGATGTCTGCAGACTCCAGGAGGAATGGAAGAATGTGCTTTCTAATATTTCATGGAATTAATTTAGCAGTACTTGAAAAATATATGATATTAGCTGCTCAAATCCTAACGTGTTTTAGCACTTGAATGATAACTTCTTTGAAGTACATATCTAAATTAACTCTAGTGTAGTACAAATGATTTGTCCTACTTCAGGTGACTGATTTATAACATTTTGACACATTTACTTTAAACACAAAGAATGCCCTGAACTTTTACAATTTTTTTTGTTTTGTTTTAAGATAACACCTGAAGCACATACTGCATTTTGGGGTTTTTTTTGTCAGAAAAGACCAGATGTTCTAGAATAAATTCTTGGGTTGTCTTGGTTTTGTTATACTGATAGTAATCGTGCCATTTTAGGCTTACCGTCAAACTCTGTATTCCTTTTTCAGGTGCAGTGAGGGAAAACTGCTTAGTCTTCTTTCTAACGAAATTAACAAAACTGCCTAAATTTGGTTTATGGTTGAATTGCTCCTCTTTATATTGAAAACTGAATCTTGTCTGAGTGCAGAAACTGATGTGGGGAGGAATGCTGGTGGGAACTAGCTCACTGGCAGCCAGAAACATCTCAGCTTTTACTTCATCTGCCACTGTAGTACTAGTTTACAAGCTAAAGGTTTGACTTGCTTATAGGTAATCAGCTGCTATTTGTTTATCAAGACCAAACCGTCACAGAAGATTTTCTTTAATGTCTTGAAGTAATTCTGATAAACAAAGAATGTATTTATATGAGGAAACAACATATCAGTCCTTCACTTCATAATCTGAAGGCTGTCTCATTTCAGGTTGCCTGCAACAGAGGCTTCCAGGACTACTTGTGTAAAAGCGAACACCTAAACAACCTCTCCCCTTCGTTGTCTTTTTCAGTCTATCTCTGAACGCTTTTTCCTGTTATTTTTTTTAAAAAAGATTTCACCTTAAAATGTGTAATGACTACATTTGGTATTAGAATCATTAGCTGATACTATGGATTGGTAGTTTGCAGTGCATTGGAGGTAGCAAATTACAGGAGGCAGGATTGTGTGCCAAAATACATTTTTGGGAACGTGACAGTGAGAAGCAGCACTAGAAACAAAACAGGGGTCCCATACAGTCTTTGGCTCCCTTCTCCCAGGGATTGTTGTCCTTGGTGGGATAGTCACAGCAGATTATCCCACTTCCTAGGTCTGGAGCTGTTTGGCAAATTCATTTTAAAGATCCCTCAGGCACTCTTCTATCTCTTGCAGTTCAGGACTTGCCTGGGGAGCTAAGTGGTGTCTCTGGCCCCTGGGGAGGAGGCGTGTTCATTTTAAAACATGTTAGAACTCCTGCTGCTATTTCTTGACACCAGTGAACCAGAGCCAAAAGACATTGACTGCCAATCCCTGGCCTGCCTGCTGCTCAAAATTAGAGTTTTGGGGTAGGGAGAGGTCTAGCAGTCCTCACTCTGCAGAGCACACTGCTATGCCCAGGCACCACTTGAAGGAATGACTTACTACAAACCATGAGAGGCCCTCCAGATCTCTTGCAGGCTAATTTTCTTCAACAAGAAGATTGCATTGCTCCTAGATTCTGCAGGATGCCAGAGCACTTGGTTCGATACCACTAATAAAACATCCCCCTGCCTGGAAGAAGAAAGAGACTTCTTGTCCCATGTCAAATCTGACAGGACCTAGTATGCCCGACTAAAGAAATACTGACATTTGAAAACTCATTTCAATGCAGTGAGAAGACCATGAGTGTGTCAGATGCTTGATGTACCCATACTGTATGACTTTTATTGTAGAAGCCAATTTACACACAGCTGCTTGGCACAGAGAAAATCAATACTGGAGACTAACATTATTTTTACAAGGCTGCTGAAGCTAAGGTGAGGAGAGCCATTTAGAGGCCTCGTTATTTCATGTACTTTTTCCTGGTGTTCTTTCAAGAGATCTGATGGAGTAATTAAATCTTGAAGTGCCCCAAGAGGCAAGCCTATTTAATTGCACTGCTGTTCAGCCTGAATTCCTAGAGTGCAGAGGACCTGGTGTTGATCCTCTTTGGGTGAAATATTTTCGTAAAGTGTATTCTTGGGTATTTTTCACCTCCAGTCTTAAAAGCAAGCAACCTGTCAAATGTGACCTAGTGTGGAGTGGTCCTAGTCATCACGGGTCATGCTCTGAGAGCATGGCACTACCATCGTGTGAGTAAGGGACAAAACTGCTGATGCATCTCAGGGCTCCTCTGAAGTGCTAGGCCAGCACTTAGGATTCTTAAGCTAGTGCTGTATAAGTTTCATTCTTTCTGAAAGGGAAATCGATCTTTCCAGAGGCTAGAAAGTCAGTTCCAAGTATGGTATGTGCTTTCCAAGTGAGCTGTATTAACATGGAAATGCAAGGATGAGGTGTGGTAACCTGTAACTGTAGAGAATGCCCTGCATGTTCCTCCTGTGTTGTCTAGCTGTGGAGCTCAGAGCACAGTCAAGCTTTGCTTCCATGTAATGCAGCTTGCTCTCACAAGCACTTCTTTTTCTTAGACAAGAAGTCCTCTCTTCAGCTTCTCTGGCTCACCATTGCCCTCCATATGGTGCAACAATACAGTATGGGCGTAGCTGTTATCAAACTATCGTGTTCTTCCCATATGCAGAGTTATGCACAAATTGCAGGGAAGCAGTCAACTGGGCTTCCGTTACTGGGGATAGAGAGAGATCTACTGTGAATCAGGCAGAGGTAGGGATGTCCTGTGACTGCTGTGTGGAAAGTCATTCCACTGACATAATCCTCAAAGTACCACCATTTAGAAAGCTCCTGGTGGCTTAGCTTCTGTGCCTCTCAAGGATGACTATGTAACAGTGATTTAGCCTACAACATGTATTTGCTAATACCAAACTATTTCTGCCCTGTGTGAAAGTGAATGATGACAAAAAAATGTCATGTGTCCTTCCTATCTGCTTTGGGGTGTTTTGTTTAACAGAAGCGACAACCAAGCATAGACTTAGCATGTCCTACTTTTATATTGAGAACAGGAGGCATTTGCTTTGGAGGCAGCACTTGATTTTCACCAGATTTCTTGCTGAGATTGGAGCCGTGTCATGGGTATGGTTAGGAAGTGCTGAATGCTTCTCTTCCTCTGCTCAGTGTAGCTTGTGATCAATGCCTCTTCTTCATTTAGCAATTTCACACTCTAGTGATTCCTTTAGACTTCTGTAGAGATGCACAAATTAGACAACAGTTCCTTAACCAGCATGTTATGGATATTTTGGGATAAGCTGAAGTTGGTTTGACAGTTCGGTTATGAAAATGGTAAAATACCAGTGTTAGTACTAAAGAAGGCTAAATGAAGTCTAAACCTTACTGTGACTGGATGTCAGTTCCTCCTCTATGCTTACTAATGACACTGCAGTTGCAGACTGTGATTCTTTACGTTCTCTGCATAATGAGCAGAGGTGGTTTTTGTTTTTTTGGCTTTTCTTTAATTAGCCTTATGGCTGAATGGAATGCTCGATGTGCTGTATTATTATTGACAACTCTTTTTTGGGAAACAGGTATTTTCATGTCCTAAAATCTCTTCCCTGTAATCACATATCACCAATTGATTTCATTCTGTGTTGTGATAAAGACTGTAGAGAGCTACAGCCATTGTTAACAGAGGATGGACTTTTATCAAAATTATGGGCACCATGAGGTTTAGAGTTCTCAAAATTCAGAATCTCATGGCGTTTGGTCTTGTATTTCTTGTGGTGCTTGTTTTCCATAATTTAGTAGCAATGGCATGAATCCCAGAGAACTTGCAGCTCCACCTTGTCTTGCCCACACCTCCACCTGCTGGCTTTATCCCTGCTTTTACTGCCTGTGGCTCTGGGGTGACTTACCCTCTTAGGATGCGTACCACAAGGACACACCTCCAGCCTTGAGAACTGCTCTGAAATTTAAGTGCTTGAGAGGATGGAGTGCTTGGGAAGTCTTTAGGAAAGCCTTGTCCTAGAAAGTGCGAAGGCTGCGGTTTTTGATAGAGCTCGGAGGAGGTGAGGATTTTTCCCACTCTACCTACTTCTCTGCTGCCAGCAAGTGGAGATCAAGTTCTGTGCTGTCCTGAACACCATGTCTTTGAGTAGTGGAGAACAAATACTCCTCTTTTTCTCTAGAGCTTGCTTCTGTCCATCTCTGTAATACATGGTAGAAGAATGTCAACTGCCTCTGAACCAATGGGAAGTGTTGGGTTGTCAGGTCCAGGTAAGACAAGACTGGAGAAGCAAAGGAGAAAATGGAAAGTTGGGTGGACCTGGAGAGGCAGAAGTAAGGTAGGGAAGGTAGAATGCATATAGAAAGCACATGGTAGGCTGTCTGCCTTGCCTCTATGTTTTTCCATGTTATTGCTTTCACTCGTGTGTGCTGCAGATCCAGGTATGTGGGTGTATGTCTGTTTGCCTAAACTCTGCTGGCTTGCTTCTAGCAGCAGATGTATGGGCAGTAGAAGGTGCCAATTTTATAAATGTAAGTAATTACTCAGTAACCTGCTTTTTTCTGTGCCCCCAAGTCCTTGTCCCAGCTTGTCTCTTTCTGTCTTTCTCTTCGTTAAAGATTTGCAGAAATACTCACAGTAGTGGAAAAGAGAACTTGAGAAGTCAGGGGTTGTAGGGACAATGAAATTTACAGTAGTTTGTTGTAAGTTCACTTCTCTTGCTCTAGAGCAGGGGTCCTCATACTTTTTAAACGGGGCTGGTGGATGGATGAAGTGGCAGGCAGTCATCTGTGGCTGCTTGGTTTCCCACCCCAACCCCTGGCGGGGGGGGTGGGGGGTGGGTGGGGGGTGCGGGGGGGGTCTGTAAATACCGGGGGCTGGACTGAGGACCCTGGGGGTCCGTATCTGTCCCGTGGGCTGTAGTTTGAGGACCCCTGGTCTAGAGGTTGCTTTTTGGACAGATGGGTGCTGCAATCTTGTATTTTAGGAAAACTTGTTTGGATAATGCTTAAAGCAATGCCAGTATTGGAGAGTCCACTGGAAGCAGGTTAGAGGGAAAAGTAATATGATCACGATCAACAGCTGCTGGCCTTTCTACCACTGAATGAGGATGTCTGTACATTTAACTCTGAAGGCACATGATGTACCCAAATGCTTCTAAAGAATTTGTCTAATGTTTTTTGTAACTTGTGCATTGAATCTGGGAAATTGTCTTCAGGTATGCTTGTGCACTTGCCACCTCACTCTGAGCCTATCACAACAGGTGAAATGGTCTTTGTAAATGGCTTTTCCTGAGACTTCTCTGGGCTGATGTGTTCAGTAAGATAAATTGTTTACAGCCATAAGGAGTTGCTCCTGAAACAGGAACCACCAGGTCCAAATGTCTGAGATACAGGCTATAGCAAAAATTAAATATAGACAGTTTTGAGCTGAGCACTTCTGAGTTCTGTGCTCTCTGCCTCTTAGAGGCATGTTATGAGGCAAATTTTTAATAGAAGTAATTTCCATTCTCTGAGTCCAGCTTAACACTTATTTTAGTACTCCAGCTATGGTATACACAGTGAGTGTTAGAAAATTATGGTCTTTCAACATTAGTCTCAAAGTGACCTGTTCACCCTGTCACATTATGGCATCTGCTGTTATTCCAGACTACCACTATTTTCTTATCCTTTTGACTTGTTGAAAAAATCTTAAAAAAGAGGCAAAACCCGAACTATACATGCAATTATTTCCACCGTGCTGAACAGGAGCACTAGGGATGTATTCTGAAACACTGCAGCAGACTGGCTGGCTATGCCTTGAGAAAACAGCTTTCTTCCCTTCTCATTTTCACAGCTGCAGTGTTAAGCAAAAAAGCAGTATGTCTGACGCTATCTTCCCACATTGGCTTGTTTTATATGTTGACTCCATCCTGTATGATTGTTTCTTTTAGCAGAAATCCAGGTTTCAGATTTTTTTTTTAATTGCTTTTCAAGTGGTCAGTTAGCAAATTAGTGTGAAGAATGCTGCATTAAAACCTATCCTGGGAATTTCTTGCCCCAAAAGGCAAAATACACAGACAAGGCAAAAAGAAGGGATGCTATCCTTGAGTTAGCAAAGACTGGCTCACAAAGGAACTGTGCACAGAGCAGCTGGCTTTCAGCTCTCCTGCTGTAGATGAGGAATCTTTGCTTGCTGTAGGGTAAGAAAAATAAGAATAATAGTAAGCAGAGGGTGTGTGTTATAGGAGGGGAATTAATATATGCAAGGCATGCCCATTTGGCATTACTCTGACTTATTGCTTAAGATGCTGTAGGAAACAAGACATGGAGTGGAAGCTGGGGAAAAAGGAGCATGACGTCTTTTCTCCTCTCTCCTAATTGTTGAACCCTCCCTTTTCAAGTCTTGTGACGCACAGTGTAGAGGAGCAGTGATGCTGAAGCTGACTTCTGGTTGAAATGTGGCTGCAGAGCAGTGGTACTGCTGACAAGGCTGGCTGGCAGAAAAGGAAGGAAAATCTGAGCACCCTTGAAAAAGGAGGAAGATCATAGAATCCTTTAGGTTGGAAAAGAGCTTTAAGATCATTGAGTCCAACCATTAACCTAGCCCTGCCAAGTCCACCACTAAACCATGTCCCTAAGCGCCACATCTTTTAAATGCCTCCAGTGATGGTGACTCAGCCACTTCCCTGGGCAGCCTGTTCCAATGCTTGGCAACACTCTTGGTGAAGAAATTTTTCCTAATATCCAATCTAAACCTCCCCTGGTGCAACTTAAGGCCATTTCTTGTCCTGTCACTTGTTACTTGAGAGAAGAGACTGACACCCACCTTGCTACAGCCTTCTGTCAGGCAGCTGTAAAAAGCGATATGGTCTCCCCTGAGCCTCCTCTTGTCCAGGCTTAAACACCCCCAGTTCCTTCAGCTGCTCCCCATCAGACTTGTGCTCCAGACCCTTCCCCAGCTCCGTTGCCCGTCTCTGGACACGCTCCAGCACCTCAGTGTCTGCCTTGCAGTGAGGGGCCCCCACCTGAACACAGGGTTCCAGGTGCGGCCTCACCGGTGCCGGGTACAGGGCGGCGATCACTGCCCTCGTCCTGCTGGCCACACTGCTTCTGACACCAGCCAGGACGCTGTTGGCCGCCTTGGCCACCTGGGCACACTGCTGGCTCATGCTCATGGCTGTCACCCAGCACCCCCAGGCCCTTTCCCGCCAGGCCCTTTCCAGCCGCTCTGCCCCAGCCTGTAGCGCTGTGTGGGGCTGGTGTGACCCAGGTGCAGGACCCGGCACTGAGCCCTGTTGAACCTCATGCAGTTGGCTGGGCCCATCCAGCCTGTCCAGGTCCCTCTGCAGAGCCCTCCTGCCCTCAAGCAGATCAACGCTCCCACCCAGCTTGTGTCATCTGCAAACTTAGTGAGGGTATGCTTGATCCATTTGTCCAGATCATGGATAAAGATATTAAACAGGACTGGCCCCAGTACTGAGCTCTGGGGAACACGGCCTGTGACCAGCTGCGGTCAGAAGCAGCGGCCCTGCGGCTGGCTCCCCAGTGCTTGCTGCAGGGTGCTTCTTGCTTGAGCTCAGCTGGCTCTGATGCCTCTGCTGCTGGCTGCAAAAATGGTGTTTGGTGAGAGAGAGATCTTGCTTTTTGCTGCCTGTTTTATGCAGTGGTCTTGCCGTGTTGTGCAGGGCCCGCAGGGGCTGTGGCGCGTGTGCAGCCATGGGCCCTGCTGCCAGTCGCCCAGTTGTGCCTGTGCCATGCAAGTTGCCTGGGCAGGGCCTGGCAGCCAGGACCTGTCCTACCCCTCAGCCCCAGACATCCCCCTGGGGACAGACCGAGGCCAGGCGGGGATGTGGGCCTGGCTCAGCAGGGCCATGGCCAGGCAGGGCTGTGGGGAGCTGGAGCCCTGCTCTGCTATGGTGTCACTGGGGCAGGGGCTGACATGGGGTCTGGGCTGTGGGGGAGCCCTGGGCGGCCAGGCCTCTGGGGCCCCAGCACTCAAGTGAGTATGGCTTCTGGGACTGGCTTGCCTGCGAGTGGAGTTTGCTTTAGGATACGTTCTTATAAAAGCCTTTAGTCCCGGGTGTTTTTTAAGGCTGTCAGGCAGATGTGGGAAGTTTGGCCTTGTGGGGAGAGCTCCAGGTCTGGAGCAGGCAGTAATGCAGGGCTGTGCGGTGTGTTAAGGTGCGTGCCTGAGACTGAGCGTTTGAAGATGTCGGTGCAGACCCAGCTGTGTTATCATAACCAGAGTGGCCAGATGGACCCTGATGAGGAGGTGTCCGTCACGCCATTAATTTAGTTTTTATGTAAAGACTGCTTTTCTGAAGCACCTTTGTTCAGCTGTGAAACACACTTAAATGTCAGTTTCTGGAACGATGTTTCTTATCTTAATTTCCTCATATCTCAACAGTGTGATATGCTGAAAGATTCTGCTTGCTGCAGACTCTCAGTGCTGAGGATGAAATAGCTGTGCAAGGGAGAGGAGGGGGCAGGGTAAGCCCGGAGCCCATGGATGCTGTCTGGAGGGAATGCAGTCCTGTTGGGAACTGGGGGCTGGCCGCAGGTGTTAAAAGGAGGAAAGATGGTAAGAGCCCAAGTACTATTTCTGATCCAGCAGTCCTCCAAAAATCGGCCATGCAACCCATTCCTAGCACTTTGTAATGGAAGAGCAGTGGCAGGTAGCACATGACACAAGGAAGTACAGAAGCTGATGATTTTTCCAGATTTATCTTAATAACATTCAGAGTACTGCCTGACCTGCAAAGATTCTTGTAGGTAAGGGAAAAAGGATTGAACTTGTTGGATAACAGTTTCTTTGCAGCAATGTAAGCCAGTGTTGGCTACTGCTGTGTTAATAATGCCTGAAAGAAAACTATCGGCAGGCTAATGGCAGCTTTGAAAACAGAAACTTATCGTGCTCCATCCTATTCATATCCAAAGAGATGAATATTTCCAATCCTAATGACCCATTTAACTGCCAGTATTAAGCATGCATCTCAAGAAAAATTATAGGCAATTAAAAAGGAAGAAGCTTGTTAATGTGACATTGAGACTGTGCGATTGAGGACAGTCAAGCAACTAGAAGACAGATTTTTCAAAACTGAGGTTAGTTTTAATTTGGCTCTTACAGAATTTTATTCTTCCCGTTTCCCAGATAAATATTTACGTTGCTTTAATTCTGAAGCACAGTCTGAAGTGATCAAAGGTTAACAAACAAAGCTTGAGAACTAAGGGCTAGCTAAGTATTTCCTCCACATCAGAGATGGAAATGATCACTTTATGACTTGCCCAATGTCACACACGTACTTACTGGTAAGATCCTACTGTAAGGTTGTTGGACTCATTCATCTAGTTTAATTGCAGGACTACCTTCATTCACTGTCTAAAATTTCTGTTTCCTAAATATGGAGCTTTCACTCCTTTCAAGAACACACTTCCTTGTGAATCATAAACTTCTGCAAGCCCTGGGTAGCAGTCTTGTACGATCGACTTCAGTGTTCAATTGGCATGTTTCCTCTGTGCGCAAGATAGACTTGCACGCAAACCACAGGCAGATGCAGAGCAGGTGGGCTAACCTGGGCTCCCAGGCCTGGTGCACTGTTAAGCAGCATGGAGCACTGTGTATCTAGGCACTTCAGTTCCGTATGCCTGTTGCTAGGACTGCTGGTGTCTTATTCCCATCGTTTTTTTGCTGTAGTAAACTGAGCTGCTCTTTATTTCCCAGTGAATTGTGGGAACTTGTCTGTGCTTGGGGCATGTTTTGAGGGGGAAGGGAGGAAGATATTGTGGGAAAGCATCAAGTGACTGAAATTGCTTTAGGGCTGTAATCAAAGGGCTATAATCATCAAAAGATGGAAGAGTACCAGCCCACAAGTAAGCAGCAGTGGGGTTTTTGCCTGTAGCTCCAAATAGGGCAGGGTAGCTGGGAGCGGAGTGCTGAGCGCACGGTGGGCTATTTCTGTGGGTAGGAGCTCGTTGGGACCAACGCATGAGTAAAGGCCAAAGCTGACTTGCTATAAAACAAAGTGTTAAAAGAAGGCCAGAGCAGTTTCTTATGAATAAAAAATAGTCAAAGACAGATACCATTGCCTTGGCTGCTAGGGCAATATGAAGATGCTTTGATGTAAAACTTTGGCCCAGTGCTTGGAACAACTCCTATCACCTGAGCCAGACTGCTGGGTTGAATGTGTATATAACAAGCCACCAAGCTGTGCTTATCAAGGGATGACTAATTTTTAACTGCAATTTTAACTTACCCTCACTTATTCCTCTGTGTATTTGGAATCTTCCTTGTAGAGTGGAAGCTCAAGCAGCTGTTATTTGGCCTTTGCTTCTATCTGAAGTATTTCAGGACTTCATATGAATATTCCCAGTTGGAGTACATACATCCTGGATTCTCTTACATTTTAACAAGTAGCTCCTTTTTCTCCACTTGCATTTTTTCTTTGTAAAGAACACCACCACAGAGGAACTTGAAAATTCACCTGCTTTTCTTACTGTCTTTGCATAAAGTAGTCATCCAGAGCTACATCTGAAACCACAGCAGGAAATGAGTTCTGGTCTGTGTAGAAATAAGGTGAAATTGCTGTCCTAATTTTTCTAATTAAGTACATAATTATTTAATCTCTTTGGATTGGAAAATGGTGTTGCAAGTCTGTGTATTTTAGTTTCAAATATTTTTGTGTTAAAGTGTCTTATGACTTGGCTTGTCTTTATTTGGTGGTAGATGCCAAAGGCATTATATGAAGTATCTTCAGCATTTTTAAAGTGGAATACATGTAAAAGTACTCTTGGAACAGCTCATCTCCTGCTTGCAGCTGTAGGTAGTGGGGATTTTAAACAAAGGAATATTGGGTACATTTGATTTTAGTGAGTGGCAATGGATTCTACCACCTTCTCTTAACTCGCTCTTCCGTAGGCCCGTTAAAAAGGTTGGGTTAGACTCTTTCCTGGTCATAAAATGCTCCCTGGATGCCTATATTGTGCTGTGCTGAAATTACTAGGTAATGGCTGCTGCACCCATTCCATATTCAGTAGACTTTATCCTGTGTACTCCTGTTACGGAAGGTAGCAATGCTTATTGCGAATGTAGGATTTATTAGTGTCCTGACTCCAGTGCTTGGCACTCTTTGTGCAGAACTGGACCCTTTGTGCGTTATCTAAGCTGTCTGCCTGTGGGAGGAATATGGGTACCGTGTCCTTTACATGTACATTCTACAAGCTGTGAAGATGGGTTTGAGGGAGTTGCTCCATCTTCTTTCTTCCAAACCATCTGCATTTGGAAGAATTTGAGGAGGATTGAAAGTAGCTGTTTGGTAGCTTTGGGCAATAATGAGAAAATGGGGTCCTCAAACACAGCCCAGATGTTAGAAATATCTCAACATTTTCCTCTTCTTGATTTTCAGAAAACAGTTCTCCCTCCCCAATCCTTTTTGTTGTCTTTGAGCCAGCAGATGGAGACTTCTTAAATGGCCCAAGCTTTCCAAGCCCTCTGTCACAGGAGGGAGTCAGACACCTCTTAAGCTGTTGCCCTGACAGTGATGTTCAGTAAACAGGGATGTGCAGGGGTGGAAAGTGTGGTTGCTGCTGTTCCTGGAGGAATGTGTAATGTCTAACCGTGTCATCCTGAAGGTGGTGAGGTGAACTTTAAACTCTGCTTTCACTGTCAATTTGAACAATGAAGAGGGCTAGCACCAAGTGAAAGCTGGTGGGAAGGAGCTGGTGATACCACTTGTGCTGATTGGTATGACCCTGTGCCAGCTAGTGCTGCTTCTGAGCTAGGCTGAGAATGCTTTGGCTTGGTTTTCTGGAGCAAAGTTTGCCTTTGGAGGTTGTATGTGTGTGCAGCCCCGTTCCCCTTAGCTGGAGGAAAAAAAATCTATTCAGGAGGTTGGATTCAGGCCAATTACTACATGAGAAAATTCTCATGCTGCTCCTGTATTTTGGCATGCTCACTCTCCCTGACCAGCTCTTGGGAAAGCACTAGTGTTTCTTTAGTGTTTGAGGGTGTTGGGCTACTCATCCAAACTTTTAATTTGAAACTGGGTTTTCTATTATTAGCTGTGGCCTGAAGTAATTTTCAGAATCCACCTGTCACTTTGATTATACTCTTTCCTTGTTTTGTTTACTTGTTCATTGATAAGAGAAAATATTAAAGAAATGTTCATCCCTTGCAGCTTGTGGCTAATGTGGCATGCTAGCATGTTTTAGAATGTCTAAAAAGAGTTTTAAAGACATCTGGTAGTGTAGGTCGGACAAAGACAATTGCATGCAATTGCTGATGCTTCATGGGGAGTTCTTTAAAAGTCAGGCTTTTAATTTGTGGGGCAAGAAAGAGGTTTTGGGGCTACCTGAGCACTGATGTACCACTACCAATTTTAAGAGGTCCTCTTCCACTCAGCTCTGCTGAGCTAGTGCTAGAAGGTACTTAAAAGCTGAGCAGCATCAGGTTATTTTTATGGGCATAAACACTTTTTCCAAGCTCAGAACTGCTTCTCTGGTCAATACCAGTTTACTCTGCCACTGACTGAAAAAGGTTAGTTGTATTTTAAAGGCACTGAGTATATTTGTTTCCATTATTAAGCTAAAATGGCAAGTTAAAAGTGTATAGTAGAAAAAAATGTGTCTTCTGCCATGCTAACTCTTCTAATAATAGCTTGAAATTGGCCAGAGGAATAATGATATCATAGCATGATGATAACTATATAATCTAGCTGCCTTTTTCACAAAACTTGAGACCCTGAGTATCTTCACTGAAGGGAAGATCTTCGTCCTTTATTAGATGGCAATGAATCCACACAGGTAAGTTGTTACAGCTTCCTGTATATTCTTAATACGGGAAGAGCTTTATCTGGGCACTTGAGAACCACAACATGAATTACAGGAAACCCATGCTTCCTTAGCTCTGGTGCTCCCGAGGCCATGCTGTTGTTTCTGCTCTGTGTTAAGAGCAGACATAAGGAATCCAGCCACAAATGTGGTACATAACCCTCTTCTGAGTAGCTCCTATGTTGGTATCTGACAGACCAGACATAATCTGCTACTCATAGCAGATCAGAGTTCCATTTTTATTTTTTTTATATATTTTTGTTTTGTTTCTGGGAGACTATGTTCACTTTAAAGTGGACATTGTCTGAAAGAAAATTACCTGTTAGTAACAAGTTAGACTTTGATGTGAGACTTATTTTCAGGCTACTAGTCATCCCCTGAACCTACTTTGATGTGCCTTTTCATTGGCAAAGGGAGTCATTGTTCTTGTGTGCCACAGTGCAAAATAGCAAACAAAAGAACAAAACAACCCACCTCAAAATACCTGCCTAGACCCCAGTGGTCCTGTATGTTACCCTGGGAGCTAGGTGAACACTTGTTCCATCTACAATAAGTCCTTGGAAATAAACTCTTTTGGGATGCATTAGATGCAGTTTGTGCTGAAAACTATTTTGATGACTGAAATCTTTTAAAGCAGGGAAACAAGAGAAATATGAGACAGGGGCAGCATGGAGCTTCCTCTCTTCTCCCCCTTCTCCCCCTCCCTCCTTGGGGAAGGAAAGGGTGTGCCTGACTTTGATCTTACTCCCTTCCTTCCACCTGCTTCTGCATGCACGTTCATGCAGTTTCATGTCTGAAAACTTGATGATCATCTCTGGTGTTCGTGGAATATCTCCCATTGGGAAGATCTGTAGGTGGAAACAAACAGGCCTGTGAGTATCTGGAAGAGCAAAGATTATAGGAGTCTTCCTCATGAAGATGTTTGTGTCCAGGCTGATCTCTGAAGACCTCAAATCTTAGACTTTGAATGTTTGTAAGAAAAGTATCCAGTTATATTTTTAACTTGATTTTTTAGTCCAGTATTATACTTTGAATTCAGAGTTCCTTTGAACTGGTTTTTCTGTGTTACGCATAAACTAGCACACAACTGATTCTTTAAAGATGTGCAGGAGTACTTCTAGATTCCTCTTGATGGCATCAGTCTTGTACTGTGACTGTGAGGGCCCTCGATAGGGTTTCTGTTTGCAGAAAGTGTGTGATTACTTATGGCTATCATTATGTCCCTAGAACAGAAATAGGCTGCTGAAGGTATTTGGTTTATATGCAGGTGTTTTGCAGGCCTGGGTCATCTGAGAAGAAGCTTCACTGAAGGACTTTATTTTGGATTCCTTGGAGTTAATTCCTTATCTATGCCCTATGGGATAATGATATGTTTCTTATACATACTTCACTGCCACCCAAAGACTCTGGATTTGAATGTGTATGCTAAGTACACTGTGTCAGTAAGAGCACTGCTTTCATTTACATACCATTTTATTTTAAGTTGTAATGTTTAACTGCTTGAAACTTCTTCTGCATTTTCAGTCTTATCTTTGATTTCAAAGGTGGAATAATGTGAATGCAAAATAGTCAGCTCTTTGACTAAGGTGTGCTAATGAGAAAAACCTAATTAGGTTTAAGAACTGGAGCAGAAAAGATGCTCAGATTGTCTTTTAGTGGTATCTGAAAGTAGAAAATAATTTTCTACAGAAAAGACTACTGTACTATATTGAGTAAATTAATTAAAATCTCTCCAAGTTGCATGTTTAGGCATGTTGAGGAAGGCTAGGGTTTGTTTGGGTTTTTTGGCACTGAAATTAACATCTGTTGAGTGGTCAAAGTAGCCAGCTGGTAGCGCCCATCTTTAGAACTTTTGATGTGCTTCATTTGATCTGGTAGTAAAAAGTTTAGTCTTAAAATACAGTGTAGCAGATGGGAAAACTAAATTACATTAATTGTGATTTGAAACATGTCTCTTTTGGCAAAGCAGTGTGAGTAATATGATCAGCCAGACTTCAAGACAGTCTGTCCTTAGTTGCATCTCCTGACTCAACCTTTACCAAGGTACACTGGCTAACTTTACCAGGATCTGAAGGGCATTTGCTCCACATCTTCTGGACTAGGATAACACTGTATGTTGCTTTCAGGATCAAAAATAGCAGCAGTGAACTTAGCTACTCCCGTAACAGGAGCATACAGGTTTTCTATGCAGTTATATGAGAGATACCATTAGTAAGATTTATCTGCTGTGAGACAGACCTCTAAGCTATAATTGCTTGATGCTCCTTTTATCGTCTTCTGTTGTTTACTGTAGATGGATGGTAGACATAGCCAGGTGAGAAAAATCCCAACTTGTGAGTCCTGGATCTTGGTTAAAAAAAAAGTAATTTTTGTAGCTTTGCTTTAAAATATTGCCCAACACAAATGATTTTGATCAGATGAAGGTCTCATTCAGAAAGATGGCTGCTCTTCAGTTAGGTATGACTGCTTACATACTAAGTGGCTTCTTGTGCATGAATTTTTGTTGTCATGTGATCAACATGTTTGTTTGAAAGCAGGGAAGATGAAGACAGGAGAATGTTAATCTTTAAAGTGTTTCCAAAATGTAAGACAGTGGAAGGAAAGTGAAACACAGGAATAAGTAGCTGAAGTGTGAGTCCAGGTAAATTCTTTGAATGGTTCCTTGAAAGTCTGCCAGAGGCTAGAAACTAGCCAATGTTGTCCAGAAGGAGGAAATCCATACTGTTACATCCTCACCTGGTGCTTGCTCGAGCTGGTCTGTCTCCTTGCTGTAAATATTGTCTGAGTTCAGGATACAGAAATTTTGAGCCCATACTACACAAATCATGTTATAATTTAGACAAACAAAGTTGATCTGTCTCTTGACTCCTTAATTTCTCTTGTTAGCAGCTTCTGAATAATGCCAGCAAACTTATGATTAAAACTACTTTGGCAACTGTGGCAGGAGATTTTTCAAGACCAAGTAACTTAAGATTAGAGCCCTACTGTGATAAGCGCTTAGTTGCAAACACAAATGAGAGAGAGTACTGCCTGAAAAATGTGGGTGCTGAGGTGTCTGGTGATGGTGAACTGTAATGCACCCAAGTGAGTTGGTGTAGGATCCATCCAAAAGCTGTTGGTAGTCCAAAGCTCTCATCTGAGGTGGCTAGCCCCAAAGTAGCATGCTAAAGATTAGGGCTATTTTGGACCCTGAAAAGATTCTGGGTGGCAGAAGGCTTAACTGATTTTGGTTGTGAACACAGAGGTGGCTTTCTAGAGGGACACTTCAGGAACTCGCCTTTCATGATTTTGCAGAGACAGGGGCATCAGCTCACTGGACACCTTCTCAAGACTCTAGTAAAGGGAGACTTAAGATTACTGTAAATCTAAATGTTACATTGCAAAGAAATGTGTTTTGGGGCCTGAAAGGCACAATTAAGCTTCTAGCCTCTCTTCATGGGGGTTTATGGAGAACTGGGCTCAAAACATTAAAATCCTAAGCAAACTTTAGCTACTGTAGCCAGATGTAGTGCTAAAGCAGAAGGCACATCTTGTGCTTAGCTGCGATATGGCCAGGGAGCAGTACACATAGGCATCACCTGGGTTCCTTATGGCCCTGGGAACAAAACATGCTGGTATTGTGATAGTCAATATGATACCCTAAGTAGGTGGGAGTGAAGCCTATGGATGTAGATGCATGAGCTTTTAGTGGTCAAAGTTTGCCTTAAAATATGATAAAACTTCACTTGTACTTTATGCTAAGAAAACACATTAATTATTTGGTTTGCTCTGTTTTAAGATGTCGGTCAGTTGTACTAGAGACTAATAACAAGTTAGTTGTTCTTAGTCTCCTGGTGTAGAGGTTAAGCTGCTTTTATTTGGGAAAGCATAACTTCCCATCTTTGGGTAAACTCCAACGTGCCTTGCTTGGCAACTATAGAAATACCAGTCTCCTTATTCGATGATTCATTTCAGAAGTGCTCTGTGAAGCCCCAAGGCTGCATGTATGTCATGTTTTTCTGGCAGAGTTTTCTGCAGCTGGGATTAGGGCTGTAATAATGGTGCTCTGCTATAATACGGCATGGTGTGCTTTTCCTGGGGTGAAGCACAGAAGTTAAACTATACCACCCGAGGGCCTTGAAGGAAAGCCTGCTGTCATGGGAGGTGTTAGGGGAGCCAGAGGTGTGTTTTTGTCAGAATACAAATGCTTGTCTCTGGAGATGCCTGAGAATCAAGGGCCCTACATGAATGTCTCTTGGTGAACAAGCAGAGAGGCTACTGTAGCAGCAAGAGGTGGATTTTAGCAAAAGGAAACAAGATGTAGCTCTACGCCCTGCCAGAACCTTCTCCTCTAATGTGGCATAGCTTGTGCTGTTTGCTGAACCAGACTTCAGCTCTGCTTGGTTATTTGTTCAGAGCACCTGTCTTTGTTGTGAGGATCAAAGTACCTCACACGTACCTCCAGATAGTAAAGTGTCTGAGATTGTTTCAGAGTTTAAGTGTGACAACAACTTTTTTTTAGTGAAGAGCAGAAATTATTTTGAAATTTGACTTGTTAACAGATTCATTCTTTTAAGTAAGAGTTATGCTGTGCTGGTTTCCCTCCTTAGAGTTCAAAGGCTGAGGAGTTAATACTCTACTTCGATCCTAGCTCTCCTGACTTAAGTGCTACACTTATTTTTTTATTATTTTTTGAAGATGCAAAACAGCTGGTTTCACAAATCAGTGGTTTCTTAGTGTAGTACAGATGATACTGGCTATTCTCACATTTTTGCACCTTTTAATGAACTTGAGCATCTTTTAGCACGGGGCCTGGCATGCTCTAAACTTCAGGATTGGAGCCTTGGGAAAGTTATTAGCTTAAAAACTTGATTCTTTTGATGCTGGCTTTTCTAAGAGGAGGAACTGCACTGAGGTTGCTGAGACTTAGCTAAAAAATTTTGGAACTGGCAGAGAGCTGTTTTGTGTCTCTTCATAATAGCTGGCCCTGACAGTTTAACAGAGCTTATTGACCATCTGCTTTGTCTAGTTTGCCACATGGCAGAGTAACAGCTAAGCCAAAATACTGGCTACACAGTGTATTAATTAAACAACTTGCTTGTGAACACTATCAAGATACTAAATTGATTGATGTTGTACATTGAACTTGAAGTGTTTTGTCCTTTCTTTTGCTGTGGGTGCTGGATATTGAGCCAAAGAACGTAAGATAGGTGATGAGAAAGGAGCTGTTTGACTGTACGTTGGAGTCCCTGTTTGTTTCCTTGCCCTCTGTCTTCTGTTACCCATTCTCAACAGATGGGACACGGAGTATATTACAGTCTTGTTCCCCTGCTGCTACTTCTGACTGCTGCTCTTTGCCTCTCACAAAGCTGGCAAAAGCAACAGCTGTTTCATAATTTCTCTGTTTGAAGGGAGAAACATAGCAAGGGGAGGGGGGAGTAACTGAAAGAGTGGTCATCTTGCTTACAAAGGGCTAGAGAGAAACTTTCTTGTCTCTTTTTCAAGAGCCACTATCTCTTCTGAGGACAGATTTCATGTTCTTCAGTGTTAATGTTCCTGGAAATACAATGAGTCTTTCTCCAAGGTGAGAGCAGAAGCTGAGAGCTTTAAGCAAATAGCAATGGTTATGTCTGCGTATCTCTAGCTGGAGGAACCAGACTGTGGGCTGCTTGTTAGTGTGACTAATTCTGCTCAAAGGCACAGCCCCCTGGGAAAGCAGTTTTTAAATCCAGACTGTGCAGGTGGCAGAGTCATATAACATGTTCTCTGAAAGGGATGTGGCAAGACTTTGGCAATATCCAACAACTGTCTGCTTGATCAAGGGATGTGCTGTAGGTAGCATCTCTGCAGCTAGAAGCTGAATCCTGTTGAGCTTGTTATGATGAACAGATGGCACGTTAATATGCTCTGCAGTGCTATGGCAGGCCATGCTTCTTTCAAGGCCCTGCTACCTATACTTTCATTGCA
This sequence comes from Falco cherrug, assembly GCF_023634085.1. Classification (NCBI taxonomy): domain Eukaryota; kingdom Metazoa; phylum Chordata; class Aves; order Falconiformes; family Falconidae; genus Falco; species Falco cherrug. The sequence continues at coordinate 45,394,467 of NC_073702.1, forward strand.
GAAATCTGTGTACAAGATTATTTTTCTTCTGGTAACTTTCTGTAACAACAGGTAATTGTTCATATGTATGTGTATGTAGGTGCATATTTGTGGTCTATTAACATGCTTCTGAAGGGTTAGTGTATATATATGTGTACACTATGTATATAGTATGCTGTTGGATGGTGTAACATGAAATACTGTTGCAATTTAGTATAACATCAACCTGAATGAAGCTACTGTTTGGCTGTATTTTTAATATACCTAAGTTGCTGGAAATGCTTTGCATACTAGGTAAGTAACTTCAGGAGAAAACTGAAAGACTGCTGTACTCATTTGGGTTCTGTCTGAAAAGCTGCATTAGCAGGGACTTTGTCTGCGGCTAACTACACACTGCCTTGTTTCGGCCTCTGGAAACTCAGTGCTAACCAGAAGCATCGCTCTGTTCCGGACTTCCAGAAGTTGCAGAGGATCTCTGATTTACATTAAAGTACTTTGGATCTCAGGTAGTCCTGGTGTGTTCTGTACTACAGAATCAAGAAGCTTATTTAAGAAATGAGATCTTGAGTATGCATGTGAGTTCTCTACTTTCTGGGGAGCTTTGTTATACCTCATAATTGAAGGTGGTGCCTTCCAGTATTTAAGGGATACTTGAGAAAATTACACTCCTCTTAAAATCTTCTTTGCCTCCCTGCCTTTTTTTTTTTTTTCCCCCTACTGTATTAATTAACGTACTTAACAAAAGAGTGATAGACTATTCTTAACTTGAAAATGTGAGAATTACAGCCTTTCCGCCAGGGCTCCAGCCCAGTAATGAAGTGCTAGGCTTGGTACGGATTTTAAAAAAATAGTCCTCTCCCAGAGCTGTATTTCAGTCATAGGAAACAGTTTAAGCAGTTGTTTTCTTTAACAAGTATATTGGGAGTTATGCTGCTAAGAAGTGGGGAAATAAAAAAATTAGTGTACATCTTTGGGGTTTTTTTCCTTTCAGTTCAGCCCAATTGCAATTTCTCTGTTCTTGATATTGCCAGTCTGTAAATTTACCTCATTTAAGGGCCCTCAGTCCTGGACTTGCTATGTGTGCATGCATCATCTTTCAGCTACGGTGATTTGTGAGGGCTAGCAGCTGTTGCATAAGCATCTGGAATTTTTACGGTTGTGCTGGAAAGTATTGCCTGTTTATGTATCTGAGGAGCAGAGGGACACCTCAGCACTTTGCCCTTATTCTGTTCTGGGCTTGCCAACACTGTCACGATCATGTAGCCCACCACAAGTTTTCATTATCCAATGAAAAGGTCTGCCACATGTTTGCTGCCAGCAAAATAACATGTCCTGGAAGATCATGGGCTCTGTAGCATTTAAAAAGTAAATCTGTGAGGAAATTAGGCGCTTCAGAACGACTTTGGATTTTTTACTTTTATACCAAACCAAAACATCAAATATCTTGCTTTTTGTTATACTTTCTTCCTTCAGTATGCCTTAAATGACTCTTCAGGCTATGGTTATGGAACCACAAAGCTTTTATTCCTTTAAAAAAAAAAATCCATATCATCCATAACTCTTAATTCTTTTGGAATGCCTCTGGGAAGAGAAATACACATTTGTCTTCATCCTGTGACTGTTTCCAACAATGCAGATGATTAGAGAACACTGACAAGTCCTGACTTTGCATGTTTGTGTCTCTGAAAAATAGAAATATTTTAACATATATTTGATATCTGCTTAAAGATAAATAGTGATGTTGAAGCAGGAGGGAGAACAAATTTTAGGCTGACCACAGTAAAGTGAGAATTCAGTTGAAAAAGTGCACTGTTTAAGGATCCTGGGAGCTGGAATGGGAGGTCTTGATGCTGAAGACTACCTTGGAAGGCAATTAGGCTGGTAGCTGTTCTTAAAACAGTTGTTGCAGATCATCTGCAGACTCTGTCAAATGATACTTGCTCAGTTTGCATTTTCAAGATGGCAACACCATTTATAAGGTTGGCTGGCTGTTTAGAGTGCAATTCCTTGGCAGTGACTGGTGTAGGTTTGCTTCTCTTGGGATAGGCAAACATGCCCATAGGGATGAAGGGGCCTTCATAATGAAATAGCTAGAAGAATGCAGGAGAAGTTGGGACTCAAAAGGGTTTGCTGGAAGCTTTTCTTTTAGTGGTGCTTTGGACGACTTTGCAATGAACTCTTCTTGCAGTCAGTGCTTTGGTTGCAAGGATGTGCTCTTAATGTGGAAAATAGTGCCTCCTTACAACCTGTTTTTCAGAGACACTCAGGAAAAAGTGAATGTGTATACTTGAAACTAAATGAACGAGAAGACATCTTTGCTAGACTTTATAGAGCTTTTAAATGGAGGCATCCTGAAATGAAGGCTAAAGCCCAAATTCCTTTCAAATGTGCTACATTTGGATATAATAAAAGGATTTTGGAAAAAAAGAGCAAGCTAAAACTTAGTGGCAATTAGATGTTAACTCAAATGGGATGAGATGATATATAGGACCTGTGAGGATATATGTCAGGTAGTGAAATGGTGCTTTTGCAAGTGTGAAGAAGGGGTGATGCTGCAAGACAGAAATCCTGGTTAACAAACTAAATGGGAGGACAATGCTTGAATGCAAGAAAGAGAACTGAATGCTTCCATTGAAAAATCCCATTTTGAAAGGAATTGATATGCCCGTACCAATGGCAGAGGATATAGTCTGAGCTTTATGTTCAACTTCTACCTTTCAGCGCTTACTCGTTTGCTCTATCTTCCATTGATACAAACTTTGCAGATGAGATATTTATTAAATTGTCAAGTGATAGAGGAGTGGAGCTTTCATTGTTCACTTCTTACTGGCTTGTGCTATTTTGTCTGTAGAGAAATGTTGAGAAAAGATGCCTTTTTCTACCTTAGGAGCTGCATCTGCCTTGGCATCATGATGACTTTTTCCTCATAGACTAGGCAAGGATTTCCCAGCAAGGAGATGAAAGCACAAAGAGGTATTCTGCCTGTTCAAGAGAAGTGGCCGTGGTTTTGTTGTACTGGGCAGCTGCATAGGTGTAACATTTAAAACTATCTGATTTTTGAGGGCTGTCATAATTCTTCTGAAGTTATAAAATACCCATATGGTAAAATAAAGAGTAAATAAGCTGTATCTGACTCTCAACTTCCATTTCCCAAATGAACCAATGGAATTATTTAAATGAATGATGGGGCCACAAACCAAACCAAGCAAGGCTTGCCAAACTGTGCTTTTTGGCCAGCATGAGATTCCTGGAAGCTGTTCTGTTCCAAGTCAGAGCCTATTTTGGTTTCTCACTGTTGGATGCTTTATGGCAGGAGATCTGAGCAAGTGCTTCCTAAACAGCTGCTCATACAAGAACTACTGTGTATGGACAGACCAGAGTCGGCACTGCAAGTGTGTGACCTCTGACTAGTGTTTCAGTCACCCATTCAAGCAACAGATAAATACCAAACTAAAAATAGCAACTTGAGGGCCCAGGATAAATATTTTCAGTCACCTACATTATAGACAGTTTTGAAAACTTGTTAATACATAGAATACCAAGAAATTAATTTGCTAAAAAAAAAATAGCCCCCAAAACCTAAGTAGTGTGTATATACATTTTTTTTTACTTTTATGAAAGCCCATTTAGTAGCCAATTAGAGGAAAAGTTACTCCTGTTGATTCTTTGCAAATTACTTCCTTAGCACTCATATAATTACATTAAAAAAAAAAAAAAGCTGAGAGGAAAAAAATACTTGAGCAGAAGTAGAGAGAAGAAAAGTAAAAGGATCTGTTATATTTATTGGCCAAGGTGTCTGCACAAGCCTCCAGTGCTGTTCATGGAGTTGAAGGCTGCATCCACACGTAAAGAGTTACCTCCCTGCTGCTAAGGGGACAATGCAGCCAGTGAAACGTGGCAGTCAGCCCGTGCTGGCTCTAAGGGTGTCTAAGTAAAAAGGCATGGCCTTCTGAAAGTGCACAGAAAGTCTTCCTTCCAGCCAAGAAAACCTGATGGGTGTGTTGGTGACCAACAGTAGGCAGTGTGTCTGCTAGACAAGCCCAGTCTCAACTGAGTTGGCAGAGTTTGAAGTGCAATAAAACTTCAGTTTAGCTCTCCTAATACGTTATTCTTTCAATAGCAGCTTTGTGGCCCTGCTAGCAAGCAGAGCAGAGAACTGTGGAGAGGACCAAGGTTTCCTCTTCTGCAGAGAGTTTTAGAGCATCTGACTGAGGTCACCATTGCATTCTCATATGGTCTATATCAGGGGTCCTCAAACTACGGCCCGCGGGCCGGATACGGCCCCCCAGGGTCCTCAATCCAGCCCCCGGTATTTACAGAACCCCCCCTGCCCCCCCCTCGTTGGGGGGGAAACCAAGCAGCCGCAGATGACCTCCTGCCACTTTATCCATGCGCCGGCCCCCTGTTTAAAAAGTTTGAGGACCCCTGGTCTATATAAACACAGAGGCATCTCTTAACAGTAGTGGTCACACTGTGGAAGTATACAGTGAATTTTAATGGCTGATCAGCCTTTACTGATTAAAGAGAGCCCCAGGCCTCCACCTGACAATCCCATTACCATCCCTCTTGAGTGTAGGTAGGCCAGAATCTACATTGAAACAGCACATGGAAATTCTGATACTCTGTCTACTGCAAGCTACTAACATTATAAAGTGCTAGCTTAAAGTATGCATGTCAATATTTTTGCAACTACTTTCTCTTTTGTTGTAAGCTAAGTGGTACTGTGTTTTATTTGAAACCTTGTGTTGGTGTAATCATGTGGCACTATGGTGGTTTAGATGTGTATCTAAATGAAGTATCTGATGCTGCATATACTATATATATATATGCTATAATATTGTATCTAGATGTAGTATCTGTCTGCAGTGCAGAAGAACACTGTTAAGAAAGCATTCCAGATTTTCTGTTGCTCTAATTCCAAAAACCTGTAGTTACATAGCCTATATATATTGTTGTCCTCTGAAATAAGCCTTGGCTCCCCTTCCCTGAGTAACTTCAGTGAATGGTTTGGCAGTATCTGTACCTGTTTCACTGTGCTTTGACTTAACCTTCCTTTCCCTTCTTCCAGCTGACTTTTGACACAGCTGGCTGTCTTACTTTTCCCGCACCCCTTAAACAGGGTAAAGCATCATCCATGTTAACCCTGTTCTGGTGCAGGACCTAAGCAGCTGACTTAAACAGCATTTGGGCAGCCTGTAGCTGTAAGGAGTTTGTCCAGAGGAAACTATGATGTGTTGCCATCATCTTTCTGCCCTCTTGCCTTCTGACTGAAGGAAAGGTAAAACTGCAGTGGCATCTGCAAAGACAGCAGCTGCCTCTGTCTTGAGTGTCAATGCAGACAGGCTTGCTTCCTCGGGAGGGTGAAGATATTCAGGGAAGCTGGGTGGGGACCCGTGCTCTGGAGGTGGAGGTCCTTTCCCTATCCTCTTTCACAAAGGCTTGCCCATAAAGGGAGCTTTCAGAGGAACTGCATTGAGGGGTGATGTTCTCATCTCTCCCCATAACCCTGATCACTCCATGCTGACGGAGGCCCCCCAACTGAAGTAAGGGCACAACAGAGTTGCTTCTTTCTGTATCACCAAAGTGCTGGGATTGTGCTGTTGCTATTTTGGTGTACTTGCACACTATTTTATAATAAAATTTGGCCTGCCTTTGCTGCTTTAGGGGCACTAACTCTTTGAATGGAACTTGTAGTTGGAATAGCATCTGTCCATTTCATCTGCTCTACAGTTGCTTGAGAGCCAAGAGGAGAGGCTGATCTGTGGCAATGCCAGCTTGAAACAAACAACAATGGTTTTACTGAGGGAAGAGAAAGAGCCAGCTTGGGTAATGAGATGGAAGAACTTGGCTTGAGTGGGTGCTCCTCCCCTGCTTATTGAAAATATAACTTGTTGTCAATTGCTTTAATGAGGTTCATAACTAGAATTTTAAGTGTTTTGTGTGTGCTGTATTGTCATTGTCCTGTTAGTATATTTTAATTTCCATTTGAATTCTGAAGCTGGAGCTGTGCCAAACTCCTGGCACATATGTGGACATTAAGATGCCCTTATACTTAAGAGATTCCCAGAAGTGGTTTTAAATTTGTTTTACACTGTGCTTTTTCTTTATAGTTGTTTCTAAGTAAGGAAGTTTGAACTGTTCTTGGCTATTGATAGGTAACACTAATGTACAAGATTAGTGTTCCAGTTTGCTTGAGATGATATCCTTATACAGGGATTGTCCTGCCTGACATTATTCTGCCTTGAATCCCTTCCTCCCACCACCTAAAACCAAATCCCCAAACCTGTGATCCTCATGATTTATGCTTTCCAGGCAGCTTGCAAGAGTACTGGTTGACAAGTTATGTTGTCAGGTAATGTAACTCACAGAGGGAGCATGACTCTGTTGTTTGACTAATCACTTTACATTTTAAAAATCTCTAAATGTGTCATTGTGGAGGCTGATTAAATCCAAACTTTGCATCCCTCCCTTGCCTTGTAAGGGACATATTGCTCAAACTGGTCTGCCACCTGTATAACAGAAAACGATAATGGTGATGGTAGTGGGTATGGAGGAGGCCAAGCTACTTAAAGGCTGCCCTTACAGTTGAGCTGTGTGTCTCTGGCTAACTTTGCCCCTTTTCATATTCATCAGAAAAAACAAGTGATCCTGAATATTCAAAACTCGTAGAAGTCCCAGCCATTAAGAAGGCATTCTCACAGGATCCCTCTCCTCTGTCTGGTTTTTGTGTTTTGGCCAGGGAAACCATTTGCTTCAGATGCACCATGGGCTAATGTTTTTTTTAACTAAGGTTAACTTTAAGACATCTTATCAAGCCTCTAAAAAAGACCTGTATTTTTCACCAAAATGCTTGCAAATGGTTTATATGAAATATGAGTAAAAGCCCTTCTCACCCCTAGTCTCACTTTCCCTTTGACTCCATTTTGCTGTCTACTGGAGAGCATACTCTAGTTTGTTCATCTAGATGAGTGTGTTAGACCAACAGGTTACCATCACCTTGTGACAGTAGAGATTTGCAGCCCTATATACTTTTTTCAAATATTTGCAGTTGACAATACTGTGAAAGCTGTGTAGTTCTTCACCAGAAATAATGAATGAGCTGTTGATCTGAAGCTAAAGAACAAGCTTCAGTCATCTCTTTTCTTTTTGTTTTTTCCTTGCTCATTGGGGGTCAAGAGCGAGCTCTCTGCTCTTTGAAGCTTCAGGTCACAGGACTCATGCTTTCATGAGTCACTTGTTGATCAGCTGCTTAGTGATGTGTATGGATATGCTGATAAATTAAAGGGATATCTTATACAGAAAGTACTAGTCTGGAAAATACAAAGGGATCTAGTCATTGTTATACCCTCCACCTAGTCAGTGTTGTCCTTCCAGACTTTACTGACTTAATTTGAATAAGGTTATTTCTGTAAATCTGTATTTTGAAGTGAATGTGTTAGAAGGGTGTGTTTGCTCAGCTGGGATATGGGATGGAAGGAGAAGGAAGAATTCCTAACCATGCTGTATCAGTGAATTTTGGCTAGGTGGTGGGATGGGCATGCTCTTCCAATTGCCCAAGGAGCATGGCAGTGTTCTTTTTAACATGTAATCCTGTGTTTTTTCTCATAGTGTGTCTCTGGTTAGGGGCAACACACACTGAAGTTGCATACTGGCATGGTTCTGGGATGCTATTAGGTTATGCTTTAGACCTGGGAGCTTGAGAATGTTGCCTGTTCACTGGATTCAGACATGAAGCTCCAATAGATCTCCTCTTTGGGATTTCCTTAGAATAAGGTGTGCTCTTTCTAATATAAGCTTCAGGACCATTTATCTACTAACCAACATAAGGTGAATTGGCAGATGCAGGCAGGCTTTAGCTAGCTAGCTCTTTCTTCTCCGAGCCAGGTGGATGTGGGTAAGCTTTGGTCTGGAAATCTGATTGCAGTGTTAATAAACTATGAATGAATGCAAATGCTCTGCCAACAGGCTTTATTCTCTTGGTCTGAAAGCTGCACTAACGCAGCTATAGTTTCTGGACTATGCGGTTTATGCACGCTGGCTGAGCAAGCTAAGGTCCAGCTGTACCTGCCTGTGTAAACACTATCATTGTGTGTATCTGTTTGTCTGTCCATCTTTCTCATCTAGGTTAATTACCTTTCCCCGCAGCTTTGTTACATCCTTTTAATTGCCAGGGACTGATGATTCCTAGGTAAGCTCCCCCTCTGCTTTACAGCAAGGTGTATATTCTTCTATATAGAGCACCATAAGCATTGCTCTTGGTGTTACCCTTGATTTAACAACTGGAAAACACACTTTTAAAATGTTGAACTTGTCCAAATTGAAATAATCTGAGCCGAGGAGATTCATAGTAGGTGCCTGCCTCAGCTGGAATAACTTGGAAAGATTTTAGGTGAGAGTTCAGTTATTTCTGAAGTTGAGACTAATATCAGGAAGAAAAAAAGGTGGTTTTCCGCATTGCATGAGGACTTTCAACAGCTCGGTTGAAACTCTAGTATGTCTGATCTTGGAAATTTAGGAGGGAGCTGACTTGCTTTGTGTCGGAGATGCCTGTGGCCAGTTCATGAAAGTGTTCTTAGTTCAGTTAAGCATCTCCCCTCCTCTTGTGTTTGTCTTGTGCCCAGGCTTGTTAGCTTGGCAATAAGCTCAGATTGTTTTACGTGAATGAGCTTTCTCTGTAGGGAGCTAGGAAGGGCTGGGCTCTTGCAGTTCATCTTGGCAGGGAGCCCTGGTCACAGTGCCTGGGAGCCAAGAGACAATCCTTTCTCTGATTGCAGTGGTCCTTCCTCTGGCCCTCAGCTGCGGAGAAAGGGTATAGAGGAAGAAGGTAGAAGCAATACCCCAAAAAGTAGGAGCAGAGGAGGTAGGATTTTGCAGGAAGCAGGCTATGACAGTAAAAGCTGAAGGACTAAGCTTTTAGGAACAGAAGCAGAGGGAAATGAGTGCTTTTGGGCAAAACTTAGACTGCTGCTCTCCAGACCCGAGAATTGAATCTAGGTCTCCGTAGACTTTTCCACGCTCTACCAGCAACTTCAGGGGCCCTTGCTGTCTTTGTAAGGTGTTACCTCCCTCTGGTGGTGTGTGTGCAAGGCTATGGGCACGGGCCCCTGCTAGCTTCAGTGGTGAGGGTAGCTCAGATCTAGACTATAGATCAAACACTGTGTCCTTGACTTTTATCCAGATTCATTCATACCATGTTACATAAATATAGATGCACTTGGTGTTCCTGTGAGATGCTGGACAACTTGTGTAAGCTGTTCTGTTGATAGGTGGACACAGTGTTCCCTCCCTTTCTGGGTATTTAACTGGATCCATAGAAGGTCAGGCTTGAAGACAGGCTCAGCACAGAAGTCTTCTGTTAAATATCCACAATACCACAGATAAATTATGATTATTCAGAAACAGTAGGATCGTAGATTCTGGATCATAGGAACAGCCTGGGTGCAACACAGGCTTTTCTAACTCTTGGTTGGAGCTAAGACTGGATGGCATGTGCTCAGGGGTGTGGGGCCTTCCATTCTGTGTTGCCTGTGAGGTTTCACATTCAACTGACTGATTGCTAATGAGATAAGGGTCTGATGGGGGAGAATATAGTGTGTAACTGCATGATAAGGACTGTACCACACTGGGAGCAGCATCCTAAATGTGTTCACTGATTCACCAACTATGCAAGCTAATATTCGCTGTTGCATGATCCACTTTACTTGAACCAACCGAAATGATGGAATTTTAATTTTTTTTTGGATGGCTAACATTAGATCATCATGGCTGCTGTGGCATTACTGCTGGTAATATTTTAGGACGGAAGGAAACATACTGTCACTTAGTAACTGGGTTGTACCACTGAGGATACTTGTTCCTACTGTAAGTGTCCCCAACCCTGGCACTTGTGAGTCTCTTCTTGCTGTCTTTAACATCCTTTTCTAACCTTCTGTTTCTCATGCCAATAAATAGGCACTAGCAGCTTTTTTGTGTTGCAAGGAGCTATATTTTAGCTGTTGTATTTTGAGTCTTGACTTAATTAGGATTAGCTTTAAGTCAGAGAGAGCTTTATTTGATTCTGAATTCATAATCTTTGATCACTTAAACTATTCTTCTTAGTCTCATTTTTAGCTACTTTTGGCTTGACCTGTAAGTTCCCGAAAACAACAGAATGCTTTGAAATGTGGAACACATGGATTTTTCCTTTGTTTCATACAAATGACTCTTTGATGGTATTCTTTTTCCTGTACTAAATGTACTTCATTTGTAAGCCCACCAGGTTACATATGCAACCAATGACTTCTACTCCTGCTAACTTTTGGCACTTTTATCATCCTGTGACTTTCTAAGACATTCTATTGTCTTGCACTGGGGCAGTGCCACCCATGTCTGCCGATTAAGTTTTCCAGAGCTAACTGTATTGGATATCCAGCAAATGTCTCTCTTAAAAACAAACAAACAAACACCAAAAACCCCAACCAAAAAACTTTTCATATATTAAGTGGATACTTCCAGAGGAACTGGTCCTGTTTTCTAGTTTGGTTTTGATCACTTACTCTGGCCATCTTTCAGGACTTTGAATCAGAGATTTCTCTCATATGGTCTGAAACTTTCATACATCTGAATCGTATGTTCTTCTTTGCCTCCTTTTCCTTCATCTTTCTCTTGCTGTCCTTTCAGGTTGCTTCCAAACTCATTATACAAATGATGGCTTTAACTTTCCTTGCTGCGCTTAACTTTTCCTTTCTCTCCCAAACTTAAAATTAAAGTAAAACCCAAACAAACCTATTTCATTATTTCCCAGCACTATGAATGAGATGATGCACAATGAATGGACAGTGAGGATGAGGGATAGCAGGCTAATTTGAGAGCTGGGTTTATAGTGGGAAGTTACACCCAGGGCAACTATTGCCCTTTAAAATTTAAAGCCTCAGATAAATGTTTAATTAGTAAATACTTGTAACGATGTCAGACCTGCTTGTGCTGTCCTCAGGGTCAGCATACTAGAGTGTGCAAGTGTTCTTCAGCCGCCTTTGCAAACTCCAGCTCTTGACTTAAGCTGCTGTGGGAGGTGGTTTCAGAGGCTGACAGACCTTTTCGCTGGACTCACTAAGGGATACTCACTTGTTTCTATTCTACTCACTGTTGGGGCTGCAATCACCTCTGCCAGAGGCTACATCACAAACAGTTGGAGTGGTTGTAATGTCTTAAACTGCTACAGCTATTTATTACTTAATGCATGTCTGTGCCCCAAGGTGTTTTGCCAGTAGCCTGCAAAGAAGTCATGCAACCTAAATAACCATGGGGCAGTCTTCCAATGCAAGGTTGAATTTAAGTTGCACTAAATAGCACAGAAGCGAATTTGATGTTTTTTGACTTTTGAATACCATGCTTCCCGCCTCCAACTGTTTCAGTTACTGGGTGTTTGCACCTGCAACCCCCATTCATTTTTTGTTTTAGTATTTCTGGGGGATGCTCCCTGTCAGCATGTTTCTTGTGGTTTCTTTCCCCACCCCATCATCTGGTATTTGCAACACCTTGTTTCCCTCTCACTGGAGCAGAACATGGCAGTGCTTTGTTTTTCTTGCACAGCCTCGTGGCACTAACAAGACTCTTAAAATACCACCCTTCGGCTATACACAGTCCCTTTCAGGCTCGGCTTGCCCCAGCCTAATCTGCATCTAGCAGCTTAATTGTAGTAGAATCAACCATACTTCTTGCCAATAAAATCAGGCAAAAAGAACACATGACTCTTTTGTCCTTCCTTCTGTCACTACAGCTGTTGGGGAGCGGTCAGGCTCCTGACCGAAGCACATGTTTTTCATGCCTAACATAAAATTCTTGAGATCGTGCGGGCACAGTAGTTCAGTTGGGGGCGAAAAACGCTTTGGTTATGTTTGTTCGTTCAGTCAAAAATAAAAGCAAGAGTTACATTTTTGGGCTTCCCCCCTCCATTTGTGTTGCGTATCAGAGTTCAAATCTGCTGTGAAGTGATGAAAGATACTCATGCTCTTTTAGAGAGAATGTAACTTAATTGGATGCTAGTATGTCAGACACAACTATAGTCTCTCGCTTCTGAACTATTCTTGATTTATTTTGTTATGGCACTCCTTGATGTAGAGGAGCTGTGTTCCCTCTTATACCAAAGCATCAGTGAATTACTGGTACAGTTGCCCTCTGGACTGATGGCAGTGTGAACCTTGAAGATGTAGGAGAAAGCTGATTTAAAGAAGAGAAGAGTGAAGACAGACAGAAGCAAGGATTTCTCCCACATGACTGACTGGTACCAGTCAGAGTAAAGCTAACCTTTCAGGAGTGCTCTGAAGTGTGACCACAAAAAAACATTATATACCTTCTACGGAATTCCCTCTCACTGTCACCTTTCAACGTCATTTCAGTTTGGCAGAATGCCACTCTGACAGGCAAGAGTTCAAAATGTGTATCTGACAAAATACTCACTGCGCTGAACTGCACTTCTGAGTGCAGACAGGTCGGCATTTATGCAGGTCCATAGATGTGTATTTTGATAATTTTACAGTATTAATGGTAACTCCAGGCACCCTATCTTAACAGTATTTATGATGATCTGCTTAGATAAAATGTTCAGGAGGTTTATTGTCTATTTGGGGAATTTCTGGTTCTTAGTGTGATATGCAAATTAGTGTAGAGTTGGAATAGTAAGCTGCTAAGTAAATGTACCACTGTTATGGATTAATCTTTATCCTTTTCAATTCTAATGGCTTTTACTGAATATCTTTATAGTCTGTGGAAGACTTCTTTTCTCTCTCTTCCACTTGTTTAAATTGCTAATGAATCTATAGCATTAGGTTAGGAAATCCCTTAGTGCCAGATTGTTACAGCAACTAGTATTTTTATGATTCATCTCAGCAAATGCCCACACTTCCTTTCTAACTAAAATGCATGCTGAAAAAGAGTGAACCTGCTAATTGGGAAAAGGATGTGCTTTGTGCGTTTTTATTCATCAGGTCACACAGCCTGCATGGCTGTGCTATCGTGTTCCCGCATGCTTTCCTTCAGAGATGGGAAATGGGGAAGTTAATCATCCTGCTTCTGTCCTCCTTCCTTACACCCAAATAAATGTTGAGCAGTTGGCATTTTAGCTGGAGACTCTGATAGAGCTAGTTGTTTGGCACTTTGGTACTTCTGTTAGATTAACTTGAGCTAATTTGTTATCTTTCTTGCTAATGTTTGGTCTCTTTTTTTATTGAGTGGAAGAGTAATTTTGTTGTTACCTGTGGCAGTTGCTACTGGAGCTGTTAAATTTTCACAATTGTTGAAACTTCTGCGAATCGCTGGAACCACCACATTTTAATCAAAATTCTTCTTTAAAGAATTTTGAGAAGTGGTGGCGTACAAGACAGCAGCTGCTTGGAGACAGCGGTCTTATTGGTTCATCCTGACTTTCAAATCCACCCTCTCCATTGGAGGCTTTTGGGTCCCTGATTTCATTCAGGAGGTGCCACGGTGATGCAGTGCCAGTGAGCCAATTGATGACAGTGTACTTATGGAGGAGGGCAGACTCGCATGCCCATCCATTGGCTTGAATGGGGCAGGGGCAGCAGCGAAGCCGTGTGTCGGTGGCACTGAGACCACTGTGAGGGTGGCACTTGGCATGGAGGAAAGGCTGAGACCAGTGTTTTGTGTGTGCAGTGAGGTGCTGCTTTACCATTTTGAAGTGCCTTTTATAATGAGAAAATGCAAAAAATGACCAGCAGTATATTTTTTTGCTTAATTGCAAGTGCAATAAACAGTGATATCTGTGAATGATGAATTCTTATTGGGAATCCAGAGCTCAGGGTTCCTTCAAAATGTGTGGACTTCTGCTCTGACTCAGGGAACATGTCTGTGCTGGTGATGCAAAGGGAGAAGTGTATGGTGAGGAGTTTTAAATCCTCTAAAATATTCTGTACCTTAAAGTTCATGCTTCACTGCAGGCACTGGAAATCTGAGCTCCTCTGATGGGACATGTATGTCATCCTTGTAAGCCAACTTTAAGCAAGGGAGATATTCCGTAGTGTAACAAAATAAGCAGTCCAGTCAGGAATGTGCTCAAAGCAATTTTGTGGCTTGCTGCAGCTTTTATCTGCTTCCTCTCCCCTGACCTCTTCTTCATCCTCTTGCCCAGTACTGTGAGAACTGCATGACTTGTGCCGCTGGGCATGGGTTAGTAACACAACTCAGCTGTGAGGGAAGGGTTGCTTAAGAGCTGTCACCTCCTCCTGCCACACAGGGCCTTGGCCTTCTGCTGGCTTGGGAGGAAGGAATCAAGCCACCATCCCTTGCTGATTTCCTTCTTGTCTGGCTCCAGGCAGATGGGGTTATGTGTGCTATCACTAGGCTGCTTTTGAGGTTATGTGTAGGATATCTCTATGGACTAAGTGGGAACTTTTGCTTTTCAGGAAGAAGAGATGCCAGATGTAGAAATTGACATTGATGACCTTCTTGATGCAGCCAATGAAGAGGAGAGAGCTCTTAAATTACAGGTAATATTATTTTCTAATTTTAAATTGGAATGTAGCTGAATTAATGCATCTGAGTCCATATCTTGTGTTTGATTGAATCCACTGTAAGTGTAAAACTAGAACTGAGAAGTTCCTAGGTCTGAGTTTAGCATAATCTACTGGACTGTACAAACGTAATTAAAATCCTTTAGGACAAAAAACTTCTGAAAGGTGGATGATAACAAGAGTAAACAAAAGTTCAAAAATCCAATAATACAGGGAGATATGCTGAGACAACTAGATAAATTCTAAGTTTTACAAGTATCTAAAATAAATAACAGAAAACATAAAAAAATAAACAACAGTTACATAGAAAAACTATGGCTGAGAGTCAGTTATGATGACCAGGTAGTTTCTGAGATTCACTGCAGCAGCAGAAATATACGTGTGTGCATATACAGACCAGAAATCCTGCCTTGTCCTTAGGATACTGAAAACTGTTTCTCTGTCTATACTACCTAGAAATTGGAACTCATCAAGTTATCTTGGAGTAGCTTGTCTAAAAGCTTGAGGAAAGGATAAGATGATCAGCAACAGGAGTTAGGAAGGAAATGCAGAAGCTGTTTGCTGAAGTTATACAATCCAAACCAGCTCTCTAAATCTCTGAATTCTGTTTGAGATAAAAGTTTGCTGAATGGAAGAATGAGTGGGAGAAAAGAAACATCACTGTCTTAATAAAGATACATATATCTAAATCAAGATAGAAAACCAATATGAGGGTCTCTGCTTATAATCTTCTCAGATGCACTAAAGGAAGGAAACCTGTCCCACAGCAGTGGTTTGCCCTCAGCTCACTTCTGAGAGGTGACTGAAGTGCTTTGAGGCACCACATCTGATTTGCAGTGCCTGTTGGCACCCTTTTCTCAGTGCCCACTGCCCAGCCACAGACACATGGGGCATGGCCCCAGGCTGTTTACTCAGCATTCATAAATAGCTTTGCTGCTTCTGCCTAAACTAGCTGCTGCAGCTGCCCTGCTAGGAATGCCTGACCTAGCTCATGTCTTTATTTCTGTATTGTGAAGACTGTGGTGCCCTCACAGAAAGCTACCTTTCACATGTGTACTGCTGGGGGAAATGTTCTTGGAGTCTCCTCTTCCCAGATTTTCATGGAGAGAGGGATTTTGTAACTTCGAACTTGGAGGAAAAAGCCATCATTTCTCTCCTATTGAAATCTTTCTGATCCACCTAGGGAGCAAAGGTGACTTACTGTAATGCTTGGTTTTCAGTAGCATATTCATCCAGTGTTTCCTGGTTCTCCTTTTCTTTCCCTGCTTCCTTGTCAAGTTTCATACTGCGGCCTTGTTTATGTTCACTGTTATTCTGTATTGGAACTGACACTTTTGTATTTTGCTTCTAGGAAACTCTCGTAGATTGCTACAAACCAACAGAGGTAAAAAGACTTTTCTTAAATACTATTTACATGTGGAAAGTGTAGCTGTGTTTAAGCTAAAGCAACTTTTTATACTTATGATAAAGTAAATATAGGAATATTAATTGGGAGCTGATGGACTTGGAGCTTTATATCCTGTAAATGTTTGCGCCTGTCACTTGAGTACAGTAGGAACAGGATTGAGCCCTGTGGAGGAACTGCTGATCATTCCAGCTGAAGTATCAATATTATCTTCTGTAATGTCCTTATTGATTTTGCTGATGCTTAAAGCTGTCATGTTACAAGAGAACTAAACACAAGTCTCATCAGATGGTTAAAACCCTACTATATTTGCATGAAATTTCAACTTGAGAGATGGATTGTGTGCTCTTTGATGTGAAGCCATTTAATTTTATCTCTGACAGTAAAATTGTTTATTATGGGAACTGTTATGTAGATACGCATATTATAGATATGCTCAGGTAATTGTTTTTTGTGAATGGATTTAAATACAATCATGGCATAATCTGAACTAGCAGGATTCAGTTAAGAGTACTCAACTTCTAACTTGAACATCCATTAACTTGTCCAGTGCCAGTATAGCCTACTTCTCATACAGTAATGTGTGCTTACTAGGGAGAGTAAAT
Organism: Falco cherrug; assembly: GCF_023634085.1. Classification (NCBI taxonomy): domain Eukaryota; kingdom Metazoa; phylum Chordata; class Aves; order Falconiformes; family Falconidae; genus Falco; species Falco cherrug. The sequence goes on from NC_073702.1 coordinate 45,410,963, forward strand.
GTTGTAATGAACTTGGACTCACTGGAAAAAAAAGTCTAGGTTGTGGGTCAGTTTCTTGGTGGCTGCTATGCTGTGTTTATAATAGAGTGGGTGGTACAGTTAAATAGACACTTCCCTGTCCATCAGATACTTTCTTCAGGGCTTTTCCATTTTTATTGATTCCGGTGTTAGATTGGTAAAATTCTCTAGAATTGCTATTACATTTGCTGCTACTAAGTTTCTGACAGTGCAGGGAATTGACGCAGAAAGACTTTCTTGGTAACACTTGTATGGTTTGGACTGTGTTGTACCTTGGTTTCTTTAAGGCAGATAACACACATATCACATTATGGAGATGCTAGATTTAAGAAAATACAAATATCAATCTTCAGACGTCTTACTGTGGTAATGTTACACTACAGATGACCCCTGTCAGCCTCCTCCAGCCTTTTCTCACAGATGCTATTGAACTTTATTTGTTCTTCGTAAGATAGGTGTGAAGACTGATATGGCATTTGGAGCCTGACATGATTCTTGTCGCAGGCTAGGGAGAGAAACTGGAGGTCATGAGTGGGTGGGAGGAAAGGGTTGCCAAGAGCTTAGCAGCCACTCATGTGCTGACCTCTTATTTCTGGGTTATCTGAAGGCAGATAAGGAATCGGAGAATAGGTCAGGGTTGGAAGGCACCTTTGGAGATCATCTAGTCCAACCCCCTGCTTAAGCAGGTTCATCTAGAGCAGGTTGCACAGGATCACGTCCAGGTGGGTTTATAATGTCTCTGGAGAAGGAGACTCCACAGACTCTCTGGGCAGCCTGTTTCACTGCTCTGTCACCCTCAAAGTAAACGAAGCTTTTCCTCAGATTCAGATGGAACTGCCTGTGTTGCAGTTTGTGTCTGTTGCCCCTCGTCCTGTCGCAGGGCACCACTGAAAAGAGGCTGGCTCCATCCTCTTGATGCTTGCCATAGAGATATTTGTAGACATTGACAATATCCCCTCTCAGTCTTCTGTTCTCTAGGCTAAACAGACCCAGTTGTCTCAGCCTTTTGTTATAAGGGAGATGCTCCAGTCCACTCATCATCTTTGTAGCCCTCTGCTGGATCTTCTCCAGTAGTTCCCTGTCTGTCTTGAACTGGGGAGCCCAGAACTGGATGCAGTACTGCAGATGCAGCCTCAGTAGGTCAGAGTAGATTGGGAGAATCACCTCCCTCAACCTGCCAGCCATGCACTTCCTAACGGCCCCCAGGATCCCATTGGTCTTCTTGGCCACGAGGGCACAGTGCTGGCTCATGGGCAACTTGCTGTCCACCAGGGCTCCCAGGTCTTTCTCAGTGGAGCTGTCTCCCAGCAAGTCAACCCCCAGCCTGTACTGGTGCAGGGGGCTGTTCCTCCCCAGCTGCAGGACCCTACACTTGCCTTTGTTGAACTTCATTAGGTTCCTCTCTGCCCAGCTCCCTAGCCTGTAGAAGACAGAGAATCGAGTAATTACCCTTCTTCTTTCTTCATTGAACATGTTCTATGAATTATTTTTCTTAGCTCTGAAGCTTGACACTTGATCCAAGGACAAATTTCAGACCTCTGATAAGGGTATGTGACAGACATTAGTGAGCTTTCCACTGGAAAGCTTGGTGATAGAACTGCTGGAAATATTTGTGCTGTGCTGATAAATTAAATTGGCATGGCAGTTTGCAGGAAACAACATCCTGAACAGTTAAGTCTACTTAACTGTTCTCAAGGCATTTGGATCAAGGTGACATCTTAATACTGAACTTGTGACTTGTCTCTTCAGTCCTCTGCTGATGAGATAGAGGCAGCTCCTTTACCTGGGAGAATATCCATCTTCCTTGACAATCTTTGGAGATAGCCATGTTGAGAGGAGTAGTACTTCATCCACTCTTCTGTGAGGATGGTTGCCAAAATGGGAGTAATTTCCCAGGACTCTTTTGACAGCATTAACTTTTCTTCATCTGTAGTATAATAAGCCCAGTACTACTGCATGACTGCTAGCTTAGGCTGCTTAAAAATAGTGATTTTTACCCTCTGGACTAAGAGGAGCCTTTAAGTTGGCTTAAATTTGCTATATGAAGCACATCTTGTCCTGAAAATCTGCAATCCTTTCATATTTGCAGACCATGCGAAACTGTTGAGGTGATAGGTTTGTGAAAGGATTTCTAGGAGATTTGTGCAGAATGGATGTGAGCTGATGGAATTTCTCCTGAGCAATCAAATACACTCAGTAAGTGCGCTAGGGATTTTAGCATCAAGAGTTATACGGTTTGAAAAAGGCAGTAATCCCTAACTGGGGAAAAAATTATGTAATATGTCTCCACTATTCAGAATATAAGGAAAAAATAGTACAGGCAGAAAGCTTAATAACTTGAAACTTTGTGCCATCTGTTTAAAAAAAACACAACAACAGACCAACTAACCCAAAACTATATCTCAAGTCAGTTTTGCTTAGTGTCTTCCACTTAGACTAAAGGTTAAGGAAAGACTGAGAGATTTTTGCATGTACCAGAAGAAGCAGAGTTATCCAGGTCACTTGAAATGTGGAAGGAATTCTCAGCTTTTTTTAATAAATTGACCAAAGATAGTAGCTGACAGTAACTTAAGAGGAACTGCTATGAATTGAAACCTTTCTTCTAAAAGAAATATAGCTAGACTGTGGAATGTGCTCTAAAATTTTAAAAGCTTTTCTACAGTAGCAGTTACTGGTTGTTGTTCTAATTTGTACGGAAATGTGTAACGTGGGAACCTTGTTGTGAAGAGTCATGTAGTTTACCCAAACAAGGCAACTAAAGGTTAACTAGGAAGGTGCACACAGTATGATTCTCAGGTGCTATTTAAATTTATGTTAATGATCCTTAAATTAAAATGTTGATTTGCTAATCAAGATTCATATGCAATGTAACTGTGTCATTCAGTCATTAAAAGTTAGTTTGTAAAATATGCCAGAAACTAAAAATAATTTCTGGGCACAATTTGTTAACTTAGCTGTTTCTACAAATGTAATTTTTTTAAAAAAAGAGTGGCCAGAAGATATATTTTCTAATTAGAAAACTGTAAAATGCATGTTTTTATAGGTGTTAATCACTGCAATATGTGACTTGCATCTATACTTTACATTCTTTTACTTGAGCCACAACCTCCCTGCTCTGTGTAGTTAAGTCACACTTGTTGAAGAGAAGTTGAGTAGCTGCCTGACTCAAGGCTTTGGGATCTCGAATGAGGACAGTGCTATGACACATGATGATGGTCTTCCCACTGTGCAAAATTAAACAGTGTTAGAAATATTCTTCAGATGGCTCACACCTTCTTTGCTTCCCATTCTCTCTTCTGTTACTATCATACCTAGTCCAAAAGCAGTATGTGTCAGGTAGTCGTGACATAAGACAAGGCTTGAGGTGTGAGAACAGTAATTCATTTTTAGGACTGCATAAAGTTAAAGGGTATACTATCGGCAAAATCAGTGCTGTAACCAAATCTTGGATCTGAACTTTTGTGATTAGAAAGGAGCAGGATCATCCTCCTGCATCACCGACGTGCCAGAGCAGCCAGTGCTTCACTTAGTGCCATGTGTTGGCTGGGGAAAATCCCAGTCAGACTTTTGTCAAGTTGCTGTCTCTGTTCTGTTTACACCAGAGGTCCTCAAACTACGGCCTGCTGGCCGGATACGGCCCCCCAGGGTCCTCAATCCGGCCCCCGGTATTTACAGACCCCCTCGCCCCCCCCTCGTTGGGGGGGGAAACCAAGCAGCTGCAGATGACCTCCTGCCACTTCATCCACGCGCCGGCCCCCTGGTTAAAAAGTTTGAGGACCCCTAGTCTACACAGTAGAGAGTCCTAATGTAGGTCACGGGAAATTTTGAGTCTTGTTTGCAGTGAATGTAACAAAGAAATTTAAATAGAAACTGTAATCTCGATGATAGTGTTTTGATACTTGACAATAGACTTACTTAGAACAGGAAGACTGCTGTTGGCATGAAATCAATGAGGTTTTGTCAAGACACATATTTTGAAGGAGGTGGCTAAATCTGTATTATTCTATCTCTGTGCTATTGGTAGCAGTGAGGCCACCCATTTAGACTGGGCTTTGGAGAAAATCTGGCATATTTGTGGCTGATGTGAATTAGAGCTTCCACTGGTGGGACTACCAAAGTGATGACAGGAGAAATGACAAGGAGAGTCTTAAACTACTATGGGAGAAAAATCCAGTGGGTGGGCAATTTTTGTTTACTGATTCTGAAAGATGCAGTTGAGCTACACAGTGTCTGCATCTTTGAAGAGAACCAAATAAATTAGATTTGGGTTTTCTTTGCTTTTTTCTTTTCTCACAGAAATAAAGAAAGCTTCAGGCAAATGGGCTGGAGATCTGTCCCGCTCAGGCAGGATTAAATCTATCCAGACCATCTTGTTTGCATAGTTCTTCACCCAGTGCAAAATGGAAGAAAAAGGATATGAAGTTGCATGATAAAAGAAAGTTGTTTTGCTGGGAACTTTTATTTAGTAATGATTTTCAATATGATTTCCAAGAAAACTATGTTAAAGTGTTGTGCATATTCTCTGGAAAATTTGGGCAGAGATTTAAGTCACTGACTACTCAGTTACTTCAGTAGCTGGACTATTTTAGCAGCTTTAACACTTAATTTTGAGAAAGGCAGAGATGTGTTTGCTTAACTATATGTTTCCCCCAGTTTAATTCCTAGCTGGAGCAGATGACAGGCTTGTGATGCAGCTTTTTAGAGTGGACCAGGCACTGTGGTTCTTAAAACTAAAAAATATTTTGGGTATGTCTTCAGGCAATGTACGTATTTAGTACACAGACATGAATAGAAAGCTCAACCCTCCTGAAATGGTCAGCTTTTGAAGGATCATATGGGTTTTGTCCTACTGTGTTATGAATTATTTCAAGTTAATGTTACCACTTGGTTTTTTAATATAATTGCAAGCCAACAATACATAGGATACACATTCGAAGCAATAGTAACTAAATATGTGTCCTAAAGCTTCAGTGCAGTGTACCACCTAACATCTGGGTGAGCCTAGGAGCTCATACACATTTATTGCAGGTCAGCTGATGGGTGGTAAATTATTAAGCCACAGTAACTGTATTCTGTGTCCATATTGCTTGAAATCAAATAGGACAATTTGTAGAGGAAAAAGTTAAGAAACATGCATATTTAAAAGCAGTGCAGACAGAGGCATTTCTAGAAGGATGTGTTTTCTTGTTCATCCATTTGACCACTCTGAATTCAGTGAACTAAAACTGTTTACATACCTGCTGAGATCTGCCCTACATTGTACTACAGCGTTGGAAGGAATTAAGCTTGCATGTTTTCATTTCTGCAAGTACTCATGAATACAACTTACAAATATCCATAGCAATATTATAAGAATGGAGAAGCAAATGGTGACAAGAATAAGTTGTGCTTGTTTACATGCTGATGAACTAGAGAATAACTGGACTGTGTGTTTTTACCATAGCTAAGCTTTGTGATATGTAGCCAGTGGCTCATACAGGGCTCATGGAGAAGCTAAATTGCTGCCTGTGGGCACCGATGGTCCTGTGATCTCACTGGAGAGGCTGTGCGGATGGCATTGTTCTGTGAGGCTACAGAGATGCTGCACCAATTCTTCTATTGGAAGGCAGCTCCTGGCCTTGTGCTCCCAAAGCACGTGTGCCTCCTCCATTCCATTCTTCCCGTATCACTGGCTTCAGGTTTGAGCCTGTGTGGAAGGTGGAAGGTGTTTAGTAGTAGAGTTCCCTCTTCTTCTTCCTTTTCTTTCTTCCTATTCAGATGGCATTTTTTAGCTACTGTTTAGTTTTGTCCCCAAGTAGCTGTGGGGCATTGCTCTCCAGGCTGACTTTTTACATCCAGCCAATTGGGCTCTCTCTAGGAAAAAGCCTTGGGCAAATAGTCAAGGAAAAATTGATATTTTTTTTTTTTTGACTTGGCTGTAAGGAATTAAAGCTGTGGAGGAAAGCTGGTTTAGGATTCATTTCATGCTCTAGTGAAGCAGGTGGACTAGAAACCCTAAATTTTTGTTTAAGAACTAGTCCTACATGTGTACTGCTTGTGGAAGAGAAATCTGGAGAGGCAGAGTCTTAATTAGCCTACAGAATTAATGGGAAGACTTGAATAGCAAGCCTGGAATTCATTGTCTGTCAAATGACCTCGGTAAAACAATGAATCACACCTCCAAAGCAGAAAGGTGAAGTGATTTCCTCCCCTTTCCTGAATTATCATTTCACCTTTGTTTGTAGTCTTTATTGTTTTAATCTGCTTTAGATGAATGCTTTTTCTGAACTGAATACCTTTGATTTAAAGGAGAGTGTTAGAGAAGGTGGAAGACAAAGGCCTAAGGCTGAATATAGATGAGTTCAAATGAACTATAGATTTAGTCTCTCTCTCATTTAAATTTGCCTTTAAAATTAGAAAGACCTCTTCTAGAAGCAACGATTTTGTATTATAAATTAACAGGACTCTTAATACCTGTAACAAAACTGTATTTAAAGGTGGTATCCTTGCAGAAAACCTGTAAAAAGAATTCAAACTGAGTTTATGTATCTATGTGTGTGTGTGTATGTGTATATATATATATATGCATACATAATTATTTTTTTTTCCCATTTACCAAGGCTCAAAGTGCTGGTATCAGAATTTTCTTCTATTAAAAGCAGATGTGGCCTGTGCATTTCTGACCTTAGCCCTCCAAGGAATAAATCACAAGTTCTTGAATCTTTAGCTGAATTATTGGTAAATGTTTTCCAGCTCTGAATTAAATATTATGTAAGTAGATAACTCAACCTGCGTTACAGAATTACTTTTAACATAGATTGGTACATGATCAGCGTTCAAAGGCACGATGCTAAACTTCAGCATGTCTTTTAAAGGGGATTTCAGTACAGTGCTCTGTGTAAAATTATTTTTGTGTATGTGGTTGAGATAAATGTGGCTATTAAGCCTTGACTCAAGTGTCCACAAGGAATAAAACTGCAATTTTTGAGTGATGTTTAAAGAAAACAAATGGGTTTTACCGTCATAAAGCTGGGCTGGTTAGTTATACACTGAAGGCTTCTTGAAATGCTGTGAAGTCTCCTTTCCTGCCTCCAAGAGGGAAAATGTGCATCTTTTCTAGGATGCTGCCTTTCTTTGATGGGGATTGCAAAATAAGAAAGGCACAAGCACCAGAGCACAACTGTGATAATGACAGCCGGCTCCATGCAAGTGTCAGATGTAAAATGGTACTTAAATCAGAAATGTACTGAACCAATGCTGTTGTCTGCACACCGTGGGATGTACACAACAGCCCTACTGCATTATGTAAAATGCTTGCCACACACAAAATGCTGTTGTTGGGTTTTAATGTTCAGTACTGCTGATGCTTATTTCAAGAAAAATAATTCCTGAGGGGTAACGTGTTTTCAAATATTGTATGTACTTCCAAGTGAATACAGCTGCCTTCTCTTCCATAAGAATAGCCTCAGTTACCTCAGATCTGCTTAGGACATTGCCCCTACAGTTTGATTTATTTTGGCAGCACTGAGAAGTTTCTAGTTGGTGTGAAACTTCTTTGAAAACTTCAAGCAAATATCTTGTTTTGCAGAAGAAGGTGCTTGCGGTACCACTTCAGAGTATAAAGGGGAGAAAGTCTCCCCCTTTGCTGTAATGTCATATTGAAAAGAAATTGACCCCTGGCTGCGTTTCATATCCAAGGGAAACTTGCTCCAAACTCTTCTGAGTTGTGGGAGGAAATGGACAGAGAAGTAGCAGAGGTGCCCCTCAAACAGAGATATCCCAAATGGGTACAGTCAGATACCATAGATTTCCCTGTCCACTCTGCAGATGACCCTTCCTTTAATGCTCTTGCTTTCAACTGTGAAGCAGTTGGACAATTTCCAGTTGCAGTGTCTCGTTGTTGCCTTGATGGTGAGTGAAGGTGATATAGAGTATTTGTGGCTTTAACAGGTGACTAATGAAGTCTTCCAAAGGGAAGAACTGAACTTCAGCCTGTTCCTTCCCAAAGTTATCTTAATCTGATGTTTTGGCGTGGGACTATAGCTTTTTATGGGAAAAGCTGATAAAAGGCAATATTTGTGGCATTAATCCCAAGTAAAAAAATCCTTTAAGATCACTTCAGAGAGTTTATTTCTATAATGACTTCACTGCCAGGCTCCATTTAAGTTTGATAGTAAAAAATCCTGAAGTGTATTTATGTTTCAAGCAGCACCATGCCGCATTAGTTTTGCATTATCTAGTAGGTTTTTACAATGATGAAAGGATAACATATAACCAACGCACAGTGCATTGAAAGCTGTGAACTTCTAGAGTAAACCAGTCTCCCTCCTTTTTCTGACCTCTGAATGGATAAGTGCTGTACTCTGACAAGTACAGAGTGGATATTGTTGCAGTGGCCTGTACCACTGTGCAGTGGAAAAAGGCAGCTTCTAGAGGATGGAGGGGGAGGATTTGTGGTCTTAAATCATCTTTTTTGATCATCTCTTTAGGCTGAGTATCCAGATGGGAAGTATACTGATATGCATAGATGTATTCCTGTATTGGCCTTGATCTAGTTAGTTCAGGAGTGGAGGCTAGAATATGAAAGGTTCTTGGTGAGTGTTTGTAGCCCACACTATATGTCTGCTGCTCTGCCTTTGCTGCTGTTAGTTGAAGCCACAGCTAGTGTTAGTGCGATAGCCGTGGTGCAACAGTACATGCACTACAGTATAGACATGCATACAGTGTCAGGAAAGGAAATTGTTCTGTTGGGGTGATACCTGCCAGGATTGTGGTCTCACCAGGAAAACCTGACTTCTTTTTCAAGTTAAAATACCCAGTTAGAGACTTTTCTTATGTACAATGTAGCACCTGGATAGTGTATGTTTCAATGTGACTTTTTTTGAAAGGTTCTGTGTTGTTGTTTAGGTGGTGACCTTGTTCACTGGATTTCTTAGCCTCAAGCATTTAGCGAGGAAGTCAACTTTTTGTCCTTCCATAGAATCATAGAATGGTTTGGGTTTGAAGGGACTTTAAAGATCATCTACATCCAACCCCCCTGCCATGGGCAGGGACACCTTCCACTAGACCAGGCTGCTCACCTGGCAACCCCATCCAACCTGGCCTTTCACATCAATCTGGCTGACTAAATTCATAATTACATTCTATGTTTATAGCTAAGTTATTTCCTAAGAACCTTTTTGCACGTGTATACATAGTACTGTGGGTAAACATTATTCTCCCATTATGACAGTAAGAGGGTGATTTAGCTTTTGATGCATCTACAGTTATAATAAATTGTATACAAAAAGGAATTTGGGTAATAATGCAACTCTGTAAGTTTCTGTTCCCCATATTTTAAAAAAGAAAATCTGCTGAAACTAGATAAAATATCACTGTGAATAAAGACTTGGTCCATGATTTTTTATTTTTTAATTTTATATTTTCAGAATAGTTTAATTCATTGAGCTCTACAACCAGTTTCACCCAGCATAAGCCAGTGGTGCTACTTCTGATGTCTTGTTCCTGACTTGCCTCAGACTGGCACGAGTGTTGCTGTGGGGCTGAGTGGTGAGCCTGGCCAGAGAGCCGAGCCAGCTTGGAAAGTAGCAGGGCAAGAGGAAAAACATGAGTTTTTACCCAGATCAGCTGTCTGTTCCAGCTGAGTATGCAACCAACCAAAATGCTAATGCCAGCATGGAGAGTGGTGAGAGAAACACCTCTTTTGACAGAAGTGCTGATTTCTGTGCAGGCTTGAAACTGTTAAAGTCTGCTTCAACTGTTTGTGTTGTATCCAGCCATAAATTTTGCTTGATTCAACAGTTGGTAGAAAGCCTTGTGTAGCAAAAGCCTGAAAGATGGCTAGCAACTGAGCCTGAACACTCATGCAGAGGAAGAGCTAGTTGTTCACACTTCCACTGTGTGATGAGAACATGCTTCTAACATGCATATAAGGTTCCTGGAGATCAGGCCAGAGAAATTCCAGCTTAGTGGTAAAAACTTAAATAAAATGTATGGTTTGCTTTGATTATTTTTTTTTTGTTTTAGTTCAAAATCATGGCATTATGGGATCATAAAAATTACTCATATCTTCTAATCTTTTTTCCTAGGAATTTATCAAAGAGCTGCTAACTCGGATAAGAGGAATGAGGAAACTCAGTCCCCCTCAAAAGAAGAGTATATAAATAACTTGAAGTAGTAGCACTCTGTAAAAGACATGGCAAGGGAAATGGGACTTTGAATACAAGACCTTTATTAAAATAATTGTCTTTCTCCACAAATTTTTTGATTTCATTCAGTTTTGACGCGAGGAGTTTCTTCTGTGTGTTTTAATGGTTCTTTTTTAAGTGTCAGTTTGTTTTTTATCAAGAATATCAACAATTTGGATGCTGCTCAACTTTCACTTGAGGATTACTGAAGCAAGTGAAGAATCCAAGAGTTAGTGACGAGGGGCAGCAAGCCTACGTGGTGAACCAGAAGATCTTGTAAATCTACAGAGCTAGGAGACTTCTTGCAACTAGTTGGATAACGTTTTTAAGTTGGCTGTACATTTAACTCATGGTTGTCACGTTCCTTGTGCTTGTCTGTACATAAATTATAAAGTGGGTTGTGAATACTGTTTCACATGGATGGAAGGAAAAATTTGTTACAGTAAATTATTTAAATGGTGGTTATTACAAATTTGCTACCAGAATGTATCAATTTAGATTACTAAAATGAGTGCTGCCATTTTTATAAATACCCTTAAAGCAGCCCAGTGAAGAATTTCATCATATCTCCTTGTTTAGACTGCAGCATATGAGAATTGGGAATTTTAAGGGCTTAATTTGTAGACTTTTAAAGTTATTTGATTGACTTCAATGCTTTGCCAGATCATTTCCTCTCCACCTCATGGTGTCTTGGAACTGTGCTAACCTATACTGAATAAGGGCCTGCCGTGATATCTAGAGAAACGTCCGTTACCTTTTAAAAGCTGCTTCACAGTGGAGGAAAGGCAGCGCTACCAAAAGGGATTACAAGCACTGTTTTGCATTTAGTGATGTGGTCTTAATTGGATGCAGATTCCTCTCCTATTAAGGTGGGCTAACGATATTACACTCTTTGTTTACGGCTCTGCCCTGAGAAGTGGGGAGTCTTCTTAACTTGGGCTCTCTTACTTGTAAAAACAAGAATGGAAGAGAGATCCCTGCTCACTCCTGGAAAATGGCCTAACTGAAATGTTCAATAAGCTACCACATACTGGTAGGTACACCAGTTAGTCAGGCATTTTATATCAAGGGTGCTCTGAACATATTTTATTTTTCAAAAGAAATACATGTTTGTGAATTTTATGTATACTGGCAAGCTTTTTAAATGTATTTAATTTTGTAACGTTTACCGATGATTTTATTTACCAGATATTTACTCAAATAAATGGAACAACTTGTGACTTGTTACATGTACACTTTACAAGACTACTGTTGCTGAGTAGGTTGGTAAATGGACTTGCTCATCAAAAAGAGAAGCCTGTGAGGTGGTAAGTATGTGGGAACCCAGCTGTATTGACCCTAATTGGCTTTTAATGTGCCCAGTATCACTCAGCCCTTGCCCAGTACCACTCAACTTTCTGTAACCTGGTGCACAGCTTCACTTCTGAAAGTCATCTGCAGATGAGTCCTTCCTTCACTGGGGGATTTTAAAAAGAAAAAAAAGAAAAAGAAAAAAAGCTTGGATATTCTTTCAGATAAATGCTGCTGCTTCCTTTTTTCCTTTCCCCAGAGGTCAGTGTAGGGGAGGGCTCCCACCGGGTAACTCAGTTCTCTGCTGAAGGTGTGGCAGCAGGGGGTCTTTCAGCAGGAGGCACTCTGCCTTTCTTCCCTTTCTCTGAATTCTCGAGAAATTCTAGCAGCCCTAAGGAAAGACTTGGTTGGTTTGCCTGCAGCATCTTAAATTTGAATCTTGTACCTTGCTGAAGTTGCAATTCAGCTCTGGTTTCCTAAAGAGTCTTCTGGCAACTTTTTTATAAAATTGTGACTTGAAATCTGCGCTCCAGGGGAACTGGGAGGAGATTGTGATTTCATCCGTTTTTTGTGTTGGGATCTCCCAACGTTGTTTTCAGCATTACCAGTGTGATGTCTTTGGTTCTGGAAGAGGCCCATGTGAATGACCGGTCTTGCCACAAGGAGATTGTCTCTCCTTGGTCTGTGCTTCTTGCAGAGGATCTGGTGTAGCAAGATCTAAATGATCAAGTTTGTATCAACATAACCCTTTGAAGGAGAGAGAGTTACAGGAAAAGCTTCCTTAAATCCTGAGGTAAGGGGACTATTGTTAGATTATTATTTTTTCTTTTCCCCCACTCAATTCTGGAGGCAGAAATCAGTGGTGTTAGTAAAGAAGTTTTAGTTACTAGCAAACTTCTGATGTTTGACTGGGAAGGTACTAATTCCAGGCCTTTTTCTGGAAAGTCTGTTCATTTGTAAACTACTGAGAGCCTTCTGTGAACACCAAGTTTTTGTCCAAAATGGAAAAAATGCTTTGATTTGAGACTTGCTAGCAATATTTAGAGTTTTGAGCTGGTGTCTGAAATGCTGTCTGCTCGTGGGTGCCATTCCCTAACTCAAACTTACGCAGGTGCATTTAACACATGGGCTGAAACAACTGAGAGCATGCAGTGCACCTCTTCAACTTCGGAGGTGGTTATAGCTGCCTTCATTTTTGCAGGTGGTATTTAGAAACAGCCCCAAACCTGAACATGAAAGGTTCTAGTAATTTCCATATTCACAGATGTATTTTGTGACTTCACTTATGATTTCAAATATATATTCTTTTTTCTTCCTTTATAATAATGGTGTGCAAAATCAGAAATGTCAAGTAATGGTAACTGCACCAGTTCTGTTGCCTCCTACCACAAAACAGAGCTCCACAATCCTTTTTTTTTTTCCCTTGTGTTACATGGCTAAAAAATACCTGCCCCCTTTACACATCACACATTTGTGTCTTTTTGTCCTATTTGTCTTGCACTAATGTAGCTGTGGAAGGTAGCAGTCTACCCCTTCTAAAACCAGTTAATTTGGTGATACGCTTAGAAACAATAAGGACTGGGACAGTCCTTGCTATTTTCTTGTCTGTGTGGATGGGACAGTCACTTCTGTGAAGGCCTTCCTCTCCTCCAATTCTATATGTTTTGCTGTCTTACAAGTGTCCATGAGTAAGCCCAAACTAAGTAATATTTGTTTGCAGATGGCCTGTTTTTACTGGAGAATTACAGGGTCTCATTCTTGCTACTTTTTCTTTAATGGAGATACTCTTGGCCTTGGCTTAAGTGAGAGGAGAATCAACCCATTCACTTTAGATTTCATTGTGCTTTATGTCTTTATACTGTGTGGGTGTTCTTGGCTCTGGGCAATACTCAAGGGGCATATCAATAGCCCACTGTTACTGAAAGAACTTGAAATTAAATCTTACAGCCCAGGCTCTTCACTGTGTTGGCTGGACAGCTTTCATGAGAAGGGCCGAGTCTGGCTGCGATGAGAGCTTCCTCTGGTCTTTTTAAGTGGCTAATGAAAGGAACTGAAGTTTCTTCTTATAAATATGTAGTGAAGCTGAGGTTTTTGTTTTGGTATTGAAGTACCTCTCCAGTATACAAAGATTGCCTGCAAGAGCACGTGTTTCTGGGGTCTGCTTCATGGCATAATTAGCCTTTGCATGTTTTACAGCAGGAGCTGACAGTGTGATATGTCCCGTGGTTGCTCTTCCAGTTGGCTTAGAAAGAGGAGGAAAGTGCTTCTGATCATATTTAGTGTTCCTCGTGAGGCTGCAGTCACAGGATAGTATATTCCTGTGACACAGAAGAAAGGAGGTGAGCCATTCTTCTGCCAGCCTTGTTTTTGCTCCTTTCCCCCCAGTATTCTGATGGTGGGGTTTATTCCTGAAGTTGCCATCCATGCAGGGACCATCTAGGGAAAATGTGGGAGGGAAGCTTTCCTTGCTCTCGGAGAACATGACTAAGAAAAGCAGGAGCAAAATAGCTGCTCCTTTTGTGCACTAGAAACTCCTTGTCACTGAGTCTTGATAAGGGTCTTGAGCACTGTACCATCATAAGTATAATAGTGTATGTGAAATTGGAATTACTCAGCAATCTATTTCTGTGACGGCTTTGCTGATTTAAGACAGCCTTAATGTAAACATGCACCTCCAGGGTAAAAAAAACAACCCATGTGGGCCACATCAACAGAGAGCCTGTTACTCTTGGTGAAGTGCTGTAACAAAAGGATTAATTGCTGCTTGGCTATGTGGAGTTTGTCATTGCCAGCATCACACACAGATGTTAAGCAGGTACTGAATAACTGTGTGCAATGCTTTTTAAAGGATGTTGAGATTTAGGGGAGGGAGACGGAAAAGAAATCAAGTGCTGGGAAGTCTAGGGAAAAAAATCACTAAAAAACCTACCTGTTACATGTTTAGCTATCAAGAAAACTGAGAAGAGTCTTGTTTTGCTGCATGTATTTCTGTATGGGAAGAAAATGAGAAATGTAAGGGTTCTCTTGCATTGGAGAAAAGCTATGAGAAGGATGAATGCCTGAAAGATAAAGAAAGGAAACTTAAAGTCTGGAAGAAGATAGAGAACCTCAATGGTGGGGGCGAGGAGCCCTTTGAGCCTGCTGCTGAGAGAATAGGTGAGATCACTGTCTATTAGTATTCTGAAATAGAAATTGGATGCTTTTCTAGAAAAGTTCTCATTAGTTAAGTTCAGTCAAGATAATTAAAGGCCTTAAAACTCTAGACATCTGCTTAATTTTTTAAAGGTTATTTATTTATTTATTTTTAAAATACTGTAAAGCAGAGGAAACAAGTATGAAACTGATTTTTATATTTATGCATTGTGGCTATGTCATTACATGCTTATGTAGTGGTCAAATCAGATTACTAGTACCAGCTACATATATTATATACAAATACTACCTCTTACTTGATTTCCATGTTACGACTTCTCTTTTTCTGGCAGTAAGCAAATGGTAAGTGTGAATGTAATGAAAGTTGCTATTGAAAGCTAGAAAGAAATTAAAGTGAAAAAGAGAAAATGTGCCTAGAAAGTTCCTAGTGCTGCAAAATTTATTTTTGCCATGGTAGCTATTCAGCATACAGTGTAAATACAGAGTGTTTCTGAGGTTTTAAAGTTGCTATTTATAATAATCTTGTCTAGTGCTAATGGGACTTTATTTGCTTTATTTTTTTGCAATAGAACTAATGACCAAATTCTCTGAGCTATTAACTTACACTGCTTACAGACTTCTCTGTTTTCCAACAAAAATTGACATTAGCTGTTCAAAATGAAAGCAACTGAGCTATTTGAAAACTTATTTTTTAAAATGTACCTAAGACTAAAATTTCTTTTGGAGGTGCAGTTAACAGGTTTTGTTTGGCTGTGAACTGAAATGTCTTCTCTC
This sequence comes from Falco cherrug, assembly GCF_023634085.1. NCBI lineage: Eukaryota > Metazoa > Chordata > Aves > Falconiformes > Falconidae > Falco > Falco cherrug. The sequence goes on from NC_073702.1 coordinate 45,426,364, forward strand.
ACTGCATTGGTATTTTAGGTGAACTTTTTTTTTCTTCCAAGGTCATAATCAAAAATATCCTGCGATAGCCCTTAGCAGGTGTTTTGGTCTGACTAATTGTCTAATACTGGGTTGGACTTGAAGCATGTAACTATTTACTAAAATGTAGGAGCTGATCCACTTCAAGGACAGAGAGACTTGTCTGACCACCCCTTCTAGGGGGCAGAGAGGGACAAGAGCACAAGAAGCATTCCTGCCTCCTAAAGAAGGATCCTACGTCAATGTCAGCAAGGCTTGGACTCTTGCTCTGGCTTTGTGGGTGGGCCTGTTCCCCCTCATGTAGCTCATAGTCATACTGGGGCTTGTGGGGATTGGAGCAGTGAGTACTGTCAGATATATGAAGAACTGGAGCATGCAGGTCTGTGACAGGATTGTGTTTGTCCAGGATCGGCATTTGCATTTGTTTTGCAGAACCTGAGGCAAAAAGAGGTTGGAATAACCTTTGTTTAATATACTGACTGTGCTGGTTATTCCAGCAGCAAAGAGGGAAACCTAACAGGGATAATGTGTTGAAAATCCCATTGGTATGGGCTGTCTTCTGGTAAGAGAGCCGGTTTGTGGCAGTGGTAGCCGTGCAGACCCTGCAGGGGGGTTTCCCCACACACTGTCTGGGTCTGGCTTTGGGTCAGGGCCTTCCTTCCTACTTGTGTGGCCTCTCTACTGCAGAAAGGAGCGGGAAGCCTCATAAAGCAAGTGACAGTTCTTCAACAGATGCCTCAGACTTGTCCAGCAACCAGTACCGAGTCAAAGCCGTGTCAGGACTACAGACAGTGTGCCATGGTGGTGCTTGAGACACAGGCAATAGAACTGACTGCATGAACTACCACTGTGGTAGGCTAGGTAGGTAGGCCTCAGGTGTGTCCTAGGAGTTGCCACAACACAGAAGACTTCTGGATGCTGCTTGTGGGTTGCTTCCAGTGTACCTGGACAACATTGTGGGCAGAAAGGGACAGTCTGCTGCCTAATGCCTTAGACATGTAAGGATTGCCATGTCTTGTTTGACTACCACACCACACCAAAAATGAAGTTGAACTGAACCTGTGCTAAAGTGGGCCCTCAGGCAGTTTTGTACCAACTTCTTGCAACAAATGATCCTCAATGAACTGTGTGTTTTCTGTTGTGTGTCTCCAGTCTGCTCCAAGCCTACCAAAGCAGTAGTTACTAGATCAGTTTTAGCATCTATTACCTCCAGTACTGTCATGGTGCATTTTTCTACAGCCTGCATTAGTTTTCCTCATTCCTTCGAGTTTAACAGCTTGATTATTTCTCTTAAGGACCTTTTACTACTCCGTGGAAATGGGAATGTGTCATCTGGTACTATTTCTGCCACAGAGGCTCTGCTGCCAATACCAAATCAATCCAAAAGTGTGGAAAGGATCCTGTAAATTTTAGCATCTCCTGAATTATGGCCTCATACTGCTGGAGCTTTCTTGCTTTTTGACTTACTACTTTACTTAACTTTCCCAAGTAAGTCTTCATAAACTCAGCCATGCACTATAAGAAGAGAACAAAGCTCCTGGAGCTAATCAAACAATGTCTCTTACATTCTGGGGGAAAAAAAGAAAAATGTGGCCTTTAGTTTGGTTCCCCTGTCCCAGATATCTTGAAGACACTCCAGTAGTGTTTGCAGGACTGCAGAAATGTTTTTTGCTTAGAAACATGAGGGTGCAGTGCAAGTAATAAGAAATAACTGGTGGCAGACACACAAGCTTGCCAAATGGAGACCTTCTTTGTGCCTTTGGAAAAAAAGGCCTCAGTGTCTTCTGAGCTCAGTGCTTGTCAGATTACTTCTTTTCATCATGCTCTACTAGGCTTTGCACTGGGTCCAGGCAGTGGCCCTGTGGAGAGGTGAGTACTGGTTCTTCAGGAGTAATGCAGATACAAGCACACTTTTGTAATCAGGTACCAGGTAACTTGTTCAACCCTGAACCCAATGTTTGGGCTGCTACTGTGCAAGTGTGTCAGGCAGAGCATTGGTAGGATGTGTCATCACCCTTTTCCATTTTGCAGTGGGTCCCTGCTGCCACTGGCAGTAAGGAATACTGCAGTTTTTCAGCCCTGAAATTAGGAAAAAGCATGTTTTTTGTTTGGGAGGGACAGGAGTTTATTGCCAAGCCAAACATAACTGTTCCTCTGATTTATATACCTAAAAAGCAAGTCTTACATATAGGTATAGCTGTACGTATGCTTTAACCAATTAACAATGTCTGTTTTTGAGAAAAAATGAAGCTGTTTAATGTTATTTATCTGGACACATTTAATTCATGCCTCCTAAACTCCAGCTGTTCTTTTAATATAGTTTTCACGGTCATCAGAAATGCTTTAACATATTTCTTTGGGGAATTTTTGTGGTGCTGGTTTAGACTTAAGCACAAAATGATCCCCTGTTGAAAAATTGCGATGTAAGTTATAACTTGTTTGCAATATTCCCTTCTTTATGCTTGTCTCAAAGGTATCTGTTTCCATATCAACAATGTACATAGTGCATATTTTATAATGTAAATCCTTGGAATTTTGATAGTCTACCTCAAGTGTCTGCTCTTTCTTTTGTCCTCTGATGTGCCTTGGTCAAGAGCTGCCACTTAACATATTGTATTGATTATTTCTTCGTCTCTGAAGCTGTGCATTCAGCTCAACACTTAATCACTCTAAGGCTGGATTTTCTGTCCTTGGAACAAGGACAATGAGTTTTAAAAATATTGTCAACTCTTGAAAAATTAGAAGTTTCAATGCCAGGGTTGAGTGAAGTGGTAATTGTTTAACTTTTCCCCTTCTGGTTACCTTACAAATCAGAAAATCTGAGTGCTTCCTGAAATTAGTATGACTTTCATTTCTGATCTTGTTAGCTGCTTCCTAATTAAATTAGTACTTGTATTTCTTATACGGTTGCAGTTAGTATCTGTTCTAACAACTGTTTCCTCCTCCCTCAGAATTCCTCTCTAGTGCTATCATTCCCTTTGCAACAGAAATTCAAGTATGTCAAAATTATGCCACCTCTGCAGCAACAGCGAAGATAACTAGAGAGAGAAAATAAATCAGATTAACCCACAGTATTGCTGTGTTTTCTTTGCTGAAGAAAGTTAGGCTATCGTGCCCAGCCCCAGTCCTCAGTTTCACATCATCTCTTTTTCATAAAAGCATGATCTTTCCTAGGAGAGTGGGTTTATTATTCTAGGCAGGAAGCACCTGAAAGAAAGTGCTTAAAACTCTGGGAGTTGGTTCAGATATCTTGGATCATGCTCCTGTATGAGGTTGGCTTTAAAATAAATAAAAAAAAATTAAGATTAGGACTGTTAAGAGCCTTTGTAGTCAACCCCTGGCTCTTGTTAACTAGAAATTTAGGAGCAGCTGTCAAATGCGTGTCAGGGCTGGGAACCCAGATCAAACAGCAGGTATGGTGCCAGGTGTATGCTGACCTTCCACTTCTTTCAAAGTTTCCTTCCTGTTTGAACCTTGCTAGTCTCAAATGCTCAAAAATCATGAGGTATGTAATGTAGACACTCTGAGGCTAGAGTCCTGAATCTTTTATAATGCATATTGGATTGTTTGATTGTTTCTTGAGATGCTTTCTCAGGGGCCACTTGTAAGTTGTTCACTCTGTTGATAGAGGACTGAAACTTCCTTTCCCATCTCTAGCAATTTCGGGAACTGAAATCCTGGGAAGGATGCTGGGCTTGTGATAAAAATGTTATGGTCAGGGACAATAAGGATTGATTGAAGATGCTGGAGCTGACCATGCTCCTGTTCTGCTGTGATGCCCTTTTTGGTGCATCCCATGTAGCCTGTGCAGCTCCCCCTGTGCTATTAAGATGCTATATCTGCTTGTGCACAGAAACCCATGAGGTAGACAAGTTAGCTAAAACTAAAATATGCTGGCATCAGTTGGGTTTAGAGCTGATGTATTTTAGTCTTTATCCATTTAAAAGCAGGCTACTCATTTCATTAACTAGAAAGCAATGTTCCTTTAAATTGGGTTAATAATAGGTGGTTTTCATATATCACTTCTGTGCTTTGCTGCAGTACATACAGACTTTGGTGGAAAAAATGGTTCTTGGGTGGGTGCTAGAAACAAACAGCTCTTTTTTTTTTTTATAAATACTTGAAGACAGAGAGAAGCAAGCTGTTTTTTTTTTTTTAAAAAAAAAAAAAAGTGTTTAAACTGAAAGTGTGGTGCAGTGGAGGCTAGCTAGCACCCCAACCAATTATACCTCCAAATTTTACCCTTTGGGGACAGGAAAAGACTGTTAAATGCTGGTCTGTCTGCAAATCATGGAAGCCTTTGAGTTCTTCTCATGTTAAAAGGGTCACTTACTGAGAGCAAACAACTCTAATAAATGAATGGTAGTTGATGCTCAAAATTTGGCAGAAAGCTGTGTAATGGCATTTGGGAGAATCCACAGACAGCTTTCTATGCCATGTGTTTGTAGGTTAGGGGGAGTAAAGTAAAATGACAACACTTTAAAGATATCCTTTTTCTGTACATGACAGATTGTGTGGTTCAGTTACCCACACAGCTTTCCCACACAATCTGGGACTGTTATACTGCTGAGGTGAAAGACAGATAACCATTAGCTGATTGTTGTGCAGAGCTCTGGTCATGGATTATTTTATAAAAAGTGTGTGAGTGCCACTGGGAGTTATTGAAAACAAACAGTATCTTATTCTCCAGTTCATGGGAACTGCTCCCCTCTCCCCCAGCCCCCGGCCTGCCTTTGGGTAATGCAGGGAATGAGAAGAGTTTGTGGAGAAGGAACAGGGCTGTGCGGAAGGGCAGGTGATCCCATCTGTTCGTCATGTGTCAGGCAACTCAGAGCCAAGCAGAGGTAAGTGCTTGTAACTGATTTCCATGAGAGCACGTAGGGGACTTGAAGATATTTACTTAGGGAAGGCAAATAAGGGAATTCTTATATTCAAAGTAAATACCACAAAATATTTTCCCCCTATTTGTTGTCATTAATTAAATAGAATTGAGTTCTCAGTTTCATCTGTTGTTCTGGTGCCCACTCAGCTTATTGCAGCCTGAGGTTTCTGTCCCATCCATCCTCTTGCAACCTAAATATCGCTTACTGTCTGCTGTGTTGTCTGACTGTTTTCTGCTTTGCAGATCTTGAAGAAATGTTTTCCACAAAAGGGTATAAGACAGCACTTTGCACTAGCCCAGTGCCGTGACAGAAACTGGCTGTTAATTCCTACTTCTTGCCCTATCCCTCTTTGAATCATAACAGTGTGCTATCCATCCCTGCTTAGGGAAGGAAAGGCTGCAGTGAGCACAACCTGCCTACTTGTTCCTGTTGGGATTCAGGTAGAACATACAGATCCCCACACACTCACACAGAGGCTGCCTAAAGCGGTGTCAGCAAGTCCCATGGCTGAAAGTCCAGACATGGTTGGTGCTCCTTCCTTGTACACAGCTCAGACGGGCATGTCACTGGTGCTTAGTCAACAGCAGTGTCAAAAAGGATAGAGCACCACTTCCTCTCCTCTTCACCGAGCTCTTAACAGTCAGCGTACCAAAAGCTTTGTGTACTGGACAGTCTGCCTGTAGGAAAACAAATACGCAAACTCTCCTGCATCTAATAGTAGGTCACATTGTCAAAACGGATTATAGTGATTCTCTCTGAAGAAGCAAAGGAAAAAATCTTCATCTCAAGTCTGGGTGCCCTTCATAGCTTTGACAGCAGAGCTTCCCAGGACAGCAGTTTCCTAAATAAGATGCTGCTAGTATCTAATGGTGTATCAGTGTTTTTCCTTCCTTATTCCGTGATTCGTAGTTTCCTAAAGGAGTGAAAAGCATCCGGGAGGAGACTACAGGAAGCTGGCAGTGACTTGGAAAAATGAAGCAAATGTGTAGGGAGTCTCTTGACAGATTCAGTGGCTTTGTAACATCTTTCCCTCCCAGCTGGATCTGCCTTCTGGCAGCAAAAGCCCTGTCTAGGCTGAACACATCAGAGGCAGAAGCAGCACACTGACCTCTTTAATTTTGAGGATTAATCTGTTTTACTGTTCAAGGCAAATGCCTAAATTCATGGTGAGGAGCCTTGCTCATGTTTCTCTGTCTCTTTTTTTCCTCCATCACCTCTCAGTTGCTTACTGGCAGGAGTAATAAATACTGCGGTATTTTAAAAAGACCTTTGAAAAAAATTAAAATAATTGATGTGAACTGGGTAGTATAAATTCTGTTGTGGGAGGGAGCCTTGGTGGATGTAACAAGTGGGAATCCTGCTGAGGGACTGTTGTTGTTTGGGTATATTTCAAAGATTTAAATAGGATTAAGGTATTTAGTTGTATTAATGGGAAAAGTCTTTATCCCTCCAGAACATTAGTGATACACCATTTTTTTTATGCCACAGAGGAATACTCTATGGGAAAATATAAAGCTCCTGTTGTCTAAATAGTCTAGCTTAGAAGCTTACCCAGCCTAAGGATTTTCTCTTACTAACACCACACACTCCTTATTCTGCTGCAAGCTTGTTAAGTCCAGTGGTTGAGACATTCATAATTAACTACTGATTTCAAGCGCCTGGATTTATCAGTGTTCCAGCATGGGGCACTTGAAAAGGACCTTTATTTAAAAAAATAATTACTCTCTTTAACTGTTTCTCACTTGGAACACTATGAATTTGAGGCTTCCAACTCACTGATTGTTCTTGAAAATCTTCTGGACATTGACAAGATGAATGAATAGTGTACACCTACCCAGGCAGTGCCTGTGGCTGCTTGGTGCTATAACAGTAAATAAAAAATAATAAAAAGCCAGGCTTTATGGTTACATAAACTGCCTGTTTCTGACAGGATAATGTTAACATATGATTTGTATAACAGGCACTAGGCTTTTTTGCCCTATAAAAATAATGGGTTAAATTAAAAAAAAAACCACCTCCTAAACCACCTTCTGTTACCCTGACAACTCTTTTTAAAATGCAGTAGGTAACAGTTGACAGAATGTTCATTTAACACTGACCACTGCTTCTTCCTTTGTCCCTAATGTGTATGCAGCACTTTTTCTGCTATTTGAAGGGAGGGGAGGCATTTTGGTGTGTTTATGTGCCCCAGTTTCAGGCACATGAGATTCTTTGCTGCAGAGTGTGGCCTCCCTGGTGTGTGGTGCAGAGCAAGGTCATCTGCAGCAGGCTGAGGAAGGGAATAAATCAATGAACCAAGCAAAGGCAGTCACTGGTAACTAGCTAAGAATAAAGAGAACGGCTCAGGTATGCAAAGTTCACCATCAGCAAACAGAGCTTGAAATCCTTAAGCCAAATGGTGCATTTCTGAGCTGGGGGTGAGGCTTGGAGGAAGCCTGAGTTGTTATCAGATCTCAGGATGCTGCGGCCTGAGTGAAGGTCAGCTTCAAGCAATGTTTGCTGACAAGTGCAATAGATGAGTTGCTGCATGAGCTGGCTTTAATGGACTTGAGTGAAATAAGAAACGCTGGACCCTGGGTGTTGTTAAAGGGTTTCATATATGAAGCCATTAACTCTTGGTTTTGTAGCCCTGCTAGTTTTGCCTGGATGGGAGATGGTACACAACCTCGGGGGGCTGTTTCTGATGCAGCTGGGAGGGAAGAAGCAACCGGAGTGCCTGGCTGCAAGGTTTCCAGCCCAGTGGGCAGACTGAAAAGAGCTGGGTGATTCAAATGCACTATTAAAATACTACAGCTGCTCTGGGAAGGAAGTAGCCCGTGTGGGGTTTCTTGGGTGCTTAATCTGTGTTTAGTTTCATGTATTGCTCTTTTCTTAAACTGGCTGCTCTGGCTACATAATGCTGCCTTGGCATGCCTCCTTTCAGATGTTGCCAGCCTACGCTGCACTCTAGGGATTGATCCAGCTCAGTAGAAAAGCCAAATAAAATATTCCTGACCTGATAGAGAGGGAGCTCCATGCTGCTTCTGCTGTGCTTGTCCCTTTGCGGCACTCTACTGTGTCTGTACCTATGGCCCCCAGGCTCTGGTGGCTGTCCTTGTCCTCTTCTACCTGCGCACTCACCCCTCCTGCTTTGGTGGCCCTTCTTTGCCCCAGAGGGGAGGGCAGTCTGACCTGCCTCTGAACCCCCTCCTCCTCCCCAGGGCTCTGTTCAGCTGTAGCATCTCAGCACTGTTCAACAGAGTGAGGAAGATGCGCAGGTCTGTGGTCGAGCTGAGGGCTGCTCACAGCTAAGAGGCTGCACAGCATCGTTCTGCAAGAAACTACAGGGGTCTCCCAAGCTATTGCTTCTGTGATGTACCTGGGTGGTGTTCTGAGGATCTCACCTGTTTAGAAGGAAGGCAGTTACCATACAAATGAGCTTGGATGCAATGAAGGCAAAATGCAGCCAGTAAGGGATCTTCCCAGCTCTGCAAACTGGGATTTAAGCTTGCTGTTCTGTGAGCAGCCTCCTGTGTGGCCTTGAGAAAGTCACTTCTGCACAACAGCCCCCCTTGCAGCAATGGTCCAAGGCTGGTTTTGTCACAGAAGTGTTGTCAGGATAAATGCAGCTGAGGCAGGAAAACATCATGGTGACATGAGCCACTTTACTGTCTTGGATCAAACACAATAAATAGGATGTGTGACGCACCCGTATAGTTTCACCTTGGTGAAGTAAGTTTTCTTAGCTCGCCTCAAAACTATATTGGTATATTAAAGTAGAAAACAAAACCAACCCCAAAGTCCAGTGTATAGAGACAAGAAAGTTTATTTTTAACAGTGTGGGAAGTACTGTACTTAAAAGGCTAATGCTACCTATGGTATGTGCCTTGCATTTTGTTCAACAGAAGCAAAGCCCTCTTGAGTTACAGAGCTGAAAGGGAATAGCAAACTAGTGTGCTAATAATTCCTGTGTTACTATTTTTAAAGTTCTGCCTGTGTTGTTTGTAGCAGTGCCTCCTGATGCCGGGTTACTTGAGGCAAAGTTGGCGTTTCCATGTAAGTCTGTATTAATTTTCTGGCTTTTTGTTTGCCTTTCCCCCCCCTCTCTTTTACTTACATTATACATTAACTTTTAATTAAAAAAAAACCCCAAACAAACAGAACAAAAAAACAGGAAAAAAAAATTTGTAGCCAGAAACTTGAAATTTCACAAAGCTTTTGTTGCCTGGTTTAAGTACTCAGTTATATTTAGAGAATTCCAGCACCCTCAAACTAACTTTGTGACCTCAGTTGTGGGTACGCAAAATGACTTCTGTGATTTATTTTTTTTAATTTATTTTATTTTTGGCCTGGTGGCTTGATGCTTTCCTTGTCAGCTTGTATGGGCAAACACTGTTGAACATGTACAGGCAAGCTGACACATCAAATAATTACAGGCACAAAGCTCCTTTTTGCATGCCTGCCCCGATCCTTGGCGGAGGCTCGCAGGGAGACACGGTCTGCTGCTGTGGGGCTGGGTGAAGCCTCTGCACTGCTCTTGGAGCTGTCTGGGACATCTGGCTCCCTTGCAAAGGGCTCTGGTGATGTGTATCGATAACTGTGAGGATGCCTGTGGAAGGAGAGCTGCTGAACGAGCGAACATCAGTTATTAGCAACAAAAGCTGAAACGTTCATGAGAATTCCCTTGGAAGAAAGGGAATTTTCTACAGGGGTGGGGCAGGTCAATGTACAGCTTGCCCTCTGCAGTGACTCTGTCTCTTACCCCTTCGATGTGCAGGGGGACACCCACACATCCAATGCCAGCCAGCCTGCAGTACGGTGCTAAAGCATCACTTAGCAGCAGCCAGCCAGTTGTGCCACCTCCAGGTGTGTTCCCACTGTGACAAGCAGCCTTCCCAGGTACAAGGAGGAAATCGTGAAGGGGGAAGGGGCAGCTCATTTTCGGGGTCATGGGGGCAGAAGAAGGGAGAAGAGTGTGAGAGAGAGGAGGGAGGTGTGAATGGGGAGGTCCTTAAGTTAGAGCCGTCTCACTGCAGTTTCAAAGCCGCTTGCTGTAGCCTCCCATGGGCCTGCATGCAGAGGTGTAATGTAAAGGTCACACTAATGCACGATACCAGGCTTCATTTTTATTCTAGGTTGTTTGGTTTTTTTTAATTATTAACGTGCAGCACAGCAACAACTGAACCTGCTGTTAGATGGTGCCTTGTCAGACCTTTTTAAATATTTAGTACTTACTAACAGAATGAGGCAAACAAACAAGAGTAGCCAAAGAGTTGAGGATGCACTTAATTTTTAAGCAGTTAAAAACAACTTAGGCAACACGTCAGAAGACAAGTGCACAAAGGCTGTTTACCTCATACTGAGCGGTCTGCGTGGTGATAGGAGACCATCTGGTTGATCTGGGTTTCTGTGTGGGGTTGATATTTGTTTCAATGGTCGGTGCTGTTAGAATGGCGATCTTGTAGACTCATCTGTGCAGCAGCTCCTGGATTTATCTTTTTAGTCAGCCACCACGGGATCCAGGCACTTTCTAAAGATGCATCTGCTGTGGGCAAACCTGACTGTGGTATGTCCTTACAGACCTGAGCTGGAGCTCTCACTCTGCCAGCTTCCCTCTATTTTCCCTTCTGCATGAGTGGATGTTGCCAAAGTGAATGGATAGTGATCACGCTTCCCCCAGGCAAAGAAAATAGAAAACATCTTCTGGCAGCTTTCTTGATTCCTTGTTCCAAAGTTGCATTTATCTGATCAGTATTCATGGTGCTCTATGTGTTTTCAGGGTATCTCACAGGCCAGTAGGGGACTAAGTAGGTTCAGGAAAGCACTGTTCTTGTTAGGGACTGCGAAGCAACTGAACAACTTGCCCAAGATCAGGCAGAAAGTATGGAGCAGGGGGCTTTGCCTCTGAGTTTGCTGGATTTATTGTTCTCCCTAGCTGCTGCCACAGGAGCTTGGCACAGTGTCCCTGGCACTGTGTCCTTCCCGCTGTGGCTGGTGGCATCTCGAAACAGTAAGGGGCAGATAATCGCGCTGCTTTACAGCAGCTGAGTGGGAGGAGTGGGTATGACTTACTGACCTCAGTCCTCCAGGAAAGGCTGATGGCTTTTGTAGCAGGTAAAACATTAATCCTGGGTCCCCACTGTGAAGAAAGAAAAAAAATTCCCCAACAAACCCAACACCCGGCTCAGGCCTGGATGTAGGCACAGCTCTGCTTAGAGCATCTCCTGTCTGTCCCCCGAAACCACAGGGCAAGGGCTAGCTCTCCCAGAGTCCCAAAAGGCTGGTGGCTCTGTGGGTGGACGGAGGACATGTCTGCACATGGGGCTGGGCTGCCAAATGGCAGGCTGCCCGGGGCAGCTGGTGGCCATGGGGGTGAGGGGGAATACTGCACTTGGGCTTGGTCTCTCCTCATGGAAGGAGGGAAGATGTGTGACACTGAGTTGTGCTGGAATAAAATGGGTGTGGGTGAGAGCTTGTGTCAAGCCAGAAGAGCTGTGTCTGAGAAGAAAGAAGAAGATAGGAACTGACTGTGTGTGAGAGATGCAGGGGAGCAGCATGTGTGTGAGGTGGAGCAGGGGAAATAAAGGGAGGGGGGAGCTTTATGGGCAGGGAACAGCTTGAGGTCAAATGAGAAAAAGTGGAACAGCATAAAGGCAAGTGATATTAGAATAAAAATCCAAATAGAAACTCAGCAAAGGCTAGAGAGCATAAAATGAGGCGTGGCTGGGGGAAAGGGAGATTAAATTAATAGAAATAAAGTAAGAATTACTAGGGCTGCAGAAATGGCGGTACATAATACAATAACATTAAACAGCAAGTGCTAGCACTCATTTACTAGGATAGATCAATGTCGTATTTATTTGAGTAAAGCAAATACACTTCAGGGTTTCTTAAAAGGATTATATGGCTGTGGCCAGAGCAATACTGAATGCTGGCTGTAATAGGCAACAGTAAATAATTACAGGTGGGAAGGCTAGAGTTACTACTTATTAAAATTTCCTGACCCTACTCGTTGTAAGATCTTTCAGTTACTTATAATTCTCAGAAGCTATGACTGGGCTGTGATTTTCCATACCAGCTGTCTGCCTCGGGCTGAATGCCTTTGAAAAACAGTGTTTCAAGACAACTGGGATGAGACTGGGAGCATGCAGGAGATGGAAGTGAGGACAGACAATAGAAAAAAAGTATAAAAGCATCTAAGCACAAAATCAAGAAGACAAAAGCCCAGCTGGAGCAAAGACTTGAGACAGACTTTAAGGGTAACAAGGAGGGATCCTGCAGGTATGCTAGCTGCTTAAAGAAATTCAGGATAAATATGGATCTGCTCACAGATGAGTGAGGCAGCCTAGTGATGGTTGATGCAGAAAAGGCTGAGGTGCTCAGGTGCTTGAAAAAAATAGCCCCAAAGATGAAGGACACAAATCCTCCCCGCCACTCCCCCCTGCCCCGAGTACTGTCAGGCAGCATATCAAGGGGCAATGCCCACAGACTGCACCATGGGGTGTTCAGGTTGGACCTGAGGAAAAAGGAGAGTGATGCTGTATAGAAAAAGTTACCTTGAGGGGATTTGAAGGTTTTTGGGACTGAGCTAGACAAAGCTGCAACAGACTTGATGTGGCTGTGCTGAGAGTGGGGGATGAACTCCCTCCCAAACAGCATCTCCTTGGTGCTGTGATGCTGCAGTGGAAAACAGTGCTGTGACTATGCTGGAAAAAGGTCTGGTGATATTTTATTTGAGAAGCGTTAGTGTCTCTGTATTTTAAAGTTGAGAGGCAAAAGAGGTCAGGTTTTAGGTCCCAAAGCACTGTCCAACAAAGCAGCCTTTACTTCTGAGCCTATAATGGCAAGTCAAGATTTTTTCCTTTTACTGTTCCTCTGCTGTCAGGAGGCATGTGGGAAAGCCTTGGGCAAAATGTCCCATCTCTCCCAGTGCCACAGATGATAAAAGTAGTAAACCAGGTTTGGCTTTTGGTTGTGCTCCTCTTTCGAGTGGCAGCAGTCAGCTGCACGTCTAAACTCTGGCAGGGTCTGCAAGAATTTTTCCCTGTTTGACATCTGAATGTTTCTGATATGCTTGGAGATCTGATACGGATGACAGCCTTGAAAAGCACTGGAAGAAGTGACTAATTCTTTCTCCAGAACAGGGATTAAATTTTCCCTCATACCGAAAAATAAAGGGAAAACCAAAACATTTAATAACTGCAAAGTGAAACCCAACTATTCTGTGTGGTAAATAAGGGAAGAGTCCTGCGGAAAAACGATGTGGTCACATCATGAAGGGCATATAGCAAATGAAAACAGCCAGCAGAACTGATGCCTTTTTTTCTCAGGTTTTGATCACTGGTGTAGTGATTAGTGTCAGGCAGTCAGGTTTAAGCAGGAAAGATCTCTGCAGCTGTCTTCCACACCAGGCTATACTTTGCCCTGAAACCAGGAGAGCAGCATCTTGCTAAAATTGCACTGGTGTATGTGTAGACCCCCTTTTAATTTAGCAGGCACTTGGTATGTGAGGAGTGGGTGTAGGCAAGCAGTCAGTGTATCTCCTGTCTGCAGGGCAGAGACATTACTGAGGTAGTTACAGGAATTCAGAGATGTAGTTTTGAATGTAATGTGTGAGAGACAGAGCCCAGCGGAACAAACTGAAGACCTGAAGCTTAGTACAGAGTGGAGGACGGTCCCTTGCACCTCCCAGAATATTACTTTTGGCCATCCCACAGCAGGGAAAATGCTTACGTGGGTTTAAAGTCAGAAACCAGGGCTGGAGAAAATGTGTAGTTCTTGCAGTGGAGAAAAATCGCCAGAGGAGTTCCTGGGGGTCTGTGCAGTTCAGCAGATTTAAATGTGACCTGAAAAAGGGAGTCAGCTGTGAGCTGCCAAAATTTGCTGATGGCATTAAATTGTTCAAATTAGTAAGGAGCAGGACCAACTATCAAGATGTGTAGAGGAACCTCATAAGACTAGGTAACAGAGCAAAAAAATTACACAAGGAATTCAGTACAGATGAATGTTAAGGGATGCACATAGGAACAAAACAATTATAACTCCATATATAAAATAATAACCCAGATAAGAGCTGAAGGAGCAGAACAATATAATTCAGGATCTGGGTTTGTATCAAATACCTGAAAACACTGGTAGTGGTCAATACGCTGTGATGATTAAAAAACCTACCAAATATTAGGAGTTATTAACATGATGGGATACACAACAGAACATTGTGCCACTGTATACTTTTTTTGTACTTCCTCCCTGAATTTTCTGTACAGTTCTGATTCTCTTATTTCGAAGAGGTTATAGCAGACTTGGAAAGGTCCAAAAAGGGCAACAAGGGTGATCCAAGGTGTGGTAAGCCTTTTGTACAGGAAGGAATATTCTAGACTAGAGAAGAGATGTGTAAGGGTGGATAGACTAGAAGTTTACAAAATCAGGGGGAGGCTAGATAGGGATAGAATCCAGCTAATATGAGAACTGAGAGGCATCAAACGAAGATAATCAACCCAGACTCAGAACAAATGAAAACATGGGGTCCTCTAAACAACAAGTGGCTGACCTGAAAAGCCAAGTCTTTGTTTACCACAGGATTTTGTGGGTGCCAAAAGTTTAAGGGAGACTGAATGATTACTAGGAGGGGAGAGTCATTGGTTACTGCAAAAAGATAAACCCTCATATCTGATTCAGGACAAGTCTGAGCTGGAAGTAGGGGAAAGGTGAGATAGTCTTAAGGAGAAGAATCAAACAAGCTTGTCTCATTCTTATTTTTCCCTAGATATTTGCTTATGGTGACTGCTTGGAGAGGGGTTCCTGGGCCAGGTGGCTGTTGGTCTGGTGCAGTTGATTTGATCTTGTCTCCTGGAGAGAGTGGTTCAAGGGCCAGACCCTAGGCCTGTTACCACTTGCCATCTCAGTGGAGCATACGAATTTCTCATGTAAACCGTCAAACTGGTTAAAAAATTATACTAAGTATTTTTACAGTTATATCTTAAATTGATATTTTGAAATGTCTTAACTAGCTGTAAATGTTCCTGACTTTTCAAAGCACATCTGTGTTGAACACTCATTTCATGACAAATCAAACTGCATGGCCCTCATTTCAGTGTTACGTAGGCAGCAAATATAATACTTTTACAGCAAATATTAGTTTTGGTAAAACAGCACTTTCTGTTCTGACCTTCACTAGACTGGTTTCCAACTGTTGTTTTTTTTGGAGGCTGGATGACGAATGCACACAGCCTGTTTGTCATTCCCTTGTTTCAGAGTGAGAATGAAAAGGGCTAATAAAGGAGGGGTTTCTTCCCCCACTCATTCATGACACCAGTATGTCCTGTCAATTTCCCTTTGATGTGCAGAAGAACTTGTTCTTCTGCCAAAAGAGGCCAATTTTGCACTGTGTGAAGGCACAGTGTGAGCCCTCCACTAACTGCTGTGGTAGGGAACTCAACAGTCCCTCCTCTAGTTCAACTTACCCCAAAGACTGTCAGGATTCCTGTTAATTGCAGTAAGGGCAATACAGATGAGAACTGACCTTGAGGTGTGATTATAGCTCGGGATTAGCATAGAAAAGAGTAAGAATCTTCAGCAAGGTTTTGTGATGGATGTGCAGCCCATGTGGGACAGCTAGAAATGGTCAGATGCAATAAGGAGTTATTGGAAGAATAGCGTTGAATAGCTGTATTGGAAGGAATACTTGGAGGTCATTTAATCTAACCACTTGCCAAAAGCAGGGTTGACCTCAACATCAGGTCAGGTTGGTCAAGGCCTGTTTGTGATTTGGTGAGAGAATGCTTTGTGCAGTTTCTCTTTCAGCACTGAACCATAGGCTAGTCCCAGTGCAATGATCACTATGTGGGCCAATGTGTCTTGGTCAAGGTAGTGAAGAAGTAATGGTACTTGCAAGGTAAAATATTTTTTTTCCTCGTATCCATTCACATTACTTGCTTTTCACTGAGGCTGTGATGTTGGCAGTTCATGCAAGACATTGGGATAAAAGGACAATTAAGATGCCTGCCTGAGCTGGGAGTGTCGATGACAAATACGTGCTACAAGCAGAGCATTTCTGACACTTGAGCCTGTTCTGCTGGAGAAGCAATTGGGTAAGACTGACCCCCGCCATGTACTGTATGTGGCCAAGGAAAATCCACAGCTTTTCCTGTCCATGAGAGCTAGTCCTTGCCCAGCCCTTGGGTGGAAGGAGGACCTGGATTTGATCCAGAGTGGTTGTCTTGAGTGTTTTCTCTGGTTGCCTTGATAGTATCTTCCCCAATAGACATAACTTCTCAGCCTTGCTGTCTCCCAAAGAAGCTAATTAGTATGTGGGCTGTAGGTGAATAGGAGTGAATTTCCCCACTGTGGGCCATTTATTATCAGCCTCTATTGCTGTTGTGGTGGCCACTGCTTCCAGGGGTAGGTTTGTCTTGGGAGTGAGGGACAGTGTGTGTGTGTGGATTGAGTGGGTGTTCAAAGACAGTAGACGCAAGGTTATATATTCAATACTCCTTTTGGCTGCTTTCTGCATGGTTTGTTGAATAGGATGAAGAAGCACAAATGAAATCCAGGTACCCTGTTAATTGTGTGTCCCTTCGTAGTTCTCCAGCTCAGCTTCCCAGTTGTGTTCCTGCAGCTTCTTGCTGGTGAACCCTGGTCTTATGATCCTGAGCATTAGCAGGCCAGTGAGCTTGTTATGGCAATGTCATGGCTGTGGATGACCCGTGGGTGAGGGCTGTGGCAGGACGGTCTCCCAAGGAGCTGGGTATGGGGCACAGCCCACTGCCTGGTACTCACCAGCTTTGCTCTCTGCTGTGGCTTAAACAGGAGCTCATGAGCTGGTGTTAATATTTGCAAACTTTCTGCCACCTGCTCACTGAATGAAAAATTAATATGCTTATGTGCTGACTAAATTGTGCTGTACTCTTAATTCCTGAAGAACATGTGGATAAGAGCGCTTTTGAGAAAGGATTTTTCAAATCCTTTCCAAGTGACTAAAGGAATTCCAATTAGACCTTACATGTCACTTTCATTTCTCTTGTCATTGCTGTCTAATTCTGAAAAATCCTTCCATGTCTACTGCTTTTATGTATTACCTGCTTTTCTTGTTTGTCCACTTGGCCATAATCCTGGCGGGTGACGTGACAGCTATTTCCATGGCAAGAGCATTACAAATTCTAATAATATCTTTCACAGAAGTAGCACTTTTATCCCTTGTGGAGCTGTGCAAGATGAAGTTTTATATACATATTTGCACCACTTCATATGGTTTTCTAATCTCACATTGTGCAGCTCCTGGTTACCACATTTCATGTAACTTGGAGGGAAAAAACCCTCACAACCCTCTTTTTTTTTCCTTTGTACTTTTGATTAAAAAAAATAATAATCTCTTTGCCTTGAAAGTATGATTTATTTAGTTTTTAGATTGGAAACAAGGTTATTTAGTGTTTAAAAATAATAAAAAAGTGTCCCTAGGTGCTAAAATAGGCTTATTTTTGTTTGTGTAAACAAAAAGTAAAACCCAGTCTCACCCCTTTGAGTTCTGACCAGTCAGCTTTGCATTTGATTACTGCTATCCCATGCATGTTTACTCTGAAAAAGCCAAAGATATATTTTTCATGCAGAAGGTTTTATATTAAATAATAGTTTCATCTGCTATTGAAACCATTTTTTGAAAGGGATGTGGCCAGTGCTGAATGCTGTGCTGCAACATTGTGCAGCAGTTTATGGGATGCGGTGAAGGGAGTACAATGCTCAAGCATAACGGCAGTGAGGATTTGTGTGGGCTGAATGTTAATGACTCAAACTGCAATTTTCCCAAGGCACTAGGGTTAACTTCCCTCAGCATGGAGGTCAACAAACAAGAGATCTTCCTGGCCAGGTTCAGCACAGATGCGAAGGGAAGACCAATGTTGAACCACTAGCACTAGTTTGGGTTTTGGGGTGTTTTTTGCAGTACCTGCAATTTCTTTGTCTTTGCTAATGAAAAATATGCTTGTGAAATGAAGGACTGATGAAAAAATATCCAATGACTTCTTTGGGTGTTGGCTTAGGGCAAGAATGATATTTGCTAGCCTTCTCCAATAGCTCTGCTCATTGCCTGAATATGTGTTTTTTGAATTGGGTAGCTACTGCTGCAGCCTCCTGTCGAGGCTAGAGTTCATTTGCTGAAACTATTCTCTGCTACATTTGTTCTCATACAATACAGGGCCCATCCTTGGCTGGATTCTTATTTAATTGATGTTGATCAGGAATCATTTCACAGAAGGCAAAAAACAGACACTGCAAAATAGTCCCAAAGAGGACTTGGCCTTCTTGTGCATTACTGTATAATTATAATACGCTTGAGAACTAAGAATATAATTTGAGTCAGTAAAATGTGCAGTGAGTCATTGCTTCATAGCCCCATCAACTTTCCAGGGGTGACTGTGCAATTTATATTTTGTCCCTGGAGAACCTCTGAGCTCGGTCATATCCAAATCAGAAGTACTTATGTATTTAGTCCATATTTAAGTTAATTTTTATTAATCCTAATTTAAGTATAGATTGCCGTGTACTTTGTGGTGCTACATCATTTGAAGGAAAACTTTTATGTTTAATTGTCCTACATTTTGCAATGTATAGCTCTGAATATCCCGCAAAGGGGCTATTTTGCAAGCAATAAGTACATGTTTCTGTGTAAAGGCACCCACAAAAAAACATCAGTGAATGATGACTCAAACCACTGAAACATGAAGTGAATGCTCCATGAAATTCTGGGAGAAAACCCAGCAGGACCTGTCCACTGCTCTCACTGGCCTTGGAGCTCGACTCCAAAGAAAAAACATGTGCAATGGTTTAATGGAAAAGGGATTACACAATATGCGAGAGTATGGCACAATGTGCTGTGGCACTAGACAATGCCCTTGGTCATGCAGAAAAGCATTTTTGTAGGGGGAAAAATGACGCATTTTCAAATTTATATTGTATTTGTAAGGGACATGCAGAAACTGTAGCTGTGTGAAATAGCAAAGCAAATTAGATTACATGTTCTTCAGCGAGATTGCTGCCTTTTGGTGCTTTTGTGCACATGTTGAATGCCTCCAAAAGCACAGAAATTATCCTACAAAGCTCTCAATCAGTATACTGAAAGTTAGGGCTTTGAAGGACACTTAATTATGTGGTTAGAAATAGTTATTTCTGATATGCTGTTTGAGACCCCTTATTTAATGCTTAAAACAACACACAATGCAAAAGTGACTACAAACCTCATGACAAAGAATTTGTGGCTAATAACAAAATGTGTAGCATATAACGTTCTTGATCTCAGAGCTATAAAACTTTCTGGGATGGGATCATCAAAACTCTGATATCAAACCTTGGAACATTCTAGGATTTACCTGGAGTTTGGAGACTTTTTATCCCTCTTTACTGCCCTGCTTAGAAAAGCTGATTCCTGCCAGAAGGTGTGTCTTGGGGGCAGCCCAACAGAAAGTGTCAAGCCCAGAACTTCTGGCTGCTTTTTGACTGCTACTTTTCTTTTCATTGTAGGACCTTTTAATTTTTTTAGCAGCTGAGTCCAGAATCAAACTGACTGACTTGAATATCTCTTTTCAGAAAAAAAAGCATCTCTAATTCTTCCTTGTTTTTCCTTAATTTCCTCACAGAAAGCAGCATCTATTGTATGCTATAACTAGCTGTGCCAAAGCATCTCTGTGTTTCCAGTTTGGGATCCTTTCTCTGCTGTTCCAGTGCAAATTGTGCATTCCTAAGGAGCCAAGTTCAGTTGCCTAAACGATGGCTGTCTAGTCCTGCCTTAGGGTTTCTGACAGGTCTTGCAGCATCAGCAGGTGTGACACAAAGCCCACCCGTGGCCCATTCCCTATCGAGGGGCAGGTGGAGCTCGGTGGGGTAGACTCCGGTATCTTAGGGGGCCTGAGGCTCCTATATTTAGACAGGAGAGCTGGACCCAATCTATCCTGGTGTATCCAACTGCACAGGTGTCGAAACAAGGACCACATGGATAGATAAAACTTAAACTTTTATTGAGATGCTTGCCTTGCAATTTCCATAGGCAAGAAGTCTTGCTGTCCTTCCCTCCCTGGCTAATGAACAAAGAAGAGCAAACAGGGCTGTCTGTGAGGCAGTTTTGCTAGGGAAAAGAGGAGGAAGAAGAAAAGGGGGTTGGGTCCTGGAAAGCAAGAAAGCTTGTTGAATTTCTCCCTTGTGATCAGTGGGTGTCCTTCGGGGTGGCTGTGCAGTTTGGGGTGGGTTCATGGGTGGGCACTGAGCCAGTGGGGCTGTGCTGCTTGGCTGCTGCTTGGGGGTGTGAGCAGATCTGGAAAGTGGTCCCTTGGGTGTCAAAAAGGGAGGCAGCACCTGGGCCTGGAGAGGGTGAAAACAGTAACCAAGCAGCTAGGGAGTGCAGTGAGTAAGGCAGTTGATGCTGGTGAGGACTCAGATTTGAGTTGCTCAGGTTAGCGTAGCCCCTCATACCCGGTTGGGTCTATTTTGCCTGTTGCTACCTGCCTTACACGGGGCATAGTAAGGTACAGGGAGAGTGCATTAATCAAAGGAGACAAGCCAAATTTCTATAAGCATTCAAAACCAAAGAGACCTTCCCGCTCAAGGTGCAGGAAGAAGGTCAGAAAAAGAGAGTGGTGGCTTTCCATGAGAACGCAACGGCTACACCCTGGATGACCATCTCCTGGGGCAGTTTTTGTCAGTGTGGGGAGGCCATGGCCCTAAGAGAGCAGCTTGCTTCTCCCAAGTCTGGGCTGCAGCAGCTGGGAGAAATGGGCTGCTTCAAAGTTAATGTCTAACCCTGTAGAGGAGATCAGTCCTCTGGCTGGTGTCACATCATGCTCCTGTACCGAGGGTGCTCCTGCAACCCAGGAGGCCTTGAAAGCTAGGAAGAAATGGGTGATGGGAAAGGAGATTCTAATATTAGGCAGAATGACAACTGCATCTGTGATGCCTGAGTGAAGCCTGTTGTGACCTGCCTGCTGTGCACAAAGGTAGGGGACCTCGTAGGAGGCTTGAGTTGCTCACTTGGGGTGGCTGACAGAAGCTAATGGCTATTGTTCCTATTGGCACCACTGAAGGAATATTCTGGGGGCTGTCTTTATGTTGAGGGGTGAAAGACTGGTATCCCAGACCTCTGCAGCAGCACTGTCTAAAATATTTGCAGGGTCATAAATACAGCTTAGGAGGTAGGCAAAGAGCCTGCACAGAGGAAGTGATGGGGCAGAAATGTAGGATTAATGCATTTTGGGAAATGAGGAAGCTTCTGGGACAAGAGGGACCTGTGCAGGCTTCAAGGCTATACCATGGTTACTTACAATGACACCAGGCTGTGCACCTCTGAAAAGGCTGGGAGGGAAATAAACAGCCCAGTCATAATGAACAAGGAAAATGAGATTGTCTGTGGTCACCCTTGACTGGCAATGCTCAGTGATGAAGGTAGGGCAAAACATACCCATGCTTTTACAGCCATGCTTGCTGTTTAAAACTAAGATAGGAGAAGTAGAATTCCTGGGCTCAAATGGCAACCTTGATGGAGCAGTAGTTCCAGGGACACGGTGGGAGGAAGGATAATCAGTGGGATATGATGTTGCCACGTTACCAACCTTGCAGGAAGAGAAAGCGGGACACATTGATGGGGGAGTGATGCTGTACTTGAAGGGTAATATGAAGTGTAATGGCATAAAAATGTTCCAAGGAAAAGAGGTGTGCAGTGGAACCCCTAGCAACAAGTTGTCGTGGTAGGATTATACTGACGATGCCGTGCCTGGGACAGGGACTGATCATAACGTGGCCAGGAAATGTTATGTGAGATGAGAGGAGCTGCAGCTGTAAGAGAGACAGTAAAGTGGGTGGTTGTAACATGCCTCTATAGACTGGATTGATGTCTTTTCAGGGTGAAGCAGAGGTAAAAAATTTTGACATGCTGTGTGACTGCTTCCTAGACCAACCTGCAAGCGAAGATGCTGATCTGTGTTTGGTCCCAAGTGGTGCATGAAACCTACTTGAAGAGGTAGCTGTCCCAACGTGATTAGATTTCAGCAAAAGCAAGCTAAATGAATTCAGAAAATGAATATTCAATTTCAAGAAAAGAAACTCTGTGAAAATAAAAGGCAATTTATAAAAAAAAAGAAAATGAAAACAACCTTGAAAACAGTCAAGTAAGTGAGAAAGCTGGAGTCTTCTCAAAGAAGAAATTACTGTATTAATTTAGGTAAATTTTGCATTGCAATTAAAAAGAAAACATAAATCCAGTAAAACCACTTCAAGGTTTAATAGCAAAGTCAAAGCTATCACAAGGAGAGGATCAATATTAAAAAAATGGGAAACCTGGCCAAATTATTAGAGGTAACTAGGCAATTAGGAGGGCAAAAAAAAGTGCTTGAAACTTGGAGAGGCTTGCAAAGGATGCTTGAGCTGCTCATGACAAGTTCTTCAAATGCATCAGGACTTGGAAGCCAGACAGAGAATTGGTGGAACCACTTGCTGGCCAAAGGTGAAAGATGCTCTCAGTGCATCTGTGCACTCAGTGCATTTGTGCTGGTCTTTGCTGCTGGGGGGATTCTTATACCCAACACTTTCTTCACAACAGGAAGGTCACGGGAGCCAAATCAGGTTTGACCAAGCAGGTAAGTTAAGTCCCTGGGACTAGATGGTATCTAGTCTGGACCCTTGGCCTGTTAGTGTAAGAAAGAACCACGGTCACCTAAAGTGTAGATAAACACAGCTGGTTTGGAAAGTCTCCATCACTGCAGCATGATCTTGCTTTGCTCTTCTGCTCAGGTTTTATACATGTGTCAGAGAACATGGATGAAGAAGCTCTAGCTGACACCCTGTAGCTTGGGTCTTCCAGGTTCAACATACCAACCTAGACGGACCATTGCTGTAACCCAACAGGGCGTTTCTTATGCTCTCAGACACAAGATGTAAACTCTTGTGAATCTCTGCAAGCAGAATAAATTCTGTGTTTCAGGGCACTGTGCAAAGTGAAGAGCTACTGTGGTCTGGTGATACGACATGGCAGTCTTTTCCTCAATTTGTCTGGATACTGGACAAAGGAAAAACTAGATCTGATCCTTGAGAACTTACAGCTATTTACCCCAGACTAGACAAATCAACAAACGTAAATTGCTTGCTCCTAAGGATGAACAGACATGTCCCAGCAAAAATGAATCCACAGAATCCTTCAGAGCATGATGTGTTGTTAACATGAGCTTTAATAGCCCAGACATTTATGGAAAACAGAAGATGATAGGACACAGTAGTTTATCCAGTTTTGAGTGTGCTGGTGGAGATTTTTGATACAGGATGATGAAAGCAACTGGGAGGGAAAGTCCTTAAATATTTATTTTTTCACTAGTAGGAAGAATTGAGAAGTTTATGTTGGAGAGCAATTTGTATGATGGTGATCATGAAATGACACAGTCCGTGGTCTTCTGGAAGAGAAGAAGAGGAGACAGGCAGTCAAGATCCTGGACAACTATAAAAAGACAGGTGTGATACTGATAATTAAAAATAGGGGAAGCAGGAGAATTATTTTTAACCAATCACTTGTCTGAAAAATTCTGAAACAAGTAGTTATGCAGTATTTCATAGGCACTCTTGAGATAACAAAGTAAGTAGTACCCGTTATGCATTTGTCGAGAACAAAGTGTATTAAACCAGTCTAAATTATTTTTAGAAAATGGTAACGTCTTACAGGTAGGAAAGAACCAGCAGGAGCTGGCATTTGACATTATTTCACGTGTGCTTAAATGTAAGCTGTGAAAAAATGGTCAAAATGAAATTGTTGTAGTGTAGGATCAAAACTTAAGAGTACCCATTTTCTCAGGTAGTGTCAAAGATTTGTAATTAAAGTGAAAGGACAGATCAAGTGGGGATTTGGGTAGTATATATTGGGTTTTCTTCCCTTTGGAATCCAAAAACATTTTGATAAATTGAAGAAATTGCTGGGAAATAAAAGGAGACAGTTCAATAAGAACAAGTGCAAGGTACTACCCAGAGATAGTTAATAAGTGGAAGCAGTCAATATTTGCCCTGAGGCAGTCAGTCAACACGTGCGGCAGTCGATGCAGGGATGAGAAGCGAGTCGAGTGCCAAGGTAGCAGCCTGCCAGAAGAAGACCTGGGGCTCACAGAGAAGTACAGCCTGAACAGGATCAGCAGCTCGACATGAAGAAGGCCAACCTTGTAGCTGGTGGGGGGAGGAAGGTGAAACACCAGGAATCAGCCAGATATCTGCTGCTTCTTCTGAATGGGCCAGGCCAGGGCTAGAGCTTTGTACCTCATTTTGGGCAGTAAGCCTAAAGAAAAATGAGGACTGCCTGGGAGGATGAACGTGAAGAAACTGCGAGAGTGATTAGAGGGCTAGAAAACATCACCTACTGGGATGAAAGAATGAGATTGCTTAATCCAAAGCAGGGGGATGGAGGGGGAACAAGGGGGCAGTTTTTGAATATGTGACAGGTTCTTGCAAGGAGGAGAAGAATACAGTATTTCCATGGTTCTGGTAGCTAGGGCAAAAGGTAGTGATTTTGACCTACTGAAAGTGCAGCAGAGATAATTCAAATTAGACATTAGGAAAACCTTTCTAAGATAAGTGTAACAAAGGACTGGAATAGATTCCAGACTGGAAATGTTAGTAATGCTTCATTACTGGAAGTGTTTAGGACAGGTTAGCCAAATCCGTCCTGGAAAAGTACAAGGTGATTCTGCTGGTGGACAAAATTATTCTGAGACTCCATCTTCTTCCTATCCTATGTTGTTCTTATTTAGTATTTTTAAACTCAGAACCTTTTCTGAACTGTTTTCCTTTCTTCTGTGCTCTATTTGTGTTCTCTTTGATGTGACACTTTCTTTGAATAGTGCCACTGATACTTTGCTGCTCATCTGTTTTACCCCATTCAAAATCTTAGAAATTGTTTGCATGACACTTTTATTCCTAGTCTGCAAAAACAATCTGATACTTGATGCCATAATCACTAAGGAGCACAATTGCTTTGATGAAAACCTCAGGAAATAGTGAAGGACTTAGGAATACTTTTCAGTGTTTCTCTTCTGAGCACTCCTTGGCTTTTTTTAGGGTTCTGCCCTTTGCGGTTTTTACTCTTCATCTCTTCTACCTGCTCCTGTTGTATTATGTTCTCCAAAGCCAGTAAGTTTATTAGCAAGGCATTTTTTGTTTCCTGTGCTTGCACAGTCCTGTTACCTCTCTGTAAGCGTACTGCTTCTCGTGGTGTTGCCTGGACTAAGTAATGGAGGACCCCCATGTAATTACTTAGTCAAGTTGGAGAGATCTTTATGGTAACTGAAACTAACTTGGGTGTTTGCCATATTTGTGTCTGAGCAGAATAGATGTTATTAGATATATATTATATATAAATTATATATATATCTTATTATATTATATATATAATTAGATATATTATAGATATAATAGAGCAGTTAGATGGATAAAAGGCTGCTGTATAGTCTTGTGTGCATTACTTTACTCCCAAGATAATATTTTCCCCGTGTTAGCTGGCATGTGCCGACCTACTCTTTCCATTCCTCTTACTAGGAGCAGACAGAACAGTGAGTCAACATGTTTCTGTCTTCTGTGGATAAATACTGAGCTTTCCCCAAGTATTCCTGTCGTGACATAGTGTGGTGAAGCATCTGTAGCACTTTCTGTCACCATAACCTGAAAGTTTTGCCTGGAAAAATTGCTTCCAAATCTGTTCAGCCATTTGGCTCTGCTTGTGAAAGAAGTTTTCAGCTGTGAGACATGGGGAACTTGTGTTAGAACCACCTGTTTAAAGTAGACTATCAAAAAGCCATGGGATGATGTCTTACCACTTGGGTTCGCCTTTTCCAATTAAGGGATGAAACGTGAGTGGGATTGCCTATGAGCAGAAAGCAGGGGCAGTTGGTACCCTGCAATAGCCTGCAGCAGGCGGCAAAACCACATCCTCACCTCAGCCACTGCAGCTACATGCCTGGATGACTTCTGTGGGTGTTGCAGGGCTCAGGTGAGAAGATCTGAGATGCCAGCATCCGTGGTCACCTTGGCATCCCTGGGGATGGCTCACTGCGGCTGCACCTCTGTGCTGATGAGGGCTATAGAAGACAAAATAAGTTTGCTGAAGGGCACATCAAGAGATTATAGTCCTAAAATGTTAGCTTTCCCCTTCTATTGGGGTTTCTCACCTCTGGAAGTGAGCAGGATATCCCTATGCAATTTGGCATAGCTTGCTTGTGAGACTGAGTGAGGTTTCAGTCACCTTGTGCTTTCTGCAGTGTCAGGCACAGGGACAGCAGCTCCAGGGTAGGACAAGCAGACAGCTGGACATAATATAGCCAGAAGCAATTTTTGAACTGCTGAAGACCATGAAAAATCTTGCCTCTGTCCTGAAGTTCACTAGAAAGTTGCCTGATGATGGGTAAATCCTTCTGGGGCCATTGCAGATAGGCTTTGCCCTTTGGTTTGGGGTGGCTGGTCATACTTGTCACCATTGTCCTGGTAAGACAGCTTTTCGTAAAGGTGCACGTGGGCTCAAAAAGGGTTTTAGTCTTTTCTTGGTCCATTTGTTGCACAGCTGTGCAGAAGGCAGGCTGACAAATATTCAGCAGAGAGGCTTTCAATGGGGAAAGGGCTCTGGTGTAGATGTACGGTTGCATCTGTTTAGTCTTCGCGCTGCCGTGGTAATGTTCATCAGGGAGTATGAACCAGCTTAGCAGATGCTATTGTCTTGGAGAGAGGATTAACAGGGATGCCCTCCTTATTGCTAGTTTTGATCAATGATTTTAGCAATAAAGGAGGAATTGGTGCTTACCTATTAAGATTCTGCTGTAAATTGAAGTATGAAAGATGGATAATAGACCTTGATGGGTGGTGACCTTTAGTTTCCTTAAATGAAAGCAGTTAACCTCTAGCATTTACATTTGTTTGATGACCTTTAGATCTAAGTGGTCCTAAAGACCTGAAAATGTGATGAATGTTTATAATCACGTGGGCATAATCTGAACAACCTGGGAGGCTAACGATGAAGTTGTAT
Source organism: Falco cherrug (assembly GCF_023634085.1). Taxonomy (NCBI): domain Eukaryota; kingdom Metazoa; phylum Chordata; class Aves; order Falconiformes; family Falconidae; genus Falco; species Falco cherrug. The sequence continues at coordinate 45,453,262 of NC_073702.1, forward strand.
ACATCATCAACAGTCCACTTGCAAATGTCTTCAATGGAAGAAATATCTTCTGCATTCAAATTCAGGCCATGTGCTCCTTTGGAGAAAACACAAATGTTATGCTTGTAGAACTTTGCTGGCAAAGCAATAGGAAATGATTATTAACATCAACATTTTTACACTTCTCCAGAACCTAAGGTATTAACAGCAGTGTGTAGTCGCAGATAGGTACAGGAGTCCTCGACACCAAAATCACCAGATCATTAGTAGTAGCTGATTCTGAAGGGTTTTCTTTTTGTGGTTCTTTTGTTTACTGCTGGCACTGTATGTACCAGTCACTACACATACAAAGAAATCATACTTGCAGTATTTTTTCCGAGTACATTATCCAATGCTTTTGATTCTTGAGAATTTACTGTTATTTGAACCTGACTAATACTTCAGCAGAACAGAACCAAGCCTTTGCTGGCCCATGGTGAGTTAGTGCGTGCTGGCCCTGCTGTGAGTTAGAAGGACATATAGAAAAGTTATGGAGAGAAGAGAGAGGCTAGCTCACAGTTTCATTCAGCAGTTTTGTTTGTTTTAATGGAAATTCCTTTTGCAGACAGGAACTGAATACTTAGCGTGCATGTTAGGGACATGGTTTAGTGATGGACTTGGCAGTGTTAGGTTTACGGTTGGACATCATGATCTTAAATGTCTTTTCCAACCTAAATGATTCTATGATTCAACTGTATTCCTTATCCAAAGGCAAACAGCTATCAAAGGAAAGGGCTTGTATCCTTGCACCCCAGAGTGTGCAGAAGATAGGTCGTAGAGCAAAGATGAGCACCCAGGTTGCTGCTGGTGGGAATGGGGAACTGTGGTGTAGGGCCAGCATGGGGTGAGCATGTTGATTGCACTGAAAAGACAGAAGCACAGAGGCCAAATTGGTACGATTTCTTGTGGAGAAAGGGTGATTTTTAAGCACCTCATTTCTATGAGTTGGCTCTTGTGACAGTTTCTGACTAGGGAGGGGATGACAGTCAGAGGCAGCAGAAATTAAACTACAGCAACTTGGGATAGCGAAAAAACATTTGATGTGAATTCTGAGGTTGAAATTCTTACAGAGATCACAGCTGGCATCAAAACAACTGAGCTTGGGGAAATGAAGATTATTCTGAGTTGCTTAGTTCTTTGCAGCAGGGAGTTTATTTCCTTACATCCTAAAAATAGCCAAGGCCTCCCCCCAGTTTGAACAGCTTCATTTTAACATATTTCCCTCCACACAACCCTATTTCTCAATGAATGGGTCTTCTTTTATTGACAGCATTTTAAATTTACCGTACAAGAGGCATGTCAAAGCATTTTCCCCTCTAACATTCATTATCATGATTTAAATTGACTTGAGAAGCCATTCTGTGGGTTTTTTAGCACTGAAGCCTCCTGTTTCCCCCCTGCTTTTTTTTTTTTTTTTTTTTTTTTTTTTTTGAGAGGGGAAATACCCCAGGTTATTCAAGTGTTACAACAAGATGTTCAATCAATTATTTCAGGCAAGCAAGTGCCCCCATTCTGTGGTTTTGCTTTGATTAGCACCCATTACAATACTTCTGTACATGAATGCATTATGTCTTCCTTTAGCCCTTGGGAGTCTTGTGCTGTTCAGGCAGTACTGTAAGAAAGAAATGAACCTTTTCTTTCAGTGTGTGCATTGAACTAGATGGCAGTGATTTACAGCATGCTTTAGAAAAAGAGAAGAAGTTGGGGACTCTGCGGATTGCATTCATAAAACCACTGGACTGGCCATTTGCAACGCTCTCTTCTGGGTGATCCATTGCGATTCCAGGCATAATCCCTCTGGCTACCGATGCCCTTCTGGGTGATTTAACCAGATCTGCTCCTATGCAAGGCTCATTTCTAACTGTGTTAGAAAGGAACCAGATGTTAGAGTTCAGATTTCAGTCTCAGGAGAGAAGCGGGCTGGTGCAGGGTATGGGACTCAGCCTGTCCTGTGAGGCAGAGCTCTGGGGCCAGCAGCGAGCCACTGCTGGGATCCAAGAGTGATGGGGAGGGGGCGCGTGTGTGTGCATGCAGGTGGGTGTGCAGGAAACAGGGACAGCCGGTGACTTTGTATGAGGACTGATGCGCATTCAGAACTCCCCGTACAGTGACCCTGAGGTGCACAGAAGTCTGGAGGCTTTCCTTTCAGAAGAGGGAACACAGCCAAATAAAGGCACAGTATGCTTTCTGTATATATTTCATCATGTTCAGACAGATGAATGGGTGAGGTGTGCTCAAACCTCTGCGGCAACTTCTGCCAGCTTAATCTGCAAGAAATGTTACAGAGCTTGTATCACCTTGTTAGTGGCCTTTAGCTTCTCCTGCTTAAGTTCCTGTATCTTGTTTCTGTATTAAATTTGATGCTGCATTTTGCAACTGTGTTGTTGATCTGTTCAGTGCATTTTTCTTGATCACAACAGTACTTCAGACTTAAATATCTGCACTGAAGTAATGCATATTGAGTTGATGACTGCTAAATAATTGAGGCTGTAATTCCCTTCACAATAAGTATGAGTTATTCCAAATTCTGCAAGACCATCTGTTTGCCGGGCTTCAAGCTGAACCTAGTGCAGAATGTTTGATAGACAATAGTATGATTAGATAACTTAAATGTTTGCAATGCTAATAATAGGCTGTCTGCTTAATTACGGTAGCTGGCTGCTCTTAAAAAAACAGGGAATTGTTTTGGACAGAAGTGGCTGTGATAACCTTTTCTAACTTCTTGCATTTCTTGAAGTCAGTGCTGCAAGGCAAGAAAATGCCTGTGGCAGAGCCCTGCTCAGATGCCTTATTTATGGGGTCCTATTAGCATTTTCTGTTTTGACATGTGGAACGACCATTGACTGGAGCCACGGGGTGAGCTCCACAACTGCCGTGCCACAGGTCTCTGACAGGGCACTCGGAGATGCTCCGCTATTTAGTTTGCTTGGCTGTTAGGTTTTTGTTTTCTTTTTAACAACCAATTTATATCAGATGCTCTGCGTGTGAGCATGAGGCTTAAGTGGAAAGAAAGCAAGACTTGCATGAAGCTTCCTGGACATGGCTGGTGCTTTCTGCAGGTACTTGAAAAATATAGCTGTTCAAAAGCAAGCATGCATTTTTTTCATGGACACGTACCCTGGGATTCACTAACTCCTTCAGTTCCATCCCAGTCAAATCTTCTGTCTGCTTCTGCACTTCTGTCTCTCTTCTTGCCTGCTTCAAGGACCTGAGATGGAGATTAGCTTTCCGGTAGGAATAACTAGGTTCTGCAGTGAAGGCCATCAACAACGCTGGATTTCTCAATATGGCTAATAGTAGCAGTGCATTACACAAGTGTGTTACATTCTAAAGCAATCATTACCACTCTGTTTTAAAATGATCCTTGCATAAGGTCATCTATTGCATTTCAAGACTAGAGTTAAAGCAGGAGCCAAGAGTCACATAAACCTAACTGGAATAGGGTGCTGCACCCCAGGCAGTGGGAAAGGCATGGGAGGCTCTTTCAGGCAAAGCTCTGCCAAGTCTGCTCAGGGAGCAATCTTGTGCTGGCTGCTGGACTGCCTACGCAACTACGTGACCAGGCTTTTTCCCCTGCTAAACTCTCCTGACAAACTTCTATTCGCTGGCAGAGAGCTATGCAGCCTCTCCAACAGCTCTGAAGGAAACCTTTCTGTCTTTGCCTCCTCTTTATCGTCTTTGCCCATGTATGTGAAAGCCTTAGGTTCCTGTGGCATTGGATTTCTCCCTCCTTCACTCTAACATGAGTTACTATGGGAACTGCTAATGGGAGAAAAATCAGTGCTTTCCCCAAATATAATATGAAGTAATTTCAAATGTTATGTTCATGTTATACACTGAATATCTACATTCCTGAAGGATGGCTATGGAAGTGAGAATTGTGGTGTGAACAGCTTGTAAATGCTAAGTACGTGGAGTGTTGTTCTTGCCTTCAGTATATCTGACTGCTATCATAAAAAAAGTGTTCCAGTACTTTTGTTTCTGCATAGTGTGTGCCATAGAGTAGAAGGGTTTCTATATGAACTAATATTTTTACCTCAGATTCGCATACTTGTAAAATTGCATATATATCACTTAATTAGCTGTGACTGGCATTTTTAGGGTAACTAGCAAATCCTACTAAGTTTCAAAGAGATTTGGTCAACTGAACCTCTTCAAACATCAGTGTTTTAAGAAAGTTTCTCCCACCGTGAATAGAAAACAGCCCGCTATTAGGTGCCTCCTTTGCCCTCCCAAGCATGTTCAGACTTTAACCAATGGCTTGTTTCGACCTGAGGCAAGGGACAGATTCGCAGTGCATGCCCCCAGTGTGGTGTCAACTGCTTTTATGTGGAGGACACTCACTGAACTGCACCAGGCAGCCATTCAGAAATCTGAAATGACTGGAGGTTTTATTAAGTAGAAGTTGCAGATGATTGAAAGAAATTTCAAGTGTGAATTTTCTACTTTTGGTCAGTGCATAAGGTTTTCTTCCTGGGTGGTGATTTGACTCTAGAAGGCAGATTAAATTACTAGCATGAGTTTTCAGAACAGCCTAGCACCAAAATTTTGGTATTTGGTTGGGACTGCCAGTAACTCTCCTAAGGACTGTGGCTTCCAGGTAGCCTCCAACTGGGCCACCCTGTGTGATGTGCTGAAGAGGAGTGGATGCAGCTCTGCAGCTTGCCTCCTTGCCATGAAGCAAGGTTGCATAACACCCTTAATCTTCAGTGCCAAGTTTGTTCACGTTCAGGCACTGATTTTGAATATGGTACAGGTTTGGTGCATGCAGAGAGAGTTGAGGAGGAGAGTAAAAGGGAAGTGTTTTGAAGTATTCTGATACAACCTTCAGCTTGCCCTTGGGATGCTTTAGATGTGGGTTTCTGGTCTGAATTCAGCAAATGCTACTTACATAGCTAAATGTGTGTGTGTCTGTCCTGTCCCCGTCCCCCCTGTCCCCCCCCCCCCCCAAAAAAAAAAACAAACCAACAAACCACCAACAACAAAAAAATACACATAAAGAAAGAAGAGTGGAGTGAAGGAATTTGTACAAAAAAAAAAAGCTTTTTTACCCTGGTACAATGCCTCTATCAAAAAATGTGATTTGGAGCTTTGTTCTTTTCCAGCCAAGCAGAAAATGTATGTAAGCTTTACCTGCTCAGCCCTGTTTCAGTTCTATATAGGATTTCTTCCTTCCAAATGATGACCTTCCAAAGTTGGCATTTAGGTTTTAGGAAGGGTTTTATATCTCCTTGAATCCCTCACCCGTATCCTGTATCCTTCTGTCACTTGCATCCCATGGAGATGGTTAAGCCAACATGGAGTACTTTTTCCTCCTCAAACTAACGCAGAAGGAAAAATTGGAAGCCATGCAAAATGCTGTTACTCAGTTTGAGACTAGTGCAGATGAGGCCCCACAGGCCAGGCTGTGGGGAACAAGGACTATCTTGAAGGGCAGGAGAAGGGCAGGGTTTCCGGGTGGAAAAGCCTGTTCTCACTCTGCTTTTTCAGGGGGCCCAGCAGCTGAGGCTGCAGCATCACTGCTGAGGCTGTGTTCGGTGCTACAGGATGAGGTGGCCGCTTCAACTATATCACGGGGTCCACCTTGGGCCTCTCAGTATTTTGGAGACTGCAGAGACATTCAGACCTTCGGGCACAAAAGCCTGCTCTGTTCATGCAGAGTAAGTGTAACCCAGACTCTGTATCTCATCTTCTACTAATAACAAGAAATCGGACTTTTGTGATAGCTAACCCAAATTACTCCTGTATTATACATAGGCAGTTCCCCGATCCTTCAGCCAATGTTTCCACCTGCAGTTCAGCACAGAGGATTTTCACATCCAAAGAAAGTCATTCCAAAGCACTAAGATCTTGAAGAAATATTTCGTTTGCCCCTTCTATAGTGGGAGGAAAAAAGATGCTCTTTGTGGGGGGTTTCCCGGTGTGGGTGCTGGTAGAGCATCCTCTGAACCAAGAGCACTTTTATGACTGCAGCTTTGCCCAAGTGTAGCTGGTTTGAAGGGCTCTTCCAAAAGAACTATGAGAGCTGTTTGTGTGTTCTGTTGTTTTTTTGCAATTGAATCTAATGCAGAGAAACTATCCTGTTATTGATACAAGGCTCTGCTAAGATTTTCTAAATGTACAGTCTTTCACATTTTGTGTGTTAGGAATTAATTCTGATTTAATACTTTGCTTCACTGAACTGCAGATAAGATGAATGGGGGGCTGCTGGCTAAGAAAAGGCTCTCACAATGTGTTTTAGACCTCTGTGTCCCTGAGCACTTGATCTATTGATGGGTTTTGTAATGCTGTTATCCTGCTGATCTAGTTGCGGGATTTTACCTCATGCTGCAGAGTGCCTGCAGAAGAAAAAAGGGAGGAAGGAGAAGTAGTGACCCAGTTTTTCCTCACGTGTGCATACACGGTATGTCCTGGATGCCCTCCAAGTCGTTTTGGTGGACAGTGTTCTTCACACTGGTCTCAGAGTTCGTTACTCCTACTGACGTCAGTGAGGAGAAAGCAGCAGGGCAGAGTGGATGGTATGCTCTGCATTTGAAGCATATCCTGAAAAGTTTTATTTACAGTTGTCTACATCTGTGGCCCTCATACTGCCTTGTAGTAGCTGAAGCTGGGTTTTCACCACTTTAGGAACATCCTCAGACATGCCTCTCGAGGCTTAATGCCCCTTGGTGGGAGCTGTGCAGAGTGAGGTAGAGAATCAGTTTTAAGTTCTCTTTAAAAGATGTGGTGCCTAACCCTCAAAACCCTAATGCTGCAACTGCATTTGACTTCTTCCAAATGCTTTCTTAAAGCATAACCTTAATGTTAGCTTGTAGGGAAACCAGGGATATTTTTAACTGGAAGAGATCAGGCTGCAGGGGAGGGGTGTTTAACCCAGGACTACAAGCACTTAGTGCTACTTCTTGGTTCCAGCCTCCCTGAAGGGAATAAAAGGCAAGTCATGGCCTTGTGCTTCTACCATTGCAGCAACACAGTGCCAGTAACAGCCCCATTACCTCCCCGAGTTCTCCCAGCCTGAATATTTTTGTAAAACAGAGACCTACAGGGCCAGATTCCAAGTAATATACTACTTCTTATTAGATATACACCTGTATGGATCATTTATATTTCAGGCACTCTTATTGTACATTTTTATTATATGCTATTCTTCATGAAATGACTGAGAGAAAATCTAAAATGTTAACTGCTAGCATGATATGCAAAATCCATACAGATAATGAATATTTCAGTCTTAAGAGAAATCTGGCCTCATTTCACAGGCAGGGGCTGTACTGAGTCTGACCCCACTGTGCAGCGTGTATGGAGAATTACCTGTGACTGGCCCAAAGTAAGATCCTGTTGAGGTTCATGGTAATCTTGCTGTGGATGCCAGTGGGGAAAAAGTTGCAGACCTGAGGTATAACTTTCAGTGTTTGTTAAAATTACTGTTATTTTTTTTGTCAGATATAAAATGCAGTTGATACTTACCCCAGTGCCTTCAACAAGTTTTCACAGCTGGCATGTGAGTACACATATATCAATCCTTTCTGGTAACCCTGGCTGGCTGCCAAAATAGCTGAATACAGCTACAGCCCTGTGTGAATTAGAACTCACATCTTGACTTCTCTGAGGTGCTGCTAAATAAGTCATGAGCAATTGTAACAGTCAAACTGGTATCTCTCCACCTTCTTGAAAGCAACGCTTGGAGTTCTTCAAGGCTTCCCAGCATCCTGCTTGCGGGTTTTCCATAGGGCTTCTTGGTGAAATGTTTCTGCAGGGGGCAGAAAATCTCTACGCAGTGTAATCCTGAGGTAGTGCTGTTTGAGACAAGGATCTTCACAAAACATTTTATAGCAGGAGCACTGCTTTCGTTGCAAAGCCACACTTCATTGGGTTGTGGGGTCTTTTTTTGTTGGTTTTTTTTTTTTCCAGTGGGGTTTTTTTTGTTGTTGTTGTTTGTGGTTTTTTTTACTGCCACAATAAATTGATGTTATCTGGGCTTAAAGTAGATGGCCCACAGGCCAACAAGAGTGACCTATCAGGAGTCATTGGCCTGCCTGATCCCTTCAGCAGCAGTTGCCTGCGACTTCCAGCTTTAGTGGGTCAGGATACTGGAGGAATGATATGGACTGCCTGACCGGTCTCTGCATTTTAGACAGAAATACTTGCAACTGAACTCAGAGGGTGAGGATCACTAGGGTAAGTCTCTGTCATTGGCATTACTTTTACATGTAATAGCTTGCTTTATTCCAGAGAATATGGTTGTATTGTAGAAGAAACCCAGATGTTTGTGAATATATGTCAGAGTTGATGCCTGCCAATATATGTGTTCCTTTCTGATGTAGTCAGTAGTGGTGAATGAGCTTTTCTTGTAAGTGGGGCATTTTTTAGCTCCCTTCAATAGGGCTTCCCTAATTTCTAATGGAATACATATTCAGCTAGAGCAAGAAAATTGCTCTCTTTGTGGCCATTTGTTGTGGCTATCTATTTTCAAGCCACTTAGAATAGCTGAAAATTACAGAGTCTGCTTAAGGGTATTTTTTTCTTTTGTTAAATTTGATTGAACTTGGCCTGTGGGTTTGAGAAACCCCTAACACATACACACACAAAGAGTATGATTGCACTAGCTGTGTTTCCACAAAAAATTGGGCTAAAAAGGTCAATCTGTGTTTAGCCCTGAGGTCAAATATCACAGATTGGAAAATGAGCTTCTGTTCTTCGTTTAGTTCTAAATGAAAAATATTTGTTTCTAACTTCTAACAATTCCTAGTACTGCAGTATTTCCATACTTTATTTAAGAATTTCTGCAATTAGAAGAAAATGAATAATGCAAAAATGGATTTACAAATTAATAGGCTGACTTTATGGTGCTAAAAATGAGGCTGCATTATGAATTATTCATGTATACCTGGATGAACACTAACTTTTCTTAAAATATTTTTGAGGTCCAGAAGATTCAGAGTTTCTTTCCTCACCAAAATAGATTTGTTTGGTAGTCAAAAATAACAGCAGCAAAGTCGCATGAGAATAACAAAAAAACCTTCAGATGAAATAGGTTATGTGACTCACAGTCATTAAATATGCAGAAACACAATGATCTGTTTTAAATACAAACTCAATTTGAAGGAAAAAATACTCTAAATATTATACAAATCAACACAAATGTTAGTCTTGGTGGAAAGGAAAGGTTTTTAGATGGTATCATGAGTTATTTGTTCAGAAACTTATGTTAGGAGAGGTTTAAAAAGATTCAGCATATTTTGTAAAAGGGCAGAAACCATATTCCTGACTTAAGCAGCTAGGGACTTACCATTGAAAAATTTAAAGCCAGTTATTAAACTTGGTGAACAGACCCCATACTGGAGAAGCATTTGCCTGAAAAGGGCAACCAATACAAAGTGTGGCAATTTTCAGGAAATTAAGGATCATTTGGGAATAACTAGGGCATAGAAAGAAATACCGTATGCCCAGTAATACATTACTGTGCCATAATAAAGAGCACAACCAGTTGAATGGAACACTCAGGTCTGGGATTCAAGTGCCCTGTGGACATCTGCTCAGTATTCAGCTTCTGCAGCTCGTGGTTGTCTTTGGCTGGAGGCTCCACGTCCATGGCAAGACCTGACAGAGGTGGCTTAACTGAGTCTTGGCTTCTGTCCTTCAGGTTTGAAAGGGAAAATATTTAGCACCACCACAGGAATGTGACACATGAATGGAGATTTACTGACAGATCATCTCTATACGTACCAGGAGCATCCTGTTAATTAGTCATCAGCCGACCCAGAGGTCCCTACCTGAGGTGCTACTCTAGTTAGTGCTCTGTTTCAAGGCTCTGGACCTGAGTGACATGGTGATGCTGTTTCTGTGAACTGCAGGAGGAGGCAAAAGACCTAGAGGTTTCTTCTGTTTTGCTCTGCACGTGTGTGGAGCTTTCTTTAGCTTATTGGTGGAAAGTGAGCTCAAATCCTATTGCCTTCCCAATCATCCTTTAGGTTGCTCCTATTTAAAGCCAGATCATCCTCACAGTACCCTGAGTGCACTCTGTGGATGCTGGGCTTTTCAAACCAGCTTCCTGAGAAGCTGAAAACCCCAAATTTACTATGAGTTTTCTTTCCAGAAAGGGGGGACACTCACTTTCACCTCATGCAATCCCTTCCTCTCAGGCAAAGTGTCTCCCAGCTGCTACTGCTAGTGGTAATGAGTAGACCCTTTTGACCGATAAGAACTTCACACTGATTTGACACTGGGATAAAGAGCACAGACAACTCTCAGGGTACAGACTAAAAATGTGTTTCACTCAAGCCTCTTTCTTTGCATTGATAAAGGGAGAGGAAAAAGAAAGGGCATGGGGTTAAATGCTGTTCTATTTTCATGTTGTTGTTTTTTTTGTTTTTTTTTTTTTTTTAAATACAACTTTTTCATTAGTAAATGTACTATTTCAACAGTTATCCATAGAGTTATAGCACCCCAGACTTCTGTCAGTGCTGAAGTCCCAGTTTGCCAGGTGCTGGGCAGTGGATGCCAAATTATTTATAGCCTAATGAAGCCAAGATACTATGAATGGACAGAGCAAACTACTGAAAAGAAAGGAGAAGCACGAATGGAAAAAGTAGCCATGGGAACAGATGTACACTTGGAGGCCAGAAGCATATGTAACTAAATGGCTTTGAATGATTTGTAGTACTTGCATACAAATGTCACCTCTCTAACTTGCTTTACTCACTTTCTCCCTGCATGTCAGCGTGTGGCATATTGGATAGACACTCAAGTGGAATTTTACATAAAAGAAATTAGAGGGAATTAAATACTATAATTTAGTTATCTCCGGGAGACTCTTTACATCTGTTTTTGCAAATACTTATTGACGGAAGGGCGTTTTCCAAGTGAAGAGAATTTGGTTGATGCCGAGTTCTTGCTCTGTCAACACTACAGGGATTTGAAAAGCAGCTGCTGGTTGTGTTTGAGGCTGGAAGGAGGGGAGAGGAGCAGTGTTAGCTCTGGACTGGGAACTGCTGAGAAAAGCAATCATTTCTAAATCACTCTTTTTCTAAAATGTGATGGCTTTGCATTAGAGACACTAACTCTTTCTAACACATCTCTGTGCCTTTTTTCCCTTTTGTGATACTAACCCATTTCTGAGACACTGGGCATGGCTTCCTCCTCTCTCTCTCCCCCGTAATGTTTGACAGTGCTTTTGCTGCCTTTGGCAGCTTCCCAGCCAGAGCAGATTCCCTGCCAACAGACTCCCCCCATGGCTCATTTTATAAAGGGCTGATTGCTTTGATGGATGATAAGGCTAAGGAGAATGAAGGAACAAGGTATTCAATTTTTATTTTTTTAAGAAAAAAAAAATCCTCTTCCTTGCTTCTGAAAGACACATTGTAAACAGAGTCAGCCCAAACCTTGTAAATTTTATCATGAAGGAGCCCATCAGCTGCAAAAGCTGTTCCTGGGTTGCTCTGTGTGTGATACTGGGGGTGGATGATGGAAATGTTAAGGCAGGAAAGGTTAGGAAATTAAAATGAAAAGAAATTAAAATCTTAGACTTCGAGAGAAAAAATATAGCGAGTGAAGAGTAAAATGATCAGTCGAGGGAGGAGGGCTGGAACAAAGCAGAAAAGAAGTTGGGAAGAAGAGATAGAGAGAAACAAAACCGGATTGAAAGTAGAAGAGAGATGCTGCAGAGAAGTACTGGAAGAAAGCAAGGCTGGTAGATACGCAGCTGTGTGCACACACTTGGTAGAGGAAGAGGGAAGAGCTGAAACAAGGCTGAAAAAAATCATTAGAAAAGATAACAAATCTTAAAATCAGGCAATAAAAGAGTGATTCCAATATGAAATAAAACATCAGCTGAGACAAGAAACGTCAAAAACCTAGCAAAGCTCTAACTCGTTCCTTCCTATATCTGCCACACCTGAAAAATTTATTTACAGCAATAACTCAGGACATCTCCACAGCACTCATCTTTTCCTGCCAAATTTTCCATGGGTTCCTGTGAGAGAGTTTGCTGCTCCTTGGTACTACTAGGGCTGGCTGGGCAGTAGCAATTAGTTTCAAGGCAACTTTGAAACCATTTTCATTCCATATCAAATTGGAAACCAAATGTTTAGGCTGTGTTTGAAAATTTGTAATTGTCCTAATTGTATATGGTTTCTATTCCAAAATTCCAGGTTTTGGATGCAAGAATGTATTTATCCAATTAGGAATGAAGGAGATTCAGGTACCAGTCTTTGCTTTCTGATATTATTTGGAGCATTTCAAATTGAGTATTTATCAGAGCAGGGATGCTTTAAACCCCTAGAAGGGGGAAACTCTCTTTTCCTTTCCCCCAACTTTGATGAAACCAACAGGTTTTTACACCTTGTTCATTAAAACTCCACTCCACCCCACCCCCCACCTGCCCTGGATGCTCTGACTACATCTGATGATGATTTGCATAAGCATCTCAAAAGATCTGTTCCAGAGAACCTGTGCTGTTTGCTGACCTTGCTTCTCATCATGCCAACTTGTACCCTGGGAATGGAGCTGGTACTTCTCAACATTGAATTTAGTATTGATGTTTAGCAGGTATATGGTTGAGCCTTAAAGGCCATGATTATATCCATTTTGTGGAGATTTGCTTCAATGTTCATAATTATTGCAGATATCTAAGGAAACGTATTTTGAATCAGGCCAGCGTTTCCTTCCTTTTCTGTGTCCTGGCTGAACTCTGATGTTGGCAACTAGTTAAACTTTGCTAACCTTAACGGTTACGTCATTTATCAGCTATTCACACCTTAACTCCAGTGCAATGTGAACATCTCCTGTGGACTGTTTTTCACATCCTCTAGCTGTATAGAGTTGAAACATAAAAAGACATGTTCCTTCAGTGTACATATGATCTTTCAGCAGCATCAATGTCACCTCATTTCCTTGTTCATCCCAACAAAGCCCCTCATATGGGTGTGATTACTCAGGAGTATGCAAATGGCAACTTAAGGGAGGCACTTCTACAGATGTCCGGGCAGGAGCAAACCTGTCTTGTATGCTTGTATAAAGCATGAAGTCAGGTCCCAGTCTAGACTAACTCATTACATACGCTGCATTCACACTGCCTTTTCCAGAGGCAATGTACAGCATATTAATGGTTACTTTGTCAAGCTTTCCCCTCCCTCCCTGCCTTTATTTTTGCCTCCTCGCTTTTTTTCACTCTCTTTTTTTTTTTTTTTTTTTTTAAATAGTGGTTGAGAACTGCAGAACTCATTAATTCAGAGTAACTCCAAGTGTCTAGTACTACAGATAATTATGCCTTCTGGACACTTTTTTCCTCTACACTTGTAGGTCTTGGCATTCCTATCCCACTCATGTTTACTGCGATAGCACAGACAAGAACTCTCCTAAAATTATGCATAAAGTCTTCCTTATTTCAGGGTAAATTTTCTCTCTTTGATACTGCTTGTTGTGTTCTCTATTTCCACGCAGAGTCAGTGGCGCTGCTTACCTGTCAGCTGCAGGCTGTGCTGCAGGGGTTGGCATTGGCTCCACAGCTTGGCTGCAGCCAGCAGAAACAGCTGTGGGCCTTGCTCCCTGGAGATGGCTGCAGCACCAAGCAGGAGCAAGTTCAGGAGAGAGGGATGTGGACATGGATGCACTCTAGGTGACTGGAGGCTAGCCTGGAAAAGGTTTCTGTGAAGGAGAGAAACACAAGGTGTTTTCTCTCAGTTTTCAAAACTGGGTTGAAGCAAGCTGTGCTTTTAATGGACAGTGATGTTCTGACTTCTTGTGCTGAATCTGGAAGAAGGTCCCAGTTGGGTTTTTTCCTTGGCTACTGGTTGCACTGTCTGTTGCAGTGGTTAGGTAATGTGGCTGTACCTCAGCCTGGTTTGACTCTTCTTACCCCCTACACTTAGAGGTTTTTCCCTGCTTTTGTTGTTATCTACCAAGTTTACCAAATCAGTTTCTTTAGGATATAGAGGGGACTTTCAAGGTTTAAGAGGCAGTTATCTGCTTAGCTGCCATTGGGGTTTTGTGGGACACAGGCACCGACTGACCTGGCCTTTGAGCTTTTCAAAATGAACCCCTGGTTTCTGGTGAAGGCGGCAGGTGCTCACACTTTCACAATGGAGGGTAGGCATTCAGCCTGTTGTCTGAGGTGCATATGCATGCAAATCCTTCCCACCACTGCCTGGGTGCAGTTAAGGATAGTGTCTTCTGAGATTATGCAGACTTCAATTTCAAAAGGGTTTGATGTGACCGTCTAGTCTGACCTCCTATACTTTAGGCTTAGTCTTACAGAGTAAGCCTAAAGGTCATGAAAATAATATAAAGGAGTTTAAAAGAAACCAAGAGTAAAAGTGAAATTCACTGCATTTTACCGGTGCTATTTTGTGGCTCTTTGCTTCCTCTGTCAATCAAAAAGAGATTAAACTTCCTCACTTACTTAATACTTGGCTAAATGTTATACAGTCCATTGGCTCCTGAAAAACAGTGTCCCCAATTACACGGGACTTCTACTAATAGAGCTCAAGTTAAGCAGTAGTCATTAGAGTAAATCAGACATCTCTGTGAAGTGGCCTTCGGCTGAAATTAGGTGCAGTGTAATTATGGCCTTCAGGGCATGTGGCTTGATTGCTTACAGATTTGCATGTTTCTTTCTGTAAGTGTCATTTTTCTAAATGAAAAATGTCTGTCTTTTTTTCTGTACGTCCTTTCAGTTCATAACAAAGAACCTCAAGTATTTCTTGAGGCCTCCTTGAGAGAATTCTATTCTTACCAGGATTTCTAAAAGGGAAATAAATGGGAAAACAGGGAGAATTATTGTATTTCCTCTTGCTCACCAGAATCTAACCTTGTCTGAACTCAGCAGTCAGAGTGTATTCAAGCACTAGGGAAGCAGAAAATATTCAAGTTTGTAGAATAATACCCTTAAAAAATTTAGAGTGTTGAATATTGGATGATTAGCTGAATGAGATTGCTAGACCTAATGGGTGGGAACATTACCCAAACTTCCCACACGAAATGAAGCTTGCACAGCTACACTGTCTTTCTAGACTGCCTATACCTCCTCTGCCAGGCATAACTTTTGAGCCCGCTGGTCACTTGAGCAAATCTGATGGAGACATGGTGTTTCAAAAGACATGGAGTTGTTTCAAGTTTTCTGAAGGTGGTCAGTCAGAGGGGAGGAACGAAGAGGCTCTGCAGGAGCACAGCAGCTTCCCCACACGGGGTGTGGGGCTCAAACCCCTCACAGCACGTGCTGCCCTGGGTTGAGCTGCCAGAGGGGAGCAGGATGAAGTGGGGGGATGTGGAGACTGCCAGGAGGGTGTGGGGAGGCTCCAGGGGGTCACTGCGGTGTGGGGACCACAGGCTGGAGGTGGTGCATTGAGACCAAGAGGTTGCTAGGGCTGAAGGACATCAACTACCAGGAGCCCAGCTTTCTTAATCTTGTTGGGAATGCGAGAATTTGTCAATCCTGTGTAAAGCGAGCTGGGGAATGAATCTCTGTGCGTTTATGTGGACAATTTGAATGTGTTATTCCACACTCCAGAATGTGAAGTAATACTTCAGTCCCCCTCAGCCCCCTTCCACTCCACTAATAAAGCACGTGAGGATGAAAGCAGGCTCTTAGAGCAGAGCAGGCAGGGCTGGGAGGGCATGACCAGGACTGTGCAGGGGCACCTGGGAAAGCCTGGGCACTGTGGCTCTCCTGCATCTCAGTGCAATGCTCCTTGGACACTGTGCCTGTGCCGTGCTGGCCCTGTGGCTGCTGCCAGGGTCATCATCCAGTTACAAGGGCCACCTCACATGGTCCCACAATCATGACCTGTAACTGTGTCAGAATTTTGTTAAATTGCTTTTCTTTTGTTGTTTTTTCTCCCCTCCTTTTTATTTCTTTTTCCAGGGGAAGAAGGTGGGATGCTGCTGCTTAGCAGGAAGATGTCTTCCAATTACAGCCGCTCCTGCAGAAGCTCTGCCTGGTGCTGTTTTGTTTATCTTCCCTGTGAAGGTTGTGAGAAGAGAACCAAACCCACCAAGTGAGTTCAGCTTTAAGGAGTAACCTCTATGGTATCTCTCCTTTTGCATCAAAAATGTGAAATAGAAAATGACAGCCACCTTTTCCTTTTCTTCTTTTCTTGCTGCAGTACAGTTTCTCCCCTGCCTGGCATACTGATTTGCTGGAGAATCCAGGCAGAAATTCAGTGGGAAAAAAAAATCATTAACTACAAGCAGCCCTTGCTCAGCACTATATCATGGTGGGACCACTTATTCCACCCCCCCACACCCCCCCAGACACTTCTTGTGTAAAGTAGTGTCACATTTCTACAGCATTTCTTCCTCTTTTCAACCTTTAGCCAAGGAGAATGACTGAAATAGGGCCCACAAATCATCTCTTGGACATCTTAGAGATCTTCCTTGTCCTTATGTGTGCCACACAGCTTTCTCAGAGCATTTTTGCATCCTTGAGACAGTGTGTCACAGTGCCAGGATTTTCTGGTTCTAAGGACTTTTTTTTGTTTAAATTGAACTGTGCACAGAGCTTTATTGCTGCTGCCAAACCTTAAAAGTGTCAGGAGAGTAGCCTAGAAGTTGTGAGTTAAGTTGAAATTGTGTTTGTTCTTTTTTGTGTTTGCGTTCTTATTTCTGAACCTGGGAAGTGCAGCCAAGCTTGCTTCTGCTATGAAGAGAGCTATGAACATTTAAAAAGTGTGCAATTCAGAATTATAAAACGTTTGGGGAAGGAGCTAAGGAAAATGGCAGATTTAACGCAGAATTCCAGAGGTCAGTTAATCCATAAAGATGTTGAAAATTCATTGTAGGAGAGATTTTAGTGTGTTTAGAAGATAACATTGGTTATGTGGTATCTGACCCAAGGTTCAACGGGCCCGGAGCGCTCTTTCAAACACTGTCTATAGGTGAAGACCTGCAGAAGAGTCTGAGCAAGACAAGCATGTGTGATACTTGATGGTCTCCAAACCTTCAACCTTTTGAGCTCTGAGACTTCATGGCTAGATGTGGTCCCTGGGCAGTTCCCTCTGTAAGAATATGTCCAGCCTTCCTTTGAAGCCGCAGAAACATACAATCTGCAGCGTACTTTGTCAAGGCATTCCTGCTGCCTTTTTTTTATTGCTGTTTTGAACTTTGCTCCTATAAGCTTCAGTTGATGCCCCCTAGTGCTGGTACTGTTAGGGAAGCGGGCAAACAGTCTTTGCCCACCCTCCATACACCTGGTCATGGTGTTGCAGACTTTTTTCAAATAACCAGAAGTCACCTTGTTAACAGAATGCTGTGTCCCACCTCACTGGTTTGTTCCTTGTACAGCAGCTTTCTCTGTCTGATCTTCTCTCCTGCCTTCTCTGAATATCTGCCGGTTCTTCTGGCCTTGTGAGGGATTTTCTTGCTCAGTCATGATTAGTCTGCAGTTCTTCATGGCTGGTGGTAGTCATTGCTACCCTGAATAACTTTGTATTCTTGCTGAGCTTTCCCACTTCACCCTTTTCTAAATTGCATGTAAATACACAGAACAGCACAAGTCCCAGCACAGACCTTTCTTGAACTGCTGCTTACTCTTCACTGAGAAAATGCTGCTACTGTGTTTCCCAACTATGCCAATTCCTTCCATGGATGCTTGGTTTCTCCTAACCCTTTGGCAGATATTTCTGAATTTCAAGGCAGTCTGTGTCAGCCAGATCACCCTTAGCACAGGTTTGTTGATCCCTTTGCAGATCTCCAGGGAGACCAAGGCAGACCTTCTCTGTATAAAAGCCATGCAAACTCTCCTGGTGTGATCATCCCAAGCAGACTGTACTTCAGAGGCCCACTGAATTTATTCTTTATTACAACCTCCCCGATTGTCCTGGCTCAAAGGACAGGCATATCTTTCTAAAAATTGGTGTCACTTGCACCTATAACCGTGGCTGAATGTTGCAATGCACCTTGAAGCTGAAGGGATAGTCTCCAGGAGCTCAGCACCCTGATGGTGTCCTGGCACCTTCTCTGGCCAGTTTGTGGGGACACACTGCACTGAGCTCAAGTGAAAAACTGTGCTCAGAGGGAAGGGCTTTACAGGCACATTGTGCAGCATCTTTTGTCTTAAAGCATAGACAGGGAACATAGGCTGAGTGCTCACATGGGATGGGAGGTGTTCCATCCCTACTGTGCTGCAGCTTAGTCTCTCTCCTCCCCTCTCCCCTGCATGTGCTGTGGGCATAATGGATTTTCCTAGCTCACAGAGTTAAGGTTGGATAAATAGACTGCAAACAGCGATGACCTTATTTAATAGTGGAATTGGTGCCGTAGTAGTGCCAAAAATAGGCGGGAGAATGTACATGCAGCAGCAGTGAAGTGTTGCTAACCTTGTATGACTGAGCGAGAGCTGGCACGCAAGGAATGTCTTTTGGGGAGGGAGTTGGAAAGCCCTGGCTGAGCACAGCAGGGTCAGCCTCTCCTCATGGAACAGGCACCCGTTTCCCTTGTCAGAACATCACCTTACAGAGGACTTTCCACACAGGGAGATTTTTGTCTGACTTGACCCCTTGTCAAGTCAGAACTTTTGGGCCCTACTTCGGACTGTAAACCCATACCTTCAGACATGTTGGTAATCAGAAGGAATTTTTTTCATGATCTGGAGGTGAAACTGGGATGTCAGAAAGGGCCAGGCTTGTGAAACACATACCAGCAGGTCTGTGCTGTCACAGAAGTGCATGTTGGCTGCAGGTCTGTGAACAGTACTTCCAATTGGTTTGAGTACAGTTATTCCTTATGTTGAACCACACCTCTAAACTTTTTTCCACATGGAAATTACTTTCAGCAGGTGGTGATCTGCAGAAAAAAAATAATTGTTCTACTCAGTATTATGAAAGATATCACAGACTCTCTGAGGCACGTTGAAGTGTGTGCTCTCCCCTGCTCTGTGGATTGTGCATTAGTCCAGCCGCACCTAACAGAGGCATTTGCATGCATAATTACTGCCATTTCCTCAAAATCAAATTACTTTGAATTAGAATTTAAAATGATTTTACAATTACTGAACCATACTTGCAGCAAGAGAGAGAGCAGTGTTTTTACTGTGCTGCATTTAGAAAGGGACAGAGGCTCTTAACTCTTTCAAGAGAGCAATTATTTCTGAAACACATATTCTGAGAAGCACATTGTATGCAGGGATCCTAATCTCATTTGCTTTACATTGCTAATCACCACTGGAGCTGGTCATGCTCTCATAAGTGAGATAAATTAATTTTCTTCTTAAACTTTCTACAGTAGAAGAACATAAAATGTCCATAAAATATCTTATATTAATGTCACATTTCAACAATGGTTGTATGGGCTTCTGTACAGAGTTGGTTTTTTGTTTTTCAAGTATCCAGCAAGGTTTTTCAGGGCTTTTCATGATAGGCTGTATAACTGTACGTGCAACTGTGCATATAACTGTAAATGAAGATGTCCCTATTACTATGTATAGAAACCATTTAGATTGCTAATGGGAATGTTCCACTTATATTAGAGACTTGTATTTCCTAAAAATATTCTCTGAAAATTTACAGACCCTGAATTTCCTCATGTCTTGTGTCAAAGGATGATCAGAGAGATTGTCTGTCTTTCCGTCTACCTGAAACAGAACCACATAATAAAAGGGAATATATGAAAGTGATGAATCATATTTTAAAGTTACGCTATGGGGACTTTAGCTGGTATTCCACATCAGTGCATTGAAGAAAATAAATGTATTCATGTTTCTTAGTTCCTGCAAACCAGATCTTGCATGTAACTTAAATGACTTCCTGGCTAGCTATCTAGCATGATTTCACAGTCAAAGCCTTATTATAAACATCTGCTTGAAGAACCCATGCCCTGCAAACTGTTAATAAGGAGTCAATGAATCCTGATTGAGTCAGGGAATATTTGATGTTCAAGATCATAAAATATTATGAGAACAGACATTGATTTTACTATCTTCTGCCTAGAAAAGGAATGAAATTAGTTAAAAGGAATAATAAAAGAACTTTTTTCCTGTATTTTATAAAAACATAATGACATTGTGTAGCTAACTTGAACTGACAAGAGCAATGCAATGTAAAGTTTACATTCTTACTACCTTTAATCTTGCTGTGGCTGAAGGTAGTGCAATGCACTAAGCAATAATACTGTGGAAATAATAAGACCAATATAATTGTAAATCAGGGGGCTGGGAAAAGGAGAGCGTGACATGTTTCTTGTCAGATTTATTGGCAGAATGTCAGAATAATGTTAGAATAATCCCTCCTGAAACCAATAGAGGTCCCTGAATTAACAGTGACGCGAGAATTTCCCTGAAGTTTGCCTCATCTTATCCCAAATGTCACTATTAATTTACCCTATCAAGTTATGGTATGGGTTTAATGGGACACTGATGACAGGAGAGGCATTACATTATTGCTTTCTTCCTTCTTTTGCTCAGAGGAGGGTCTTGCCAGGCGGTGCAGCTCTGGGAAACCAGCTCTGGGGAACCTGCGGTGCTTCCTGGGGGCCATCCGTGGTATGGGTGGTGACTGCTGAAGGTGAGCTCCTCTGCCAGCACCCAGATAGGTCAGGTTATGATTTCACTGACCCCTACATCCTAATTGGAAGGGTAGGCAGTATTTGTGCTTTTAAAGAGTATTGGGATGTGTGGTGGAGGCTGAAAAGGAAAACCTGTTATGGAATTGGACAGCAAAGAATGAAAGGAGAGGGGAGGTGGGGGATTGAAGCAAGAGGAAGATGGAGAAGCAGGAGAGCACAAGGGGATGGAGCAGGTAAGCAAGCAGATTGTAAATGAGTGGAGCTGCTTTCTGCTAAGTGGCTCCCAGAGGATGACATTGGGGAAGAGAAACTTGTCTCTGGGAGGTCTGAACTTACTGCCTTCCTCTGTGCTATGACTGCTGTTGTCAGCATGTTGTCAGTGTATCCCCAGGAGGGTTTGATACAAATATAATGACCAGTGTGGAAAAGAAACCTTTTCTTATGCCACCTACTAGCACAAGAAGCTCATTGATGGAAGAGTCATGGTCATTCAGGCCTTTTCCTTCTGAAGGGAAGACTGAAATATTTTCAGATGTCACAGTTATCTGCAGGAACCAGCCATGAAAGGACCTGTTCTTGAAGGAGATGAGGATTTAGCATCATCTGAGGCATTTTGTGTGACTGTTGCCAGGATGCTGGAACAGCTGGACCATTGCTTGGATCTGTCAGTGTGGTGTCTGTTCAGAGGCTCATCACACAGTTTTGCTGGATGATTAGCTGCCTGAACCTTCTCTGACAGGAATAATGCCGGGCAGAAACCAGACAGGACAGTGCAGTACAATACGTTTAGACTGTCAAATGCTTAACAGCAGAGCTCCTGTTGCGATTCAGTCGTGCCAGTAGCATAACGCCAGCTTCTGTCCTCATCTGACACTTCTGTGCTGCTCAGAAGGAACCGCTGGGGAAATATGCTTTCACAGATTGTTAGTTGTACAGCCACGTCCCTCAGAGCCTTGTATAATAAGGCATTGGCTGAGGAAGGGAAAATAACCAAGTGCTGGTCACGTATCAGCTCTGTTTTTGCTGTCAGCATGACCTCAAAGGCAGCTGGCGCTGGGTGTGAGGTAAAGCTACTCAGGGATCACCTCAATTAACAGCAGGGTAGGACAAGGCCCCTGCCTGGTTTCATAGATAAAGCTCTGCTACTTTTTTATTTACTGAGCGTAACCTGACTAAAATGAGCAATTAGGTTCTTCAGCTACAAAGAATCACTGGCAAACCGCTAAAGCAGGATCCTCTGTGTGTGTGTACCTGGTGGCAAAGCATGTTCCACAATGACAGAGTGCTTCACAGTTAGCAGGGGCGGGGGGAACCCGTAGCACAGACAAAGCAGTATATAAGTCCTAATTCTTTTTTAATTTTGCAGTGAAATCATGCTGAAAAGCAGACAGTTGCAGTCAATATTGAAAAATGATCTTACCTATCTTTTTGGACAGAGAAGATGCTCCAGCATTGATTAGCTGTAATGGACTGCAGCACACCGATTGCAAGGTAAGATAGATTGATTGCTGGTGGGAAGACACTTGGTCCTGGGGTGGCACCTTGACGATCTTTAAGAGTGTCAGCCATACATGCAGAGCTGTCCCAAACGGAACTTAATGTGCAGTAAACAAGGAATCTGTTGCTGGAAGATAATCTGGGAGCATCAGGAAGGGCAGCAGGCTGCTCTGTCACTATATCGGTGACACCACAAGGTGAGGGTAAGGATGCTGGCAGAATGCCTGGATTTCTGAGTTTGTTCAGTCATGGTGCACATTATATTTTTTAGAAACACCCATTCATAATTTTTTAAGTAAAATAACCTCTGTGGAGTCTAAGCCTCCTATTCCTCATACCAATGGCTAGAGCTGTAATATATCTGTGGTGGGGCAACATGGGATCCTCCAGATCTTTTGTATACCGATCATCATTTCCCTTTGTGAACTTTTCCACTGGTGTCAAGGTCCATGTTCCTATTTTATGACAGATATTTTTTTTCCAG
The DNA here is from genome assembly GCF_023634085.1 of Falco cherrug. Taxonomy (NCBI): domain Eukaryota; kingdom Metazoa; phylum Chordata; class Aves; order Falconiformes; family Falconidae; genus Falco; species Falco cherrug. The sequence continues at coordinate 45,475,754 of NC_073702.1, forward strand.
TCAGAAAGTAGATCTTTTCAAATGGCTGTCATGGCCTCAGCTTTTATATTGTTTTAATGAGACAACAAAGGGAAGAGTTTCACAGTGGGATGCAGAGAGGATTTTGCCTATGGAATTAGTCTGAGCTTTTCAAAGAATTTAGATCCGAAGGAAAAATCTCAGCTGAACCGATTTCCAAGCTTTGTAGGCTTGAATCAGATCTAAGCCCACGGGAGAAACCACATGTAAAGTCCACTGGCTGGTGGAGTAACAAACTTCAAGCGGTTTAATTGTGCCACATAGTTGCATTTTTCAAATAGTCCACTAATACCCAGTTTCATTTCAGAGAATGACTGTCTATAAGGAAGTGTTAGCTGAATAAAGTCAACTGATTGAACAGCACTGGGCCTTAGAGTCATTGTGAGAAACGCTGCCTTTTTGTGGATCAGCCAGGGAAAGCTGCAGCATCTTTCTCTAGGAGGGAAGACAGTAAGTGTTAATCACCCCTTGGCAACCTGTCAGGTGGTGGACTGCAATCCAAGAGGAGCGATTTGCTGATTAGCTGATACGGCAGGTCATGAAATAAATATTTACACACAGGGTAAAAGTAACAGTAGAGTTGGGCAAGAGGTCTGCATCTCCTGAAGTCTTAGATCAGTGATTTGGGGGGAAAAGTGTTTTTCTTTCTGGCCTTAGGGAAAAGGGTGAAAATATCTGTTGGGTTCTCATTGGTGGTCCTTTAAATTCTGTGTGCTTGGGATTGCTCTTTGAAAGGGTCACTTGAGATGGGAAGGAGATCTGTAATCCTGGATCCCTTGGCATGTGGCTTTCCAGCCTCAGGGCCCCTGTGGAGCATGCTGACTCGACCACCCAGCTATCCCATTGTCCCCGGATACCAAGATATTTCATGTTATCAGATACCCTAAAAATGTCTCCCACAGTGGGAGATGCCTCTGTGGTTTACCTGACAGCTGGGTCAGCATATATGTCTGGACTCTGTGTATGCATGGATATGGCAATCTTCACTTCCCACCTTCTTTGACAAGCTTCCTTTGGAGCAAGGGAGAGGGAAATACTAGAAGACATCACCCTTGATGCAGCTGAACCAGAGTCATGGTGATAGTTAATGCTTGGCCACTGATGCTACTGATCAGAAGGGAGGAAGGGTTTTGCTTGGAGGCATTTCCAGGTGGCTGCAACAGCCCCTTAGGGAGAGCAAAGAAGGGGAGATGCTTGCTGTTAGACTGGGCAAGGAGCCTGTGTGATCAATCCACTGTCCAGGCAACACTATAGACAGTGTGGTAGCCCCTGTGAAGGAGAGCAGTTGGAGGGGAATTGGAACCTGGGATGAGTAGACCCACCTCCCCACCTCATGGAAGGGAGGAGGCTGTGGATGCCCTTGGCAGTAAGGACAGGTCTTCAGCCTTGTGATGGATTTCCTCAGGAGGCTGGAAGATTAAATTCATTCAAAGCATGTAAAGAGGAATTTAAAAAAACCCAACCAAACAACCCCAAAAAGCCTCACAAAAAGCTCAAACCCTTTGAACATCGCTGTTTATGATTACATAGGAATTCAAGGCTGCCTTCACATTCATAGCTAGAATCTGTTTTCCTAGATGAAGTTTTTAGAGGCTCAGATGTAATCAGCTAAGAAACTCTTCAAATAAACTAGCAGTGTTTTGATTTGGTGCAAATAAGTGAAGTAATAGGAATAGCTATTCCAGGAATAGCTGAAGCTTTGAAATGCTGATTTTAAATGCTGCATGCTGCCATTCAGCTGTCCTGTCATAACAGCATGGAACAAAAGACAATTTCCCTCTCTGTAGAGCACACACAAAAAAAGTATATTAGCAACTGGAAGTAAAAAATCCACCTCTGAAAAGTAGGGGGTTTTAATTTTTCTTTATTTTTTGTAACCTTTTTTTATTCATGTCCCATCCCTTCTCCCCTGCCCCCACCCCATATTTCTTCTTTGCAAGAAGTATTGCTATTGTCTTTTTGATGCATCGGCTGCAAAGGACATCCAGTTATCATTTCTCTACTGCTAACTCTGACTTGACCTTGTGATTTGAAAAATCTGATCATATGGGGCACTGCCATAAAATCACTGTAAACGCTCCTCCTGCACCATGAACTGATTGGGAAGAGAGATCTGGGATGCTGCCTGTGCTGGAATCAGAAGCCCAGGCAGAGCATGTGTAGGCTTTGTGTACCTGTACCTGGGGATGAAAGCTGGAGAGCTGCAGGGGATCAGGCATGGGCAGCTGCTTGAGTACTTCCATGCCTAGAGTTGTGGGTAAGCTGGTACCTCATGCCTTTGGCATCATGGTAACTATGTGGCTCTGATGATGGAACTTGTTCAGGTCTACCTATACACATTCTTTGGCCCCACACATCGGGCAATATGGACTTAATCTGCCTTTTGAATTTCTGTCTCTGCATTTTGCCCCCGCCTTCTTCGCCTCTTTGGCCTGATATGCAGAGAATTCATTTGCTGTCATATTTTACCTAGAAGAGGCTACTCTGAACTTGCTGGCTATTGGAAGTGGGTCATTGCTACCCCTCCTTCCTCTTCCACCATTACTCTGAAGAGGTTATAACACCTTCTATTAGGCTGTGATCTCCCACCTACCACGTGGCTGTTCAGAAAGGGCCCTTTATTTTTTCTTACATTTCCCAATGGGCTTGTATCAAAGGTATTTCACAGAATAAAACAGATTTTAGCATAGCATCTTATGAGTTTATGCCTAAAAGTGGTTATGGAAAAACAGTACTTTGTCTGTATGTATTTATGTACCCCCATAGTTGGGACAAATAACTTTCAAGGTCTGTGTTATCCGCAGACCCTTGGTGATTTTTCATGTAAATTCAGTGATGTTTTCACAATCTCTGTTTAGGGAGCTGAAACTTTTACTGAGCTCCTGAAAACGTATTCATGCAGCTTTACTTCAACAAGTAGTACTGCTAATGTCTTCTAGGCTCCTGCCATGGGTAAACTCACTCCTACATGTTCGTGGTGGTAACACTGCTACAGCACTAGCAAATTGCTCCTTCTGGTATGAATCTGGGGGTAAATTAGTCTCTGGGTTAAAATTTAAGGTATTTTCTCAAATCAGAAATATTTTTAGGACCACTATTACCCTGCTGAGAACAAGTAATGGTTTATCTGGTACCACAGGCCCTAATAAATGGGTTATTCTATTTAGAAAGATATTAATGAATCAAGTTGTCTGTTGCTAGCTTATTTCTTTTCCCCTGTAATATATAAATACAAGGAGCTTGCAACTGAAGGGTGGTATACTGAGGACAAATTGGAAGAATTACTCTTGCACTGTGTGGTGTTGTCTTTTGCTTTCGTTGCTATGGGATGTAATTGTATTACCCGCTGTACTGTCAGATTTCAAAAGGCTAGTTCATAAGCAGTAATAACATTTGTGGCAATCTGAGCTAAGTTAATGAAAAAGATAATCAAATCTAATGCTACAGGGTGAGATATCTGATATCTCCAGGGGTCATAAAGAGATGATAAGCTGACTCAGGGGAAGAGGAGGAGGCAGTTGTATGTGTGGAGTGCAGGAGAGGCAAGAGACAGCAGAAAAGTGAGGGTCACCTTGCTCAGAAGCACTGTGTGATGGTCACTGACAGAGGCAGGAGGGTATGTGTGAGATGTATCACAGAGATGAAGACGCTTATCAAGCTAATGATATTTTTAGTAATGCCAGTGCCTGATGATGTGTAGGTTTCAGCTGATCTCAGACATTTGTGTGTCTGTGTTTATTGGGAAATTGGATTAAGTAGTTCAGGTGTGCTTCTGCTTTGCCCATAGCAGGCATATGCTGAGTTGGGGGCTGATCATGGGTGGTGTTGGAATGGTCTTTTTTTTGTGTGTGTGTATTTTTCAGTAAACACCAACTCCAGTCTGAAACTCACTTCTTTCCCTGATGCCAATGGAATATTTTATTGCATCTCTAGACAATACTCAGTGGTGACTTTTTCCTGCTTCTAACTATGAACACAGCAAGTTTTCTGTGTGGACACTTTCATCACTGCATACTGGTATATCATTTGAGGATTCTGACAGTAGCTTATGCACTGTCTAGAAGCAGAAATAATGCATGTGATCCTTGTAGGTGTGTAACTGATAATGTTCAGCAAGAGACACGTGCAATGGTAGCTGTAATCAGCACCCAAAAATGTGTTTTCTCTCACAGACTAGTGCTATATTTATTGCAATTATCTCCTTCATCCTACTCTGCTTTTTCGTACATTCCTTGTTAACATTCTTCTTTTTTTTTTTTTTTGTTACTGCTCTCCTTTACACAGATCTGCTTTTGACTAAAGTAAGAATTCTCGTACCAAGTCCTACCCATCTGAGGCCACCTAGCGCTATAGCCTGTGTCTGTACATGGCCACGGGTAGATGATTAGGAAGAAACAGAAGGATAAGGGCTGCGCGAAAGGGTGCCTCCTTCTATATATCTTTCCAAGTCTCAGAGACTTTCTAAATTAGGTGTTTTAACTACCATACTGTGCCTTTGATAGTTAATTCAACTTGAACAGATGTATTGTATCCCTTTTTGAATGTTTAGGTATTACTGGTTTCCTATAGCATCCCATAAGAAGTCTTAAGAGTTGTCCAATGAAGTACTGATAGAAAAACACAGGCAGGAAGACTGTGAGGGCTGACAGTTTTGGTTCTGCCTAGCTGTTCGCAGTCCCTTTCCCTTCTGCCTCTCTGTGTTTATATAGCTTACATTTGCCCTACAAAAATAATGTGTTCATTGGTAATTTGTGCATTTGGAGGCTTTCCTATAATTTACATCTCCTGTGTAACTCTTCTGTTAGGCCCCGTATGCACGTAAGAACACATCAAGAGACTTGCCCCAGCCCAGCCGTGAGACGATCTCACAGTAACGCCGTAAGACACCTTCAGGCAGGATGTGAGGGCTGTGCTGAGGGACTTTGTGCTCGTGGCTGGGTGCTGAAAGGTGGCTTTGCTTTCACACAGTGCATCTACAGCAGGGTGGTAAAACAGGAGAGGTAATAATTCAGTCCTGCAGCCCTCAGCAGAAGAGTCACACGAGCTCAGTGCAGAGCTAACACACTGCATGGTACTATCTAGACATGTCATTGTAGCCTATAAATGACATTTGATTGTCACACGTTTTTACTTTGAGAAAAATAAGGGGCTATAGTTGATACTTGAGTACATTTTTTTTTCTTCAGAACAATAACAATTAAGCATAGAGCTTAATGGGAACCATCAAAGAAAGAACTTTTGATCCAAAAGCTTTTAGTATGATGTTCTGTATCCTTTAAGAGTGGTTCATGCAGTCATACTTGAGTACTTTGGTGTTCTCAATAACTGTATTTCTATCAAAATTTTCTAGCTTCTTTCCACATCTGTCAGTAAAGCTTCATTAATTTCTAGGAGTAGGGTTATTTGTAATGTTTCTCCTGAGACTTTTGAAACAAAACAAAAAAATAATATCCAGCTAGACTTTAGGGTTACTGTAGAACAGAAGAATTAATAATAATAAATTTGCTTGAACTTGTCAAGATAATAATAATTACATTTCTATAAAGCTTGGATTGAAAAAAAAACCCAACAGAAAGACTGATTATAATCTACTGTACAAAAATTGGCTGCTTCCACCCACTCCTTCCCACAGTTCCTCAGAGCATCACTGTGTTTATATTTTGAATATCTACACTATGGAGTTATTGAAACTAAATCAGGCTTTAATAAAATCAGGTATTGTGGGATTTCTGTGGGGCTGAAGTTCAAGCTAACAGTCTTGAATATATAACAGCAAATATAGATTTTGCTGAAGTTAATACCAAAGGGACTTCTATTTAGCTTTCTTTCTCTGCATTACAAGAGGAAAAGTAATATCTCATCACCTTTCAAAATTATTCCAGAAGACTGAGAGATTACAAAGCTCCCAGCATTGCAAATAGAGGTAGTTATTTTGAACAATAGAATTCAAGCTTCTATATTGCTTCTCTTGCTATTTCAGCACAGACCTGTCTCTCCGCAAGTTGGATTCTCAGCTGCAAAACATCCAAATCCCAATTTACGTGTATGTGAATATTCAAGGTTAACGAGAATATATTCCCTGTGGGAGGAACAGTCACTGCCACATTCCTCTTTCCTTCCTTGCCATAGGGTAGGCTGTTGAAAATGAAACTGCAGGTTCCTATTCTACTCACATGAACACGTTTAATGTTTCTAATTGCGATTAAGTGAAGTATCTCTCTCCATGACTGGATGGCCAGCAGGCAGGACAAATGAGTTTAAATATCTGCTCTAAGTTGGGAGGAGAGGGGATACATTTAACTCTTTTCCCCACATGATAATTGTTATCTTTTTTATTCCTGTACAGTGTATGGGTTTTGCAGCTTTTTCTACACACAGCCCAAGACCAATGACCCAGGCAGGTGCCCCAGGTCACAACTTGACTAGAGAGCAGGGAAGAGAAGATTCATGGCTTGGGTTTTGAAGCAAGTTGCCCTCTTAGCCAGAGGGAGGTGCCTGTCTATTGCCAACTTTACTGGATTAGATTGAAACCTAAGCACAACTTTTGCATATCCTCTTTATTTCATCTCTGATGAACTTAGGCAGTCATTTGGCTGGTTCTGGGGCCACTCTTCTTACACAGACCCCATTCATTGCCTGGAAGGGCCAGGACCTAATGGGATCTGGGGTCTGTGTGTTGGAGTAGGATATGCTGGAACAGCAGATCTTTTGTATCTGAGCTGGGCAGCTGAGAAAGCCCAGCCTGGGCAAAAGTTGTGAGGCAGTTTGATTTTGTCTCTAAGCACATCTAGGCAATAGGTGCACAGCTGAGAAATTCACTTGGTTTTGCCTCTTTTAATACTCAGATGTTGTACTAAAAGAGGATACGTGACCAGACCAGTCCAGTCAGCTGGACTGTTACTGTGCATGGCCAGCCAGCATGGCCACACATTTCTCTTCCTCTGCAGCAACCTGGTCATTAGTCTGTGCTTCCTGACACACTGACCCTTCCTCAAGGCCGCTGGCAGTATGCACTGAAGCATGGGACAGTAAGGAGCCTTTGGAGTGGCAGTGTCAAACGTGACCAATAAGGATGTGCCCAGTGCTGCAAAACCAGTGGGGTGAGAGGTGTCAGTGGCTAGGGTATGGAATGAGAAACTGTCAGGGTGAAACCTATGTGTACCCCAACTTCTCACTCCACTGTGTGCCCTGTTTTCCACGTTAAAGAAATGAGGGTGCCCTAGGCAGGACCTGCAACCATGAAACCACACAATGGTTTGGGTTGGAAGGGACCTTAAAGATCATCTGGTTCCAACCCCCTGCCATGGGCAGGGACACCTCCCACTAGACCAGGTTGCTCAAAGCCCCATCCAGCCTGGCTTGAACACTGCCAGGGATGGGGCATCCACAGCTGCTCTGGGCAACACGTTCCAGTATCTGACCACCCTCACAGTGATGAATTTCTTCCTAATGTCTAATCTAAATCTACCCTCTTTTAGTTTTAAGCATTATCCCTTCTCCTATCGCTACATGACCTCATAAAAAGTCCCTCCCCAGCTTTCTTGTAGGTCCCCTTTAGGTGCTGGAAGGCTGTTACAAGTTCTCCCCAGAGTCTTCTCTTCTCCAGGCTGAACAACCCCAACCCCCTCAGCCTGTCTTCATAGGGGAGGTGTTCTGGACCTCTGATCACCTTCTCAGACCTCCTCAGGACCCACTCCAACAGTTTCATATCCTTCTTATGTTGGGGGCCCAGAGCTGGACACAGTACTGCAGGTGGGGTCTCACAAGAGTGGAGTGGCAGAATCACCTCCCTCAACCTGCTGGTCATGTTTCTTTTGAGGCAACTCAGCTTTCTGGGCTGCAAACACACATTGCCAGGTCATGTTGAACTTCTTGTCCACCATCACTCCCAAGTCCTCCTCCTCAGGGCTGCTCTCAATCCTTTCTCTGCTCAGCCTATATTTGTGCTTGGGATTGCCCTGGCCCATGTGCAGGACCTTGCACTTGGTCTTGTAGAACTTCATGAGTTTCACATGGTCCCACCTCTCCAGCCTGTCAAGGTCCCTCTGGATGGGTTCCCTTCCCTCCAGCATGTTGACCACACCACACAGCTTGGTGGTGTTGGCAGATTTGCTGTGGGTGCACTCAGTCCCACTGTCCATGTTGCCAACAAAGATGTTAAACAGTGCTGGTCCAAATACCAACCCCTGAGGAATGTTTTCTCCCCCACCACCCCATTGCCCCCTAGCAGGTGCTAGTCATAGTGCGTGATGTGCCACAGCCCTGGGACACACCGTCTCCTGGAACGGTTACAGCCCCAACTGCTCCCACTTGCCTTGGGTGGGTTTATCCAAAATGCAGATCAACTTGCCATGGATGCAGAGTCTTCATACCTGGCCGTGTGCAGCATGAGATAAGGCTTGACAGGGCTGGTGCTTAGCTGGCACTAAAAAGGGCTGATGGGTGCTGGCTGCTGCATGCAGTCCATACCCCCGTACCCTGCACTCCAGCACACCCCTCAGCACCCACTACCATTTGGCATTTCATTATCCAGTATGTTCCAATAATCCCAGATAAAGACATCAGTTCAGTGCTGCTGTGCCGGTTCAGTTCCCAAGCAGATGGCTGATGTAAAAAACGAGTTAAGTATTTAGACATTGACCATTCTTGGATTAGACCAGGATCCTGTCACTTTTTAATCTTTCCTTTGGTAAGACAGCTGAACCAGTTTTTAAATTAACTGCAGCATAGATATGCAGCCCCCAAATATTTCTTTGGTTCCCTGAATTCTTTTTTCTTCCCCCAGAACATCCAGGATGAATACCAGGTTCTGTAAATCATCTCATTCATGCTTCACACAGAGGTAATGCTGTCTCTTTACTTACCTGTTTCATTGACCTGTTTGCATAGCCAAGAGCTGCACTGCAAACTGATACTCAGTTGGTGATATTCTGATTTTCTGGGATACGTGCAATGTGACTAATTTTGTGAGTTAAACATTGAAGAGATGCCATCAGTTTTTAAAAGTCACATTCCCACATAGCTCTTTCTCATAATCATCATTACAAGCAAGAGTACTAGGATAAATGATGAAAATAAGGCGGGAGAAATCTTTTGCCTTAGTCTGGGATTTTGGAAGACTTTTTTATTCCTTTGCACTGGACAGCGTTTATGCATTTTTATATGGTCGGTGCCTCTGCTTGCTGTTTATAAGCAGTTTCTTCCCAGAAAATATATAAACCTGGGTCTGCTTAACAGCAGGAGCACATGACGGGTGAGGTTGTGGGGGTGGTGGCTGAAAAATAGAAGCAGGATAGGGTCAAGGACTGAACCTTGGGTCCACCCCTTTCTGCTTACTGCCATTCCACTCTTCCCTTTTCACCCTGTCTTTTTCAGGAGAAACTACTGAACTTGGAAGGAAGGTTTCCATAGTCATGGCACTCTTTTCTTCCCTAACCCCAGTCTTTATAGCCATTATATGTGTTTTGATTGGGGCAATACTGAAGAAGACTAATGGAGAGAAGGAAAAACATGAGACTAAAAGCAAGTCTTTATCTCACCCATGGGTGGATGAAGATTTAAAAGATGGCACTGACCACCACTCAGAGGAAGAAGGTAAGAAAAATCTCATCTATCTGAGCACTTTCATTGTTTGAATCCTATCTGCTGATGTGAATAAAGGAGATGGGATCTTCTGGGCTTCTCCACAGTGATAGCAATGTCTAGCACCACACTGCTGCTGTGCCCTGAGCTTGTCAGCTCCGTGGAAGGAGGCTCTCCTCATGTCATCACTCTTGGTGTAAATGTGTATTTTCTTTAGATGCTGCAAATCAGAGTACCAAAAAAAAAAGAAAAAAAAAAAAAGAAAAAAAAAAAGGGCAGCATTTTCAAAGACCCCTGTCTGTTTGTCCCTCTGCACAGCAGACCTCAGACCCATGAGGGGCTCTATGGGCAGTGTAGGGAAGGGATGGAGATACTGCTGAAGTACCCCATGCCTCTTCCCAGGCCTCATTGCTGTGAGCAAAGGGAAGACCTGAGCGGAAAGTTTCTGTCTGCAAGCTGATTTCACAGGCATCTCATCCCACTTCACCGTCCACTGCTACATATTTGGTCCCAGCACCCCCCGAAAAGTTGGAAATGGGTTTATTACAGTTATCACAAAAGCCTCCCATTTGAGATTTCTAAGAATGTCTGTAAGAGCTTTAGCTGGATTAACACTGGGATCATTTGGGAGCCATGTTGATCAAATATTTAGAGAACGAAATGTGGTGATGGTTCAGTGATGGTGTGGCTAATCTGTTCACTCACCCACATATCTGAACCTGTACAGAATGCGTTTTTTTCCAGTAGTGATTTCTGATGCACAGCTTGGACAAAAGTCTAAGCACAAAATGTGCCTTTCCTTCTTTTTGCTTCCTATCTTCTATAAGCTCCCTTTATTTCCTTGTGAAACAAAAAGCTACAGAGTTCTGATCCTATGAAGTTTTTAAACTTGCAGTTAATACAGCCTTCCCCACCCCCCACCAGGTGGTTTTCAAAGGCTTTTTATGTGTTTTTTGTCCTATAATGACACATTCCACAAGTCCACTTCTAGGAATCTTGAAACTTTTGTTATATTGTTTTTCTGTACTTGTAGCTGTTTCTAAGAACCATTATTTCTCTTTTTTTCTCAGTGTTCAGAGCACTCTGAGTTAGTGTTGTGCATCAGTTTCCAGAAACTATTTATACTCAGAACATTTTAAACCATGTTGACTATTTCCCAAATATAGAAAATTTCTTTAAAAATTAGTTCAGATGTTGTATCCTCCATTATTCAATACAGAATAGATTCTGTATAAAAGTATCCCATATTTCCTTTGTCACAAATGGCTTACTAGTTCAGTTAAACTGCTGCAAATTAAAATTCCTGTGGGTAGTTCAACTGATAATCTGTGAACTATCAGTGACATCTTTGACTACAGCTGTTTCTATCAGTTTAAAAATTTAGAACCCTTACATAAACAAAGCTATTAGCTCTTAAAAAGGAGCCTCACTGCCACAGCTCCCTATATAAAATGTTATTTTTTTCTGTCTTAGTTGTTTTCCCTTTTATTCAGATGCTAAATTCAAAACTGTACTACTTTAAAATTTCTTACAGAAAATTGACAGGTGGATAGATATGTTTGTGCTGTTGCTAAAAGGAGATGTGTTTATTTTTACATAAAACCTCTCTCAGTGTACTATGTCATCCAACATTAAATTAGGTTTTCTTGCTATGTTGCTTTTAACAACAAATAATCATCTTTCCCTTAATGGTGTGTGATTCAAACCAACATCTTTGCAAAACAAGCATGTCTTTTCTCTCTAGAAAAAATAAAATAACGACATCATGCTTAGGGAGGTTTTTCTTCAGCAGGGGAAAGCCCAGCCTAAGTAAGAAGAGAATATGGCTACAGTGGCAAGTATCTGCTACTCTGCTAGTGCTGTAATTAAGGTTCAAAACTTATTCACCTTGTTGTCAGTGTTAAAATTTTCACTGACTGTACTAGATGTTGAAATAGGAACATGGACATAAACAGAGATCTTCTTAATCATGAAGAATATTTTACCTGTTGTATAAATTCTGCTACTTTACTAATCTTACTGTATCAGAAAAGCTCATTTCTACTTAAATGTCTTGAACCGGCTTATAAAGTTCCTCTGAAGAGAATTTGAGTTAGGTGAGATGGTCTTGTCTAAAACTAGAATCTAGGGCTGCCATAGGTGAACAAGCTGAATCTTGAAAGCCCCCTGGCAGGAAGGGGTAGCTGAAGACTAAATCTTTCGATCCGGGTCCATGACCAAAGCGAAGGCACTTTGCCAGGAGAGTGGAGCGCTCTGTAGGAACAGCACTGAACCTACCTGACGTTGCCCCTCAGAGGGGCATACCTTTGAGCAGCAAAGCATTCAGTGTAATTAGCTGAACTGCTTGGAGAGACCCAGTAGAGTCACTTATTGGCAGTGGAGGGTGGAAGGGGGAGGGCGCAGTGCTCCCAAGCTTGTCTGTGTTATGCTTTCAGTAGCTGAAGAGAAGGATGTTTCTCAGAGCAACCAGAAACCCAGTTCTTTGGTTAAGTGCAAAGCATTCACTCGGTTCGTTTGTTCAAACCCTTAACTGGCAGTACTTCAGATTTGTTTGCATACCCATCTGTCCTGTAACTTTTTCCTCTATTTATGAGATCCAGGATGTAAGATTGTTGTGCTGTGGATTGGCAAGAATGGTCTGTATGCGTGTGTATCTGGCCATGTCTTGTGTTGGGCCATGTGCAATTACTAATTAGATACAGATGAAAAAAATATTTCTTCAGCCTTGTCTTGAATGATGAGTCACAAGGGCTGTCTTCTAGTAGTGAGCATCTGATCCCAGGGTGGTGGTGACTCACCTCCCACTGCTTCAGATCTGCACTGTTGCAAAGATAAGTTCAGTCTTTAGCCCAGGAAGCTTATTGTATATTGGTCACTTTCTGGGTCATATATTCCGAGCAATACAATTGATGGATAAGGTAAATACAGACCCAGTTTACAGTGGTGTGTAGGATGAGGTTGAATTATATTTGTATCCTTGTTACTCTGGGCATCATTTGCAGACTTTAATAGCAAAGGCATTTTATTACTATACTTTTAATTGTAGGGACTTTGGTGATGTACTCTACTTAAGGACTACAAAGCAGTGTATGAAGGCCCAAATGTTCCATCCTTTCTGAAAATGCACTGTTCCTGGAGATACTTCTTAAAATAGACTTCTCCCACTTAGAAGTATTTCTTCTCTCCCACTTAGTATTTATTCTCTCCCTCTTAGAAGTATTTCTTCTCTCCCCAAGTTCAAAGTCTTCCCATATCTTTTAATAATATTACTGACATGAATGAGGCAGTAGCAGTTTAGTTTTCCAATTCAATGACAGTTCATGCTTTGTGTCATTTAGGAATGCAGGACTTACATGAACATGATGCATCATTGTGTTTACCTCCCTGCTGCTGCAGACACCTCCAGCCTTTGCCATCAGCTGAATGAATGTGAAAGCTGGCCTTATTTGACCCTGTTTCTTTAACTTTACTGGAAGGCTATTCCAGAACTTCCTGCTATGGGTTAAAAATCCTGCTCTGCCTGCCCAAACTTACTTAATACTACTCTATACCCATTTTTTCTGTTCCATCCTCTTCTTAGTTTAAAGGATATTTTCCCAGCCCTTGTGTGTATCCTCCTGTGGTTTATAGACAACAATTAGATTACCTCTCAGCTTTCCTTTTACTAGGTAAACCAGAAAAACTCTTTATAGACCAGCCACTCTATTCCTCTGAAGTTCTTAAGAAACCTTCTGCAACTGTATTCCAGTTTGAGGCAATTGCCACAATATTTTGATGCTGGCTTCCTTCTTCCAGGGTCTGCCTCTCCCACTTGATACTTCTCAAGAGTTGGTCAGGGACCTTAAGCAACAGGTTTCCAGGATCAGCCTGCTAACTGCTATTTATAATCCACTAGTAAGACACTCCATCTCTTAGTTTCCTACTCACAGTGAGAACACGCTCAGTTCAGGGTTGGATTCACTACTAGGATTCCTGTAGTGGCTGATTATGTAGCAGTCTATCATTAATCAAGCAAAAACCCAAAGAGTCAGTTGCCCAGCATTTAAAATCCAAAGATCTGAAAGCTTTCTTTATATACATTTAATTGTTTTCCTATGCATCATGTCCTTACACTACTGGAATAGAAGACTGGAGGGGAATTCTATACTTAGGAAGAAATTTCTTCAAGAAGAAACTGGAAGAGCTGGTTTGGAAAGCAAACACATTGGTCTACACTGAGGTTACCAGTGAGGTTTCTCAAAGATCAGTCTCAGGACCAATTTATCTAGTGGTCTTTGCTTAAAACCCAGGAGTGTACAAGCAAAATTTCTTAATGACATACAACTGGAAGCCAACAACACACGGAAATGTCAGTGTACGTAAGACAAGTGGGCAACAGAAATTAAATGATGCATCATTTTTCTTACTGTGAGTTTATGCTATTAGGAACTCACAGTAAGAACTTTTGCTACAAACTGAGGCAAAATTTCTTACAATTTCTAGGCTGATTATAACCTCCCATATGAACTGCTGGGAAGAATACAGACATCATCCTAAAATGTATCCAGAGAGGAATTTCTGATAGTTAGAGAAATAGTACTGTAAAAATAAGATTCTGCTCTGTGATGTCTAGGATGTCTGAGCCAAAACTGTTTCAGATTTGCTTAAATAGCAGGAAGCCTGATGACTATTGTAAATGTACAACATAATTGATGGCAATCTTGAGAATGGGGCTAACAAGATAATAGACTGACTAGCAGGATGTCTGTTGTCCATCAAATGATGGAATACACAGAGGTGTAAGTAAGACATTGTAGTATGTGGCCGTACAAACAGGAATATGTCTAAACACAGCAATTAAAGATATAGAGAACATGCACTAAACAGATGGTGCTGATAATGATTTTAGCTTAGCATATGGGTAATGTTAACTGCTAAGAATGAATGGCAGACACATGGTGGAAAAGAATAAATAATAGATGAATTTATTAAAAAAAAAAATAATTACCAGGAGAGTTCTGGTTTTGTTTGTCAGTTCTCTCGCTTCTGGGTCTTTCTCCTGCCTCAGCCGGCATTCCCATTTTGAGTATATTAAGATTTTTAAGTTTTGCTTGCAAAACTTAGGCTTAGATACACTGATTCTCACACTTTCATTCTCATCAGTCATCTCACCTTTGTCCCAAGTTCAAAATCTTTGAAATACATTTATTTTTTCACCGTGTTATTATTACGTTGAACCATCTTGACTACGCAGTAGCTTCATTTATTTTCTCCTCTTCTACTTATATGGGGGAAAAAATAAACCACAGAACAAGCAAACACACTACTCAAAATTTAACTGGGCTTGACCTTAGGTAGTACTGCAAGTTTTAGACTTCCTGTCTTACAACATCTAGGTTTCTGTGCTAACTAATCCTTTTCTTCCATTCCTAGTTGCCTGTGGATCATTTAATTGTGATGTTTATTCAACCAGTTACAACTAAGATTATTTTTATACCTCTTATTTAAAGAAATGTCAAATATCTGTGCTTCCTGATCCCTGAATTCTTTAATCTGAATTCTCCAGTTTAATTACTCTTAGTCCCAAATTTTCCCCAAGTTTTTTCACTTAAAAATTGAGTGCCACAGTCATAGGCCTACTTTTCCTCACCCTTTCATTTAGTTAATTGAATTGAATGAACTAATAATCTCAGTTTAGAGGGTTTTTTTGTTTGGTTGGTTTTTTTGGTAACATTGTCCTGCCTCACTGAAACCAAAGCTAAAAGAGTCACTGCACAAAAAGAAGAACAGGTTGCTTGATCAAGGTATTAGATACTTCAGCTGGGAAGCCTGGTTTCTAGTATTATCATAATATTTCCTCTTTGTTCTATCCCTGGGAAACTATACTTCCACCAGTGCTTCATAACAATGATGAGGCAATATGACTCTCTTAAAGATGTGTCCTGGTTTAGATGTAACCTTGGGGGAATTTGTAGGCTTGACACTATCCCAGAAGACAGTGCATCTCAAAAAGCAACCCTTTTTTTAGCCATGCTACTTTTTTATTTCTTTACAATCTACCACAATATCAATTATTACCTATTTTTTACTGGTATGCTTCCTGCACATGTCAAAGCAGGTATTGCTGTTGTTATTGCATCTTCATTCTTCCCTCCCTGTCATGTTTTGTTTCATGTTCTGTACGCTGATAGCTTGTCCAGTTTGCTGTCTAGGCTTCTGTGCTAAACTGGCCTCAAGCAATATCCTCTTTGGATTAAGTACATCATGTGAGTCAGTTGTCTGACTACTGTCCTCATCCATACAAGTAATTTAATCTTGCTCTTCATCCTTCTGTTCCTCAGAGCTCATGTATCGATGATTTATCACCTACCTGACTTTCCTCTCCTTGTATTTCAAAACCAGGTACAGAGATTAACACAAATTCCCCCCAGCATTTACTCCAATTTGACAAAACTCCTTTGTGAAGACTTTCAGTATTTTATAGACTAGTCTCAGTATCTCTAACTCAAAATGATTGTTTATAGTTTTGCAATAATGCTAGGAAAAAAGATGACCAAGCAGGGCTTGGATTTGCTTAGGAGCCAAGGTTGGACCATCAGGTCTCCTCCCTCAGTGGCTAAATAAAAGGTATGGTGCATTGAATGGATGCTATTTCCTGCTTTCTGAACTCTGATAAAAACCTCATCATAAGAAAGTAAATAGTGAGAGAACATAAGAACTCTTGAGTCCTGGAGTTAGTTTTATTTGACTGTTTCTAGGCTAGAAATAATCTATTTCTATTTCCTAGGACACTCAGCTTTGTAAACTTGTGAAATAGATAGGGATGATCGCTGCAGCACGTTGACAGAAGCACAAATAGTATAGTCTGACCTGAAGATTTCAGCAAGACAGTAATCCAATACCTACTTTCAGTATAGTTTTCTGGTCAGATTCTGCCTTCTGATAGACAAGGCACAACCTTAGCTGATTTCAGGAAGTGTTTTTTTTATCATAAGAAAAATATTTCTTCCATTTAGAAACTCCTCTTACGTGAGGGTGTGAGATGTGCATCATTCTGTGTAACTGCTAAATCTTGGTTTAGCAACAAATATCTTTGTTGTAGTTTCAGCCCTGCTATACACAAGATGGATTTGGAGAGGGAGAATTAATTTTATTGGAAAAATCAAGACAGTTGCAGAAGGCCACCCAGCTTCCAAGCCTGGAAGTTCTTCCAGAGGAGCTTGCTGGAGAGGTTATGTGCCCAAAGCTGACATGATTTTCTGTCATGTCTATATCAATGGACACCACCTGAATTTCTTAACTGGTCAGACAGTCCTCAGTCAAGTTGGAAAGGGTAAATGAGTTGCCATCTCCAAACTCCCCGTTTTTCCCTTGGAGTTTTACACATTTTTGGGTCATCACTTTTCCTCTCAAATCCTTTGGCTGCCAGCCATCACTGCGTCAACTTCTGTCTGTGGAAGGTTCTGCATATCAGCTTTTACCAGCATAACACATCGGTCCTTGAAAATGGCATCCTATGGTATGTTGCAGAGCATGGAAGAGGTGAGAAAGATGCAGATCTTTGTCTCCCTGCCTCCCCTCCCCCAGTACCCTACCACTCTATACATGTAGGATGTTGAACACTGGGTTCCCAGCAGAAGCTCTTCCTCTCAACCTCCTGTTGCATCATACTGCTTGCTAGTGTAAATATAGCCTTTTAACCCTGTGGTATTCCCTTGGCTGAGTGTGGAGGAGGAACAGCAAAAAAGGGGGTGTTAAAGTTTCTGAAAGAGAAGATTACTAGAATCCTAGCAAAGGGCAAGTCCTGTAGGCCCTTTGCTATTGGCAGGTCCGTATTGAATAGTAAATAATTTACTAAGTGTAAACCACAAAGGGAACACTAGGAAGAGGCATTCCTTTTTCAGTTTGAGTGTGCAAGCTGGCCACAAAAATAATTTTTGCAATGGGTCACTGCTTCCCATTACCCTGGAGCAAAGTCCTTGCAGTCTGTGACCAAGAATGCTTAACACATGCATGAAATGCTAAACAAAATAAATTTTCTGAGTGACTTCTTTGTATGCAAAATGAAATGTATGTTGTTCAAGGACCAGAATCATTCTGGTTAGATGCAACGTATGAAACTGGATAGACTGCAGCCTCTTGCACATGCTGAGGCACACTTGTGAATATTTGACTGGTGTTTGTAAAATGAACAAAAAATCAGCCTGGTCTCTAAGGCAACCGCATACTACTAAAACACAGAAATAATTGCTGTTTGAATTTGCACTAGAGATTGCTGTGATTCCAGAATAACAGCCTAATGGTGACTGAAAAAGAACGGGAATATTTTTTTCCTGACTCAGCCCTCTGTTGCAGATTGCTATTGACTATTGACTAGTCAAAATGCAGAATTTAAATGGATTTAACTTCCACATCATAGTTGCAAAAAACGCTATCCCTGCTGATTCTAGGAATGCAGGGAGAAGAGATCTCAAAGACTATGTAAGATGCATTTTGTGGTATAAAAAAACCACTCAGAGAGACAGATTTCAGTTAAATGAGGAACAATTTTGAGTTCTTAAATTAAAGACAAGAAACACAATATCCTACATTTGATATGTTGTTATCCTAAGTATAGATGCCTGTCATCCACTTCCTTTTATGCTGAAAGTGTCGTGAAACCAAAGAACTTAACCACAAAGTCACATTTGCACAGAGCTTAGACTTGTAAGGCTTTTGCTATGAGACATGCGTATGGAAAAAATTGATATTCAGCTCTTCAGAGGAGATTTTACACATATTGGTAGTTAAGCCCTCTCCTTAACTTCAGTAATTTAATTGATTTTTTCTTATTAGACTGCTCAGGAAGGAAACACATGTTCACATTTACTTACTGAGAAAAGTGGGCTGAAAGGTTTGCCACGTTTTCACTGCTGTCTCAGTTTGTAGCCCATTTTTACAGGCAGGCTTGCAAACTGAAGTGGAGAAGGCCATAACTTCTTTGTGGATCACACTTGCTACAGCCAGCCAGGACCCTCCTGCCTCTTGGTATTTAAACAAGGTGTTCAGTATCTGGAGCTAGGGATCAACGGGTTGTGTCAACTGGAATCTCAGACTTTGCCTTTCCAGTGGTGCAGCGTATGCCAGTGCAGGCCAAACTGCATTGCAGTGGTAGATGCTAAAGATATAAATAGCAGTCTGCAGCAAAAAAATCCCTAACCACTTTTATTTTCTTGCAGTGGTTGATGAAGAGTGGCAAGGACTTGAAGAAAATGTTGCCCATGTCCCGTTCTTTGCAGAGCGCTACTCTGAAGCTGAAATGATCAAAAGGTCACAGATGTTTTACGAGCTTCTTAACAAGAGACGGTCTGTCAGGTTTCTCAGTGATGAACCTGTCCCCAGGGAGGTTATCGATAATGTCATCAGAACAGCAGGTATGGTACTGAGTGGTCCAAGGTCTGAAAAAAAGAAGAGGATCAGCATTGCTGTTCAACTGTGTAAGAGTGATATGGAAAAGCCAAGGGAATTGGCATTTGGCTTATGGTTTTCCTAGATTCACCTGTCACCCATAATAAATGAGCACCCATTGACTGATTGGAAATTACTCAGCTTGAAAAACTGTATGTCGGGGACTAGTTTGGAGCATTCCCAATCCCATCGTATTTGCAGTGCACCCAGAATGGAAAAAGAGCATTTCAACAGCACAAAACGAAACATTTCTTTTTCAAGCATTAAAAGATGTTATTTAAAATAAAATTGATATACAGTTTAGTGAGACGTCTTTCGAACAGAAATATTGAAATGGTTTCTGTCAAAAATGTTAAACCATGTGTACTTCACATGCTTTAAAATGCCATGTATTTTGATGATATTTATCATGTGCAGAGTTTTGTCTGGTTTTGTTGGGTTTTTTTTCCCCTAAATCAATTGTTGAAATTGTTTCAGCCATGTGAAATATTTCAGTTGACACAAATGGTTGGGATTTATTAGGGGAATAAAGTTTCAGTTTAGGACAAAAAACTTGCCAGTCCTTTCAAGATCAGTGCCAGGCCCCTATTGCATACAGCTGGAGTGTTGTGCTAAGGACCCTGATAGAAGTTATTTGACTGAATGTCAAAAATGAATTTTCTTTTTTTTTCTGAGAACGTATGTGTTTTAAATCCTTGCCGTCATGTCCTGGCCTAATCTCATCTCTACTTTAGTAACTGACTTCAGCCAGGAGTGGGCTTGTCCTTCATTATGTATCTCATTCTATGAACCAGCTGCTGCTAATGTAGAAAATATTCGCAAGCCGCCTTAGACAAAAGTTCAGTAGCCTCTAGCAGGATTAATAATACAGAGTTTCTTAGCATTTGAGGTGCATTGTTTTCCCTTTAAAAACTGTATGCAGCTTTGTTACTGCACTGTAATGAGTCTCCATCTTCCTCTAATTAGCTGGGAGTCATTAAAACACTGAGCATGGTTTGGCAAATGCAGCAAAGCGAACAAGCCTGGAGTGCAGATGAAGTATTTAGCAACCCTGAAAGCTTTGGGCTGTGTAGAGGAAAAGAAAACAAAGCAAAACCTAAATGTCATCGGTTCTTACCGAGACATGAGGAGAGGCAAGGTTCACCATATAAACACATTTCAATATAAAAGATAGTTCAAGATGCTTATCCAGCGTTTCTCAAATTGAAATAAGTGCTTAAGTAAGCAAATACTATATGTGTTCAACACTTTCAAATATTTTAAAAATTTGTATGAGGGGTTAAGACGAACAGTTGTCTTAACCCATTTATCTGTGAACCTGCACAGATGACTATTCTTCAGCTTCTGGCTTTCACCCTCTGGGCAGCTAAAATATTCTCCAACGGTGTTGGTGTGTAATGATCAGGGCTGAATGAGCAAGTGCAGATTTAATACGTGCATACCTACATACACCAGCTTTAGGACAACGGACTCAAACCTGTATGCTATATGGCAGATGTCGGCATTGTGCAGCTCCTGTCTTTGTCAGTCAGTGGCAGATTCCTGCAGGTGGTCACTTAGCCTTGTTTTCCTGAAAAGCCATTAGCTTTGCCCTCCAGCTAAAAACATGCCTCGGAGCTGGGTGCAAGTTCAGACAGTGTGTTGCGTGCAATAACGTTACCGCGTGCATATATCGCACCATAATACTGCCTCATCATAGGAACCACAAAGGAATTCTTACAAATCCGTAACTTTGGTTTCCTGTAAAATGGCTGTATGTAAGGACTAACTTCTGTCATTGAATGGGACTTCATAGTCTTAGAGAAAGAAATGAACAGGATTGTCTGCCAGAACTTATCTCTGTGCTTTTCTTCCCATCTCATCCAATTGCTTTCTAATTGCTCATCAGGAATAGCTGATGATCTCACTGCCCACCCTCCTTCCTGGGTTCTCAGCTTTCTTTGTTTTTGTATGAAGGTACCTCACCCAGTGGAGCACACACTGAGCCCTGGACCTTTGTGGTGGTGCAAGATCCATACTTAAAACATAAGATTCGTGAGATCGTAGAAGAAGAAGAAGAAATCAACTACAAAAAAAGGATGGGAGACAGATGGGTTAATGATTTGAAAAGACTGAGGTATGAAAAAGTCTTTAGGCTAATGGTTTTGAAGGGAGCTGTGTTTTAGTCTAGGAAAGACTATATTGAGAAGTTTTAGTCATGATACTTTTTTTTTTTTTTTTCTTTTTTCTTTTTTCATCTTTTCCCCCACTTATTTTCAGGAAGGAAAAAGAAACAACTGAAAATAATGATGTCAACAATTTAAAACCCTTGTTTTCAAAATGTTCTTTCATGTCCATGCTCCTTAAACTCTCCCCAGTTCTCTGGTGCTGCGTAGGAAAGCAGCTATAAATATTTCCCAGGTCCTGATCACAGAAAAAGAAGGAAGGTGGGGCAGAAACTGCCCCAGCCAGAGAGTTGCCATAATTACTGTAATGTGGTCCTTTTGCTAATTTACAGCTGGGAAGAAAAAACTCTCTGAGGAAAGGAAAGTTCCCACCTAGCAGGAGTTAAAAAAAGAATTTACTATTTATATGTTAATTCTGACTGCCTTGTTCTAAGGGCCAGGTGAGATGCAACACCCGATTGATACACACAAAAGAAAAGCTCGCTATGCCTGTGTCCTTCAATCTTACTAGAGGAAGGATAAAATAAGTGGCTCAGATGTTCAGCACACTCTTTCCTGTTGCATGGCTCCGTCTTGATCGTCAAGATGATGGGAATCTTACTGAAAGCACCACAGTTTAGAAAATTGAAATTGTAAAAGAAGCTTGTCTTAAATTCTTCTAGTATCCTTTTCTATTTCTTCCTCCCTCTTGCTTATAATATATTTCTAAGATTCATGTTTGGAAAGAAAAACTTAAAAATATGTGTAGAATTGTGCCTTGGTGGCTGGTTCATAAAATTGCCTCCAGCAGAAGGTATTATATGCTCTCAATCTTGAAAATTTTCCAAGCATTTGTCTCAATCTTTTGGGGTTTTTTTTTTTTGTTTGGTTTTTTTTTTTCCTCCTATGTAACATCTGTTGCCATAACTCTTGTCCCAGTATTTTCCTGCTGTTTGCCGAACAATGAAGCTCCCAAAGTCATTGGGAGCTTTGCTGTTGACTGAGGCAGCCCCAAGGCTGGTCCCTATGCAAGTGCTGAATTATGCAATATTTAATTGTTCCAAAGTCTGACTGACTTGCTTAACTTCATACAATGGGAAAACATCTACTGAGTCTTGGCTTGTCAATTGAAGCATATGTGCAAAGCTTTCTATAGGGTTGATTTGCCCCACTTGTTTCATAATGTTAGTGTTTTTCAGGTGCTTACATGCTATGTAAATGTATGTGCTATGTAAACAACTGGAAAATAGTATTTTTTGTATTTTGAGTGAGTACAATAGAAAGCACACATTTTCTTATTGAAATCCTACCTCATAATTGTATATATTAAAATATTGGGAACCAAATATTGACTGAAATAGTCAGAAGCAGAATAACATTTTTTGCTGTGAGAATATATTTAGGTTTACACCTTAGACCAAGAAGTTTTGAAATTTTCTGCCAGCAGTTTTGTTGTGGTTTAACCACAGCCAGGAACTAAGTACCGATGCAGCTGCTCGCCCATCCCCCCCACCAAAGGGTGGGGAAGAGATTCAGGAAAAAGGTAAAATTCGTAGGTTGAGTTTTGATTTGATTTAATGAGCAATTTAAGAATTGAAAAATATAATAATAGCAATAATAATCAGATGGAGAGAGACAGGAAGAGAGAGGAATAAAATCCGTAAGGGGAAAAACCCAACTGATGCACAATACAATCGCTCAACCGGTGAGCAATCCCCAGCCAGACCCTGAGCAGCGATGAGCGGGTCCTGGCCATCTCCCTCATTTATATACCGAGCATGGTGTCCCATGATACAGAATATCCCTTTGGCCAGTTCAGGTCAGCTGTCCTGGCTCTGTCCCCTTCCAATCTCTTGTGCCCCTCCAGCCCTCTCGCTGGCAGGGCCTGAGAAACTGAAAAGTCCTTGATTTAGTATAAGCATTACTTAGCAACAACTAAAAACATCAGTGTGTTATCAACATTATTTTAACACTAAATCCAAAACACAGCACTGTACTAGTTACTGAGAAGAAAATTAATTCTGTCCCAGCTGAAACCTGGACAAGTTTTCCTGCTATCACAAAAAAGTTGGCATTGCTAGTAACAGGTGGAGCTACAAGTCTGCAAAATTCCAGGAATTAAATAATCTCAAAGGCAAGTGCTTATGAGGCCAGTTCATAGGTAAGAGGGCAAGACATACCTCCTATTTATATGCAATTCCACTCTTCAGAATGAGTGAATCAACTGCTTAGCCAAATCTGTTAAAACTGAGCACTCTATTCAAGCTTATTTTTTCAGAAATGTTTCTGTTTAAGCTGACAATACTTAATTCTTTGCAGTGAATGTTCTAAGCTTTACTTTACTGCTATAATTGTCATGTACCTTTAGTGTCCCCCTGCAGACAGTAGATGTGACTTACAGGAAAATGAAAAAATTGCAGAATAAATGTCTTAAACATTATCTTTTGCAGAACAAACTGGATCAAAGAGTACTTGGACACTGCTCCGTATCTGATCCTCATTTTCAAGCAGGCATATGGGCAGCTTCCAAATGGCAAAAAGAAGACCCACTACTACAATGAAATCAGTGTTTCTATTGCCTGTGGTATCCTGCTTGCTGCCTTGCAGGTATATTGACAGAACCAACATACTGGGGTTTGGGTTACACCAAAGCTATTCTGCCCAAATGAGGGTGGAACCCAATTTAGATTTTAACATTATCAGTCCTCTGGATTACTCCAACTCCTGGCAATATGTCTTAGTTCTGAGTTTAAAGCTAGTCTGCGCAGGCCTACATCTGAGAAGGTGATTCCTATCCTCAGTACTGCTTAACAAGAAGAAAAATGTAATGCAGCTTAGTTCCAGAGTTGTCAACCTTCTCCCAGCCCAGGCTTCAGCCCCTGTGGTTTCTGCCTTATGCTACCAGGGCTGACAGGGTCTGCAGGCCACCCAAGCATGGCTGTGCAGTGCCACACTGGCTCCTTCTTTTCAGTACTTCCTAATAAAACAGCTTGACCTCAAATAATTTTTAGTACACAATGCTGAAAGAAACCCTCAGGGACATATTTCACAGAACAGACTGTACTTATTTCAATCACTCTTTCTGAGGCATTTCTGAAAGTGAACCAATTTCTAAATCTCTGTGTTTGATATCTGTCAGTTGGAATTTCTCAGTGCTTTCTCAGTCTCAGTTCTGCTTGTTGTATCTGATGTGCTACACAAGTGTTTAAATAGCGAAGCTGTTCTGATAGTTAACTTGGCCTGTCAGCAGGATTACAGCAAGCTGCCACCTCTTATATTAGGCCAATTTCCTACCAGGAACTGCCATTTCTTCTCCATTCTGTTTTGAGTGACACTTCCCTTCCCACATTGCTGCTCCTCAGGAGGATCTTCAGGATGGGAAATCTAAGAAGTGAGCAGTACAGAAACACATTGCTGGGGTGCTGCTGCTCTGCAGTTGCACAGCACTCTGTATGTTCCCTCCATGGAGCTGGCAGCAAAGGGAATGCACAGGGAATGGGGCAGGACCAGCGCTGTGTCACTAGCGCCTTAGAAGCAGTAGGGATGACAAGTCTCTGCTTTCTCCTGAGCCAGCCCACCACTCGGTGGGATTTCTGAGGCTATCTTTTAACTTTCAGGCTCCTTAGTGCTGTCTCTTTCCCAGCTCCTAGAAATGAATTGAGAACACTAAAGGACACAGTGTGATGGACTCATAACGTTCAGCACCACTACCATAAGCTCTTCTCTGCAGAAGATGGTAGAGATTACTTAACGTGAGAGGCCCATTGCCTAAGCATCTCTCCCTGGCTGACTTCTATATTGCAAAGCCTCCCAAAATGCTTGCATTACATGGAGGGAGAGACTGAAATCCACATATGCAACTCTCAGGAAGCACCTCAGCTATGTGGTCATATCTTGGGTAATGTCAGGTCTTTACAGTCTGTCATATTGTTTAGATTTTTTTATGAGTTTTTGTATCATGGGAGGAGAGATACCTCCACTTATTTTGGGATTCTGATGTAAGCCAGAACACTGGCCACTGCAGAAGATCACAACAGACTCCTGTGACATCTTCTGAGGCAGAGCCTGTACCCCCCATCCCCTGTGTACCTGTGAGGTACAGCTCCTGAGCAGGAACAAATGTTCACAAAGCTGTAAGAAATCTTCCTGCCAGCCACATGGAGGCAAGGACTGAAACATTTCCCCGTATGAGCCAGAGGAACCTCATGGGATGATATTCCAGTGATATCCCCACAACCACCTCTCAACTTCACTGTGGCCATGGGTACCCCATTACACTGAGCACTGCAGGCAGGCTCCTGCTGTACAGCACACAGACGTGTCAGGCAGAATGTGCTGTTGCTGCAGTGGAGAAATGCTGTACTTCTCTGTAAGCAAAGCAGGCACCTTTTATGGTACCATTGAGGCTATTAGTAAATCAGACGTTCTAAAGCCTGCAGCAGAGTCTAATGAAGCAGCATTTCTGGGCTAGTCAATAGGGGAATCTGTACAGGTCTGGTGGAAACAACAGATGCAAACACAGAGCACAGACCTCTGCCTCATTCTGCTGCTCTCTGTCTTGCTGCAGAATGCGGGCCTGTACACAGTGACATCCACACCCCTCAACTGCGGCCCCCAGCTCCGGGTGCTGCTCCAGCGCCCAGCGAACGAGAAGCTACTCTTGTTGCTCCCCGTTGGATATCCCAAGAAAGATGCTACTGTGCCTGCGCTGACCCGAAAGCCACTGGAAGACATCATGGTGGTCATGTGAGCCCAGCGCTGCGAGGAAGGAGCTGTAAGCAGCAGCCCACTCAAGCTGTCAGTGCTGTTCCTGTGTATTGTCTGCCTACACCACTGCTGCTCTGGCTCTTTGCACCTGTATTTCTTTTAGTGCTAGTAAGCTACTAATAGTGAGCAGCCCAGCACTGTGCATTTGACAGGTGCTATTACCAAAGCAACCAGGCGTTGTTCCAGGGGACACGTACAATTTAAATTACCTTTATCACTTGATTTTTCTTATGCATTGTAGGGACAAATCTTTCCTTGAACTGTAATGTATATTCTCCTTATACTTTTGTGTTTACCGTTACACAGTTACTTTCACTTCAGAATTTTAATGGAGGTTGTATTAAAAAATATAGAGATCAAACTCAGCTGTTTTATCTTGATCAGTGCGGGCTATTTAAATACCCCTTTCCCCTTCGCTCTGTTCAATTCTGCATAGGAGAAAGCTATTTTCCTCATATACAGTAGCATTTTCGCTATTTGATTGATTTCAAAAACTTGTCTATACCAGGCTTTCTTAAACTATTGCTGGTGCAAGTGTCTTGGACTGGGGGAGATCTAGTAGGAACAAGGCATCCAAGCAATTAATTTCCTTGTTACCATTTATTTCTACATGCTCCAGGCACAGTTGGATCATATGGCAGCTATCAGTCATTCCCTCTATATTTGCTGCTTCCAATGGAAGCAGCCCAGAGGGAACTACTATTCTGGTTGTCCTGTTATACCTCCAACTGTACCAGTTTAACACCCTGAAATTTAAACTGCTTTAGAGACCCTGCCATATGAGAGGTGCTTTCACGTCACACCAAATCAGGCATATTTAGGTTTATCTTAAGGCCACTTCCCACAAAAGCGATGCTCCTTACTCAAAGGCAAGATGTGACTGGACACCAGTGGGAGCTGCTCACTGGAAGGGCTGGTACTACTGATACCCGTGCGGGCAGAGCCCCCTCGTGGGGTTGCGGTTCCGGACGGCTTTGTGAGCAGCAGAAGCTGAAACCACCCTGAAGCTGTCTATGTTCTGTGAAATACTTTCCACCCTGCTCTCTACTGCATGTAACTTCAGGCAAATTCAGCCAAACTGGCTGCAGCCTTCCTTGGGGTTGCTTAGGTTGACTTGTTGCACCTTGTCTGAAGTCAGCCCTATTTAACATGACCTGTTGTCACCTGAGCAAGTGGAAGGCATAATATTTTGCAGAGGTACAGCTTTTTGAGGTGTCAATGCCTCTGTTGAGGCACGGTGAGAAAAACTGTTTTCCTCTTTGGCAGTCCATTTTGCGGGTATTCAGCAGGCATGGCTGTGTGCTCACCTGTTCCCCGTTTCACATTCTCAGTGGTACAGCAATGGCAGGAAGAGCTTCTCATGTAGACCTAGTCTGAAATGGGTTTTTGTAAGTATACTAAAATAAACAGAAGTCCTGTGTCTACATGCTTGCAAGGTCTAAAAACTAGTCAGGAAGAGAGGGATGAGCTGAAGCAAGCCAAGGCCGGTCCGCTGCAGGTCCCCAGTTATCAGGAATACATATTAAAGCTGCTGTAGCAAGTTTTCCTTCTGTGCAGATGCTGCTCTGCTGCATCAGGCCCCTTCACAAAGCAGTTCGTACCTGCTGTAAATGTACATAAGCCCTGTTACCTTGTTTTAATCCAGAGTTCACGTTAACGCAGTACTGAACCTGTGTTGCTTTGCAAGTCTCTCCTACAGCTACAGAAACAAAGCTGCTTCTGCCTGGCCTGGGTCTGCAAAATAGATGGCATGTTTATTCCACAGCAGCACTCAGAAGTTTTACAAAATGAATTATGTTTCAAACAGCAGGAGCTTGCATATATAAGGCGATTTCTAGTATGGTTTCATAATTAAAAAAAAAACAAAGAACTAAACCACTTCAAAAATATACAAGAAATCATCACAATAAAAATTATTATTGTTATTTTTATATATACCAATAATATATAATAATTATATATCAGTATATACCAATATAACTCTTTATACCAAAGATAATGGTGGGGTTTTCCTCCCTGTGTTGAATCTGGAAACTAATATAGACATAGTAGGTGAAAAAACCCAAGCCTTCACACCTGCTAGATGGGAAAGATTCTATCCAGGAAAGGAATTCTGGAAACACAAAATATAAGCACTTTTTTTTTTTTCCTTTTCTTTTTTCTCCTATACAAATGCTTATTCAAATGCAAATACTCCAGCAGTATCACAACTGCTGATAATACGGCTGTCTCGTATAAATCACATTAGTGCCTCTGCTGTGACAAGCGTACTTGGAATCGCCACTGTTCTCTAATAAATGTACTTTCTTTACTTAAATACAAATTAAATAAGAATAAATTTTACCCTTCCATGAAGAATATTATTATATAAAATTAGGGTTAGCATTTAAATTGTTTTACACTTAACTAGGGCTTTTTCCTTTGTTTGGGTGAACAATGTTTTTTCAGGAAGAGAACATTCTGGGAGGAATGTCTCCCACACAACCTGTAGGGGTTTGATTTTTATATTCCTCCCCTTCTTATGATTAAAACCAACATTAAAAACTTGACAGGATTAGCAAAAGATGCTGGAACTTGGCATCTCTCCTCAAGATACATTATGGCCATGTCTCCAAAAGACTCTGGACTAGGTCTACCCACCTCTTCTAGAAAATGACCATACCTCTCAGATGGGAGCTGAGCTCTTTAGAAAACTGAGCTCTAAATACTAGTTTTCTAGAATAACAGAATAATTGAGGTTGGAAGGGACTTCCAACATTCATTGTCTCCAGACCTCTGTTCAAAGCAGGTCTGGTTACATCAGCTTGGTCAAAGTCTTGTCCAGTCAAATCAGCCCATATGTTATTTGTTACTTCCATGGTAAAAAAGCATTTTCCTGCTATCTAATTGAGGTTTTGCATGTTTCCACTTGTGTTCATTGCTTCAAGAATTATTGCTGTGCATCTCCAAGAAAAATCTGCCTTTGTCTTTTCTACATTTTCCAATCAGGTAGCCGCAGGCAGTAATTAGAGTAATTAGGTCTCCCCCAAGCCTTCTCCAGACTAAACACAGCTCTGTGTCCCAGTTCCCTGGCCAGCTTGGTGGCATCAGCTGGACTTGGTCCAGCATGTCACTCTCTTTCTTGTACCGAACAGGCCAAAACTGGACACAGAACTCCAGACATGGTCTTACAAGTGCCAAGTAGAGAGGAAGGATTGCTTTGCTGGACCTGCTCGCTACACTTTTAGTAATGCAGTCCAGGATGTGGTTGGCTTTCTTTGCTGCAAGGGCACACTGCTGATTCATGTTCATCTTGTTGTCTACCATGTACCCTACATGTACTGAAGATCTGCTTGCAGATAGCTGGCCCCAAGCCTGTACAGTGACACTGGATTACTCTATCCCAGATGCAGGACTTTGTATTTACTTTTGATTAAATCTATGAAGTTTCTATTGGCTCATTTCTGCAGCCTGTTCAAGTCCTTCTGATTAGCATCCCCATTCTCCACTGTTACAACCACTTTCTGCAGTCTGGTGTCATCCCCAAACTTGCTAAGAGTGCACTCTGTCGTGTCATCTTTTGCCCTGACAAGGTTATGGCAACCCTCCCCAGGCTTATCTAGTTTAGAGTCTCCCCTACTAGGTTAGCAACCCGGTTTCCAAACATACTCTTACCCCCTTTCTTAGATGCGTCCCATCCCTGTTTGGTAGACCTTCTTCACCAGAGAGTGTCCTGTAGCCAAAAAAGCCCAAGCCCTGCCTGTGATACCAGCCACACAGGGAAACGCTGACCCACTGAAGGAATCTGCTTCTGCTCAGGCCTTTCTCCCTCACCAAAGAGGAGACGGTGCCTTGGTCACCATGCCCTTCATACATTCCCTGGCAGCATTAGTGGTGCCCACATGGTTAAGTAGCAAGAGGCAGCAGCTCAAGGTGCCATGCAACATTCCTGGTGCTGCCCCTGGCAAGCAGCAAGTCTCCTGAGACAGCAGGCTGGGTCAGCAAGCGGGCTCCAGGGACTGTTCTCTCACCACCCCCTTTGGTGCAGGCTCTGGGCTTGGGCCCCACTGTGCCCTGTCAGGGCCACAGCACTGTATTTCTGCCGTGGCTGTGGGTCGGCTGCTGCAGCAGGCACCTCCCTCCTGCGGCCACAAGCCACCAGCTGCCAGCTCTTCCCCACGGGTAAGACAGGGAATGCTGGTCCCTGAGAGGTGGGGAGGATGGAGGTGGGGGAGCATCACCCTGGAGCAGCAGGTGCCTGTGTGTGGCTCCCTGCGTCTGAGGGGAGCGCTGGCAGCACGGCAGCGTTCACAGGCTGAACCCCAGGTGCCTGAGGGGTGCGCAGACAGCTGTTATCTCGCAAGAAGGAAACAGCCAGCGACCAGGGTGAGACAGAGTGTTGCTCCAGAGCCGACTGTGCTGGGCCTCCCTTTGCTGAGAAGACGGCGTTGGCAGCCTTCACGAGCTAAGCGGCTGCCCACCCTGCTGCGGGGAACGTTTGGGTGGGCTTGCAGTCTCCTGAGAGTGGACCTGCAGAGGTGAGCAGTGTCACCCAGGAGCACGGCATGCCGTGGCTTCTGTTCGCTGTGAGGGCGGATCTAGTGGCAGAAGCGTGCAGCACTGACGGAGCTCATGACCTAAATGTCTTGTTCTTTGAGGGGTGTGTGGGTGGGCTCATCGTCCCGTGAGAACAGTGGTGCTGGGGAACGAGGGGAGACACGTCAGTCAGGAGAAACGGGCACCTGTACTGGGCTTCCACTCGCTGTCAGGGCAGCAGGAACACGCAACAGCATTCACAAGCTGCATGAAGGGCGCTGAGGGAGGTGTTCAGGTGGGCACAGAGTCTCATGAGGAGGGACCTGCTAGGGGAGGAATAGGGGAAATGTAGCCCGAGAGTAGCAAATGGTTGTGCCAGGCTTTCTCTTTTCTGTCGAGGATGGTATGGTGGCAGGGACAGTGTCCATGAGTGAAGCGACAGGCTTTTGTGAGGGAGGGGAACTTTTGACTGCCCACATAGTCTGCTGTGTAGTATGGTCTCCTAGGCCAGAAAGCAGCTGCCCTCTGGCTGTCTCAGCGAAGATACCTTGTGGGTGGCCTCAAGTCAAGCCATTCCCTCTAGCTGTATGATGCAGTGTGCCATCTCAATTTATTTTTAAAAAAGAAAAAAAATACCTCACCTTTTGATGACCAGACCCTCACTGAACGCTGTGGAAACCTTGGTAGAGCATGCATTTCTTTGAGAAATGGATGTCTCTAGTCACCCTTGTGCCCTTTTGTTAAAGCACGACTGTTCCTTACGGACAGTTACTGTCCTTGTTCACAATCAATAATTGAATGCCACCTCATGGAAACGTGGGCAGACTGGGAGGGAAAAAATCTGGTAACGTTGAATAACATTTCTGGGATCTTTCTTCCTTGAACTGTGTGGACTAATTTGTGGGCACTCAAGGGCCCATATTGCCTGAGGTTTGCCAGCCAAATGGGCTTGAAATTAGGCACACCATGGTGGGGTGCATCACAACCAAGGTGATTAAAAGAATAGGTATCCAATGTTGTTGGAGCTTGGAACCATGGCAAACTGCCCATCTCCTCCCACTGCATGAGTGGCTAAACTGGCATTGGTTCCAGTATGCCCTTGAAGATGGAGCTGTAAGCTGTTGCAGTTCACCTGTGCTTTTAGCCATCCAGCTGGCCATGAAGTGAGGCAAGGAAGCACTGCTGGAGCAGCGGCATCTTACACGCTTCATCTTCCTTTCCAGCCAGGGGATCCAGAACCCAACTGATTCTGCTAGAAAGTAATTTTTTTTCTTTAAATCTTAGTGATTCAGAGTGCAAGGCCTGAGGACTGTTACACTGGAATATATGCCCATCTCCTCTATAGCTTAGAATTCACCTATGTGATCAAGTGTAAGTTTCCCATAAAGCTAGCTGTGCTGCAATGGCTGTCTAGGTGCACTGCTCTCAGCTTGAAGAAAACAGCAGGTAGTTGGTATTTAGCCTCTTCTCAAATAGTTTAAAGCTAACTGCTGCTATCTTAGATTTGATGGAGATAACTGTGCCCAAGAACAGCTGCTGGGTCTGAGCTGGTGTGCAGGGATGTGTTAAGCTGTAGTTCATCAGCTGTATCTGAGCACTTGTTACCATATGAATTTATGCTAGTACAATAAAAGCAAAGCAACTTCTGAGTGTAAGGAACTCTTACCATGGTGCTGTGTATCCTGGATGAACAGAAGCATGCAAGCCACAGCCTCAGGTTGTGCTTTTGCTCCGACTAAGCTGTAGCACTTCAATGACGTTTAAGCAAGCAGATGTGCAGTCAGAATCTGACTGATTTATTTCTTTATTTGCTACATAGATCTCATGGACTCACGAAAAATGAATCTTGAGAAAGCATCCAGCTCACACTCCAAGGCAGGATCAGCTGTACCTGAATGCCAGGTACTGACAGAACATGAATCCACAGGACTAATCCACTCCTCCCAGCAAAACACTTGAAAGAAATAAAAACTCAAAAGCTTTAATTCTGCCAGCACATACAAGTGCTAGGAAAGCGTTTTTTCTAGAAGGGCTCAGGCTTGGCTTCATGTTGCTGTCACTGATCAGACCTCTGTGGACATCGTTAGGAAGAGGCTGGCTGCTGTATTGTTTTTGAGGATTTCCACCCACCTGAGCTTAGTCATCTGTTGCAGAACAGACATATTCATGACTCAGAACTCTCAAGGCATTTCATTGTTTCTTTGGCTTACATTACCTACATCAGACATCTAAGAAAGCTATAACCTCTCAGCCAAGTCTTTGACAGTATAGATGGAACTCCCCTATGCTTGTGGGGTGTAAATAAGGACAACACTTAATGGCATGAAAGCTGGGCAACAAGTCCATTCAAATTTAAGATGGAAGAGAGTCCTTGAAGCTTGAATCAGCACAGCAGCAAGTTACCAGTTAAACATCTCACCCTGTTCTAGGTTGTGTGTGTGTGTGTATAATCACTGTTAACCTTAGCTACAAGACTGGAACTGCATTGAACTTGTTCTGGCAGAAGCACAGACAACAAAGGCAGCCTAAGACCCAGGTAATACAGTGTAAGACATGGGCGACCAATACTGGTCAGTGAGACAGGTAATGAGTGTAATCTCAAGGCACCAGTGACCAAGATTTTTGAGACATAGCATTGAGAGAGGAGGTGTTTGAAGGATTTTTAAGAGGTATTAAGAGAATTTTTTAAAGTACTTGTACTTGGAGTCATTTATGAGGAGCTGTCCTGAGCCTGAGGGTAAGTTCTTGTCTCTTACCTGAGGGTAAAATCTTGTAACTGAGATCACTAGTGACTCAGCTTGAAAGGCTGAGATGAGAGTCAGACAGTTTTGCCCTAGAATGTGACAGTGTTGGTGGAGTTCTCCTGAGGAACATGTCTTGCAAATACCAAATTCAAAGTACGTATATTGAGAGTAGGGTAGACACAAGTACACCTGTGGAGACCCACAACAGCCACAGATGTGCTTCAAAGAGAAGATCCTCTTTAACAGACTGACTTATTTTCCATTGGGTATGCAGTAGGGACACTGGTTTATAGATCAGGCACTGGATTTTAATGAAGCTTTTGTGTCATTGTTTTTGTAGTGCAAATGCTCCAAATGTCACAAAGCCTTTAGCTTTTTCAAACTTTTCCTTCAGCTCACTCATACAACAATTCATGTAGCTTGCAGAAGGCTGTCATAGCCAACTGTGGAACCAGCGCCAGGGCACCACTCTTTGGTAAAGAGAAATGTGTTCCCTAGTGTAGAGGAATGGAGGCAGTGGGTTGATTGGCATGGATGCTGTGCAGCTGTAGCTCGTTCCACTAAGTGGTTAAATAGCCCTGAGGATTGTGGGAGAGGGGGTTGGGTGGAGGAGGAGCATCTCTGGAGGGAGGATATACGGTATGGACAGTACAATCTGACCTATGTAACAGCCTTGTTGCAGCCTGCTGGTTTGTTTGTGCTGCAACACCCTAGCAGCTTGCTGTGAAGGAGGTCTCTATGAGGGTATGCTACAGGTTGAAGGAGTAACAAAAACATCCTGGTTTTGCCTTGCAGGCACAAATGAGATGTGGTGTGAGTCTCATGCAGCAACTGTTCCTGGTGATGCAAAGTAATTTAAAAAGCTGTTGTGACTTCTGTATTTTTATAGGCAACATAATTGATCTTCACAAGCTGCTGCTTCTCTAACACGGCAACCTAAAAGCTTAGCTTTAGAAGGGCAGAACTATAGATTGGTAGCCAGAAAAAAGAGGCAGGGTGTGTGTGTAAATACTGAATTACGTTTTATTAAATGTGCAGGAGCCCCTGATAGTTTTGTCCCTGCAGCAGACTCACATGCCTTGCTGCGATCCCAAGGTCTAGCCAGGGCTGATGTGTCTGTCACTCCTGAGGTTATGTGTAAAGCCTACTAATGAGTGATGACTTAGCTGCTGCCAAGCAGGACACCACTCCTATTTAGTATAGGGCCTTTTATTTTTCAGAGTGCTTCCCAGGCTTAATATAAGACAGCAGCTCATTCTCTCATTTTGGTCTCCATTTCCCATTTTACTGGAAAATGGAGATGAGGCATACAGTAGGAGAAGACTGACTTTAATTTCAGTGAAATATAAATATTGGTCAAAGCAAGAAGGTGGTATAATCAATAAACAGAGTGTTGGACAGTTATACATGGTTTTAAAAATGTAAGTATTAAATAATCATGTATTTTACACAATTTTGCAAAATGGTGTAAAGTAAAGGCATCCTCAGCTTTAAACTAGGATGAATTGTCAATTAATTTTAGTAGTAGCTGGTCCTGCAAAGAGAAGAAAACTAATTTCAAAATGAAGCATTGAAATATTTATAAATACACTATCTATTTAGAAATTAAAAGCCACTGGAGATACTGACTCATTTTGATTAACTGCACTTTTTCATGCTTTCAAAAAGCATGAAAAGAATGGTGATTCTTTCCTTTTACTGCTTTGGAGACTAAAGCAGCATATGCAAGTGTAATCACTTGAAAGAGATTTAGGATCTATTTCATGCTGAACTGTACTTCAGACTGCCCTTGAAATAAGAAATTGTGTTTCCAGGCTGTCTGCTAGCTAGGATGTCAAGGCAAAACTGGTCATCTGTATGTAGAAGCCCAGACTGTGTTTCAGCTTAAGGGTATATTATGAGTTGAACAGGGCTTGGTAGCTCATTTCTGCAGCTCAATGAGATCTGAGAGACAAACATGATGCTCAAGCCTTAAATACACTGTGGCTTGAACATCTATCACTTTGCTACAACAGCATCGTGAATGAAAGGTTGTTGATGGATGGTAGCAGGGAGATTTCTTGTGAGCACTAACTTGGCTGTGCAAAAATGTGTAAATGTGTATGTATAAAAGGTGCATGTATACATATAAGGCATAGGTGAAGAATGTGTCACAACACACTTGTTCTTGCCCCGTGTGATACAGCTTGGTGCTTTGTAAGTGGCTGTAGCTGCACCCCTTTCTCAGGAAGGAAACCTTAGGCAAACACCAAACATTGCTGGTTTTGAAACGTATGGAATTAAGTGTAGGAAAAAGCTCTAAGGGCAGAAGGACTCTTAAAAAGTATCTTGCTTCTTGCCAGAAGGTAGGGATGTTTTACAAAAGATCACCTTTATCTACTGCTTCTCCCTGTTACTTCGCGCACCGTAAGTGCGTTCGTGATGAATGAACAGTGGCAAAATAATAGCTGCTTCTTTTTTACCCATTTTCTCATATTATCTACCTCAACCTCTTTTCTGTCCCTCCTTTCTCATCTGTGACTTTATATTTTTGCTGTGGGTACTTTTTGAGCTTTGAGCCTGGTGCTCCTTTTCTTTGATAGAAACCCAAAATATTCCAGTAGCATTAGATATCAACCAAGTGGTACTGCACATCTCATGAGTTTGATTACTTCAGGGTTTCAGAAGCTCTAAGACTATTTGTACTCTGTCTTCAGTAACTGGATTTCAACTTGGCATTCCAGGGTAACTTGATCTGCTTGCATCCATGTTGCATGTATGCTCACAGGCCTGACTTTTCCCTGCCCGAAGATCATGTTGCCTTTTTACTGACTAGATTCGGAACAAGAGCTGACATGTAAGCAATGCAGGTAGGTGTTTTCATTCTAACTTTCAAGCCTGTGTCTCTCTCTTTCTAAAGCTGCTGTTCTGCAGTATCAAACAATACTTGATGGAGTATTTACTGTGAAGACTACCAGAGCTACAGAATTATCCTCAGGGGTTGTGTGCAGGTGCTGGACACAGATCTCAGCCCTTTTGCATTACAAAGGGTAGCACTTCATGTCTTAGCAGCTTTCACTATGCAGCAGTCTGCCATGTGTGGTTTTAATAATAGAGTAGAAATACCAACTTTTCAAGGCTATGTTCAGGCCACAGAGGTAAATGACTCGGCCTTCCCATACTTAATAGCACCAAGGTGTAAGCTGTTTCTGCATATATCAACTCTAGCAAAGCGGGTAAGTTGAGAGTTTCCCACATGTAATTTATTTCAGTTTAAAGGGTATGTAACTTTACATTTGATGTACATGTGCAGAAATATTTGACAGAAACAAGCAAAGTGCATTGGGTTGGCAGAAGAGCTAGGAAAGCAGCAAGCACAGGTCATTAGCAAGGTCTCCATTTTTGTCTGCTTATCTTTCCTCTGTGTCAGTAAAGCACCCGAACTCCATTCAGGTATGTAATAAAAAGTGACCCTTACCCCAAAGTTTGTGTCTTCCTTTCAGCTGAATTTGTTATATTATCTGTTTGTAATTAGATGACAAAACACAAGTAGAATTATGAATGAGGTAGTAAGCAAAGGTTACAGCAAACTGCTGCAAGCTGCTTTCTATTTGAACTGCCAACAGGAAATCTGGCAGGTACCTACTTTCCTGCAAATCGAAGTTAGTAACTCTCTCTGTGAACATTAACTTCCAGTTTCATTTAGTAAATTGTTGATGAACAAACTGCAAAGTTCAAGAACATAATTATTCAGAATTAGTAGAGAATTTCTTTAGTGCATAATGATATTCTCTGGATCATTTGATTAGCAGCTGAAAACAGTTTGTAACTGATGCTGTAATTAGCTAGCACAGTGCTCACTCCAAATGAAACTGCAGTGTTATAAATTTGGGTAGACCCAATTATCCAAGTAGAATACAGAGCAATGCAGCTTGACTTCTAACTAACTTACACTGAACAAATGCCTTGTAATAGAAGACTACATGTTCACCCGAAGGAATTGAACATGGAAGATTTGCAGCTAGGCCTGGATCAAAAATTGCCTCAGAATTCACTTTTAATTCTGTGCTGATGTCAGGTATGTATGGGTTCCTACTTTGTGGTTTCAAGTCTCACTGGGGGCTCATGGCAGAGTAGGCTAAATATGACTGATGTATGAAAATCATGGAACAGCCACGAAGGGAGGAAGACCCTCTGAACGCATGCCTGTTATCTGTGCTGTGTTCCTCTAGAGCATGAAGGACCCTCCTGACTGAAGGCTGTGTATTTTCACATGCACAATCGTGCAGCAGACCTGTCTTGTGGGACAGATGTGTTTCCCTTCTTTCCCTTAGATCCAGGAAAGCAGAGCAGTCCTGCGAGCAGCTGAAAGGGGAAATACTTTTTTCTGCATGGAT
Organism: Falco cherrug; assembly: GCF_023634085.1. Lineage (NCBI taxonomy): Eukaryota > Metazoa > Chordata > Aves > Falconiformes > Falconidae > Falco > Falco cherrug. The sequence goes on from NC_073702.1 coordinate 45,513,326, forward strand.
TATTCGGAGTCAACTGGTGCGATAGGAGGCTGTGTTGCCTGCACACCAGTGTCCCTGCCCAGAGTTAAAATACCTTTTGTAAGAAAAATAATGTTTTAAATAATCTTTCTCCTCTTTATTTGGTTTATGGAAATGCGTAACTATCCTGGCACTTCTATGCTCTCCAAGGGCTGGATACATAAATGCATTAAAAAAAAAAAAGTGCGGGGAGATTTTTTTAAATTGTATTGTTTATCTGCTCGGAGTAAGTCTAGTCATATGAAACGGGCTTTCCCCTGACCTTTTGTAGTTACAATAATCTTTTTATCTGCAGCTGCTTCTAGTTGGCAAGCACATACGCGAAGTGCTGCACGTTTACTGCCGTGTTCTCTGGACCACTAGATGGCACACGAACACCAAGCAGGGGCACAGGACTTTTGCCTGGAAACGCATCGGCTCGTTAAGTCCCCTTGCTCTTGTTGCCTTTAACTATATTCTGCTACTCAAGCGCAGCTCTAGGAATATGTATCTGAGAATTAAAACCAAAAGTTTTCTCTGTGACCAAGCACGGACTGCACAGAAAGTCGGAATTAGGCATACACCCAAATAACTTATGAGTTGACTGTAATTGCAAAGGGTGGGCGTCACCGTACCCAAGCTCTGATAGGCTTTGGTAGGTGGGTGTTTTCTTCACCGTAGAAAGGACCCAGCTTTGTCTAGTCACCGTATTGCCACATGCTTTGTAGCAATACAGGTGCAAAGTTTCACATTAGCCACACCCAGCAGACTGTCATGTCCATTGTGTGCCTTTAAATAAAAGAACGGTTACTAATTTCCAGCCATTTCCTTTCATTGAAGTAATTCCCGATGTATGTCCCTTCCTCCCCTGTGGGTCTTCGTACTCGAGTGCAGACCTGTGCGATCCCAGCTAGCCAGCAGCTCAGGCGCAGCACACACACTTTTCTCCCTAGGAGCAGATCCGGCTTCAGCCTGCTCAAAGGCTCTTACTCCCTTATTGAAGCACAAGGCATAGTTTGTCCTCTGGGTAAGACACGTAGGTGTTCAATTTCTGCTGTTAGCCTGAGCGAAGAGAGAGCTCGCTCCCTCTTTGTCTCTTCAGATATTGGTAACTCATGAGTGAATTATGCAACACATGACTGAGAAAAGCTGTGGGGAAAAAGCGTTCCCTCCCTCTTCCCGGTCTTGTCTCTGAAGTACGTCTTCATGTACTCTCTACTTAAGGGATTTTGAAATGAGCTGTGTATGAAAACTAGATCTCTCTCTCTATTTCCATAAGCAATATGGTAATTAAGCAAGGCACTTTAAAGAACTTGGGAAGAAAATACAAGTCACCTTATGATATAGACTGTGGTGGTCTTAGAAGCCTAATGGGAGCATAGAAGGGCAAAAAAGCCTGGAAGTGAAACACAGATTTGAAGGCATGCCTGTAATGCTGTGCTCAGGCTAGGTCTGTTGTGTTTCAACAAAGAAATTGCATACTGGGGGAAGGTAGGCTTGGACCAGCCTGCAGGTGCAGAGTAGTTACTTGGTCACCCAAGCAGCAAGTCAGATGCCAGCGTCAAATGAAGGAGCATCTGGTGCATTGCCCTTAGTGCAGACTTTGCTGGGTAGTTAAGGCACAAGACTGGCACTCCTGCACATTTAATACTGGACAGATCACAATGGGTTTTTTTCTCTTTATCTGTCAGTGCATGAACAGTGGGATTTGTGATGATAATCTGCAAAGAAATCAAGGGGGAAAATTACTAAAGCAGCCCACGATAACCTTGATCTGATAATCTCAAATTTGCTGCCTACATCAGTTTTCCAGATTTCATATTCAGCTTATCTATCATTAAACCCTATCTGTATTTGATCATTAATCATGAAAGTATTCTTCCTGTAATAGTTGTGCATGCTGAAAGGATACCAGGAAAGTAGGAGGCTGAGAAAGAATAGATAAACACTGCAGAAATATTTTAACACTGGACAGACTGGCAGCAGTGAACTTTGTGCACTTGGGGAAGCAAGAATGTAGGCTTGAACTTCAAATCTATCTTGGCTGCTGCTTTCAGCATTTCAGTTCCTCCTGAGGAGGATGCCAGGTGTTTACTCAAAAATAGAAAGTGTTCCCAGGCAGGGTTTTCTGTCTGCATTCTGTGCTCCTGTACTCAAAAAGAAGAAAATAACTCCTGTACAAACCTACAAGTAGATGGAATACACAGTGTGGTTTCTTTAAAGATGGATTCATACATGTTTAATGAAAGGCTGCTTACTGTGTTGTTTGTATAATCCTTAGATAAATCTGATTGAAGTTTCTCCCATTAATGTGATGAATTTGTACTTCCTTGTTGTGTAACCCGATGTATGCTGCTTTGCACTTCTGTCACTAAAGGCAATACACAGCAGCTGATGGAGAAGTTGTAGACTTGCACAAAAACACATTTCATATTTAGCTTGAAAGAATTGCTAAAGGGAAAAACTGGGGCAGAGGGAGCACTGAGAATTAGACAAGGAAAAGGTCTTATGAATTCATGGCATATGTGGGAGACAGCGGTTACTGTTTCGCAGTTCCGCATTAGCTGAGAGAAACAGTCCCCCAGTAATCTTATTGGCTATTCTTTAGCATTTTTGTAAATTGCAGCAATATGAAATTATTATCTGTACAGCTCCAATACAGAACCTTCCCATTAATAACTTCCAATCTGGAATCTGGCAGTTTCCAGGAAGCCTTGAACACGCTGGGATCGTGGGGGTCCAGGTGTGTTCACATCAGCTAGCGCCAGGGCAGTGCGGCTCCCTGGGCAGCGCAGGCAGCGACCAGTGTCCTTGCAGAGCTGGAGCCCAGAGCTGGCACCTCCAGTGCCCCTGGGGGGCTGCGCGCTCCCCCTTACTTGACTGCACCTGGGGCTGGGGAGCAAGCCTTGGGTAGCGGGGCTGTGCCTGAAGCGGTTCAAATGAAGGAGGAGAAGTGAGAGTGATGCTGAGGAACTGCAGGGCTGACCACCACCTCACCCAGACTAGCTGGCGGCTCTTGATGAGCTTGCGTGTGCTGGGTATCAGGTCCCCTATCAAAGCCTGTGGTGGTGCAAGGCAGAAGGAACGAGTTCTCCCACATGAAGAAAGAAAAACGTTTGGCTGAAGGAGGAAATAAAGCACGGATCCCACAGTCTTAAAGCTAAACTCCCATGAAAGGCTGAAGTGTTGATTATTTTTAGAAGGGGAGAGCCTAGGGGGAGGGCTTGTCCAATAGATTAAACCATTGTTGGGAGCAGAGCAGAATTCTCCTGGAGCACTTTCCATCACACCTGCATCCTGATGTGAAATAAAAAGTGTGTGTGGCACGGGGGAAATGTGGAGGAGGGAAAAACTGCACTTGAAGAGCTGAAGTGGTAGCAGTTAGTGATGGAGTTGCTCTTTCCTGTCACTGCTTTTACCGCCTTAGCTTCTCTTATGCTGATTTCTTTTTGGTAATCCCCAGGATAGCCACTGAGAGTTGTTTATCATCCTGGGGCAAAACGTTCCAGCCTCCTCTCACCACTCTTTCCTCCTGCACACATTGGTGCTGATATGTCTAAGTGTCCAGAAGAGCCTGAGGACAGAGTGGGAGGATGTTTTCTCCTTTTTGTAAGCTCTCTGGGCCCATTACTCTCGCTCAGCACTGTTCTAGTTCCCCCCGCTGTCTCCCAGGCTACAGGCTGTGAGAAGCAGCACCGTCATGCTGCAGCAAACAAGATGCTGCGCAGCTGCCGGGGCATTTATCCATGCTGGGCCAGGTGCTGTCTAACCTTCCCTTTTGGAGCACATGTTTAAACATTGTTCAAAGCAGCGTGGTCACTGTGGGATGGCATGGGCAGGCTGGGCAGGTCAGAGTGTTATTCAAGGCTGCCCTTTGCCGGCTAGGTTTTACTAATTTCCTGGCTCTGCTGCATGACTTATCTCCCAGACAGAAGGGGAAGAAAGCAGGGAGAGTGTGTTGGCCCCAGAGAGAGAAGGTATTTAGAAGGGCAGCTGGAGCTTCAGCCAGGTGTTGTGGCAACAGGAGCTGGCTCTTTTTATCTTGAGCAAGAGCATGAATATGAGAAGTGCCTTCAGAGACTGGGGATTATGGTCTGACCCACTTTGAGTCTCTCTTCTCTTCTGCCCTTCTGTTCAATCATTCAGGTCACAGCCATTTACAGAAGAAAATCTTTTAGGTGATAGTCCTTCACAGAAGACTTCCGTGATTCTTTAGTGCTGGTACCATGCCCTAGTTTTGTATTGCCCTACAGGTCCTCTGGCTTAGGGTCTTTGAGTCTAGAAGAGGAGGCTAGTACATAAAACAGCACTACGTGTTTCCTAAGAACTAAACATTTGGGGGGGAAGGAACCGAAGAAATTTATAAGCATATAATCCACATACAAACCTGTTGTCTTTAGAAGCCTACTGGCTTAAAAGTGGAGGCCACTGGGACCCCCGGCTGTGGCTGAAGGGAAGGTGGGACCAAAGGCTGTCTCTTCTAACAGTCTTTCTGAATACTTTAGGAAATGTTCCTTTAAAGCTACTCAGATGGTCTCTCCTCCACAAGTTTTTCCTTCTTCCATAGCAGATTAGCCTGACTACAGGAAGCTCTTACATAATTGCATGAAAATGTTTCTTGATTTATCCTGGAGTGTTCTCTCACCTACTTTGTAACCTCAGACTCCCACCGAGCCTCTGAAGGGCCCAATGGTCCTAAGGGCGAAACCCCCCTCCAGAAGGAGTAGGTAAATGGCTGAGCTGTATGAAACGCAACTGTGTAAACAGCCTGTCTTTCAGTTTAAGTCCATGTTTTTACACAGTAAATTGCCTTTCAGTAATCAAACAAACATTTAAAAGATTATATATACAATTACAGGCATCTCTAAATCCATCACAGATGTCCTTGGGGTTTTGTATGCCTAAGGGAAAGACTCGGATTTAAAGATGGAAGAAGCAGGAGAGATGAAAGGGAAGAGGCTGGTTGCTTTCACAGAAATATGGGAATTATCAGACTGAGCCAGACTTGGACGGTGTAGCCTGGCTTGGATACACTGAGTGCAGAAGAGGGGTCTAATTATCACTATTTACGCCCACTGGTGGAGTACCTGTCTTCGGTCATGTGGGCTGCTGGTGTCTGCTGAGCCGAACCACCTCCCTTTGGAGCTGGGATCCCTCCAAGCGGAACTAGGACTTACTACTCTGGCTGTTCCTCCTGGGAAGGGATTCACACACTGATGCCTGGTATCAGCCTGTGCTAGAGGAGCAGGGAAAGAGGAGCTGTTGCATTACGGTGGAACAGCTGCATTTTGGGATCGGTGCCAAAAGTGGGGGAGGAAAACTGGAGGCCTGAAGAGATAGAGAAAGGCAGATAGATCCCTCCAGGTCTGAGGCTGCAAGAGACCAGCACTGTGTGTGGGCAGGAGCTGGGATGCTGTGTGGGAAAGATTTGCTGTTTCAGTAGAAGGGGAGTTCCCTCCAGGGTCTGCATGCAAACTGCTTCCCCTAAATCCCAGGCTTTATCACAGATCTAGGTTAGTACTCTGGGTTGGGCTGCAGAGCTACAGCCTCCACCCCTCTGAACCCCCCGGCACAAGCTACTGGTAACCTCTTGATTTAAAAATGCACTGCTTTTGGCACAGAGCATCTAGGAGTCAAACCAGCAGTCGGGCCATCTGACCCCCTTCTTAGCAGTGTGAGGCAGCATGGTATGGAAAGTTTATGCTCAGGGCACAGAACTTGGTGAGTCTGTGTAATGTAGCTGCCACAGCTCTCAACCTGGCATGGCTTATGTTTTGTGGGATGCAAGACAAGGGCGTTCCGATGGGGCAGGCAAACGTAGGGTTCAGTAATACTGGCAGCCAGATTTTTTTCTGAAGGAGCTGGCTGCGTACTATGAAATGTGAAGCATAAAAGACCATGTATTGTTTTTATCTCTGGGTGTTTGACATCAGAAAAGCACTTTGCCACTCTGCAGACATGCCTGTGTTTCCAGTGACTTCATTTGGAAGTGTCCAGCTGCACCTGGGGGGAGCTGTAAAGTGCAAGTTGGGATGACAGCATCTTTTGTAAATACAACAGGATTTCCTGGGATTATGTTTGAATGCTTGGCCCTCTTGGGGAGGGGGAGAATGTATTTGGTCTCTGACAAAGCCACGAGAAGGCTTTCCATATAATATAATTTATAAGGCTGCTGGGTATCATCGAGCCAGCAACCTGCTTCAAATTGAATGATTTAAGGATATCCACATGGTTCTGTTGAATAAATCCAAATTGCAGGGGATATATTTACATTAAAATCTTTAGTCAGTCTAAGCCACATTTCTGTCATTCTTTATTTTTGTAAGCATAGAAAAATGCAGTGCAAACCAGCTAGCCATGTGTTACTTGCAGGAATGTGTCATAGGATTACTTTGTGATTGACCTAAGTGCTTTTTCAATGGCTTACAGCTTTCTGCTATATCCACCATAAAGCTTTCTTCCTTTTTTTGTATTTAAAATTTGTTCTGACTGTCTAAACATGGCAGAACAAATGCAGAAAAAACGAACACTGTAATGAAAATGAAGCTACTTTGGCAAAATTAATTTTCATGAATCTTATTGTTGAATATATTGAATAATCAGTGTGTGTCTGCTTTGAGGACAAACATTTCTTTTGAAATTAAAGCCATATTTTGTGACAGTAATACTCAGCTCCTGTTGAGTGGCAGTGGACCAGGTAAACCATGCTGGTCTAGCTCTATTTGGTAGTAAGTTTAAGCTTTCTAGCGTACACTTAGAGTGTAAAATTTGCAAATAACGTGTACAGCTTTAAAATAAGCTTTGGTGAACAGTCAGTCTGTTTTTTAACTGGACTGTCTCTGAAGTACAAGCAGGCAAGGACATGCCGTTTTGAATTTGCCCTGTCTCTTGGTGGAAATAGTGCTTGTCGTATTCGTCCAGTTGTGTTACTGAATCCAATCACTGCAACAACTCACAGACATTTCCGTTAGTTGGGACCAATGCATACAATTTCTGAAATTCTGAGAAGGGGCTTTAGGAAAAACGTGTTTTAAAAAACAAATCTCACTTTCACCAGTGATTGTGGTTCCAGTGCATTGTGGCATAGCTGTTAGTACCACACCAAAGTCCAGGCTGATCACAGAATCACAGGGATATGGAACAGGAGCTAGGAGATAATCAGTATCTGTATCATTGCCTATAATATTATTGGAAAACTGTCCTCCTTAGCATATGCATTCTCCAAGGTTAAGCAAGGCAGTGGGTTTTGATTTTGAGAGGACTGAAGTGTCCCAAGGGTGAGGTTCAAGTGTTTTTTTATTTTAAGAAGTCATCAGATTTCAGTAAACATCAGAGAATTTTGGGGTATCAGGCGGCTCCTTTCCTGTCTGAGCTGTATCTTTTCTGGCATGGGGTGCCAGAGATATAATCCTTTCCAATGTAGCGAAAGGAAGTATATCTTGGTCAAGATTAGCATTGGCAGGAGATAACATTTGCTTGGAAATGAAGGTGTATTGTTCTAGCACAATATACTGTAATTTAAATAATTCACAATGCAATTTCTTCTGTGGGTCTAGTCTGTAAACTAAATGAGAAACTGGCATTTTAGCTGGGTGCATTCAGTTTCAAAGTACTGAATAGTGCACGTAACATTAGCAAGAATTCTCATTCTCTTGCATTGTATGTTTTCCGTAAGTAGTGGCTCTACACCTCTTTCCTTCTCCTTCTGAATAGTGTCTCCGATAGTTTGTTGGGTTTTTTTCTTTTCTTTGTCTCTCTGAAAAAATACTGCAATGCCATCACGTTCAATATATTTGTCCCAGCTTACCTGGTTTCACTACACTATTGCTAGATGGTTGAATGAGTTGAAGTTTTGTCTTCTTGAGACAGAAGCTGTCTGAGGGTACTTGAAGTCACTGCTGCAGATTGTGAAGAAAGAAAGGTGAGTGAGCTTCTCCTGAGGACTGGGCTAGCAGTCTCCATTGAACACTGGAGTAAGGACCAAGAGGACACGAAAGGCAGAAGACACAAAGAAAGGGGACTTGGAAGAAAACTGAATGGAGTTTGCCAGAGATGCGATGATGCTCAGACCTCCTCGCTCTGTTTCTTAAAGGATTGTCTAGGAAGTGTCTCACAGTGACAAGGGCACATGATGGAATGGTCATAGAAGTCCCTTGCTCTGTACCTAGACGTTCACAGAAAGGTAGTTTTCTTCCTTGAAAGCATCTTGTTTAGCTGTACCAGATTATTCAGTGTCAGTCTTGCCTTAAGGGGTTATGCCCTTCCTCACTGTAGGTTTAAACTTGTCTTGGTGTGGGGACCTGACAGCAGAGTACTCTGAATTTGAAACACATCTGTGATGTGCAGAAGTAGGCATCTGAGCATGGGCTTTGGGGTCAGCAGAAGACATGCTGCTCAGGGCACGGGGAAGTTGGCCAGGATCCCTGCTTTTTTGAGGATCCTGCCAGGGAACAGCTGATCTCACTGCAGAGAAAAGGACTGCTTGTCTCCCTTCAGGTAAGGTGACTGCCGCTCAGTCCTGCCTTCCTGGTGGTAGCACATAGAGGCCAGCTTCTCTTTCATGCTGTCCAAGCAGTGATCCTGCTTGTTTGCTTCTCCAACTCATCCCAGCAGAAAGGGAGTAGAAAAGTAGCAAAATAGGCTAAAGAGAGCAGTGCAAAACGAAGGCAACAGAGAAATGTGTAGTTTTAACGTGAATTTTAGTATAATTCTGTGCCCTTCCTGGCATTTAGGAGTAGCATTTGCTAGTATTTTAGTTGTCATGAGTGTCTTGCAGTACACGACTGCTATGTCTCCTTGTGTACTTCTCAGCTGAGAATACCTCTTTGAAGAAAGTATTGTGTGAATGCAGGTTCCCTTGGTGTGAGGTCATGAATGGTCCTGCTTGCAAAAGGAAATTTTTGGGTTTTGTCCCCTTCTCCAAGTTTTTCAAGCGTAGGTTTCTCTTTCACCCTCATCTGCTGCCCATTTACCTTTTCCACTACCTTTTCCAATGTGTCATTTGTTCTTAGAGCACCACGGTTTGGTTCAGGTGATTCACGTATATGCTTCCTCTGCTGAATAACCAACATGAGGCAGGAAAGTCTGCCCCCTGACTAGTGACTGCTCGTTTCCTACTTTGACTTTTTCAGAGGGGTTTAAGTCCACTTTTTAAACACAGTGCCACCAAATCGAATGCTGCATCCACTCAGTTTTGTACAGGCTTCAAAGAATGTTAAAAAACAATATGAGGAGACAGAATCCTAGTGTGTTTAGCCGTATTTAGAGGTTTTCCTTTAGATCTGTATATTACTATTATAGTCCACATTAACAGATTGCAGACCTGGGTCTGCCTTTTTTTGAACCAAGTCTTAGCAGTGTTTTGTTTCTTTCCTGTGGTCACATCTGAGATTAATGTCCTGGTTTGGGCTGGCATAGAGTTAATTTTCTTCTTAGTAGCTGGTGCAGTGCTGTGTTTTAGATTTGGTGTGAGAACAATGTTGATAGCACAATGTTCTTAGTTGTTGCTGGGTGATGTTTATACTAAATCAAGGACTTTTCAGTTTCTCAGGCCCTGCCAGCCAGAGGGCTGGAGGGGCACAGGAAACTGGGAGGGGACACAGCCAGGACCGCTGACCTGAACTAGTCAGAGGGATATTCCATACCATGGGATGTCATGCTCGGTATATAAACTGGGGGGGTGGGCCAGCGGGGAGGTTTGGCTGGGGCCTGTCGATCATTGCTCAAGGACTGGCTGGGCATCGCTCAGCAAGCAGGAGGTGGGCAATCATATTGTGCATCACTTGTTTGCTTTTCTCCCTTCCCTTTGGATTTCATTCCTCTCTTCTTCTCCCTCCTTTTCATTATAACTGCTATTATTATTGGTTTTATTTTATTTCAGTGATTAAGTTGTTCTTACCTCAACTCTCAAGTTTTACATTCCTTTCCGATTCTCCTTCCCATCCCTCTGGGGAAGGGGGAGTGAATGAGCAGATGTGTGGTACTTAGTTACTGGCTGGAGTTAAACCTTGACAATTATGTATGGCTGCACCACCTGAAAAAGATGCAGAGGCTGAAATAGACTTCATGTGTCACAAAGCCCATGGGTATCTATGTCATGTGGTTTGTTCCACACATTATTTTTCTGCTTAGTGCATGGTACAATGGACTTTCCGAGTAACAATTGTGTGACTGCATAGGTTAAGGATAAACCAAAACTGAAGCACTGGGGAGTGATGCCCAGGGCCTGTATAAGGAACTGTACCCAAGCTGTGTCCTGAGCCCATTCATGAACCAGCTTCCACCTCTTCCTCCCTACCCTCAGGCTCCCAAGCTAAAGAAACCCAAGTGCACAGACCTGAATGGGGTTTCAGTGTGCTGCAGTCAGGACATCAGGACTGCAGCACACGCTAAGGGAAGCACACACCCCACAGGCTAGGTGTGGAAGCCATATATTTTTTTTGCAAGAGGAGTTGTCCCTCCAAGTAATTTTTTATTCCAGAAATCAGAAACCTCAGGTGCCTTCTGACTGGCACCTGGGTTTGGGCAGGGTCAAAAGACGGGAGATGCTGTGCCTTCAGGGAGATGTCCATGACTCCCAGGGATTCTCTGCTCCCTCTCATGACTTCGGGATGGGTGCCTGTTGTGCTTAGAGGAAATGCACAGCTTTGTGCATATGGCAGTCGGGAGTCTTTCACCTCTTTGAGTAGCAGTATGTGGTTTATCTCCAGTTCGGTAGGGAAAAAAAAATATTGTAGCATGCCTTTCTGGAAAGGTTGCTGGGCCCTGACCTCCTTTGACCTGATTTAATTGAGGATTTTGCCAAGCTTATTACATGGGATGTTCTTTGGCAGCACTGAGTGGACAAAGCAGGCTGATCACAAATTATCATTTACACGTGCACAGAATGAAACATAAAAATAGCTCTTCAAAAAAAATATTCCCTTTTCAGTGACATATAATAACCTTCTTCTAGTAGCCTGTCATAGACCTCAAGATCTAGATAAGTAACCTCAGCTTCCTTAGTTTTATGTATACCCAGACACATTACTAACATGAGGTTGAATAATGCAAAAAATGCACACCTGAATATTAATTTGGGTCTTTTAAACTACATCAGTGGTTCTATAGATGTGCCCTTTTTGTGTCTGCCTACCAGAAATATCAGCCAATATTTACTGATGCACCTGTTTCTCAAAAACACTTTTTACATATTCCCATATTTCAGGCAAAAAAATTAAGTTACATATACAAAGTCTTTGCACTGGAAGTGCTTATATATTAATCAAATCTGGGGTGAAAATGAAGAGCAGAAAATAAAACTTATTTGACCAGCAACACTGAAATACTATAGCTTGAATCTCAAGCATCTGTTTTGAGTCCATAAAGGAAGATATTTTTTAAAAATTTTGAATACATTTGAATAGCACCTACCTAAAACTTCCTGATCTACCAATAATATGGCAGAAAACAATGTTCATCTGGGCAGAAATCAGGCTGAAGATGTTTAGGTTTTTATCCTGTTCAGAGATGAATGTGCAGCCAGTGAATGTAAACAGTTTGATACTGCAGCCAAGGGGAGCCAGTGAGTATGTAGTGGTGTTCCAGCAGCAGCACTGCCACTGATGGAGAGAAACAGCTGAGCGCAACACATACCAAATGCATTCACCGTCAAATTGGCAGTAAATAGTGTCTATAAGACTGATTCTGGGGCATGTCGGGGGAACAACTATGAGCAATAAAGCTCTCTGTGAGCATTAAACCTCAGGTTGTTGTCCTGACAGCTCTTTGCAGTACAGCCTATTTCATGGTGTGAATGACTGAGACTACAGGATAGGTTAAAAAGGAACAGGAGAAATTACATTTCCTTACAGTTTCTAGGAAAAATATAATTTTTTCAGAACATTATTCATTGGTTGAAAAAGCTGTTCCACACTCGGAGAAGTAGTATTTCAGACTTCTCAATGAAAGAAAAAACCCACAAAACACCATAACAGACCTTGATTTTATTTGAAGAAGCAGTCCAGAAATTGTCCTGTTGTAGCTCATCACCTCCTTATGACAGATACGTCTCTGGGCTTAAGACAGTCAATAAAAAAAGCAAGTTCCTTGGGTGACATTGTTCACAAGCAGTTTTTACTGTCCTCATAAAAATCAAGAGGTGATAAAGTCTCCCAGTGACTCCCCTACCATTAACAGTCTCCCTTTCGTCATCCTCACAAAGGTTACAGGAAACCGGTTGTCATTGACTTGTATTCTTTTTGTCAGCTTTTACTTAGAAGCTGCGAAAATAGGGCAATAGGAAGAATGCGAAGTTTTACAGCTAGAATAGCAGTAAGAGTCACTATTTTACAAACTGAATTTAAAGAAACATTCTTGTCCTGTATTCTAAGGTATGTAACTTTCAGGACTGGAGAGCTCTGAGTTAAGACAAAGGATTTTAAATCATATTTTTAAAGGTAAAATATCAAGAAAAGATCTGCTGAAGATCTTAATCAGATTAGAAGATCTGAATTAACTCTTAATTAGTTACAGACCAGCTGCAAAATATAGGCCTGAGCAGTAACCTTCATGTTACTATGCAGCTATTGACTTTCAAACCTGAGAGAAGGTGGGAGGAAGAAAACCATCAAAGAGTTATTTTCTTTGTTTGAAAGCTAACGAGACTACAGATTTTCACCTTTACAAAATACTGTTAGCTACCAGGCAGAATAACTTGCCAAATCTGTGGAATAACAAACACTGATGACTTAAGAGCTCTTGATTCCTAGGGCTCATTCCAGGATTGGCTTTGGTTTTATTATTTAGGAGTTGTCTACATCTGACCTACGGTAACTGCGTGCTGTATGTGGACATCGGTGGCTTTCCTAAGTGTCAGGAAAGGAGACTAAACAATAGTTAATGGGACCTACCAAAATTACTAAAGGCTGATATGAGCGGGCTGCTTTTCCTTTACTTCACCTTCTCTTTTCTGTCCTCTCCTGTTTTCTGTTTGGCTGTTTCACGTTCACCTTATAGAAAGAAACAGGTAAAGGATCACTTATCTAGGGTCTAGGTAAGATCCAAAAGAGGTATGGAAATGGCTAATTTCCTGTCAATATGAGGCTTATGCATTGCCCATCAATGTTTGCAATTTCACCAAAAAATTCTAAATAAACTCATCATAAGTAGAAGTTTCAAAGATGCTAAGATAAGTTACTAAAAATTTCATGAAAATTCATAGTGAGAAAGACAAAGAGAAAGTTTGAGTTCAGTCCTTATCTTACCCATACGATCTGCAAGCATTGCTGTCAGCACTGATATTCTAAATCAGTCATGACCTGTGCTGCCTCTTGCCCAGCCAAACAGGTTAATGTGTACGGCAGGGAAAGGGAAGTATTGCAAAAGTCAGGGCAAGGGCAGGGAATATGGGATACTGAGAAACTAGGGTGATTACTATGGAAGAGATTTTGCAGATGTAAGAGCAATCTGCTGGTGCATTGGGAGCTTTGGTTAATACGATGGGTAGGTAAAAGTCTTTTAGTGGCTCTAAGGTTATGTGGAGGACATGAGAGCCTTGTGGTAGGATGCTCATGTTCATGAATAAACAGTTCCTCTCCAGCTGCGCTGTCTGGATAGCAGCTTGGATCTGCAATATAATTTACTTTTTTGCACATTTCCCCCCTTAGCCACCCCATCCCCTTTTCTCTCCCTCCTTGACAAGCTTCCTCACTTACATCACTGCCAAGGTAGTCATAAGTCAGCTGAGGAATGACTCACTTCCTTCCCCTGGGGCATTAGCACGCTGCCATGAAACACTTCGGTCAGGTGTCTTCCCAGCAAGAGCAGCGAGTACACAGTGTAATTCAACAACTTCTGTGCATCTCTTCCCTTTGGAGGGGTCACTACAGTGGCTACAGGATTGGGGTGGGGGTTATACTTTTGAAGAGTTCTGCTAATTTTTACCTGTAGGGTTTTTTTTCTAGTGAAGTTTTCTCAAAAGCTTCATGTTTTCAGATATCTCTATAGAACCCTATGTTGTTTCTGAAACACTGCAACACTTCTAAGCTGACAATTGCAAAGAAATTAGATACCGTCAGCTCTAAAATGGAATTATACGAAATTATAAAAACAAAATAAAACATGATGTCACAAAGGAATTTGAAATCAAAGTGAGAGTTCGGAACAGAGCACAGAACTGCAGCAAGGCTGGTAAATGTAAGAAATGTAAGTTGCTGAGCAAGCCTGGCCATGAATTGCATGGCCCATCTTAGAGATTTCAGTTTGTCTTTTCTGTGCCCTGTTTCACCTAGTTAGGAAAGAGGCTAGTACTCTGGTCTTCAGAAATGCAGTGTTGCTGATTTAGCTCATCTTTTCAGAGCATTTTACGATGCACAGCTAGAAGGCACTGTAGAAATGTAAATGACTGTTTGGGAAGTAGTATAGTTCTGTTACGATCTGTTCAGCTCCTGAGAAACAGTGCACCGAGGTGTCTAAGAGAAAATGGAGTTCATGTCAGCAGCTGGGTGGAACAAACAAAGAAGATGATGGCAGAGATGGATGAGGAGAAGAAGGAAGTATACAAGGTATAAACAAAAACAGGGGTGAGTGACAGCTGCCTGAGAAAAAGAAGTTGGAGATGAATGAGGGAGGACAGTACAGAAATGGAAGGAGTGTATCTCCCACAGCAGTACTGTCTACCTGTCCTTGGTGGGAATGCAAAGGAGAAGGTGCATATGAATGCAGAAATGGTGCCAGCCTCTGACAGAGAGAGAAGGCTCAAAGTTCACCAGCCGTTGGCATTGCATGTGCTCCTCGGCTGACACGCAGCTGATTTGCTCTGAAACAGAAGTAAATTGTTTTACAGCCTTAGGCTGCTCCTGTAACACAGTAAACTTGATGCAACTCTGTTACAGCATTGCCAAGCTGGAGCAAATAGGTAATAGCACTTGTTACCCTGCCTCCCTAAACGCATTCTGCTTTCCTTCTGCAACTTCCCTGGTAGAAACAAGATAATTTAAAAAATGGGCCAAAACTGCAGCCATTGAGATTCACGTCAGACCTGAAGAAAACTTCCTGAGTGTAAGCCTAGGTGATTTAGAGATCACCCTTCCTTGACTGGAGGTGTTTTAAGAACATGTTAACAGCGTATAAGTTAAAAAGGGATTGAAGGCTGGGGCTTTAACACCAATGCCACAGGAGGACAAGCTAGCACAAGACCAGGCAGGTGTGGAAGCAAAATCAAAGGGATGTCAGACTAATTAAGAATAAACCACATCAGAAGTGTAACTGGTGAGAGACTTACTCATTCAGAGTCAAATAAGGTAGGGAATATGGTATTTCTTTATACTATCTCTTGGGGAGATTTTTGTGACCAGGTTAAGAATGGAAGAAGGCCCAGTATGATAGGCTGTGGTCATCAGAGGAAAGATGAAGACTGGACTTATCTGGGCTAAATGGGAATAGATATGGGGATGTCTAGTGGCCACGGATCTGTAATTCACTCTTCTACAGCATAAACTCTTTTTTTTTTATTTATTTTTTTTATTTTTTTATTTTATTTCACCTTTGCCTCTGCTGTGGGAGGTGTCTTAACTACAGCAGTGGACTAGCTTATACTTCTGTTATCCTTGTTTCATTATATTCCATAGAGGGCTGTGTTGTCCAGGAGCTCCAAAACCTGCATTACACATTTTTCAGTATGGGGAACACTTCTATTCGCTGGGCTGGCAGCTGCTGTGTAAGCTTTTCAGTCCTTTTTAATCACTCTGCCTTCTGTAGCAAGCTACTGTGAATTAGTTGTTTGGGGCTTATTATCCAGGCTCCTTTGGCACATTCGAGAAGGAACAAGGGGTACTGGAGAAGGCCCCAGGGGATATCCCCTGCCTAATGAAACTGCTGTGCCTGTAGAGCCACAGTGCCAAGAGGAGGATGGAAGGGTCACGGCAGGGATGTGTTGTGTTGTGGCTGATAGCGCATGAGAACAGATCAGAGCAGCCATGAAACCGCTTCGCGTGGCACTGGAAGTCAAGTCAACTCCAAATGATACCAGGAAACAGAAAGATAAGGACGCTGAAAGCTTCCTTTACCCACGTCCTTCTCGCTTACACAGTCTGCAATGCTGAAGTAACTGACAACTGAAAGAGCAATAGCTGCAGAGAGGAAGGAAAAAGTTCAGTATCTTTGCTTTTGGTTGGGGTTTCCTCTGATTCCAGGGAATCTGACCTTAAGAAGCATGCCAGGGCAGAGAGGTAGGACTCTTCACAAGCAACAGCCACCCTGATTGACAGAAGGAAATGAGATCGTATGCCCTTGTAGCCCAGCGGATGGGGGTAACTTACCCAGATACTGCAGATTTAGAGTGAATGGCTGACAGAGATTTTTGAATGCAGCTATCTTTACCTCCCTTGCTCAGCAGATGTGGGAGCAAAAAGACCCTCACTGTTACAATGGAAAAATAATTATTCCCTCTTCCGCTTTGTGGTTGTTGCATGCTGATTGGGAACCTGCTGAGAAGAAGTGATACGATATAAGGCTCTTTTCTCCTCCCTCATTAACTGAATTGTCTTAGTCAAGTGCAGGAAATAGCAGGAAACAAGCAGTTACAATAAATGCTGAAGCTTCAAACCCAGCCCAACCTCTCCATAGACTGGAAACATATGCTACTGTTCCAGGTTTTCACTTCAATAAAGCTCGAGGGATTTGGACTCATTAAACATGCGAGTCCCAGGATTTCTTTTTAAGTGCAGTTTTTAACTCACCTGTTCTGCTACCTGCTGCTCTAGCAAAGTCTTGCTCATAGGGAAAAGCATGAGAAAAGGAACCAAGGGAGTTTTTGTGGTCTCAGGGTGTGGTGCAGTTGCTGCCCGGAGCTTTCTCGCTGGTTTAAGTATCTTGTGAAAGCATGACTCCAGACTGCAACAGTTACATCTGAACAGATTGGGGTGTGAACATCCTTATGAAGATACAGGGGTGCTTTTACAGGTACAGTGAGTTCTCGCAGCTAGCTGCATCAGTGTGAAGCGTGTACAGAGGGGCACACCAGCTGTGCACAGCTGCACCTTGTTCAGCAGCAGAGCATTTCAGCAAGAGCAAGGCTTTCACTCTGGTCTCAGGCCTTTCCCTCGCTCCTTTGTGAATGAATAAATCTACATTGTTGCTATGTATGTGATACAACTGAGTGAGAATTAGCAGTTTCGGATTACGGGTTTGGATTATTAACTTGGGTTCATGAATAAGCAAAATGACTAGTGCCAGGGAATTGTGCACTAGTTACCCTTGAGCTCTGCTGATGAAGAGCAAATACACCATCAGCTTTTGACTATAGTTTTATTATTAATAGTTTCACTAAAAGGAGCAAAACTGGAAAAAACTGCTTTTCCTGTCTGACTTGACTGTGCATGGGGCTGCAGTTCAGAGCACCTCCTCTAGACAGTGAACAACAGTTGTGTTGTAGTTACTATTTTTTGTCACAGTCATTGCTAGCCACTCAAAAGGTATTTCTGGTTCCCTTTTGGAGGGAACAGATCTCACTCTGCTACCTTTTGCCTTGGACATCCACTTGGCTTCCACAAAACTGGTAACTGTGGAGGCTCACCTTGATGCCAGCTCTGGTAATGAAGCAGTTAAGTGAGACCTGCAGAAAACCCAAGAGAAAGGCACTGATAAAAAGCTTTCGTTATCGTCTACTATTCTTCTTGCCTGCTCTGTTTCACCTTCTTCCGGCCTTGGCTGTGCGTGCTCTTGTGGGTTTGTTTTTTTTTGTTGTTTTTTTTTTTGAAAAAGCTGGATGGGAAATTAGTAAACACTTTATTTGGTTCAACACATGTTAAGGAAGTGGAAACAGCTGGGGGCCAAAGGGAGAATGTGGCTGGCAAGGCAGGTTGTTATTTTTATACAGAGCTGTTCAGTTAGGTCTCTTTGTGTATAGAGATGACACTTTACTTGCCCCAGTTTTATCCCGATGCCTCCTATTAGTTCTCTCGCCTTGGAGCATTTTGTCTTAGCAGTTCGCACACCTGCATGTTTACGCCCTCTAAGCCATTGCACAACAGCTTATCCTTATCTCTCCCTTTCCTCAGCACCTTTCTTTTCCTTTTCCTTTCCTACAGCTGTTGCCTGTGTTGGTGCACACCCCTACAGATACCAGGGGCGATGGGAGAGGTCTGGCCCAGCTTTGTCTGCTGCCTTCCCAGCTCTTCCTCTTTCAGAGGGTGAGAGAGCCTAGGGTGAACGCTGGCCTGAAGGAAAGGAGCCAGCTAACCTCTGGCACATCTGAAGAGAAAAACCAAGCGTGAGCTCAGAGGAAATTATTAGGCGGGGGAGAAGATGGGATGGTTATGGTGCCCAGGAAAATGGTCTCACTCAAGTAATTTGCATGAAGTCATAATGAGACAGGACCGAAAACGTCAATTTTATGTGTATGTATATTCAACTCTATATCATTAACTACAATTACATTTATATATTACATTATTATGTATTCTAGAGTGATAGATATAGAGCAGAAACTCATAATCACCTATCTTGTGGCAGAAGGGAGACCTGAGTTATTCCATTAGGAAAATTCATTAGATGAGAAAAAACTAATGTAGAAAGTGATGCTGTATCAAGGCAAAGAACAAAATGTTCTCCTTTTTCCTATACTTGCCCTGCACATTTTAAACATCACCTTCAACTCTATTGCCACTTATTTCCAGTAATGAATTCAGCCAAGCAGACTGGCGCATTTTTGCTTGTCACATGGAGATCTCACATAATGTAGGTTAAGCAAACAGGTATTCTTGGGGCCTTGATTATACCAAGGCCACTTAATATGGCTAGAGGGATCGCTCTTGGTGTTTTTATACAAACATCAAAGACCAAAAGTGCTCTGTTATTTCTTCCTGGTTTACTAAGGAAAGTGACTTAGCTGCAGAACTCTTATTGCTGTTTTATTACTGTTGTGTACAAACCCTTATAAATTCCTGGGAGCTGAAAAACACTTCCAAGCAAAACACAGTTTTGATTCTTGGCTTCTGTGTAAGAGTTTTGTAGCTTAATTCCTATGTCAAAGATCACGTAAGACTTATTCAGAGACTTATGAGAGTCAGTATGGCAAGACTTTAACTTTTTTTGCAGCATTGACTCTGAAACAGGAGCTCAGCAGCCTTGTACAGAGAGCAGAGATGAGACCCAGAGCCACCCCACTGGCTCCTGCCCCAGGAGTCTTTAAAACAGCCTGAATTCTGATGACCTCCCCGATATAGTTTCAAACTGCTTCATCACTAACAATGTTTCTCAAAATCCATTTTAATGGCTTCTAACCCTTTACCTGTTGACAGATATTTAGTATGTTCTATGGCCCAGCAATAAAATTGCTGTTTTAATGTATTTTATGTGTAAGACAAGGTGGCCTCTTGGTTATGCAGTACCATTAAATGAATACAGGAACATTAAGTTTAATAGACATGGCAGTTACTTTACCTGCTTATTTCCATTTTTTTTAAATGCTTTTGAACTGATTACTTGTTACGTAATTATCATATGCAATAAAATGCTCCAAGGGCAATGAGTAAATATGTTAAATTGGTATAATAAGCACAGCTAGTATCAGTTTGTTTGCCACTGCTTTCTCCCATCAGGTTGGCATGGATCTTAGCCCTGGTTGGTGTGCATTTTTTTTTTGCAATGTTGTGTTTAAGGATCCTAAGTTGCAGACATGCTTTTGTCAGTAATAATATGCTGTTGATATTGATGCCAACTAATTGCTTCATTCCTACAATCAGATGTTTTCCATTTTAGAATCCTTTGATTTCCTATCAGTCAGATGGTGAAAAAAAGAGAGAGGTTCTGTAATAAAACTTTCAAAGAACAAACAGAAAAAAAATATCTATTTAAAGTCTACAATGTAATTCTTGCCTTCTTTTTAGTTCAAAGGGACAAATTACCAGCAGCCTCTGAAAAACCAGAACATGTACAAGACTTCATTATAGCCAAAGATTTCAGGAAATATTGACAGATCTACTTCTGAGGCAGAATTTCCTGCTTCCTGCCTTGATGGATAAAATACTGACACACACAGATTCATCTGTTCACTTTGAATATGTGCTGACAGAAGCAGCCTGACTTTCAGAGCAGTATACACTCCAGGTGTACACACTCGGGATGTCCCTGACTATACAGAGCAAGAATCTTGCATCCTGTTTGACATCCCTGGAGACTTAGAAGAGGAAATCATAAGCTGTCATGGACTCAAGATGGCATGATAGGGTATGAAGGTGACACCCAGCTTTGTGTGCTTGCAAGAGGTGCATTGCCGGCTTTCAGACCATTTCTGTCTGGATGAAGAGAAGCTGGGTCGGTAGCTAAATTCTAAAAGTGGTGTGCAAAGTGTTTTCTGGCACTTTACATTTCTGGCGGTTTATTGCCAGCTGTCTGCACCCTCTCGGTATTCTTCCTTGAGGACTAGTTATGACCACATTAAAAGCCTTTTTTTAAAAAAGTCTAAACCTGGCTTGACTATGCCAGCAGAATATACCTAAAAACTTACTCTTTCATTTTTTTATTTTTTTTTTTTTTGGTAATACAAACAGTTTCAACTAGTTCTAAAAATATCAGTAAACTTTTTAGTACCAAAAGATTTGGTTCTTTCATAGATTTGGCACCAGTAGTGTCGGTCACACTTACCAGACTGTCTCACCCCAGGTTGTCACAACTCCCAGTAGCTACTGCACACTGGAATGATGGACTTGTTGGTGGAAACCAATGGTTAGAGCTGAACAGGCAAGAAGGGGGATCCCTCAGGAATATTTTTTGTCTGTAGGCCTTTAGAAAAACTTAATTTATAGGAAACAATACATTGGCATTTAAGCTGTCTAGACATGGATGCCTACTTTGAGTTAATTTTGTTGTGAGTTAGACCCTAGGGTGCTTTCCAAGTGCCCAAATACCATTAAAAAAAAGCTATGATTATCTTTTGGGGGCCGTTAAAATAAATAGCCTGTTCAGATATTGTGCTGACAAAGACAGTATTAAACCAAACTAGACAGACTTTGTTAAAGTAATATACAGTAAATGTAGTTGCATACATCAGGGATTTAATGCTAGAGTATGGTTCTGGTCATAAGCATGGTAGGAGTGGAAACTTCTGTGAGAAAATAACATTAAAGAAGCAGCAAAAGTTTGGGGGATGGCTATGGCGGTTGGCACTTAAAGCACATTTAAGCTATGCATTTGAAAGCCATTCAAAATACCTAACTTGGATAAGGGTGCCAGGAAACACTTCTTTATTTGTAGACGTCCTGGGCAGCAGTTGGCAGACTATAAAGAAGTAGAGAAGGAAAAAAAAAAAAAAAAAAAAAAAGCCTAGATGCAATGTATCTTTTGGACTGACAATTCTGTGCTCTTCTGCTTCTGAAACATTGCATAAGCTTAGGAGACTTCGCATAGCTAAAAACCTGTAATTAGAGCCTCCTTCTGAAACATGCATTTGCTTCCCTGACGCTATGCAGGAGTGTTCCTGTTTTCCTGTTGTTTCCTGTGGCATAAACATTTATTTTAAATTTCTTTTGTCATCTGGGTAGATGCTCTCTGGAGGAGACGTGCTTTCATGTGACACTCTTCCTTCCCTCTGCTGTTTTTGTGGCCTCAAAGGCAAATGCAGGATATTCCTCTTCCAGTTTCTTTAATGCCTCTCCTTATTCCAGTATCTCTGAACAATCAATCTGCAGTGACGTCAGTGTTCCCAAAAAACTGATGTAATTATGTGAAAGAAGTGTGGAATAGACTGGCCCTGAATTTCCTAGAAAGGGCTGAAACATTATTCAAGTTTTTCTAGATTACAGAGGATTTGGACAACTATGTAAGTAAAGTATTGCAAGTACTGTAATGTAATCTAAGTATTATTCAGAAGATAGTAAAATGAGATGAGGGTGAATATCAGATTGACTTAACTCATCTAGACCCCTTGGGGTCAAGAACTAGCTTGGCAGAACCCTCAGAAGGGTTTTTATCAACTGGGACTGTCTAAATAAAATGATCTCTCTATCCAGCAGCCTCATCTATATGATATCTCAAAGTCCCTTCCTTGCTGTGTTTCTGTGACACTAAGTTGTATGACACTCTAGTGGTTTAGTGGGTGATGCCCTGTATCAACACTAAGAAGGGGAAAGATGAGAGAACTTCAGTTATCTGCTGGTGTGCACTGATAACCATATTTAAGATTCTAAGCTGCCTTCAGCACATCATTTCTTTATGACTACAAGGCACTGATCCATACTGAGCAATCCAGTGTAAGCTGTGCTATCAAAGGATTAATGGAAAATGTCCCATAGGTTCATCAGCTGGGAACTGCAGATACCTCATTTTAAAATTAGCACATAAGTGTATTCCTGCAAGAAGTGCTTGGCCAGATTTACCACGACCCAATGGCTCGTGACCACATGGTCAAACGCTGCTGGATAATCTAGCTTAACTTTTGAAGAGTTGCAGTAAATCATTTGAGTAAACCTTCAGAAAGACAGGTTCAAAGAAAAAGCTGCTTGGTTGAGGGTATTACAACCTCAGAAAACATAGAAGTCTGATATGAGGAATTCTGTCTCTTGGGCTGAGTAGTAAAGTCCACTTTATTTGGAATTAACTAGGGAAGTGTTTTATGAGGGCTGTTACTGATGAAAACACTGAATTTTCTGTTCATCAGGACAGAAAAAGGAGCTGTCTTACTATGAAGAAACAGGCAGGAATCATACATAAAGATCATATGGGTTTATCTCCTACCAGTAATCTTGCAGCATTAGTTGACCTTGGCCTTCATCCAGTAATGTTCTTTCTTCTGTAATGTTGTAGATGACCAAAAATTGGTTTGCTTCGGCATTCTGTGAGGGAGAGAAGGTAGTGGCAGAAAGGGAATGGTAATGGTGAGGTCAGTGTACCAAAGAGAAAATAGGCAGGACAGGTATCAGATAATGTACCCATCATCAATCGAAAGGCATATAATAGGAGGGCTAGCGATCCAGTGATTTG
Source organism: Falco cherrug (assembly GCF_023634085.1). Taxonomy (NCBI): domain Eukaryota; kingdom Metazoa; phylum Chordata; class Aves; order Falconiformes; family Falconidae; genus Falco; species Falco cherrug. Next base: position 45,536,282 of record NC_073702.1, read on the forward strand.
TTATACATGAATTAACCCCTGTGGGCAATTAATTTCTTTGTACAAAGATCTTCATTTCTATAGAAAGAAATGCAGTCTTCAAAATAATGGATTTTGTTGTCATGCTGTTATCTTGCAACTGTTCACTATTGCATGAAGACTGTGGTTAGGAAGAAAGGTTTTACCTGGCCTCAGCCAACGTTTCAGTATACAGCTACAAACTGTCCTTATATGCATAGCTTGGGTTGTCAGCAAACCAACCTGTGTGATACCTGAGAAATTTTTGTTTATTCTAGGAAACCTGGCTTTTCCTTTCCTCAAGCAGGCTGTGCCATATTCTCTTTCTCCTTCTGACCAGTGTTGTCAGAGTGTTAGCGTGCCGTCCTGACTGCGAAAGGAGCTTTTCTTTGTGTCTGTCGCCACGCACTGGATTTTCCATCCTGGTTAAGGGACTGACATACCAGTGAGTTAAGCTCATAGAATTTACAAGACTACACAAAGTTACGAGTGTAATGAGTTTCACCAACATTCCTGTCTCTTCATAACAGGAATCCACCGCAGTGGTATGAGTGATACCCCCCGTTACGGTCTCTGTGTCAACACAGTGTGACACTTCCATTTTACTAGGGCCAGCCTGATGTGGTAGCAAACCAACCATACATGTTAAGATCTTTTCTTAGGCTCTGGCATTCCTGTAGAGTTTATAGCAACTGGCAGGGGGTTCTGCTCTTTCAGTAGGGTCTGCTTTGGGAGGAGGGTGGACACCAGGCTCTGGCAGAGGAGGGCAGGGATTTGGGGGTGTGAGTGTGAATAGTGGGCAAGAGAGGGCTGCCTGCCAGTCTGCATGTTGGTGCTACAGCTCAGGGGAGAAGAGGTAGCAGAGGCTCAAGTGGTTTGGGTGGTTGGGACATCAGTGGGCTGTTTCACCAGACAATACTGCAGTATCTTCACGTGAGGTCCCTTCAGCTGGACTAGGTCCATGTATTGACGGGTAAAGTAAGACATGAATTTACCGCGTGGGTGTCAGCTGCTCCTTAGTACCTACCTGGGTACATCTTCTTACTATATGATAAATTTTATCTCTGTTTCGGTGATGATTCACTCCCCCTGAAGGATAATGTACCTTCTGTTCACCACAGAGAAGCGGCATGTAAATAAGCAGTTAATGCAAAGTCGCTGGCACTAATGCACTACTACTTACAACCTGAGAAATGTGACTTTTCTGAAGAATTAACATAGTTTTAGCGCTACATTGGTAGAAAGGTGCCTTTTCCCTTCCTTATGAAACTTCTTTACCAGAAGCAGTAGGGTATGGTTTTGCCATGTGGAAGAAGGTCGATGAGGAGGATTATAATAGATGTCAATAAAATTCAGGGTAGGAAGGAAAAAGTCAACATGAAAGAGTTTTCTCTGTTGCTTCCACTACCAAAGCAGGCGAGTGTGCCATGGAGCCATGAGGTGGCAGGTTCAAAACAAACAGAAGGTAACATCTTCACAGGCTGCTGTATGTTTAAACTATGCAATCCTTGTCTGCAGCATGTTGCGAGGTCCAGAAGTTCTCAGAGCTTCAAAAAAGGGCTGTGAAGGTTCATGAATGAAAAATGCCTTGAGAGTTAATACGCACAAAGATGCCTGCCACAGCTCAAGGTGTCTGTCATACATGGATCCCTGGAAACTGGGTATGAACTTTTGCAGAATGCCAGCCTGAGCTTTCCATGTTCTTTTACTCCTCCCAAGTATTTATTGCTGTCCACTGTTGGGCACAGGACATTGTGCTAAATGCTATTTTTGATCCCCCGTGGCTTTTTTCATGTTCTTAGTCATGCTGTTATATGGCACATTTGTACCAGTGTTACTGATCTATACTTGTAGAAGATGAGAATATCTTGTACTGTTTTAACTGTTGGTAAAGGGATTTAGTTTTTCTGTGTGTTTGAGGCTGCAAGAGGCATTTTAGTACAAGCACATGGGGTGGGAACAGAGCAGCAGACTGAATCAGCAGTCCCTCCTACGCTCTGAAAACAGAAATATACTGGGTAATATTTTTAAGTACAATCATTAATAACAAAATAAAAGTCTTATGTTTAAATTCCATATGAATACCTCATAGGCAGAATCACTATTTTTAGAGTTCAATGACTTGTTTTGAGTCAAGAAAAACATTGTTTGGATTTTGAATACACAGGGAAACCCAGAAATATTCAAATTTTTAATAAGGAAATTTTTATCAGTCTGTAGGTGCCAGCTGTGTTAATTTAACTTGGACTTGATTTCCTGTTGTCATAGTTGTGCAAACAGGAAAATTATGCTGATGTTTCTAAAGACTGACTGGAAATGTTATCATTTTGGCAGGTCCTAATGGTTTGCAAACTGCAGGCATCAGGCTGGAAAGAACTTGGATGAAGCTGCTTGCAGACAGAGAAGAGGAGGCCTTCCAGTCCTTTTAATCACAGAGTAACTAGGATGAAGCAAGGCATTACCCTTTCTCTGATAGTTAATGGGCTACAGATCGCTTGTTGCGCACAAGGAGAGGGGGAAGAGGATAGTGGCTTAGACTAACCTTCTTGGATCCTCTGTTGCAATGCAAGCAAGAAAAGCGGCAGGTAAGGCCTTAGCCATGTGGTTGTTGTCAGGTGGAGTCAGTTGACTGCTACATCTGCCTTCAGGATGGTCAGCAGGACAAGTGCAAACTGCAGACACCAAGTTTCTAAGATAGGTTATTGCTATATCTGTCCATGCTATAAATCAGCTAGGGAGAAAGAAGCCAGGGAGGTTTTCCTGGGGCTCTAGAGCCCTTTGTGCCTCTCACCCAAGGCTGGTGCAATCACCTTGCTGTCCTGCTGCCTGGTGCTGCAGGTGTCCTGTGTTCTAATGACGAGCCCATGGAGTCCTAGGAAGAAACTTTGGCACTATTGGCAAACCTACACCCAGCACCTTCCCTGGTGCCTCCATCTCTCTTCGCTAAACAGCTTCTTTAAATGGCTTAAGGCCCCTGAGTACCTAGATGCTGGGATGGGGTGTCCCAGGAACAACTTCTAACCACAAGAAAAGGCTTCCCTGTCTCAGACCAATGCTGTTGCTGTTCCATCTTTGTAGCAGGGTGGTGGGAATAAGGTTCCATGTCTTTTACCTGCATAGACTGTAGAGACAGAGCTTCCAGAAAGGAGACCATGAATGCAGCAGTGATAGCTGAGACAGGGAGCTCAAGTGTCTTGTTAGAACAGGAAGGCTGCATCATGGCCTGTTCAACTTTCAGTCTTGTCAGGGGCAGCACCCTTGTTTGAAGCTGATGAGACTTGAACCTATTTGCTCCCGTGCAACACCCATCTCAGCTTAGTGTCCTGCCTATGACTCTCCTGGTGCTCCTGTTGTTCCAAAAGCTCTGGATGCAAGTATATGAAGCAGGAGAACTGGGAGTGGGACAGGGCTGAGGGCTGACAGTTTAGGGAACTGTGAGAGCAAGGGGAAGGAGGAGAGGGGAGGGTGACGTGTTCTCAGCTTCCCTAAATGCAAGGTTGCCAACGTAGCCCAGGTGCTAATACAATGATGAGTTTCTCAAACCTTAATTTTTTTGTGTCTTTCTGGTTCAGTACATGGGTAGATTTAACACACAAGTATCTGCCTTAACCTTGGGACCATACACTTAGAGCCATAGAATGAATTGGTGATGAAGGTGAAAGAAAACAGCAGGTTTTGGGCAGGAGGCAACCCACAATTAGGAAGGTGCTTGTATGCTGTTCATTATCATGGTTCAAGGGAGCGGTGATAGGAAACATGCAGGTTTGGTAAAACAAGCCAATTGCACTAAGAAAATACCTGACTCCATGTCACCAATTTTGACTCCCAGGGGAAAATGACTTCCAAAACATTGCCATTCAGCACAAGCCTGAGAGGGTGTGGTGGTTTTGCTTGGTAAAACATCCTCTTACTTAACAAAAGCTATTACCACTGAGGAAATAAAAGGCCAGGTTTACTCTTGCTGTGAAGTGAAAGCCTGCGGGCAGAATAGCTGTCATTCTCTTAAAACCCTGTAATTCTGCTAGTGAAGAAAAGAAAATGCACTGAACTGGCAGATGAAATGTACTGTTTTGCTTGTCTTCATGTAAAAGGTCAAGCAGAAAAAAAATCAAGAGGTCAGAAATATATCAGGAGCAATAAAAATAGTCCTTAAGACACTGCAGTGTTAACACAGTGCTGTTCTTACTGTAGCCTGATCTCACTGCAGAGCCAGGAGAAAAAGCCCTGAGAATATGCCAAAGCATTAAAAGCAATACAATTTCATTTTGAAGGGCAAGGAAGTAGACTTTGTGGGTAAAGGGCTGTGGCTTTCACCTTTCATCTCCCTGGTCGTCACCCAGGGATCTCCTTTGCAATTATAAAGGATGCCATTTTAAGACCATTTATGTTGCTTAGGAGAGTTATTTGAACAGTAGCTATGCATTGCTGAGGTAACTTTAATTGGGTTGCTGTTTATGTGATGCAATTACACTATTGGCCTTCTGATAGAAAACTATCCAAATGAAATGGTCTTGTTTGGGTAAGGGCTGTTAAAATGTAAAGTGGCTTATTGATGTACTTCAGGTTTATTGACCCAACCTTCTGAAGTTACCTTGTGTAATGCAGAAAAGTCCCTCTGTGCCTTGCATTCATTTAATATACCTTTTCTGCTGGTTTGTCAGGGGGAAGAGCTCAGAGCATCCTTTGCTCTCCCTATTTAGTGAGGGAAGCCCCCCCTGGAATTGTGTCTCTCCAAAGAGATTCAGATCTCCAGTTGAACCATGCCATAGGGTTTCAGTTTTAGCCGGCAGAGCAAGCTTTCAGCTACCCCTTATAAGAGGAAGCCGAGGTCAGGCACATGGCATTTGATTTATGCAAAGAGTCAACAGCAGCTGTGGTTTTTCCACATATTAGACACACAATTAGAATAGCTTCTCATGCTACCTTGTTGGTTATTAACACAGAAGATTTGTGCATTTACATTGGAAGCTCTGATCAGACGTAGATTATTTTATAATGGTTTTCTGTTTGAAGCTAATCTCCAGGAAGGAGGAATAGAAGGCTGAGACCCAGAAGGTGACATCAATGTGAAGAGGGTCTCTCCCTTCATAGCTGTGACTGTCAAATATTAAGACAAGCCAAATGAACTGACCTTTTCCTCCATGATATCCATAGGCTACTCTCCATTCTTTAAATTTTTACTTTTTTTTTTCCAGCACCACCCTGCAGACAATGTCTCTGTGTCTGAAACACACTACGTAATCTCGTCTGCTTTCGACACCTATCTACCTGCACCTGATTCTCTGCATGGTTCATATCTGTTAGCACTCTGATGGAAAGACTTGTCCTTGAGGTCTCCTCTTTGCTAGAGCTGTTTACGCTTCGTGATTTAACCCTTTCCCTTTCTCAAATCCTTGATTTTTGATATTTAAAGAAAAATAAAAAAAATTGTGCTGGCAGATGGCAGTGGTTCTCCATCCTTCAGATGCTGGACATTTTTTGAGTTGACCAACCAGTTTGTTTCTTCCCCTGTCCTCCCTGCCACACCCCAAAACAACTTCTCTTGATAATTCAGGATGCTTTCTGGCTTCCTGAGCATGCCTATTCCTTTCCCTGTGGGGCAATGAAAGCTTGTCCTACCTGGCCACAGAACATAGTTTCAAGTCCTACTCTGAGAAGGTCAATTACAGGAGCTATTTTTTTCTCTCTTCTAAACCCCAGCTTTAGCTCAAGCCAGAAGGGAAGTGAATCTGATGGCTCTTAGAACAATTTTTTTTTATCGTATTCTCACCACAAGAGAGTTTAAAATCCTGCTTTTATCAAATGCATGGCAGTTTTCCTGTGGATGCAGGTCTGAGATGAGTGTCTGTTAGAGACAGAACCAAAATGTGTTATGAGCTAGAAACAGACATCGTCTTAACTGTTTTCTTCCCAGTTTCCTCTCAGACACTGAGTTCTGTTGTCCCACATGTGAAACTTCTTGTACAGCTGTTGTCCTGGAGAAATTCAGGATGAACAGTAGCTTAGCACTTTGTCTTCCCTTTAAATTCATGTTTTATCAAATCATTACCTGTGAATAAGGTAAAGAAAGTGTGCTCTTATGACTCTTGTTTCCTGCCAAACCACCTGGGCACAAGGCATATCTTCACAGTGGCAGGTCCAGAGGCCCAAAGCAGTCCCCATGCTGGAAGGCTCAAATGGAAGACTGGGGACCATGAGATTAGAAAGATTTGACTTAGAAACATACCCAATTTTCTCTAAAAAGCTAAATTACGAATTGCTGGAGCAGTCACAGGCTTGTTAGAATTATTCAGCTCTTATGTGGTCATCTTTTTGCTTAATCTATGGAAGTATTTACAGGCTGGAATACATATAATTTATACAACATGGTGTTGGGAGCCCAGGGAGAGGTACTTCTGTTCAAAGAAGAAAGACAAAGTGGGACATTTTGCTGAAATCGGTTGAGGAAAACCAGAACATATGTTGGTAGGATTGCCACAGAATTTTCATTTTGCAAAAATTGCTACAGTGAGCTTGTGACATGTCTTTTAAATTAATTATTTCACATGCCGATTATGCTTGCTTTTGTATATATTTATATTTGGCCTCTTATGGGGAGAAAGGAGGCACAGACTATGAGAAACATAGTTTTGAGTATCTTGCACACTCCCTTTACACAAGCCTCATCAGCTCTGCCTGTCCGTTTTGGGGTCAGCCCCTCAGAAAGGAAGGAATTAAAATAATTTCTGTTTAACATTTCATTTGAGACTTTGACCATTGCCAAAATGGAATTAATAAACTTTCAACAGCCCTGAAGAATTACACGTGCCTGGGGTCTGACTGGTCTAACCACAGGAACCTGTCAGTGTGGAGGGAAGGTTGGAGCGCGAACATCCCAAGCCGGGCCAGCAGCTGTGGCTGCGGGCACCGTCATTCCCCGGTGCTCAGGTGGTCCATGGCAGGTGTGTGGTAACGCCAGACACTGCTGGATCCACCCATCACCCACCCTTAGGAGGGCTCCCCATGGATTTTACAGTCAGTGGGGTCTTCCCGAGGGTTGGGTTGTGGGTGAGCCGTGGGCCGTGGGCTTTGTGTGACCCCGCTGGCCCCCCTCACAGAGCAGCAGGGGCCGGCGGCATGTGCTCTGGGACTCCGGAGGCTGTTTGGCATTGGAAGCAGGCTAATGCAAAACACAGTCAAAGCACTTTCATGTGAGCTCCTGAGGAGATGCCGCAGCGGCTGCAAAGAATACGTGCGGCCTCGGGTTTGTTTACAAGGAGAGAGAGAGGGCTGCTGTGGGAAGTGGCCGTGTCACCCTCCTGATGGTGTTCTGCGCCTTGTTTATAAGATCGTGCCAAGTGGCGAGCACAAACACACTTGCAATGGCGCATCTTGGGAACCGCAGAGCCTCCTTTTGATCTCGGTCAAAACCTAAAAGGGAGAGAGTTGTTTAAATTTGTATTATGGCCACTCTGCTGTTCAACTGTTTGAACCTTGCCCCCCACACCCCCCTTATGTTTACATCTCTTGGCACCGGTGAGTTTCTGGAGCACATTAGAAACATCACAGGCAATATCAGTGTTTGCAATCTGTGCTTGTATCTTTGCATGGATGTTTTACCACGGAAGCTCTGGGTAGTGTGATCATGGATGTATTTGTGGCAACCTTTGTTGTCTGATTTTCCCTCTTTTAACAGTGTGTTCATAAGTACTATTCCAGACTCAAATAAAAAGTATTTCTGTTCTTGTTTCCTAAGAGCTTAGCACATTGTGTGAGCCCAGGAGTGTAAGAACTGCTGGCTTCTCTAGCCATACTTTGTGGAATTAATTTACATTTTCAGATTAGTTCTATTCCCTGTAGGTATGTCCTGGACTCCTCTGTAGTAATTCTTTTTGATGACTCCACTAACGCCTACTGCTGAAGGCAGAGATGATCTATTTCAGACTCCTCCGCTGAATGAATTTAGCCAACAATCTACTCATGACTCTGGCAGATGTTTTTGCTTTCTTTCTTTCCTTCAGGCCAGTAAAAACTTTATAAATCTCTCTACCATTCCAGAAATGTGAGAACTTCCCCCCTTGACACCTAAAACATCTCACTGACCTTGTCTGCATGAGGCAGAACATGTTTGTAGATACTGCAGACACCCGAGTTTAAATGAACAAACCCCCAACATTTATTCTTCTAAAAGTTTGATTCAGATTAGACTAGGCTCCACAAAACTGGGTTTTTCGTAAGAATGCTTACTCCCGGTGCTCGTATACCCACAATTCAAAAGCTGTCAACTGATTCCTGCACTGTAACAAGTCCAAAAAATTATGTTGGTTGCCTCTGCTGTTTATACAATAACATAGTCCCTCCTGTCCTTAATATGCACACTAGTAGCCATGAAGTCAATAGGCTATTTCCATTGATCTCTGGAGATGTTAACCAAAGGTCTATAGAAAAAGCATGACTTTCTGCTCCAAAGCAAGTCTGAGGCATGTTCATTACAACCCTTCCTTTGTCTCCATTTCAAGATGTTAACTCATTCCCTGGTCTGCTTTCCCATTGAAGAAGACCAGAGAGTTCAAAGAAGCTACTTCAGACTCCCTTTTCAAATACTCTTCAAGGCTGGTGTGTTTGGTTGGAATTGGAAAGTGTTCAGATATGTTGATTATTTCCAGGGAAAGTGTGAGGTGAAGTGATTATTGGAGTCCAGCTCCCGCTAGACTAGTGGACACATTATTTTTTGGAACTAAGTTTTGCTAAGAAGCCAAAGATTAATTGGTTATGGAGACTAAATTATCCTTTCACTTTATAATTTATTAGAAACCATCATGGTTTTGTAACCAGAGGCTGTTAGAAGCCTTCATGAAGATGAATAATTATGACATGATGAGACATGGCTGAGGAGGAATTTTTGAAATTTCTTTAATGCAAATAAAGAAAATAGACAAGTATTCTAGGAAAAATATGTAAACTCACAAAACTACAAATGAAGACTGGCATAAACTTTTGTTTTTATTTACTGTGGAGTTGTTGGAGTTTTTCCAAAGTAGTAGCATAAGGGTTTTTTTGTATCATATTCACTCCGTGCTAATTGTAGCTTTTTGACAGCCACTAAAAAAGAAAATTCCCATCAGGGCAAACCTGTTGTCTTCATAAAGGACTGAGATGGTGATCTCTCCCTTGTCACTCCTATCTCAGTAGCACTCTTTTTCTTCTGCTTCTCAATGAGCCTGCAAGTTGTCTATGTAGAATTCACAATATCTGAGAATTTGTGTTGTACTTCTTGGACATCTTGGTATCTCTCACCTACCCGCTTTCTGCCCATGCTCTGCAACTGTAAATCCCAAATGCTTGCATCAGTTAAACATTAGTATTAGGGGATCTACGGAATGAATTCACTGAGGTTCTTTGCTGAGGAACAGCCATTAGCGTAAAGCTCACAGAAATGAGAAACATGATGAAACTTTGTCCAAAAAACCTCACCACCTCACAACAAAAAGGGAAGAATAACTTGGTTAGGACAACTGTAATGTCTGCTGTTGCCTGCAGCCACAATAGTAAAGTGTAATCAAAATGAAAAATTATCTCCCGTTTCTCCTTTTACCCTCTGAAAGAAAAGGTTTAGGCCTGTGGCTTTGCTACAGGGCTTACTGATAATTCACATAAATTGAAGTAAGCTCTAGCTGGAGATGCCTGGGATGTGACTTTTGGGTGGACTGAGTACCTGGAAGTCACATTTTAGTTTGCAACAGGTGTGGGAAATGCCTGCCTCTGAACAGGAGGCAGTCTAAGTCAGGAGCTGCTTTGGAAACCAGCATCATTGTCCCAGCAATGATGAAAGTAATAGTAATTCAGGGGACAGCTGGAATGAGAGTGCCATTTGCTTATAAAATGCAGTAAGATGGAAATAATCATAACTAACATGGAAAGAGGACTGCAATTGGATGAGATAGCTGTGTGTGCTTATTATTCTTCCACACCTATCTTATTAATAACAAATTGCTGTGAGCATTGTATTTAAACTATCAATCCTCTATTAAGCCTAAGAACAGGCAGCCAAAGCTGTGGTGGTCTCTCATGCCTTGTAAGGCATGTTCTGCAGGACAGTATGTCCACTGGGGGACACCTGGGCAGCTAATAACTTCCAAATTATTTACTCTAGGCCATCTGTCTGCATGTCACGATTGCTTTAACTGCCCTCCTCAGCAACAGCTTGATCATTTCCACCTGTAGTGGGTTTTCCTAGGAGTGAGTTCCTGAATTTGAGCAATTTGATCCAATGTTGGATTAATGGGAGTTTTATCTCTGACATCCATAAGGAAAAGTTGAGGTTTTGATGATGTACGAGAAACAGCTACCTGGATGCATTTGTCCATCTTTGGCCTTTTGTAATGATTACCTCTGGAGGGTATGGATGCTCTGAATGCAGAGAGGAGGTACGTAACATGAAAAGGTTCTACTTCTTTGCATCTACTTTGCTGAGAAGAACACCCCTTTAATGATTTCATAATTAGAAACAATGAGTTTACCAACTGTAGAAATAAGTCCAAAGCTTTAATAGCTTTTCAGGTTTTAGGCTGAGTGTTTGTGAATTTCCTAAGCCTCTACAAGTGTTTTCTGTGCCTGTCTGGCATAAATAGCTAGTAATATTCTAGTATCAATATTGTTACTGTAATTCTGTATTATTTCTCCATGTTTTACACAGCACAGTTCTGCTTCCTAGGGTTTAGACTTTGGCTAGCATTGCATTTTCTTCAGTGAGGGATAGCTTGTGCATCTGGGTTTTACATTAGGAACACGTGCTCTTGTTCGTGTGAAACTCATTCAGAAAACTGATCAAACTGTTTTTCAAAAGTGGAATGGTATATTTTTATAGCTGTGGAGTGCCAGAGGATTTAAGTTCATACGTCCTCGTTTCTGGTTGCAGGAAAAGACATCAATACAGAACACATGTGAAATTCTGTGTAATGAAGAAAATAGTTTGATTACAGTGTTTTCAGTGTAAACTACGGAACTTGCAAATACCAAGTTGCATGGGAGATAAGCCAAGGTGATGAAGTCCAAGCAAGATGAGAAACCATGGAGATGGTAAACACATTATCTTCTCTTAAAAGAAACATGTGGTATAAAGATATAGGGTCTTGCCTTTTATTTCGGTAATAATAAGCTTAGTTTTTTTTCTGAGACAGGTGGCAAATTCACCAGGGAAACATCCGCAAGAGACCAGAGGTAGGCCAGAGCATTTAACAAAAACCTCATTATCTATTGTTCTGTAGAGCAGAAGACTAAATACTGATCCTCTTGAAGTCAGCAGTGAAACTAGGTTTTTCAAAGGCCCAGGAGTTTATTCCAGGTGTTTTGCTACCATAGTGATGGTCTTATCCACATGTGTAGGGAGTAGTTTGGTTTAAATTAAGAACTGCTATTATCAGGCTGTAGCTTTGGAACCAAAGAACAGTTATTAATATATATATTTTTTCATTACAATCACATTTATAAATATATATTATAATATATATTTATATATTTATAATAAAATATAAAGCTATATTATAAAAAATATATTTATATAATTGTAATAATAATTATAAAAATGTAATTAAAATGAAAAAGTATTTCTCCATCCACCTTCTAGATGTAGACTAATACTTGACAGGATACTGCAGGCATCGTTACAATACATACAGATCACAGTAAATACAGCAGAAGTATATCTAATAAAAATAATAAAAATAATTTTTACCTTCAGCAGCTTATGCCATCTAAGCATCTAAGCTCAATGAGCACACAAATAGACACCAAAATAAATGTGCAAATTCACATACCTAAACCAACTGGCAGCAGGGTGAATGCTGAATAAACGCACTGTTGGAACAGTCCATTTGCTATAAAACTATGTCAGGTACCAGCCATTGTAGATTTTCCTGTAGTTTCCTTTATGAAGAGATTGCCTGCAAAAGGAAAGTGTTTGCTTCAACTTCTACATTGTGGGAATAGCCCACGTTCTTATGTCTTAGTGTGTTGATTCAACAAGTCCTAGTGATCTCTGTTCATTTTTTTTCTCTACCACTTTTCAGAACAAAATTGTCCTGAACTAATTCGTTTGAAACATTGATGGATGGCACTGATGGCAAGGTGGGAAACTCTGGGGGCTACTGGTATCTCTTCTAAGTTTCTAGCGATTCCTTTCATGGTTTTATGATGTTTCAGACTTTTAGATCTTTATTAATGTCTTTCTTTATTCATAACTTGCAGATACAACATCCTAAGAATATATCTAGGCTACATTCGAGTTTGTCCTCACTGAAAGGCAGTTAGAAAAAACAGGACATGGGAAGGGTCTCATTCCTTCCTGACTCACAACTATGCGGAACACTATGACTGTTACCCTAAAGCAATCAAGTCACCTCATGCTTCTGGCACTGCTCTTTTTCTCCAATTGTTTGTAAAATTGGTATCAGCATTAACTGTGGCCCTGTCCCTGCTGCATTTTATCACAATACATGGAAAACAGTCTTGGACACTTCAAATGTGTAAAGAAATTCAGTATGGGCCTGGGGAGAAGGAAGCGAGATAGGAAATAATTCAAATAGAAAATATCTGAGGTTTTGCAGTCAGTTTCAAACCAAAAATCAGTTTTAGCGTAGATCTTATTTTAGTGAATTTGGAAATAGGGATGATAAACCAGGTAAGAATAGCAAAAAAACTTGAAATCAAAATGAAAATTTTAATTTAGTTTTGAGATGACCATTCGAAGTAATATATTTTATGATACTGTATTAATTCAGATTTTATTTTCATGTCTAGCTCTCATTAACAATACGTAATACTGGATCCTACAGCATTAGCACCAACTTGTAAAACCTAGTAAAAGTGGAATTTGCACTGATGTCAGTGGCCATTGAGTTCAGTGCATGCAAACTACAGACATTTTTGCACCTAATTCATTTTTATTACAGTCAGAGGTATAAACTGGGAAATCATTTTTTGGAGGTGCAGTTTTTGTGAGACAAATGACTCTAACTGACAGATCTGATTCCATATGAGTTTGGTTCATAGTGACTTTGCACATGCCAATTCTGATTTTCCACTGCAGTTACCAGGAACTGATTTTTAATTCTTAGTTGCTTTTTGAGACAAAGATAGTTATATTTGTTTCAATTTTAAAATAAACCTGCGGTGTTTATATCTTTGGATGTGTTTACTGCATCAGCTGTGAAGTCATTTAAATGGGAATAGTGCTAGGGAGAACTGTGGAGTGCCAGACAGAAATAAAAGAGTATTTTGAAAGATCAATAGAGTTTTTAAGTTCAAAAGCATCTACTTAATTCAAACCACACAATGTGTAACTGTGATATCATTAAAACAAATATCCCAAATGAGCCATCTCTTACTCTCCATATCAAAGGGCTGACATCATTTCTGCATATTCTATTGACAGTTTTGGGTATTCAGTACAGGGGTCAGGCAAGTAAGCTGGGAAAGCAATCTGTGTTCCAAAACGCCACACCAAGTCCCAGCATGAGCTTTTTATTTTCTTTGAATATAAGATCATAAGAAGTAAGCTTTTAGTCTGTTTTGTCCACCTGTGTTTACTGTAGCTAGGGGACCTATTGCTTTGCTATTTAATTTGTTGAAAGGCAAAATGAGAGAAGAGAAAATGGGGAAACTCCTGATAAGGGAGATTGGGCAAAAGGAGTCTGTACATTGCCACGCCACACTGCAGTAGCTTCCAAGGAGACTGCTGGTTTGCCTGGCTACTTTTATACTGTGCTTCCCACTTCAGGGTATGGCTCCTACAGAACCAGTCTCATACTGTGGATGTTGTGGAAAATGGCATTTGTATTGAAATCAGTGACAGCTGAGTGCATACACCGCAGAAAATAAATGCAAGCATTGCTTTCATTGTCTCTTCCTTCCTCTATTATGCACACTAAACCTTTGCTATTGTTTTTGCTTACAGAGATACCAGGAATATCACTGGAAATTCTGTTTTCCAACTCTGAAGGAAGGACAAGGAAACTTTTTTTTTATTTTTATGTTTTTAATAGTGGAAGAGTACCAAGTCTCTACTCTGAAACTTGTTCCACTATAAGAATAGCCCTGCTGAGAACATAGCATGGCTTTGTTTTCCCATTCCACAGAAAAATCAAGAAGCTGATGAGCAAATGGAAAAACATGTTGACAAAAGTTTTTTTTCTTATAATATCTTGCACATGTTTATACGTAAAAACATTGGGACAAGATAGGTGACTTTTGTTAAGGCATATCTTAAAGCAACCCATTCACTGAACAATACATAACACTTGAGCTAAATGCTGTCTACTTTTTTCGTAGTAGCAGCAGAATGCATCTGACAGTGCCTGTAGTACTGTCTGCAAAGAAGTGTATGGAAATTCAGGCTTGTACTGCTTGCCAGGTACAGAACGTTTACTTTAAGGTGAGATAAATTAATTTCAATTTTTATGCAAATTTTCCTGCTTATTGGCTGTAGAGATATTCTGTCGTATTTGGAGGCACTGCATCTTAAGTGCTGGAGAGGTTTTGCATTATTTCCAGAAATCCTGCTGAGATACGTGGGTTTGTGTAAAGCAGTCAGAGGCATAAACTAATGCCATTTCTTTTTGTCTTCTCTGTATTTCTTCATTGATTGAAGAAACAATGGGAGAAAAGAGATTTTGGCATCTCTAGCTGCAGTAGTATATTTTTCAGACCACTCTTATTCATACAGCTTTTGGTGTAAATGTGTTCATCATTGTGTCTAGAAGACACAAAAACTCCAGCAGAGCCATCTCGTATTGCACTGTGTGGTACAGACCTTGAGGGGAAGATGAAGGACAGTTGCTGTGCTGAATGGAGAATGAATTCTTTGCCGTTGAAATATTTTATTTTAGGAAGTGGTAGAAGAGAGCAGTGAAAAAGAGGGGAGGAATATAAAGTCTGGCTTTAAAAAGTCGCTCAGAGGGATCGCCTGTTTATTTAACAGCTCATCTGTTGGAATACTGTCATGGGATACGAGTTCATGTTTAGCCTCCTGCTGAAGGGGTTTGGGTCTTACCTCCTCAGAGATGCCATCCCTTCTTAATGTTTCAGAGATAGGAGTCCTTTCCAGGCTATACCTGATTCCTGGGTCCTGCCTGCTGGAACTGCCCCACCAGCGTATGAGTGGGAGGGTCCTCGGTCTTTGCCTGCTCCCCTGGGAAGCAGGACTGTCAGGTTCTAGCTGCACTTCCTACTTTGGATGGAGTATAGACCAACGATTAAGATAAGTGTGCCACATACGTCTGTGGTCTGAGCCTTTTCTTGAAAGTTAGAAATACATCTTCAAGTTGTCTCAAACAGAGGAGGGAACTAGACTGAGGTTTTCAGTATACAGAAGGAGGAGGGTTTGCATCCTCATGTCAGTGGGGGGAAAGAAGTTAATGCACAGTAGCATGCTCCTGTGATATTCCCTGGTTAATTTGCCAGGTAAGTGTGGAATGGGAGACCTGGAATGGGAATCTAGAACAGTTTATTCCTGCGTGCCTTTACCACGTGAAAGCTTTTATTTGTTATCATATGTCTACCCAATCTTTAAGTTAAATTTTATAACTATCTTTGGGACTTTTAGCTTACGTTCATCTTTGAAATGTTTTTATACTCCCCAAAATGTTTGGGAGTGGGACATATGATTATGTAAGCCTGGCTTTCTGAGAAAACCAAGAACCTTTGCTTCTTCCTCTCCTACTTTTGTTGTTGTAACTCTCTTTTATTTTTAACAAGCCTTTTGCATTTTCTGGAAAAAAAATCATTTGGCTCTACTGTCCATGTAATTTTAAAGAAATATTCTTTCTTATTTTTAGAAGATATTTATAAATTGTTCGGATAGTATTTGAATTCCTTAGTGGTATCCCAAGGTGATTATTTCAGTGCAACACATGATTCCTCAGCTTTATTTACATCTTCTTTTTTTTTTGTCATGCTTCCAAAAAGTGCATGATACTCAGGTATGTAACTCCTGAACTGTATATGATCACTGTATTTTGGTAGAAATATATTCTTTTTTCTTGTGTATTATTACTGAATGAACAAATTTTGTTTCCTTAAACAAGTTCTACTATAGCTGCAATTCTAAGATAATTTGTATTGCTGAAAACTCCCCAAATGATTAGCAGACTATATTAGAAACCACCCATCAATAGCATCCCTCTGTTGAACGCCTTTGGATATCAGTGGAGATGCTTGACTGGTTCAATGGCATCTGGTTGTGTGTTGGCATTTCAATTTCTAAAAATTCTGAATGCTGGAAGGCATATAATATGTATAGCATTAAATAACATCTAAAGGACATACCACTTATAATATACAGTGTAATTAAGTGCTAACTGATAGCTTATCATTCTGTGCACTACTTTTGATTTTTCTTAGGTTAAGAAGTCCCTTTGGCAGGTGTATTTTGAATCCCTTCACAACTTCATGATGTTGTTTTTCTAAAAATACATATTTGTTTTGAATATAAGATTAGATACAGAAAGCATTTATCAGCTGGCTACTTTGTATAATGCTAGAATTTGTTTTAAATCTTGGAGTTTGACAAAAAGTGTGGTCCACTTCATTCTTTATCGCTCCCCTTTTTATTGATATAACTCATACAAATTCATGTTTTTCCTGCAGTTTAAACTCATGATTTCCCCCAGGTCATGTAATTTGGTTTGGGTTTTTGTGGTTTTCTTTTTAGATTGCACCTTGTGTGTTATAGTAGAGATGGTGGGCTCTCCACCATCCCACAGAAACTGACCCAGCATATGTGAGGGATCTTAGTGTTCATTTCCTCATTACATGTTCTCTCTTAATTCTTTTCTGTTTTTCATTGCAATCTATTTCTCATTGGCTTGTCTCTCATTAGTAAATATCAAGGATAGCATAAAAAGTTCAAACTGAACTTTTGATCCCATCTTTTTTTTGTGAGGTCATAATTAGGCAAAATTAATTTGTCCATCCTTAACTGAAAATCTCTTTTTAATACTACATTAATAGCACTGGGACAAAAAATAGGTTGGAGAGAGTTTAAATCTGTAAAATGCATTATCAAATGAAAGAAGCACAGTGAAATGTGGAAATAAACAGACAAGCAAGAGGAGTTTCTTGTCATTTTGTTTTTGGTAATTGCAGAATTGGCAGAGCCCAGAAACGCCATAAAGACTTCATTGTGTATTTCAATCAAGTTTTAGTGCCAGATAGTTACAAGGCAAATTCATTCTCAATATACAGCCTCTGGAACAGCGACCATAACATTCAATTAATCAGATGTGACCAAAATGTCAAGACCCTCATAAAGAAATCATTCACTCATCTGGGTTATTATATCAAGAGATTTTTTTTTTTAGTCCAGTAAATATAGGGCATGGAAGGAATTATTTATAGTTACCTTCTTATTTCATAGTGACAGTGCTCGCCATCCCTCCCACATGGCAGCAGAGCTCCTTAGCAAGGAAATACATAGAAATTACAGGAGCCGAGTCATCATACTTGGTACTAAAAGGAAGAAAGACAAAAGGGCTGGATCCAAAACAAGATCCAGAACCAGTTCTAGTGCTCTGCACTCTTTGTGTAATATGTTACCATTATTTCTTCTGAATGTGATGTTGAAATCCATTTAAGCACAGATATTGTCGCTGGAAACTCATAAAAACATCAGCTTAAGAAGTCACACTGGTTGACCATTCCATTAGCCTGTCTCAGACAATGGCCAGTACCAACAGCTTAGGGAAAGAGCTTAAGAAACAGAGCAATGATCGGTTCCTCTTTCCTCTTCTCTAGCAATCAGTGCTGCAGGCATTTCCTTCCCTTGATACTACATTAGGGCTGTTCAGTTATCCCCAGCAGACCTTTCTGCCATTGACTTGCCTAATCCATTCTGAACCTGTTAATACTTTCCGCGCCCAAACTTAATTTAGCAGTGAGTCACACAACTCAGTTTCTTGTTGTGTGGAAAACTATTCACTTTGATTTTATCTGTTTTTAAACCTGCCATTGGATAAATTAATTTGTTTATATGGTTAAGAAATAACGAAGAATTGTTCCTTATTAGTCTTCTCGTCCTAGTTATTATTTTATAATAACTATTTTATTATTTTATATATTTTATAAACCTTGTCTCCGAACCCACACAAGCCATCCAGAGCTGAAGAAAGCTAGCCCGTTTAGCCTTTGCATGGGCAGATGCTGAGCCATACTTGCAGTCATCCTCATCCCCCTTCGGCATACTCCTAGTTTTACTGAACCCTTTTGGAGGGAGTGTCAGCAGAATTATACCAACACACTTGTCCGATGTGAAAAATATGCAAGAACTGAAGGACTCCAGGACATAAAATAGTAGGTTTTGAGGCTTGTCTATAGGTTTAATGAGTAACTGGTTTGAGAGTTTGAATGGTTTTATCTGGAATAGAAGTGGGTTTTCCCCCTCTCTCTTTCTAAATGAGTTCAAGCTGCTTTGCATTTGTACTAAGCAAGCTCCAGAATAGGAATGTCCACTCATAGAGACAAGCTGAAGCAGCTATCCATTTAAAATTGTCTCCCTATCCTGTTATATGCAAATTTTCATCCATCGACAAACCCTCAATCGCAGGCCTTTCTGCATTTCCTTCACAGGAGCACTGTGTGGATTAATTAGCACTGTGGGCTGAAATTAATCAGTGCCAAAATTTAATTCCCCTCAACGCCAGTTGCTCCTCACATTATCCACACATTGTGCGTACTATAAGTTTCCATTCCTCTGGGATACACTTCTTCTCATATGGGCTGCACATGTTTTATGAACTAAAATGTGTTGGAGGTTCTCCCTATTCTGGGAAACTGTTGTGATCTGCAAACCACAAACACAAGTAGGAGTTCAAAAGACTTCAGTAGAATACAGTCTGCTCTAGCAAATAGATGCACAGGTCAATAAACATCTAAGTAAGGTACTTAAGTTAATGCTAACTACTGTGTGTGCTATTTATGGAATCATAGAACAGTTTGGGTTGGAAGGGACCTTAAAGATCATCTAGAGTTAACAGATAAATTGCCTTCTAAAGCAGACTCACTCCGCTGAAGTGTAAATGTTCTCCACAGTTTTAACTCAGCAGCAGACAACCATTGTCCATTCAATCCTGCACAAATCTGTAACAAAACCTAAATGAGCAAAACTGCAAACTCCACAGGTCTTTCTAGGAACTGTCACGGGAAAACACTGTATCGTTGGAATCAATATTGTCATTGAACCAAATCTTCTCCTTAAGCCCAATGTCTAGTGCGCATTTTCAGTTCACTTGAATGGTTTCTTCCACAACGTTGATGGATTTGACTTTTGACTGGTAAGATTTACAGAAACTACAATATAAACTAGTGGAAATCTAACTGGGTCCAAGGTGTTAGGAAAATGAAGAGTTCTAGTAGACAATGAGCCAGGAGGGCCTCAAGGGACATGGATTTGAGTTCTGATATTGCTGTCAACCTGTAGTATAGATATGGTCATTTTTTACTCCTGATTTTATCTGGTTTGCTCAGCTGTGACGTATTTGCGGAAGACAATTTTTGTTACATATTTGTAGTCTAGCACAATGCAGTCCTTCTTCTCTTTTGGATGTCTGCTAGTCAGATTCCCTGCTGCAAACCATATAATACAGAGCCTAAACTAAATACGAATTTCCTAAACTTGCCTGCAGGAGATCTTTACCCGCATTGTAATTTCATGGAATTAGTAAAACCAACTGTAGCTGAAGTCAACGGCAAGTGTCTTTTTTAGCAGCTGAGGTGAGTGACTCCAGGAGCCCTTACTCTTTGACTCTTGCTATAATGTTAGTTACTGAGCAGTGGTGTCTTGGGCAGCTGTGCAATCTAATGGCTCACAGCTGCCAACATGGAAGAGTCTTGCCCTCATCCATGCACATGCCACCCTGTCCCTTCCTATTCATTTATTTCCATGCTGGGGGGAGGCTAACCCACTAGCCCAGCAGGAGGTTTCTCAGCAGTAGAGCTGGACAGTTCTATACTAGTTTAAGGTAGCATTTGGAAGAGTCCAGATGTCAAATGTGTAGTGTGGGAGCAAGGCAGGGGGGAAGAGAGGCCAGGGAAGGGTAAGGCTTCTTTGTTGGCCACTGTAGGGCACTAGGTTTGCTTGGTTGCCCATGGAACCACATCTTAATAAACAATTAAATTGTCTCCAATTATGTCTTGTGAAACTGAACCCTAGAAACTTCTAAAACTCTAGGCTGGCCCCATTTCTGTCTAAATTCTTGCAGTTTGTCCACTTACTGCTTTTACTAGAGGCTTTACTCCAAATATTCTGCCCCAGTATATCCCTATTAACAGTGTCACAGAGTAGTAAACATGATGGAGCAATGACTGTCTTCCATAGGGAGGGAGCAGTCTATTTTGGTATTCTAGGATGCTGATCTTTACTTTATCACCAGCCTTTGTTTTGCATAGCTGCATACCACGTGGTCTAAAGTTGAACTGATGGGCAGTTTTAAGTTTACTACTGGGGATTTCAACCTTGCAACTACAAGAGGAAAGGTTTTAGATTTTTTTTTTTCATCATGATCTCAGTTGAAAATATTTGAGCATGCTTACAAATAATTACTGTCCCATAAAACAATGAGGTCTTCCAACAAATACAAAAAGCTGCCTGAAGCACTGACACCATGCAGATCTATTTGCTTTTTGTTTTTCTTGGTAAACCAGGAGTTTTGTTACAATAGGATGCATGTTTTGGCTTTTGGAATACAGCAAGGAACACAGGAAATCAGATGTGCTGAAAAAGTATTCTGAAGTTTTGTTTGGAGGAAACAATTTCAGAGCCTCCACTAGGAAAACTCCACCCATCTTGATATATGCTGTTTTAACCACTCTCTGTTTAATAATTGTTTTAAATGTTATGAAGACTATTCATGTTTTGTTTTAGAAAATTTTTGTAATTCTTACATTCAGTCCTTGCTAACACACAAAATTGCATGGATTTCACTAAATTAAAACCACTTCTGTAAATTTTTCTGAAATAAAACCTACTGTATTTAACTTTGCTGATGAATTCTGTGTTTTTTCAACTTAGACAACTCTTCTTCCACTATGTAACGGAAACACTGTTATTAACTGAAGCTTTGAAGGGATGATAATGTTTTCTATAGTACATAGCATGTGGGTCCCACCCTGTAGCATCTTTTAATAAAGAGACGTTCTTTCTCAAACAGGCTTAACATATGTTTCTTATTAATCTGTTTTTCTCAAAGTGATTTAAATACGAAGGACAAAGAACTGTCAAGCACAGTGCAACAAAAGATTCACTCTTGTGGGTAAGGAACGGTCAGGAAGGCTACTGTCTCAAGGCTGGGATTTCCCATCCATGCTGCATATACTTGGCTGGGCCACTGACCATTGTTTCAAGTGATACGCTGTGCTGGCTCCCACACAAGGTGATTTTTTTTTTTTTCTATGTCCCATTTACAGCACAAGCTCTTCTCAGAGTATCTGGAATACTGGCTCATTGCAGCTTCCATGAATACAGGGGAAATTCCAGGCATATGCCAGGAACAAGAAAGGTGAAGGTCCGTCAGTGACTGAAAGTGGGACTGAGCCCTCATTGAAGGCACATGAACTGTGAATCTGATAGTCAAACTTACCATCTCCCTTACCTCCCACTGTGGAAAAAAAACTAGTGCTGTCTTGGTCTTCTGTATGGTCTTTTCTTTAGGGCAATATACATCTCATGCAGTTTTGTCATTATGCTGTAAAAGAATGGAGTGATCTCTTTAACCTAATTAGCAAGAATAGTGTTTAATATGGAGCTGCTGTTCCTTAAAGTTTTTAGAGTTTCCAAAAATTTTGGAGTGTCTGCTTTATCAAGGAAGCTGTCCCAATCAAGGCACCCCTTCTAACATTAGACTGTCAAAAAAAAACTCAACCCAAAACCAAACAAACAAAACAAAAAAAAAAAAAACCCAAGAAAAAAGAAAAAAAGAGGAAAGTATCAATTGGTTTGGGGATGAGGCTTCTCAGGGAAGGAATTACAAGAGTGTTAATTTCGTTTAGCCAATCTGCTGCTATTAGAGCATTGGGTTTGTCTCTTTGCTTTTGGTATATTCTTCGCTGTACTCCAAGGAGAGAAACCTGTGTGACAGAAATTAAGACAGTAGAAAACCAGACAAATAGTCTAAAACCTTTGGCTTTAGGACATCATTGCTTCTTTAATCTCACCTCTAGCCATCTGCTCTCTCTGTCCTCACACACAAGATAAACTCTCAGAGGTCACATCTGTCATCTAGTTTTGAGGTCTTGATCTCCTAGGACAAGGAAGTTAAATATATAAAATATAATAAATTTATCAATATAAAGGTTGACTGGTGAAGTTCAATTTATTAATAAAGAGTATCAAAACTAGAAACACTCTCCTTATTTTAAGAATAATACTTCCATGGAACATGGAAGTCTCCTTATATAAAAGTGGGGCTGCCTCTTGACTTGTTTCCTACTTCCAGATTTCCTTTTTAATTATGGTAGGAAGATCACGGTTGTAACAAGAGGAAAGGAAACAGAGAAGAGCACTTAGCAGCAGTAAGTTTTCTTATGTTTAGAAATAACCTCTGTGTGCAAAAACAATTGTCAGCAGCTTTCACTGATTTCAGTGATGGGTTTTGTTTTTTCAGACCTGACCACCCCCTGTTCCCCAGTCTTTTCACATGCATCAGTCATGAGTCTGAGCCTCTCAGCATCCCCAGGCTGAGCTGTCATTAATCATTCTGCACTTTGAAAACTGCTTGTGACACTCTATGGTGGGCAGAGCTCAGGCAGTGGGGACCAGCTCTGTTTGAGTTCAGTCCATTGTAAGTACACTAAAGACTTTTTACTGATGTGTGTAAGAGGAAAGATAAGAAATACAAGTTCTCCCAAAACATTTGTGGCGAGCTGCTGTCAGCCATTCCAGATAGAGAGGTAAGAGTCAAGTCTGATGTCCGCTCTAAGTGGTATGTATACTATTATCTGGCTTCTGAAGCCAGGTGCAACTTTTTCATGAAGTTCATGCCTTGTAACACAGATATAAAATAGTATGCAAGCTCACCAGGGTAGTTCTGGGATTAACACACATAGCTAGGAGTCAAGAGACCAGTGCTCAAATTCCAGCCTGGCTATTACAAACTCATTACACTATGAAATTCAAAGTTACAATTTTCTGTCATTAAATCTCTTCTTTGGGTGGTGAAAGCTGAACAGCAGTGAAGACTCAAACCATTGTGTCATCTAGTGAGCCACGCTACGTGGGGATAAAGTCAGACAATGGAACAGTAAACACATCCAAATCCCATCTATGTTACAGTGCCTACCAGTGGGACTACAGCTGCACCATGAGATCCTGAATTGCAAGTCCTCTTATAGTTTGAGGGATGTGCAACCTAAAGAATGATACCATTTTTTCATTTATTTTATTACATCAGTCCAAAATGCTGTACTGAGTGTCCAGATCAGTTATGCTTTTTCATATCCACTATGTTTTATAGGATAGTGCTAAAAAAATGTAACATTTTGGCTTCTTACATTACTATCAGAATGACCATCATTCTTCTTCATTTGGGTGCTTAAATGTAATTATATGTGTCTGTTCATAATTTTGATATTTTTGCTAATAATAAGAAGGGTTCTGCTTTGCACAGTTCTGTCCTCCATGAGGAACCATCCATGACTATGCTGTGGTCGTTACATGTGAAATGACAGAAAACAACAGCTTCTTTCACACTCAAATGTGAAGTAGAGGTGAAAGGAAAGGTTTAGTTGCAGTAACCTTTGCTACTTCAGCTGTCTGCACTGCTGGGGGTAAGGTGCTTGAGTACATCTGGTTTGGCTTTTTTAGTGAGTGCATCATCCCATCTCCCTTTGGTGCTGGGGACTGTGTGGAAGGTTTGCTTTGTCTCTAGGGATTCTGTTTGCTTTGAGTGGTAATCAAAAGACTGACATACCACAGCCCAGGTCCTGATGAAAGGGGTCTTCCATCAGTGCAGCAGACTGCAGGGAGATGTGGAGTTCCTGACTGTCAGGTGGGAGAGAGCTGAGAGGGGTTATATCCAACTGAACCAAGTCTGGTTTAAAGTTTTGGACATGCTGTAACCTTGATTAATGAACTGTTCTGCCCCAAATATTTCTTGGATGTCTACATTACCATTTTCAATTGTGCTAACTCAAACAAACCAGCAATCAATTATCTAGAATTACAGTATGACCAAAACTGTAGGCTAAACAATGCCATTATGGAGAAACTGGCTTTCAGCCCAGTATCTGCAGATGATGGGATATGAAACAGCCTATTGATTCTGCAGCTCTTGAATTCTTGTGTAAAAGTAGAAACAATGCTATTTGGTTTTTCAATAGGAAAAAAATTCCCATTTTAGTCACTCTCTCCACTTAGAAAAGGCAAAGTAAATTACTGAGCCGATTTTAGAAGGTTGTACAGAAAGAAGTACTTTCAGCATATTAAGAAAACCTCAGGTAAGAGTTACACAAACTTTGAGCAATCTTAAAAGAATGGCAAGAAAACTAAATTTTAAACTATATTTGTATGTCCACCTGCCAAAAATGTTGCACAAACTTTTTGTGATATTTTCAGCTTTCTAATTTTCCAGCACTTCATGTAGGAACCCATTTAAGAAGACAAAACAGCTTCGTCAAGTTTCTGTGCTGATGACTGGCAGTTTATTGCTAATACTGTGTTATTTAGTGCTTTTCATTTGGCCTCAGATGACAGAACCTTGAAATGTATGAAGGTCTCAGCTTTGACTTAAAAGTTGCTAGTGTTCTTGGATTGGGGGGGAAATTTTGAGGTTTTTGAACAAACGCACACAAATAGCTTGAAGAAGAAGACAAGCAACATCAACTGAAAACATCATTTTCAAAAAGCTCTTCATTTTAATTAATCCCCTGTTCTGGAGGAGCAGTTTTGTGTTTTTTTCAATACGTGAGGGTTTCTAATACAAAAAGTGTGCAGTAATTGTAAAAGCAACAACCAGTCCAGCTGCATTCCCTGTGCAGAAACTGAGAGGGACAACAAGCCATAAATAGTGGTGTCACCGCCCCTCTTTGCCTCAGTTAAGGAGTGTTATTATTCTAAACACAAACCAAAGTATTGCTTAGGCTCCAACTGAAAGTTTCAAAGCCTCATAAATCTGCCAGGTCAAAGCCAATTTTCACTGGAATTTTGGAAGGAACCTCTTTCCTTGAGAGAAATATCCAGGGCTAATTTAAATTTCCTTTTACTACTTATTTTAGCAGCATTGTCCAAAATCAAAGTGTTCTTCAAACGGAAGAATACAAATTTTCCTCTGAGTCTATATATGTTTTATATACACACATATATATATGAAATTCTATATATGCCTGTAATTTAGCACTAGCCTGCTACAGCAATCACAAGCAGCATATCTACGAGTATATATCCCCCTTTAGCCTGGAACTGCTGAGAATTTTCTTCAGGCAGAGACTGAGTTGATGAATGACTGCACATTAATTACTGCTGGGCTTTAGGTGGAACAGCACTGTCTAAAGGTGTTGTCTCTAAGATCCCAGCCAAGGCAGGTGCATAACCTGCATGGAGCTGAGTCCTGGAAGGGGTCATGTTGGGTGGCAAATGGGCAGGATGCAGGACATGAGCATCTCCAGTGCTGCATGATGGCCAGTGCCATGAAACAAAAGCAGAGCTCGGTGCAAAGTCTGTATGTGCAATAAAAGCTTTGGAAACTGCTGCTGCTGAGGAGAGTTGCTGGCTCCAAAATATGGAGAGGAAGGTTTTTATTACTTGTTTTAATAAAAAGGAACCCCTTCCACGAGGGCTCAGCAGACAGCTGAGGTAATATTCAGGAAAGGCTACTCAAAAGGAAGGATATGTGTACACACTTTCTCTCTGATTGCCCTTTTGAGAGTTTTTTTTTTTGTTGCGTGCTACTTTTTCTGCTTTGGAGTATCTTCCTAGGTGGAAAAGCCAGCCTTCCAGAAAGGGATATGGGACAGATCAGAAAAGATCTTTTTTGCCTCTCTTAGTCTATTTCTCTTCTGTCAGTACGCTCCTGCTATAACATTTAAGTGTCTTCCTTTGCGCATTGAGTGTGTTCTACATGGAAAACCTGCTTGCAGCAAAATCTGCTTGCAGCACAGTGTTTTCTAGACTCAATATTTTATCTTTGTAATATGTGGTGCTATATTTTTTCTAATATGCAAAAGAAACAAGATGGTAATATAGGATAACATCTGAGGTCTCTTTCTTTCTGGGGACATTTATTCCATTTTCATGGTTACTTCTGAAATTCTGTTCTGCTATGCAAAAAAATTGGCCCAGAGCATCAACGAATGCAGTGACAGAACAGTCATGATTAGTTCAAGATCCCCACCAAGAACTCAAAAAATAAGAAAGGCAGCAAAAGGGTAGGTTGCAGAGTGAGAGAGATTTCTCAAGATATTTGGTGCGTTGGGACAAACCTCTTCTTTTTTTTTTTCCACTTGTTAAATCTTTTTCCCCAGACAGGAGCAACTGATTTGAACAAGCATTTGGCTTAATTTGTTTTGTGGAAGCATATAATAGGCCCATGGACTCAGTCTGTCAAAACACACAGTCCTAGGCCTAAAGAAAGACGGCGTAAAAGTGGGGTTTTTTTTAATGAAAAGAAAAAAGGTAGAAAAAAGAACTGCCTTACATAGTTCAAGTGATTAAGGCAGAAAAGACAAATGTTCTGCCTCTAATGTGGACTTCAAATAAAGATGTTCCTTTGCTTGTTAGCTACTGTCAAAAGGGACCTTATTCTGAGAAATATGCTGAAAAAGTGTTTCTTTGTCTACCACGCACATCAGCTGTATGGTAGACAAAGAAAGATCTCTGTGACTGACTTGTTTTTATACAAAGAAGCAAATAACAGTGCCTGTATCTATAGGTATTGCTTTCCAGTGAATCAGTTTTATGTCATACCAGTCCATAAGTTTCAGAATAATAATTGTAATACCTGTTGACCATAGCAATCTGTTGTAGTTAAAACAGACCTTCACTCTGCAGGTAAAAAAAACCCAAATTTACAAGCTCACTGGCCTTGTTTAGCTTTTTTTTTTCCCCGCTGTGTCAGCCCTGGGACTCTGTTTCACCCTGGGCTGTGCTGCACTTTTGGACTTGTTCCTCTCACAGGATATCTCCTACCCTTATTAACATACACTCTTATAAAGGGGAGCTCTGTGCAGCAGCGTGCAACACTTATGTGGTTGTTTTCAGGGAAGCACAGCTGTGACTATCTTCTTCCAGGAATGGCAAACAAGATAGTTGTTAGGTATTAAAGCAAATTTAGCCTCCAGACACAAGCACTGTTGCTTTTTTTTTTTTTTTCCTAGATAAACTAAGAAGTCTCGTGTAACCTGCAGCAGTGTCTTGTAGGTGGAAAGAAATGTGCAGCTGGAGGGGTGTCGGAGCTTTTTCCAGCAGTATTTGTGTCAATAAAACAGCCTGAAACTTTTATGGCCTTGGCAAAGCTAACGTAGGCTGAATTAGTCACAGCAGCAAAGCTATCTGCTCACCAGTAGAGGATCTTCACATTACAAACTTTTCCTATAAATCTCATGAGTTTTAACAGGATTTATTTTATCTGGCAGTAAAATCTATAGATTTTTACAGACCCTAGAGCTTGATTTTACTCTTTCCAACACATTGCAGAACCAAGGTGAGATCTTCTGCCTCCTAGGTCCTTCTTTCTCAGCTTTTTTGCAGTTGCTGCTGCTAACTGTTCAGTCTGCATGGATGAGTCTGTGGTCCTTTGCTGGAAGGCAGCAGAAGTCAGTGGAGCCCAGGAATATTTCCCCCTTCCAGTGTCTCTCTCAATACACTTCTCAGGGTGACTGCCTCTCTTGTTTAGCCAGTTGTGTGGTTATAATCCCATCACATAAATGAACAAGAATGCAATTCCATGGCATAGGCTACAAATACATCCAGATTAGTATTTTCAACCTGTTTCAAATTTGTGGGCCCCTGTAGAGTGAATCTATGCCTATCAAAGTAAAACTCCCTTTCTCAGTTATCTTTCAAGGTCTCCTAAAAGTAGACCATAGGCTGAAGACCACTGATCTAGAAAAAAGGACCTCCTTTTCAGCTGAAATTTAAGCTACCTTTACTCAAAGGTTCAGGACAATCTCAACACCACTTAGACTATAAATTGTCTGGTGTAGGAATCACTTTCTCATTTTCTACAAGGGCTGTATGCAGTGCATTGGTCGCTGTGCCTTGTAAGCATTATTGCAGTATAAATAAGAAATGGCACTGTTATTTGAGGGCCTTCAAAAATATCACTCTTTTAGTAAGTTTCTGATCACTGGATTTGGAATATTTGGAAATGATTACTATTAGTTGCCCATAACCAGGATGTGCTCCGTGATGGTTGGCAGACCAGAGGTATTAGGTAAACATTGTCATAGTTGACTGAATTTGTGTGGTTGCACCCTAACTTGTA
Source organism: Falco cherrug (assembly GCF_023634085.1). NCBI lineage: Eukaryota > Metazoa > Chordata > Aves > Falconiformes > Falconidae > Falco > Falco cherrug. The sequence goes on from NC_073702.1 coordinate 45,564,724, forward strand.
CAGTTTTCATAAGAGGAGATGCCAAGACTGAAAGAAAACATGGGAGTTTCATGGAGAATAATTACAATTGTTTATTCAATTATTAGCCAGCTCTGAAATGACTCACAACACAGCTGCTTAGATTTACAGGCAGTTAACAGATGTAAGTGTTTGTTGGCTTTTTCGTTCAAAGTGTTGTAGTGGGGCACTGTCCTGGGCCAGATGTTTCATAAAGCTGAAGGCTTGAGGAAATGGAACAGACTTTTGTCTCTTTCTTGCATCAGTTGCTTTGTCTGTGGCTAAGAAAAAGATATTCTGAAGGTGATTTCATATGCCATCTCTTGAGATAGCACAGTAAGCTAGTAACAGTATTCAGTGAAATTTGGGCATTTTAGTTTCTGGGACACTGAAATCTCCGGGATTCTCTGATCGGCTATTTCCAAAGACTGCAATTTTTGATGTGACTTCATTTGGTAACTCTTGCATCTGCAATAATAATACAATGTACTGACTGCTTGACTGGTGGAATTCTTCTTTGAAAACATTGAAAACTGATACTCAGTTATGCCTCAGAATTATTGGGAACTTCTTCTGTTACATTAGCATTCAAATGTCATACTTTTTGATATGGATAATTGCTTTGTGACCAGAGATAGAATACCTATATAGGCCATGTCATACAAACAAGTATTTACAAGATGCTGCAATACACTGTGTTTTCTAAGTGATGTTGTTTCTGGTTTTAATTTTGGGTTGTTCTCCTGTACCAGCCTTCTGTGCTAACCTTCTACACTAAATAAAAGAAATTAACATCACATTTCATACCAAACCACTGACCATAATACATAATACTTCAGTGGTTTTTTGTTGTTGTTTTGTTTCTCCCCCCCCCCTTCTTCTTTTATTTTTCTGCCTTATTTCATTATTTCTCTGAGGTTTCTCTCTCCACTCAACCCTCCTTGTCTGAGGGTGATGTACTGCTTTTTTTTCCTCCCTTCTGTTTGAAGTACTTTGCATTTTTACTTTGCTATATGCAACTACTAAAGAATCAAAAGCATCTATCTGTACCGTAGGTAGCAAGAATTGTGAAAAATGTAAGACATTCTCTGTCTTTTTGTCAATGACAGATTTTCATTTTAGGGCTTACATCTTTCTTCTGGATAGGTACTGACCAAGGTCAATGCAAGTTCCCATTTGGGGGTTAACAGCCTTGATCATTACAACTCCTGATAAGGCTCTGGGACTTCCTTTTCTGCTGCCTTGTCTGCACTCATGTAGGTATGTACAGAATGAAACCAGAGCGGGTTTGTTAAATCTTTGTTCTGGCTTGATAGCATCTGATATATCACCTTCCCCTGACCAGTCTGCAGTGGCTGAGCACGAGTTGTTCAGTGTAATTTAAACTTGCCTGAGGGCTGTGATGAATTATGCCTGCTGCCTGTGACCTGGTTGGCTTTTGCCACTCCTAGGTGGCTAGAGATAGAAAAGTATTTCCTCAAGATAGCTTTTTGCTGTTGCCTGGTAGCTTAGGACAGCACAGGATGCAGCTTTGATGAGGATTGGGATGGCTGAACAGTGGCACAGCAGTTATCTAATAGGCAATTGGGAATGCGTGCTGCATTAGACAGCGATACAGCAAAGGAGATTACAGTTCTCTTAGCATCCTCTTGCAAATCTGCCCCTCGGGATCCTCCCAGATCCACAGCCAGATAACTACCCTTGCAAACCACCTGCTCTGGGGGTCATTGTTCTCTGATAGCAGCAAACCAGACTAAATCCAAGGGAGAACCTTGGGCCAGTTGTGCTTGAGAGAAATACTCCAGGGACTGGTTGGTGATCTTGGAGCGGTTAGTTATGGGCTGAATTCAGTCTATTGCCTAAAAAAAAGCTTAGTTATTACTCATTACTCAGATGGTAGCTTAAAACAATTAGTCTAATTATGGTGAAGCATTGTGCTTTAAAAGGCACAGCTGAAAGTAGAGAACCACAAGGTTTTAATGTAAGTAGTAAAAGTTCTTTTAATAAGCTAGATGAGCCAGAAGAAACCAGTGGTTATACGTTTGAAGGAGTTTCCTTTAAGTTGAAGTGAATTCCTGTAATTAGATGAGCTTGTCTGCCATCTGAGCAACCTGTATTAGCAGTGTTGAGAAGTAGCTTAGTTGCTGCTTAAAGTGACTCCAATGTACTCTTTGTTGCATTCACAAGACCTCAGAATTGATATTGCTTTTTTTGTGCATGTGGAGTCACCACAAAGCATGCATCAAGAAAAAAACCTTTTAAAGGACATGATCTTGCAGCCCCTAAATCAAACACACAAGCCAAAGGCCTCTTGTGGCATATCTTAATATTTTTCTGAATAATCAATTTAAGGTAAAAAGAAACAGCTGAGTTTTGAGAAACAAGCACCTCCTGTGCATCCAGTAAGCTTTTCTGCTATGCAAGCAACTGAACAGAGAAGAGGGAATGGTTGGGCTCCTGCTTTGAGTGTTTTTGAATGTCCTGTCAAGAGAAAAGGGGTAAGCATCCTGCGTTCTGGAGGGGTTGTAATGGTTCGTCCTTACCTGGTGGTTTTGGTATGAGAAGTGTGGAGTGGGACTAGTGGTGACTTTCTTCCAGAGCAGGATGGTTGAAAGCCATCCTTGTCTACAAGGTTGAAATTAACTGCTCACTTTTAGCCTTATAACCTAAAGCACTCAAAAAAAAAAAAAAAAATCATTGGGAAGAACATAAGCTCTTGTAAGGCTGAAACATGGTTTTTGTTTGTAAGGCTGTAGATGCAAATATTTTCAGGAATAAGCCAGCAAAAAAAACTTTCTGGACGAGAACAGATGGGAAATGTAGAAGGCTGTTATCTACCATAATGCTTAAGAAAGCGTAATGAAGTGGAGGTTGTGCTTAAGGACCAAGGCTTCTATTGATTTTGGGACCTGAGCTGACAAGGTAGTTGTGTTAGCTTTTGAATTTACCAGAAGTCTATTTTGTGAAAATTGCAGCTGGTCTGTGTGCTTTTTTTTTTTTTTTTTTTTTTTTTTTTTAAGAAATACAGTTGCATCTGTAGAGGATCCAAGCAACGCTGCTATGTGGAAAAGCAAGTGATCTCAAAGATATTTACTTCTGCATAGAAACATTCCCAGACAAAGAAGGAATCAAACCATCTCCCTAGAAAGATTAAGTCAATTCCTTCTGTACAGTATCTTGTTCTTTTCTTATGTTGACTGTCTTCATACTCATAACCACTAAACTTCATCATCTTACTCCCATTCTTTACATGCACTAGCTGTTTCCCAAGGCAAGTGGCACGCAGTCATCTTGTATTTAAAGTGCTTCCACTTAAACTTTGTAGTAAGAGTAGGAGTAAAACGTTTTGAACTTTGCAGTCTATGATTAAAAGTTTTAGCAGCTGTTGCTGTAAAGACTTAACCTATGTGAAAAAAATTGGAAGCTTATTTATCTCATCTACCTACAGGACCCAGGCATAAAATAAGTATGATAGTATTTTATTTGATGTTAATGATTTTACTAGAACATATAATTACTGGAATGATTGTGTACTCCTTGGCATTAGTATACATGGAAGAGTATGTTCTATTAGACAGGGGTATGATCTAAAGCCCCCACACTTAATAATACTGCTTTGCAAAGCAAATGAGTATACCTGTGCCTGCCAATTAAATTGTATTGTGGGTGGAATAATTAATTTGGATGCTAGGCAAGAAGCACATTGCAGATTATTTTTTTTAATTATTTAGGCTGACTAGGGAGAGCCCAGGTTAAGATTACATCCATTTTCCCTGCCTTATCCCCTTGTACATGGCATGGATGCAACTGTTTGCTTCTACAGAACACCACCCCTCCCCCCAGACAATCAAATCTGGGACATGTCTTTTTTGTCTCTTAAGCGTGTGTGTGTATGTGGTGTCTTTACAAGTAAGTAGCAGTTTTCTGCTGTTGTAGGGACAGATTTATTTTTCTCCAGATTCTAACTCGGAATGGATATACTTGTGCTTGTCTTCAAGTGCATGCTGAAATTCATCATCAGTCAGCAAAACTGAAGCAACACAGATTTCTGTATGTTTAACAGCATTGCGTACAGTTTCGCCGAGTCACAGCCAAAATGAGAAAAACGTTAATACCAGAACTGATGAGATTCAGTCCTGGTGATGTAAAGAAATGCTATGATGTTCAAAAGCATATCTATCTGTACAAAGCTATGGAGAGACTAGTCGATATAAGCAGACTTCTTAAAAGAAAGGAAAATCCCGAAGGGGAAAATAACATGAGGTTACAGATCCCCAACCATAGTAAGCAAACCACTTTCAAGTGGTACATGAAGGCAAGTCCTGACCACCAGTGTGGAAGATACTGATTCATCAGTGGTGTGAGTTCCTGACTGCAAAGGCAGCAGGAGGGACAGAGATGAAGAACTGACAAATGGAGCTGGATTCCACTTCATGTGTGAGTGAAAGGCAGAGGTCCTACTGTGTGAGGGTATGAGAGATGCTGTGAGAGAGAGCAGAAAAAGATGGAGGTGGGGGAAGCAGAGGCTTATCTTTTGCCTGTGCACAGGAGCACTGCCGAGGGTGATGGAGCAAGCTGTTTGGGAACCTCCGCAACATGAGGTGTTCTTGCCTGTACTACTTCTGATGCACAGGCAACACCCGGGAGAAAGGTTTGCCTGCCTGCAGTCTTCTTGTCACTCATGCCCTTTTACCAGTCCAGTCACCTGGATTCCCTTCAGAGATGAGTTCTCATGGTTTCTTCATGTAGCTAATGCCTTCAAAAACTGGTGATTTTCCAGATACGTGGTTTTGTATTACAGTGTTGTAAAGCTCGACGTTTAAACTTCTATCATTCTTTCTGCAACAATGATTGTACTCTGTCAGTCGACATAAAACTGGAGGTATTTGGTCAGTCCACTGGAACGCTATTTTTAGCACAAGCAAACAGAAACCAGACTGGCTCATGATCAGTCCTTTGGGGAAAGGGAGGTAGAAGGATGAAGAGAGAGGATGAGACTTCTCTTGAAGGTTTTTCCTGTTAGTCACAGCACTGAGGAAAAACAAACTCCATATGGAACAGATCATGTAAGGCCTTTAAAACATATTTGCAGAGACTGTACAGTTTCTTAAAGGAACTTGGAACACTTTGTGGTTTGGGGGTTTTGTTCTTATATTTCCCATTTGGGGATGTGTGTGCATTTTCATTTGTTTTAATTTGGCCCAAGTTAAATGCATCAACCAGTAGTTTATTATCATCTTTGAAAGATCTGTTCATAAAGGGAAAACGTTCCCTGATTCCCTCAATGGGAAAGAGTTATAAATGCTTCTCTCCCAATATTTTTTACTAGAGAGGGTTTTGATGCTTTTTTTTTTTTTTGTATGCAAACGAGGGTCAAATTTTTATCCCCAGTGCAAGGTCCGAGTGTAGTGTGCTGAGGCAAGGATGTGAGCTCAGTTGGATGCTGAGTTCAGATACAGAGTAGCCATGCAGTACAGGAGGTCATGACTGGTGGGCTGGGCTTAGTGGAGCTACTAGTGAATATCTGAAATTACTTGTGCTTTCTGCTTGCCCCATTGAGCAACTTTGTAGAGAGCCATTCCAGAGTATTACCCATGGAGTCCAGCCTTCTGTGATCTGCCTCTCCTGCAAGGATAGGACAGTGGCTGGCAAGGAAGGAGGGGTGGAGCAGGACTTACCCCTTGGTGATAACTCTGCTCTAATTCTGCAATGTGAATGAATGTTGTGCGTAACAATGGCTGTCATGAAAACACTTGAGGGTGGGGATTACTTTTTTTCTTTAGTTGAGAAGCTAATATAGTCCTACTTATTACATGTAAACCTTTGGTTTGAAATGTGGCCAAAATTAATAAAGAAATGTGTTAATCTTTTAAGAATCAGCAGTGGTCTGAAGCATATTCAATGTGCATGTTGGGAAAGAGCTCTGGGCTTTTGAACTAATGATACAGAAACAGACCCTGCCAGACTACTTTTTTTTTTTAAGGATTCCCGTGAGAACAGGTAAGATGAGGGCAAACACTGAAACTTCCTGCTGTAATTACTTGTTTTGACATCTAAAAACTATGAACTATGTTAACCTCCCAAATTTCCTCATATTCCAAATGCTGTATATCAGCATGAGTAAAGGGAGAAATCATGTTGCAGAACAAAAGCAGCGGAGCTTTACTGAACGTGAGTTACGGAAGAAGGTTTTGCAGGAAACCAAGGGTTTTCTTAGGGCTCGGAAGAATAAGGACCACTGAACAAGTGTGAAGAATTCAGGCAGTTTCTCTGTTGGTGCATGTCTTACACAACATTTTAGGAAAAATCAATTAAAAAGTAACTTTAAACTCACTTTTTCAAAGAAGATGGCCAGGCAGGCTGCCAGGAGGCAGGTGTAGTCTCTAAAAAACCTCTTTGAATTTGCTTTTTACGGATTGATTTCGCGTTTTGGCGCTGCGGACTCCTCTACAGGAGCCCGCACCAGTCCATAGCGGTGCTGTGCGTTACATCGCTGGATGTACAACCGGCGGCGGAGCGAAGCTGGCGGAGGGCTCGGCTCGGCGGGGTGGGGAGGGGGCTCCCGGCCGGGCAGAGGGGCGGCGCCGCGGCCGCGGAGGGAGGGCAGGGGACCCGTGTGCCTGCTCCCTGCCTGCAAACGGTAGCTGGGCTTTTCCCCCTCTCTTCTTTTCCTCCCTTCTTCCCGGAGCTGTAATCCGACTGCTCTCTCTGGCTCGGCTCCAGAGGCAAGTCCGAGTGGTTAATTTCTCTCTTTCCCCCCTTTCCCAGCCTCTGGGGGAGGCGGAGGAGGAGGAGGAGGAGAAGGGGAGCGGAGTCAGCTGCAGCCCGGGGCCGGGCCGGGCCTCCCTGGGAGGGGCTGGGGCAGCGGCTGGGCTGCGGGAGCTGCATGGAGGAGGGGAGTTTCACAGACTCCCCTGTCCGCCCGGGAGGAGGAGGAAGTTTGGCGGTGAAGCCGCTGCCCGGAGCCCGAGCGCACGGAGGGAGCCGGGGCGCGGCCGCGGGCGCTGCGAGGGGCGCAGCCGCTGGCGGAGTTACGGGGGCGGGGGGCGAGCGGCCCGCGCCCTGCGCCTGGATTTTAAACGGGAGGCGGAGCGGCGGCGCGAGGGCCGAGGACGGATCGAGGCGGCGGCGGCCGCCGGTGAGCGCGGGGGCTTTGTTCGCGCGGGGCGCGCCGGGGAGGGGGCGGCGGCGGCGCACGGCCCGGCCCGGTGCGGGCGGGTGGTCGGTCGCCGGAGGCACCTGGTGTCTTGCAGCCCCCTGAAACCGCCCCGGCGGGGCGGCCGCGGGGGAGCGGGCGTTTGGTGCCCCGCAGCCTTTGTGCGAGCCCCGCCGCCCCCCGCGCCGCTCCCCGCCTGTGGCAGCCGGCGGGGCGGGCACCCTGCGCCCGGCTGCCAGCGGGGCGGCGGCGGTCACCGGCTGCGGTTCGCTTTCCGCCGCGGCGCTTTGTGTCTGGGCGCCCCGCCGGGGCCGGGGGCTGCGCGGGGCCGGGGGGCTTCGCCGGGTCTCTTCGCGGGGGGCGGCGTTTCTCTCAATACGCGGTAAAATCGCACGGCGTTCCGAGTTTTGTGCAGATGCTTTAGCAAACCTGTGACTTCTGGAAAACTCCGCTCCCAAGAAGCCCTCGATTTTTGGTGTTTTAAAGTAACGTTAATCGGATTGTGATAAGCGGTGGCCTAATGGGGGTTAGCGATGTGATTGATCTTGAGTAGCAGGACTGCGGGTTCTGGGGAGGGAAGAAGACGGAGCGGCAGTGGGGGACAGCGCGGTGTCCTGCCGTCCTGTGGGACCCTGGGTGCGTTCTGCATCTCCTGCCCGGGCTTTTCCCCCGCTTTGCGGGTTGCCTGTCCCGGTTTTGTCCCTCCAGTTGAAGGAGAAGCCCTGTGGAGCTCATCCTTCGGTTAGCGTTGACAGACCTGAGGCACTCATCACCTTTCTTCACAAGCCACAGTGCTCCGACTATCAGGGAAAAGGACCTGAAACAAATTTAGTGTATGTTCAGCTGGCTTCCAATATGGTCTGTCTTTAGTTGGCTTTTTTCCTCCCTTAATTATTAATTGGCAGGCTCAGAAAGAACTGTGGCCTGCCTTTTTTCTTTTAATGTTTGGGGCTACTTCAGCAATTTAATAATGCTGTCTAGAGAACCTGATGACTTATAGGTGTTTTTAAAGCTGCGTAATAAGAGCCGGCTAATAGTCTTCTTTTGCTACCGTTTCATTCTTGGAGCGAACAGACTTTGCTGCTGGAGAGTTGCGGTTCAAATTTCCACAAGCGTTTGTTGCCCGTGCCTCTAGCTAAATTTATAAAGGAATTCTGTTAGCTTGTACAAAGCTAAATCTGGCTGTAGCAACTCCTGGCTGTGCAATTCACTGTGATTGGCAAGGCACAATATATAGCTTCTCTGAGATTTTTTTTTACTTTTCTTTTTTTTTTCCTGGTGTGTGTGGCACGTAGTTGTCATAATTTTGGGAACTCTTTACCAATGTGTGTGTGGGTGTTTTGGGATGAAAACACAAGAGTTATGCTAAGGTTAGAAAATGTATTAATAGGGTGCTTGTCTTGAAAATATGAGATGGCAGTTTGAGAGCGGCCTCTTAATGAATATTGGTATTGTTCTCAGGTCCATGCAGATGCTTAGCTATTAAACTTCGACTCTCTACTTCGCTGTGTTCTCAGTTGCAGACTAGAAATGATGCAAAGCACTCTGACAAATGGTTCTGTTTTAAACGTGTTTGTTTATGGGAATGCTGGCTTTTTCTCGCAGACCTGGAGAGCCCTAGGTAAACAACGTTGACCTGTGGCTGTGTGACTGAGTGCATCCCTGCAAAGGCATATTATGATTCTAACACTAGGCATTAGTATGTAATTTTTCTTGTTTTACTTATGATTAAAAAAAAGAAAAAGAATAATAAGAAAAAATGAGTGTGTAGTTGAATTGGTTTGTAATTTATAGTTTTACTTGATAGCATCTTGCAAAGACAGTATTGTCTTGATTTTTAGGTGAAGGTAGATGTTAATAATGCACAGCTTTGCAAATCTTCAAGTAGTGACCTTAGATTGTTGGCAGCTGTCATGATTTCAGGACATCTGCTAATGTGTTCTTCTTCCTTGGGCAGGATGTGAGAATACAAGTTAACTGTCCAAAGGCATATTTTGAGCCTAAAGTGGTTGCTTGTGAAACCTTGGTATAAACTATGCCCAGTAGAAAAGATTTGGAGCTAACCCACTGAGTTCTTGGTACCTTCCTGTGTGGTGTGGGGTTTTTTTTTGTGTGTGGAGTTTTGGGGAGTTTTTGGTGGTTTTCTTCTTATGGGTTTGTGTTTTGTTTGGTTTGGGGGTGGGTTTATTTATTTTTTTGTTTGTTTTTATTTTAAACCTTTGTTGTGACCTAAAAGGTTAAAGCTAGAAGGGAAGTAAAAATATCTGCTTGCTTGTTTAATAAGTAATTTAGGCAAGTCATGAGTCTCTGGTACTTTTTGCTACTGTTATCTGTATAGGTTGGTATGGTTGAACGTTTCACTGACGTCATTTTTCATGTGGCACTGGTATTAGTGTTTTTGCTAAGTCAGTTGTTGCAGTGTGCATGTTTGAAAGCTTCCTCGTGCTTTTGTTTGGATTACCGTATACCTGTCGTCCTCTGCCTTTCCTATGCTTGTGATTTCTTGGCTCCAGTTCAGGAAAGGCTTTTTAAGCCTTGCAAACTAGATAGGGTTATAGCAACTGATGAAGGTGGGTACTTGAAGTAGTGCTTTATTATCTTTAAATGCAAACTCTGCAGTGCAAAGCTGATCTGTTTTCTGAATATATAGCTAACAGAACTGTAATTGTGATAATGGCTTCTGTCATTTTACCTTACTGAAAAGATTATTGATAACAGAGCTAGCCGAAGCTCTGTCATAGCATCACCCATACGACTTGTAGGCTCTGAGTACTTTTGAGATCAGCCTAGAGACAGGGTTAACAAGCACAGATTAGTCTGAGATACTGCTATAAAAAAATAAGTTTTTTATATGGAGGTATCATCTCTACAATTTAAATGCGCCCTTTGTATTTAAAAAAAGGCCAACCCCAACAAAATAACTTGTAGGGAAGGATACTTAAAAATACATGAGCTCCGAATGGATGTTGGCTTTCTTTGGTTTGTTTTTTTTTGTAATGAAGTCTCAACAGTCTTTTAACAGATATTTAGGACACATTAAAGTATGCCAAAGACTCATTCAACTGTTGATTTTTATTTATTTGTTTGTTTCCCTCCTGCTTGGTTGCCACTCCAGCAGTTGCTGGGCACCACTAAGTCTCTTTCCCCAGTCAAGCTAGAGCTGCAGTTCTTGGTCTTTGGAGCATGGGGTCATGAAGAGAAGAGGTGCCGTGTTGCTGGGTGGCATAGCCCTGTCGTGTACCCCAGGTCTATAGGGTCAGATGTTCTGGGGCAGAAGATAATTGAAATGTCCAATCTGATGAACAAGGAAGCTGTTTGCAGGACTTTGATTAGAAGCGTTTCTCAGATTAGACATCTATAAAGCTGTGGCAGTTATAAATTAGTACAAAGGAATTAATCTGATGCACATTCCCTTTTGTATTCAGTCATGTGTTGAGAGGGATGATTGCTGTCTTAAATAAACACATTTTATTGACACATTACATTAGTTATGGCTTGAAATTACATTGCCATAATTTTCTTAGAGGCCAAGTGTACTGCACAGATATTAGCTAGACTATACAGTAGAAGATAGAATAATGGCATATGAAAAAACAGATGTTAGTAATATAATGTCTATGGAAGATATTTGGAGTAGTTGTGATTACATATGGCAGTCCTCTTGCAATGAGCTGGAATTTTTGCTCACGTGGACAATGAAGATGTCTTGCCACTGCTTTCTCTAAACAGCATTCTGCTTTTGTAGTGGAGTGGGGAGGGAAGGGAATTATTGCAGCCCTCTGCGAATTCTGGAGTAGCAGAGTAACTTGCAGAGGTCTTGCTGAATGGCTAATTTTGAGAACCTGAATTACTGTGGTTACACAGGAAGAGTTTTAGTTTGTAGCATAGGCAGTGAGGAGGAAAGTGGAAGAAAGTGTTATTCTTGCAAAGCGAGAATTTAGAGGACATGGAACCTGCAGTGCCAGCCACCCCCAATCCCCCCACCCCCCCTTTTTTTTTAAAGATGCTTTTCAAAGCATTTCTAATAGCTGCTTATTTAATAGTTGATTAAGCCTCTTATTCTTGGAGACTACCCAAAGCCACCTAAAGAGTTGTGCTGCATCACCAATCCCAAACAGTGTCTTCCCCACCCCAGTCATGGCTCAGACTTCCCAAACTTGTGTGTTTGGTTTATTAACCATTAATCTTGTAATATTTTCCAGTTCCTTTTCATTTTTAAGCCCATTACAGTCATATTTTCCAGTTCTTTTGTTGCAACTGAAATGCACAGAAACTTTGAAAGAAGAGCAGGGGTTCCCATGAGATGTCATGGGTCCAAGACTTCAGGCTTTAGAAAAACATCACACATCACAGGGAGCAGGTGGAAGCACAAAACCAAGGGGGGAACGGGAGCAGAGTGAGTGAAGAGGTATAGTCTTTGGCACATTACCAGTGCAGTAGCAACAGTTGTGATTGAAAGTATGGGAGCCTTTTGCGTGTGTGATTAAGAATACAATACATGAATGTGAAATGATTAAATAATAAATTTATCAGCAAAGCCTGTTTGTGTCAATTCAATTCCTAAAGGAGTGTGTATGTGACAAGCTATCTTATAGTGTTAAGTTTCTCAAGTCACTTTAAGGATATAAGTAATGTTTTTAGTTGTGGTGGTTGTATCAGATGGGTCTGCCTAGTCTGATTCATCAAAAATTGAGTTTGTATGAACGTGGCCTAAAATAGATTTAACTGCAAATTTGATTACAAGTGCAGGAAAAGAAAGGGGCCTAGTCAGGTTGGACTGGCGAAGGAAATGGAGAGAAAAGCTACCGACACTTATCAAGGAGGCCTGAAAGAAGCAGCTGTCAAGCAGAGTTACAAGCTGCTGAAGACCACTGTCAGCTACTGACTGGGGCACCTTGTGAAGGACCTGAATATGGGGTTGGGCACTGTCTGTCTTCTCGTTAATCACAATGCAAAGCATTGCTGTGAAAATACAAAGCAAGGTGCCAGTTTAAAAAATTATCTAGAAGAGAGACTTGATGCATTTGAGTTTTCTTTTTTCCTCCTTTGGCATGAGCTCCACTAGTCCTGCTTCTTAGTCCCTTGCAGGACCACAGGTGGTTATGCTAGTGTTTTTTAAGTGTAGTGAGTAGGTATAGCTTGGGCTGGCAGGTTTTTCCCATGCGATTTTGTGACTGAAGCAGTGCTAATTATCTTTGAATCCTAAAAGTCTAGCTTGCCTGCTGTCATTGAGTTTCAGACTGCAAGTGGTGCCAAGCCTCTTCCCCTAAGCATGCATTCTGCAGGAACTTGCATGTAAGCCCTGCCCAGTTGTTTTAAAACCTGATTTAATGAATGTTAACATTGAAATGTTTGAACATTCATATCCATTCAGACATTTCAGGATCACGCCCCAAGCATTAGTATCGTGCAGCTAGTGTTCTCTGCTGATAGGATGCATGGGTCCTCTCGCTGGAAGCACTGATCAGAGGTAAAAAGGATGTCACAGGAACAGTGACTGAATCACTGGCTCAGTCACCAAGAATTGTTGTAGATAAAGCTTTGATACCTAGCTCAGGGAAGAGAAGGCTGGATTGCCTTAAAGGGCGCTGTCAGGGGCAGCTAACAGTCAGCTTCCTTCCACCGTCATGGTTGACATCTTTCAGCATTGTCATCTGGATGTGGGCTTCAAGGTCAGCTTCTGCCTTTCTGTCAGCCCACGTGAGTAGTCTCTATCTTCTAGATTTAGTGCGTAGACTCTAGCGCCTGTACTTTCCGCTTGTGTTGGGTGGAGTTATCTGTAAACACAGGCAAGTTTTCCTTGCTACTGTCCTGTAAACTCTTCTTTGTTATTTACCAATGTTTACCCCCTGCGTGTCCCCTGAGATTAGATACAGTCTGCTGCAGCTTTGCTGTGATTTTTATGTGCCAGTATCAGCTTGCTGGTTTTCCTTTTTTTTTTTTTTTTTTGTGTGTGTGTGTTTATGTTGCCTATCCAAGTGAGTCCAGGTGCATGGTTGAGGTCCCAGTGCATTTCAGAAATACAGTGGCAGAATTACTTGCTTGCTGCTGCTGCCACTGATCTGTGGTACTTCAATCTGAAGGAACATCATGCTTTGTGTCCTCAATACCTGATCTGTAGTAAAAATCGTAGTTCCTTCTTTGTAAGGGGTTTTGAAAATAGGTGGGTGAAATGAAGAACTACTTATTATACAACTCTGTAATCTAGCGTTTCAGTATGCACAAAGTTTTCCACTTGCTTTTTAAACTGCAACCAAGTTAATATCACAGAAACATCATTTGAGCTTGCAAGCAGGTTGGTGCTGCTGAGATTAGCATGCTTCACATTCAGGTGTTTGTGAAGCTTTGTCACTGTTTACTTTACAATTCCTTCTCATTACCCTGATAACATACCTTGTGTGGTTGCTCAGAGAGCTGTCATACTTAGTGTCTGAGCGATGTTATCATAGACTTCAGCCCATTGCAGAAACACTAATTTCTCTGAAGAATCAGCAGTCTTAGCCTATTTGAATGGTAGACAAGGATGTATTTAACAATGAATCATTGAATTCGGAGACTTGCCTTCCCTCATGCGCTACCAACATACAAAGTTTGTAATCTCTTCTTTCCGTCAACCTTCTCTGATAATTGTCAGTCTCTTTCATGTTAGGTGAGTTTGAAGTTGTAAATCTCTGATTTGATCTGTCTTGGTCATTTTGTGCTCCTGCTGTCTTGAGGAGGTTGCTGTCTCTGTCTTGCAGGCAGACAGGCCCACTTGGCACACTCTGTGCTAGATGTAGCCTTCTACATTCATTGCCATGTCAGGTGGGTTATGCTGTGAGGTCTCTTCTGCCTTGTGAAAGGACGGTCCTGACCCCAGTATCTCCTTTTCCTGAGCTTGAACTCATTTAACCTTGTGAGTTTTTCCCAGCTTTCCAGGGGAAAGCCATTAACTTCTCTTCTGAACACCTAATTCCAGCACCAAGTATCAGGCACAGTGTAGGCTTTTTGGTAAGCCACTATAGAAATTCATGGTTTCTCTCATGACAGAAAATATGATCTGTTATTAAATGCAGGAGACTAAGTTATTCCTGAGGGCATCAATAACCATTTAATCTCCAAGGTTTTCCTTCTGATTTAGAAGGACAGTATCTTGGCATGCTTCTGTTTCTCCATTGCTTTAGATGATACTGCTCCTAAACTGGTATCAGAGATGTCTGTACGCTAGGAGAGTCAGCGCTAGGCAAATTTTTCAGTTAAAAGGGACCAGGCTTTCTGCAGGCGTTCCATTCAGGAATTGCTTTCCCCTTTCATAAAGACTGCCAGCAGGGAAATGCAGAACAGAGTATCAAGGAAACCCCATCCTTTTGGTGTGAAGGACAGACTGGTTTGCCAAGGCATGAGCTGTGCTGAGCAGAGTTTAGAGCTGATCTACACAGTGGCTCAGCCTGGTGGTCTCCATTACAGCAGCTTGCACTTTGCCACTTCATCTGCAGTGTCTCCCTCTTCCAGTAACGTGGCCTGTTACCAGTGCAGGTGTGCTTCCTCGGTCCTGGCTGTACATGCTGACAGCATCCCTTGAGTTCTTCAGTCCACAGCTAAGCCACAGTGCAGATCCAAAAGAAACCACACTGAAGAGATTCTTCCTGCGGCTCTGCAGCAGGTGGTCCTGCCAATAAACCACCCCTGTTGTCAAATGCACGCAATGGATTTGGCTCTTGTACCCCTCAGACCCCTTCAGAGTGTTTGTTCATCCAAAGCACAGCACAGGCACTGACTCAGATTCTCACAGGGTCAAAGCAAAGCAGAATAGATATTTTTCTTCTGCCTTTCGTTGGTGAAGCTTTGACTTGATGATATGCACAGGTCGGGTATGGAGGAGAGGGGATTTCTTCCACACGCTGCTGCATGCTGTTTGGATAGGACGGGATCTGTATCTGCTTTTCAAGTAAGAATTCTGGAAAAACAGAACCACAGCTATCTGGTTTACAGTCTTCAGAAGAAAAGCTGGTCATCAGCCATTGTCACTGAAGATCTGTTGCTTTCTGGTCTTTCATCTCTAGGGGAGAGTGCTTCCATACATACTTGACAGATTCATCTGCCCACCCTGGCTGTGTGCATCATGCAGCTATTCAAGCTTCCAGAAGGGTATGGGTGCCTCTTCATTGCTGCTGTCTTGTAGTGATGCTACTACTAGCCCATTGCTACACAGTTCTTTTTTTCCTTCTACTTCTCTTTACATCAATGCCTGTGCTGGATTAAAAGTCCTTTTTGTTTTGAATAGAGGATTAGTGATGCCCATCTTCTGACAATTTCAGAAAAATGTACTGGGTTGGTTTTTCTTATTTGTTAATTACGGATGTTGAGTCATATCAGGAGGTGATTAGTTCTGGTGCCTGGGTCAGAGTTACTTGTCTGTGCCCATACTTGCCCAACACTGACTTCTTTCCTGGGGACAGTTTGATGTCATACCAGGGATGGTCTGGAGGAGTTCTGGCAAAGATTCACTCTTAGCTGTTGACCTCATGCAACTCAGCCTTTGTGGTGTTCACAGTTGTGAATGGGTAGAGTGAAGGAAAGTCTAGGAGTGCTGCATGTACTTAGCTCATGAAATTGGCTTAATGTGTCTGGGAAAGCGCTCCACTGACTGCATGTGGAATAAATCTGTTTCCTTGGGATGCAGCACATCTTCTGTCTGTTCTTCCCAGTTACGTCATGCAATGAGAAGATGCTACAGTATGTGTCCTTCGCTTGATGCTGTAATAGGCAAGTTGCTTTCCTTGGCCGGAAAAGTTGAGCTTTACATACTGGCACATAACTCAGTAAAATCTTGTCAAATAAATTCTGACTTTAGTCCTCATCAGTGGTGATTAAACCTGCACAGTGGTCTGCTGTCTAACACATGTGAACTTCTACTAAGAATTTTATTGTCAGCTTGTCTTAGAGCATCAGTATGTGGAATTGTTTGGCAAGAGTATTTGTTTTAAAATACTACAGTATATGTTGACACCATTTTATTATGTCTTGTACACAATATGATCCAAGTTGTAAGGATCAAGTTGTTTGGATGTGAGATATGATTTAGTATGGTTGGGAACCAGCTAAGAGCGGGGATGATAATGAATGGAGCAAATGTCTGATACCCTACTTATAGTTTAAGCAGATTCCCACTTGCAAGTTTGTGGAACACAATTATATGTAGTTGGGTGGCTTTGGCTTATTTTGTTCTTTTCCCCTAGCAGAAACAGGGTAGGGAAATTCCTGAAAAGCAGAGATTTCAAAACTCAAATCCATGGTTTGAGGGAATCAGTTTATTAAAGTGATAATGTTAGCCTTTCACTGAACATCTTGGTCCAGGAGCATTAGTGTGTAGCACAGAAGCGTTGTGTCATTTACACTTTTCAGGAAAACTGAGGTGTAGGTGATCTCAGACTCCTAAGAGGATAACATAAAACACCTGTCCTCTTACTGAAAATTATTTTGGTTGCCTCCCATGCAGAGTATACCCAGAAAGAGAACCTTGATTTTACTGAATTTTGAAAGATAGTTTCCAAGTTTCTGGGCTTTACATTGAACATTACAGTGAAATCTCCAAGTGTCAGAAAGTTTTTCATAAGATATCAAATCATTGTGTTTCAAGTCAACTCAAACATCTGAATGTAGGTTTCTTTGGGGTTTTTGCTTTTTAAACTGCTACTTGCTACTCCTATATGTTTTCTAAAAGTGTTTAAGAATGCAAAGCTGCTTTATTAATAATTGTGATATATTTCTAGAATAACTAAGGCTATTTTAAAACATGCAAACTTTTTAAAGATGAAATAGAAATTGTAGGACAAATGACAGTATCAATTTCTTTAAGTGGGCATGCGTGTGTTTTCTTTGTGGTAGTCTTTCTAGTGCAAAAGCATGCAATATTCTTACACTAATGTTCAAGAAGTAAACAGTCTATTCAACCAAATTGGTAAAAAAATTCACAGGTTGAAAAAACAATTTTCCTTATAGATTGTTCCATTATGTAATATGAAGATATAAAGATCTGTAGAAAACCTTTTTGAAAAAGTTAAAGAAGGTTGGTAGAAGAACACTCTGTAGCATCTAATAGCTTGTGGTTTTGTTGATTTGGGTGTGACTGTAGGACCTTGTCTGAAGGCATTGATCAGGAGGCTTTGAAAGGCTGTTGGGCCCTCTGGGAGTTAGAGAATATCTCTTGGATTCAGCTCAACAGTTTTACTCTGGAACTAAAAAGCTGTTATTGATGAAACTTCTGTCAAGCAAGAGTGGCCCTATACAAATTTTAGGCTTCTTTAGGATTGTCTGGTTTCCTGATGTTCATATATTTATTTATATATATATACACACACATACACACATTATTTATTATATATATACATACACATGTATGTGTGTATATTTAAGTGATTGTGGTTGTGTTGCCAGTCAGTGTCTTTCTAGGGTTCTTAAAGAAACTACTTTCTCTAGCAGTTGAAATGGAGTCCTTTGCCTCTGGAGGATTTGAGACTAAGGAAACTTGCATGCACTAAATGGAAAGTAGGATGGTAATTACAGCTCACTTTGCATTTTCATTTCGCTTAATTTACAATCTGAGGTACAGTCAGGTGGTTGGGCATTTGAATGTTACGAGTGTTACAGTCTAATCACAGGACTGTATGGTAAGACTACTGCCATATTTCCTTCTTTAGATTCATAGAAATGTTAGTGGAGGCTATTCTGTGTATTCAGTTATGAACAGAAAAATCTCTAAATGCAATAAATACAATTGTTATAATTGTCACTTAGTGATATCAAAGGGGGAAAAATAAGCTCTTTTAATCAGTGAAATTGCCTTGTAGTGTTAATTTACTGCTGTAAATATAGCAGCTGAGTGAGAGAAAATATTGCTATTTCATTTAAAAAGAAAAAGGAAAAAAGAACCACCTCTCAGATGGAGTAGTTTTGAATTTTAAAAAAACGCATCTGTAGATGAACATTATGCCACATTAACAAGATTGGATTGATTGTATTACTGTTGAAAGCAGGCCAATATTTAAAAATGGATTTTTTAAATATAAAATTTTTGCCTGTTTATGATTTGGTTTCCCTAGACCAAATTAACTTGGACACTCGGCAGGGCCTCTATTTATTCTGGCATAAGAATAAGCATGGGGCAGAGCTTCCTGGTCTCAAAAAACTGGTGATGGTAAGAGGCCTCTGCAGTGCTCTCAGCCAGCTGAATGCCTGAGGTATTTTACCATACAGGAAATCAATTGCAGCTGAATGTGCACTGTTTCCACTCCAAGTATATAAACAGGCCTTATGGTGATATAAAAAAGGGAAAAATATAAAATCCAGTCTTACATTCAATAGCTTCTTGAAAGTTCAGAGCAAGAATATTTGATGTTCTGTTTCTGTGGATTCTTCACTGTCACCTTTGGCTGAGCGCATAGCACTGTATTAGCTCAGAAGGAGAGGTATACTGGTCTTGGGGTCCTCTAGAACAAGCAAACGTAAAGCAATGGCTTAGCAAAATGAAAATAATAAAAAAGTATCCTTATTCAGTTCCCAGTTGATGTTCCACTAAATGTTCTGAAGCTGGCAAGGGTTACACGTTTAGCAAAGGAAATTAATTCTTTCACTCATTAGATCAAGAATCCTGCATTTTTTAGGCTTCAAAGTAGGTTAAAAAATTTTGCTAGAAAAAGCTGCACCACAGTTGTATCTAAATAGCTGCTTTTTGTGAAGTGGTAGAAGAAACTGTATTTTCATTTGGCTGTCATCCTTCATTGACCTTGTGAAAATACCTAGATCAGATGCATGTACTGGACAGACCTCAGAAAGTGACCCATGGCTCTGATTTGCCTTAGCGGCTGGAGATGTGTCCTTCTGCGGCTCACCAGGAAAGTGAGCGTTCATTTGGATAGAGGTTTCCAGGTATTAAAGATAATTAAGTTTAAAATGAGTGCTCACAATTTCCAGAAGAGGTATGGCTTGAAGCTTTTGGGGTTTAGAGCCTGGGAGCCCAGCAGCACCTCTCTGCTCTGCCACAGACTTACGGTGCCACCATGGACAAACAGTCTGGTCTAGGTTTTTAAAGACACGTTGGCAGGCACTCACAGAGGTGGTAAGACTCCTAATGGGATTTTCGGAATCACATTAGTGTCTAACTCCTATTCAAAATCTGACCCTTTAGCCTGTTTGAACTGGATTCAGCCCATGCCATGTTTTATTTGGCTACTCTTTAAGGCAGCTGGGCAGGTGGCAGGGAGAGGTGGCTTAGAGGGTACGAGCCAGGGTGAGCGTGGCCCCCGGCTGAGCTGCATGCACAGCTGTGCTCCCGTTTATCCTTCCTCCACCTCCATAATGTCTACGCTCCTTTCTGCAGAATGCCAGAGGTTCAACAGAGGAGAGGAAAACCGACCTCGCTTTGCCTAAGCGAACAGTGATTTATTTGGTGAGCGCTCTACCAGGTAAATTTATTTTATTGTTATTATTATTTTAACTTTTTGAAAGTAAGAAGTGACGTTTGTAGTGCCTCTGGCTGAGGTGATTACCGTTGGTGTCCAGTGAAGGTACCTCAAGTTAACCATGAGACTGTTAGCACGCAGATTGGTGGTAGGCCGCTGGCCTGTGTGGGCCTGCAGTGTTGGCTAGCCAAGATGGTGGCTTTTCTTGATGTGCACGCTAGCGGGGTTTTCTGCTAATTAAGCTGAAGTTTTGGGGCACCTAAGCAGTTACAGGAGGTTAAGTCCTCCGGTTTAACACTTGTTTCTGTAACTGAAGTTCTGCTAAAGATCTGTAGCTGAAGTTTTTCTTGGTTGCTTGAGTCCATCCTTTTGGAGGTAGATAAGTGCTGCTGTCACAGAGAAACAGTGGTCTCTCCATGGGGCTGGGGAGATCTGGGACTTCTGTTCTCCTGAGATTTCCTATGTTTCTCTATGTCATTTTGAAAAGAAACTGATCTTTCATAGTTTATTTTTTATTTTTTTTAGGGGGTTAGTCTTGTTTATGTGCTTTTGCTACTCAAGTCTTGGAGGACCTGGGGAACTTGAGAGCATAGGAAAAGCAGATTTAGGTGCCGTGGAAACGTTATTTGATTGTAATAACTGATTTCACTCATTTGATTATCTGAAACAAATTGACATTCCAGAAATCTTCACAATAAGGCTGGCAGGACACTCCATAGAAAATATTAAATAAGAAGAGGGCTTTAAGCAGGGTCCCTTTCTCCCTTCTTTCCTCCTCAGTTCTGGTGCCAACCCAAAGGAGTCTTTTCTTCTCTCTGAAGAAAATAGACATTCAGTGATGGGCTTTGTGGGTAACAGCATGGACACTGCTATTTGGAAAAACTCAGTCACTTACAAATAACTTCATTCACTCCTTCCAGTGCTAATGCTGCAATCAGTGTAGCATGGATTAGTTTAAAATAAAATAAAATAAATAATAATATTAAAAAAGTAGTACATTATGTTAATTGCCACTCTGGCTTCTGTGACTTGCAGAAGGAATACTAATATGCTATATTAGACTGCTAATTAAAAATATTGATTATTTTACCCTACTCATAGTGGGGCTTGTAATGTAATTTTGTAGCATGTATTGATGATCTAATTGCATTAAAAAGTTCTTAAAATTTAAGTGAATGGATCAGATATAAAGTTGCCAATGCTTTGAGATTGCATAGCTTTAATGGATAGAAGCTAGCGGGACTGCGTAGCATTCAGCTGAAGCTTACATCTGACAAACATTAGTGAGCTCTTACTTCCTTTGGATCCAAGGGAGAACCATCTCTGTAAGTAGGAAAACATTTTGCAGGGGCTGAGAGAGGAAAAACCAGAAATTCCTCTTCAGTATTTTCTAAAAATAGCAAGATTTGAATAAGGTTGCATGTTTCAACATGGATTGGAGAAAAATAATTGGCATGACCTAAATTCAATACACTAGTTATGTGTGTTATTTGCTGATAGTTAACTATTATATTTTTTGTCCATGAATGAGGAGAGGCTGTATATTCCTAGGTTCCACAAAAAAAATAAATTTAATTATTTAGCTTGAAATATGTGCAGACCCAAATGTGTGTGAAGCATTTGCTTGGTGACCTTAGAAAGTGAATTACTTGCACAGATTTCCCCCTGTCTCTGATTTCAGTTTCATTTCAAATGTGCTGCTTGGCCTTGGTTTTGAGTTGCAGTGATTTTAATATGTTTTCATGATGAACAGAAAAGCTAAACCAGACCGTCAGACTCAAATAACCTCTTTTCTGAAAGCAGAGATAAAACATGGGTTGTGTATGTGTCCTAAGAGGCAGAGGATTTCATAAGTTTCCCAGGGATCCATAGCAGACAAGCGTTCACTGTGAAGTGCATCAGAAAACTGTTGTATCAACAAAACTGTAGTGTGTGTGGAGGTCTCAACTAATGGGATAAAGCATTCAAGGACTAGATGAAGTGCCTTTAATAAGGAATTAATTTCATGGGAAAAAAGAAGAACCCTAAAACGTGAGGAGTGGTGTTCTGTAAAAGAATAGCTTAATGCTTTGGGCAGATACAGCTTTGAGGGACAGATGTTAAATCTGAACCAGATAACCACCAGTAATTTTGCTAAATTTCTTTCACGTGGCAGACTTAAATCTAGAGGTTTTAAGAATATTTTCATTCTGAAAAACTTTTGGTCGTGGTGGGTGAAACATTTTATGAAATTTGTTTATATTTTGCCATTATCCTTTTGATCTATATAACAATATTGTCTGTTTTTAATTGTTTCCATGAGTTGGTGTTTATAATATGCTAGTCATTCAAAAGAATGAATATAGACTTCAGCAGCTCTTAAAATAGTGACATCTGTTAGAGTAGGAAATATCAGATCAATATACTTTGGTCTAGCAATTCAGGATGAGTTTTTGCATGCAGCGTGTTTATGCTTAAAGTCACTACACAAAAAAAAAAAATTCCTCAAGCATCTGTGCATCACTGAATGCCTTGTTTAGGCCATGTCTTTAATGGTATGAGGGCTTGAAAATCTGTGTGGGGGTGGAGAGGAACGATGCATGCCCATGTGTGAGCTTTACTGTAACTCTGTTCTATTTTTGGTATACAATGGAGCAGAGGTGCAGGGCAAAAATAGGGGTTCAGATGCGATGTGAAGGCCTGTAAACGCTTTCCTGTTGTGGGAAGTGCCTACCAGGTTCTTAGAGCAGTTGCATTAGTATCCATGGGAATATTCAGGGTTTAATTTAGCATGCTAGATTAGGGCCTAATACCTTAATTAAGGCTAGCAATTTTTAATACGTTTTCCCCAAACCCTTTGTGGTTGATTATATTATGTCTGTTTCTGACTACAAAGTGCATCTCTAGGGTTTTCTGTTCTTGGCAATTATATGAAAGCTGTCATTCTAGTTCAGAGTGGTGAAGCTGACCAATGAATGTAAACTTTAATAGAAGGATCCACAGCACAGATGTGACTAGACTTCTTAAAAATACTAATCCAAATAACTTATGCCAGTGTTATATTGAAAGTCTAAACACTTAGTACATTTAGACTAATGGTTTTATAAAAATCATGGTAACTAATTAAAGAAAGGCTTTGTTAATTGATAAAACAGTTTTTCCAGATGCTGCTTAATTCTCTTGTCAGTTCACATGTGTGGGATTTTTCTGCTGTAAAAAAGATTAAATGAATTATCTGCACAAAGTCAGGAATAATATAATTAGGATTTTGTGTAATCTATAGACAAAGCGATTTGTTTTTTAAAACATTTGTATATTAAATTGTTGTATAAAAATTCTTACCTTTATTTTTAAAAAAATCAAAAAAACCAAGCTCACAAATCCCCATCTTCCCCCCAGGCTCGCTCAGAGCGGTCAGTCCTTTCCCGCTGCCATCTCCTATTGTTATGGTCAAATGACCAAGGAAAAGTGTATACTTCCTTTTGTGTCCAGTAGATAGGGGTTCTTAATTGATGACTGCTGCTTTCTTTCTGACAGAAAGGAAATGAATGGGCAGTAATGATTATAGCACATCTGTTGTTTTCTGGGGAGCATCCTGTATAGCAGTGAGATTGTCTTGAAGACTACTATTTTATTTTTTTTCTTTCCTGTTCAGGACTAGTTAATAGAAGGGGGTATGAGTGACATGTGACCATGTTGTTCCTTCGTCACAGGTGTAGCCAGAGGAGAAAAACAAGTTGCATGCTGGAACAGAATGACCTGTTTATATTGTCCAAATAGGTGTATTTTCTGAAAAAAAAAAAAAAAATCTTGCAAAGATTTCAGGGATGTACTGTGTTTTGATTGCATGATGTAGGTAATGACTCCTGTCTTCATAGTATAGTCACTGGGTTGTAAGTATAATGTTCCAAAATCATGCTGAAGACTGCTTCCTCTGGCAAAGGAGTAAAACAAAATAGCACTCACACAGAGGGCCCAAAAGCTGACCCAGTCACACAGCTTTCATTGCAATTTCTAGGATGTAGTTTCTAAGTCTGATACTGCCGACCATCTCCTGTTTGACTATCTTTTGCTTGATGGGTTGTAGCACAAGTCTTGGGAATGCTGAGGAACTCACCGGGGAGCTCTGTGGTGGGCTTCTGCTGCCTTGGAGAGGGGCTGGGGATGGAGCCAGGAGAAGCTCTTTACCTGGCTTGACAGACTGCAGAGAGGGAAATTTTGGGGATGGATGAATGACAGGAAAGGATCTGGCAGGGAAGAAGAAGGGGACTTGAAGGTATGGAAGACAAATATCTGGGGAAATGCTTGGGAGGGGTCAGTAAAGCAGCTGGGTGAAGCAGTTATGGTATGGTAGTGGAGTGTACCACAGCTTGTCCTCTGCATCACACCAGCCAGTTTTTTCGCAACTTATTTTTTCTTTTTGTCTCCTGTATTTTAAAGATGTGAGTGAAAGTGGGATGCACTCTGCAAACCCTGAGTGTGCCTTGACAGGCTATCTTTTTGTTCTTTCTTGCCGCACAAAGTGTTTGGAAAAACACTTAATTGAAAGAGCTCTGTAAATCTGAGTCCTTACCACTTTGTTGTCCTCTGTTCCTTCCTTTTTCTTTTATCATGTTTAATTGCAGCATTTCTTGTAAGCAAGGTGCCAGTACTCAGCTTTTGCGCAGACTAAATATTTTGGTGCTTAAAGTGAGGGGTAATGCTTGTGTTGAGTTTGGATGAAGCTGTTAACATTGAAAGTTAACACTGGGTAGTGCTACCCTCTTTCTTGGGGGTTTCTGATGTATGTTGGATAAAATTGGGATTTTTTTTTTCAGCCCTTATCTTGTCACTTGCCATCTCAAGAGCTGTTGTCCCTGTCCTCTTAAGAGAGAGTCCCCATCACTTAATAAAGGAGGTGTTGAGATGTACAACGTTGTATCCATAAGGTACTGTTTAGCTGGAAGCTTACAGCCTTCATTAAGCTAAAGAGGTTTTTCAAATGACAGTTATACAATGGCCATAAAGATGAGAAAAGTAAGCAAGAATATACTGTGCTGTAGGTCAACATCAACATAGCTAAATACAAAATTCATGATACCATAAATGAATCGTGCTGCAATTAATGCCCCAGTGATACATATGCCTTTATGGTGTTGGCAAACTGGGTGTCAAAACTGTGACCCTTCCTTTGATCGGATTTCTACCCCCACTCTAACTTTGCAGACAGTGCGGAGTAATCAATTGTGTAATTATCCAGCATAGATAAGGTTAAACTTCTGTCATTGCTGTTTTTCCCTGATCAGATCAGATTTCAGAAAATGGAAAACCAGGTGCCATAAAACCAATTCTAAACTAGGTGTGTTTTTTCCCTTCTTTCTAGTGGTAAGGCTGCTCTTTTTTTTTCTTCTTCTTCTTTTTTCCTTTTCTTTTCAATTTTTTTTTTCATTAGGTTTGTCTAAAGGTAATTTAAGAAACTAAATAATCTTTTTCCTTTCTGAGTGAGATACACAGAGACCCTGTTCATGCCTCCAAAACCTTTTAAATGTTTAGCCTGTCCCCAAAGGATTTCAGACTTATCTTGCATCTGTTGGCAAGCATTATGTTGTAGCTAAATACTAGTCATGGCACCAGCCAAGTAATACAGGAAAAACCCACCAAATCAGTTGAAAACTATTTGCTCAAGTCTTTGTAAGTTCCATTTCATTGATCTCTTAATGCGTTATGGCGGGTTTTAAGAAAGATAGTAAATTGTTAATTTGAGATTTTTGCAGTTCTAAGCACTACATTGATGTAGTATTCTGCATTTCTTGACTCATGAGAAACTCTTGAATATTTGTGTGACAATGTATTCCAGTTGCTAAAATGTTTTTATTATGGAATTCAGGCTTTGGGAATAGATGTGAGTTCTTTCATCCCGAGCTAAAGATGCAATATATGACTTAGAGCAGGCCTGTAGGTTGTTTTACAAAATTTTCAGACATCTCTGAGTATTGATGCATTGATGACTATACACACAAACCAAAATCCTATTAAAATGTCTGTTGAGGCAGACATTCATTAAAGCATAATACACAGCAACTCAGTAAAAGAAACTTCAACCTCTAAAAGAAAGATTAGCTACTGCTTTTATCAGCATGGTCATCGCTTTGAAGATACTAAACATCTGGTTTCCTTCTGGGAGAATTATGTTCTGTCCACTTGACCCTTTGTAAAAGTAAATATTTTTATTAGTTACGTTATGTAGGAATCTGAAAAAATATTTAATACATGAGAAAAAACACCTTTGCATACTTAGCTTCAGTTGCATAAGTACAGTATATCAAATGCTGTTTTGTTCTCAATTAATGAGCTTCTTTTGTAATTAAAAAATTATACCAGTATGGAATTTGGTATGAGACATAACTAAGATTTTCCTTATTTTCTTTGTTTTCCTTTTTAAAAGATTTTTCTTTTTTTCCTCTCACTTCCTTGTCACCTCCCAAGAGTGTGTTTGTTACCCTTAAAGACATTTCAGCCCTAACTGCTTTCCTTCAGCCATAGCTTTAAACTGTACTTCAGGGGTAAACCTAGCTTGGATTGTATTTGTTTACTACGTAATTCAAATGTGTGAAGTTACTTAGTAAGGATAGTTGTATACTTTGAGTATCACAGTCTTCTGTGATCAAATGGAGGTTAAAGATTATTGGAGATGTAGCTTCTAATCCTGTTTTCAAGGTAGAATAGAAAAGAACTGAAAATCATAATTGTTATATTTGTTTATTCCTTGTGGAAATAGATTACTTGGGAAAAATACCCTCCATACATACAGGTTTAAACACTAATGTTGCTTGCTTTGTGCCAGCGTGAAGGTCACTGGGTATCTTTTAAAATACATGATGTAGTCTTTTCAGTAAGGGAAGGCATCGGACTCTATGAAATGTCACACTTGAGAATGATTTTAAAAGTGAAGCCAGTTAGGAATTTTTCAGCTAAAAATATTTTGTTGGAAAATAGCAATTTATTGAAAACAGTATTTTGCACAAACAGTTTTCAATTAAACTTCAGTAAGAGAAGTTCTTGAGATACAGGACTGTAAGAAAATGTCATTCAGTTACATGGAAAAATAATATAATTTTAAACTGAAGTGAATACAATCTCTCTGGAAATTTCTGTCTTTTTTTAATTATTTTCATTTGGATTACAATCTTTCAATGGTCTCTACCTCTTCCTCACAAAAAACATGGATATATTCAAAATTCTACTTTTCATTTTTCCATAAACTGGAAAGATAGCTTGCTAGTCGCTTCTAGTGTACTGATGTTCATTTTTGCAAATTGTCATTATGGAAGAGATTCTTCTGTTGTTTTAATGCGAACAGTCTGACAAATGTCAGACATGATGTGACTCAAGTCATGATGATTCCTTCTATTCCTTTTGTTACTCATTTGACATGTATTAGAACTCTCACTGATGACGTATCAATGAATTTAAGACCTTCTCCAACTTCTTACAAATTTGATGTGTCCTGTTTATTATGGTTATTATTATTAATATTGGTCTAAACAGTGTTGCTCATGTAATAAGCACTATAACTGCCTGTATCTTTATTGAACGCCCCAATGTTGAGTGTTTATTAATCTTTAGAGTGAAACCTTTCAAAAGACTATGTGCCACTTAGTTGCAGAGTAGAGAGCTTTTGATAAGTGTGTTGCAGGATAATTGGAGACACTTGTGCCAAATCTGTCTAGAATCTGATCAAAACCAAAAATACAGTTTTCTGTGTTTATTTTGGGAAATAGGTTCATGGTTTTAAAGTTTTCCTCATATACCAATATTTATGAGAAATGACAATGAAGTGGATTTTAAACAGCACATTATAATTTAAAATGTTATTGTCTCTCTGAAGCACATCTGGTACCACAAGATCTAAAGCTATTAATTTGGCCAGGACAATGAGTTCTTTATGAATTGGGTCTGGCCCATTGAAATGAGTTTGCTCCTGAATTAATGATGGTGGAGGATGGGGAGTTTGGAGTAATGACCATCTGCTGGGTTGTTAATGTCCAGCAGACTTTGAGACGCAGTGACGCCTGTGGTAACACACTTGTGCTAACCTTAATATCTGTATTATTGGTATGATTAGAACAAAGGAATAAAAAGCTGGATGGACCTGTAAAATTCAGGTAATTTGTGTGTGTGTGTGAGAGAGGACTGTCTTCCAGGGGTGGAAGCTTACTGCTTATCCACTGGAGTGAGGGTACTCAGCGCAAAAAAAATAATAATAATAAAAAAAATATATAAAATCCCTACCAACCAAGCTTACCATTCAGTGTTATTTTCTGTTTTCAAGTTATTCTCCATACCTGAGAAAAGCTTGATTTGACTCCTCCATGCTCCAGGAGAGATGAGGGGCAAAAATTCAAACTCTTTTCACTTTGGGGACTGGAGGAGCCCCGCACAAGTGCCATTGTGCTGCATCTGCTATGGTGCAGCAGGGCATGTGTGACAATCAGAAGAGTCCCTAGCTCTTTGTCCCTGTTGTTACTCATTCTACATACCTAGGTTAAAGCCCAGGATGTAATTTAAATGCCTAAAGCCGTAATTCTCATGAACTCATTTTGCAGCTTTTCAACACTGACAGTGGCATACATTTCTTGATGTTGTCAAATAACATTTTGCTTTATCTGTACACTTATCAGCCATAAGGTTATAGATAATTGAGCAAATTTTGTAGTGTAAATAATTGTATAAATAAGGGAGTTATTCCTTCCCTGCTTGCTTGCATATTGGTCTTTAAGGTGAGTGACACAAGCCTGCTGCATGCTTGCTGGAAAAGAGATTGGTAGCTGGGGGGTTTCCTTAAAATGGATTGGCAATACTGATAGAAAAATGCGTACTTCATTCTGTGTATGTGGAAAGCATAATGTAAATATACATTTATTTATAAATAGGCATAATACAAATATTTTAATATCTTTATAGTATTGTACTTCCTGCCATTGATCTTTATCACTAAAAGTAAACAAATTGTTTTGCCTTGATGGTTCTTATATGTTAATCTAGGACTGCAAAATTGTACTTCCAAAGATGCTGTTCATGGTAGATGTCTTGAAGATGCCAATGTTCATGGTGTTTTGATATGATAGGATGAATTAAAGGGTGGAAGACTTCCAAAGTGTATTTCATACTGTATATAAGTGTTAGTGCTTAATTAATGATATTTGGATGTTGGGTTTTCATTGCAGCCTACAGTAGCAGGCTCACATTTAGGAATAAGCAGACTTCCTGGCACAGAGGAAAAGTAGGATGTAGAACACTGCCTGATAACCAGGCACAGGGGAAGCTGTGTGCCATCTCCTTCCAGTTCTGAATCTGTAGGGCATTTTAGTGTTCTTCCCAATACCTTTTTTTTTTTTCCATTTATTTCATTTGAAAGGTTGAAAACCTCTATTTCTCTTGGTATAGTCTTATAATCTTGCCAAATGAGCAGTCTGCCGCATCAGTTAAAGTAGATCTTTGATAGAGTCCTTGAAGGGTGGAAAAAAGAGCAAAGCTGCAGTAACAGCCCACAAAACATATGTGTTGTTGAAATGGACTTTATTATCTATTTCAGTTTTAATACATGGTTAGATTGTAAAAGGAGGACTTATGTTTTTGTAATTACTTCTCTGAAAAGTGAAGCAGTTCACTTCCTTAGAGGAATATGCTGAATCTTCAGCTTCAGAGATTTGAAGCTGGTAGTTTCAGGTAATCCGGTTTAAATAATTTTTATAACAAAAAAATTAAACAAATAGTGGGTTTGTGTGTAAATTTTTGCCAACAGCTGACTTTGGAAAAAGACAAAATTATTCTAGACACATTATAAAAGTTACGTTAATTCAACTTTCCAGGGCTTAGATAATCCCAGCCTTGTTCCTTGGGTTGGTTTGTTTGCTTTGGTCCCCATCTCCACCCTCCCCCATCTATTTTACAAATAAAGCCAAATAATAAGAATAACTTGACAGAAGCACCACACAGACATGTATTTTAAAATAGACCAAACTTTTCTTATGTTTAGGTGTAAGACTCTAAAGACTCAAAAATAACAGTTAATGTTGAAGTTTGGTAGTTACTTCAACCTACGCTAGAGTTATTTTCGTTCAGTGTCTTGGGTTCCTATTTTCCACATATTAGGGTCAATATTAAAATGGCTAACCAGTTTTGAAAAATTTGGCCTTTGTTTTGTAATAATTATGATTCATTGCAGCTTCTTCCCAAACTTTAATGGCTTTTGCTTAAACTGTGCTAGAGTTGGATTCAGAAAGAAAACCCTAAACCCTTCAAACCACAAAAAACTCCCTTCCATTAAGGATCTGCTTTACATTTCATGCTGGCATTAGCCTGCTAGTGTCATGAGGATGCCCAAACATCGGACTTGTGTCTGGAACAGTAAGAGGACTTTTCTTGCTACAGGAGAGCTGGGCAACCCCCTCTGAACTCTCCTTGTGGGACAACTCTCACTCCAACATAGCTGAAGGAGGCATCTACCAGTTGTTGGGCTACACGGGAGCTGAGATGTTGCAGAGAAAGGTGGCCACAGGTACAGAGACAGAAGACACTGCTGCTTTTTGGAAAGTTTGTATCTGATCCATTGTAAAGGTCGGGACTGAAAGGTAGAAGTGAACCCTGCCCACTGGCAGTGGCATATGCATAATAGAAGAGTAGTTTTGTTGAATGTAATTATACTTTCTGCTCTCCAGAGAGCATGGTTGTCTTTTTTTATCTCACCTCCCCCAGCCTGTTCGGCTTTCTATACCGGTGTATGGCTCTCCATTCAGAGTTCTTTGAATCTTTGGAGTTTGTAATGGAATTAAATTAAAAGTGCTCAAAACTACATTTCAGGAAAGTTTATGAGCGTAGGTGGCCTGAGAGAGGAGTCCTATGAGGTTACATCTGTATTAAATTCAGATGGGCCGAAGAATGTTGCCAGGCCTGGAAGAAGATGGTCTGTGATGGTCGTGTTTGCTGGTATGATTTGTGGAAATTACAGCTAGCCTTCTTCCCAGACAGTTTCCAGGCATAGCTCAGTCCCCAGTCCAGTTCAGCCATCACTCCTGAGAGATGGTTTTTATGCACCCTATTTTGGAGACTAAGGTGGTTCATTAGCAAAGATGTGGCCTATTTGGTCCCAGCTTGCTTTTGTACCCAGAGGTGCTTTTTGGGTGCATCTGATGCATTAATTTAAGAATAGCCTTCATGTTTCCAATGACGAAATTCTGCAACATGAGCTCAGCCTTTATTCAGCATCAGAGAATCTGCTGGTTGGTCCAGCGATCTTGTGTGTGTCTTCACTGTCTGGAAAATCAAGGATCACTTTATTTCATGTGAGCGCATCTTCTCCTCAGTCAGCATGGCATTTCTCTGCTGTGCAGACTTTTTAGTCCCTCACTTGCATAAGCTTGCTGTGCAGAGCTGCTATTATTTATTTTAAAGTGATTTCTGGATCTTTTGTTTTGTAGGGATAAATGGAGGAGCTAGGAACCAAGGAAAAGTTAGTTGTTTATTTTTGGTTTTTTTTTTAATAAAGAAAAAAGAAGAATTTGGAACTGGCTTGGCACTTGCTAAATTGACATGCCCTGGTGGGTCAGCACACAGTGGCAACCGTTGGGCAAAAGGTGATAGCGGCTTGATGATACCCCCAGGAATACAACACAGGCTGTGGAGACAGACGGGGTGGGAGAGAGATGGAGTAACTGTCATCAAATCTAAAGGGAGCAAATGCTTTTTCCTCCACCTACTCCTCTTGCCTAAATGCGGTAAGGCTTGGAGGGCTGCAGAGTCTTATTTGTTGGTGAGATAGAGGGGTTTCCTGCTCTTTGTGGTAATATACACAGCCCTTTGTCCACGTATGAAATACAGCAGGGACTTTTTTTTTTTTCTCTCTCTCTCTCTTCACCTCCCCCCCCCCCGCCCCCCCCGTTGCTCTGCTGAATAGTCTGACATCATCCCAGAGCTGAGGCAGGGCCAGGTGGTGTCCTCGCCTAGCCCTGCCTCTCACCGGATTCAGCTGGAACTTGCTGTCGTTAGTATGCGCCCTGAGTGCCCGAGTTCCTCGGAGTACAAAATGTGGGCTAGGCAGCAAGAATGGAGGAACTGGGATTTTTATGTACCAGGGGTGGAATTATGTAACTTGAAACAGCATTACTGGAATACCTCTGTGTTTTTTGGTTCAGTACATCCATACTTAATAATTGAATAAACCATTAAGGTTTATAAATGCTTAGTTGTGTGTCTTGGCAGAGCTTTAGGTTTGTTCCCCAATTGCTGAACTTGGGAGGCTGTTTTGCAGAAAGTTCACTTAAGTTATTTCTTCCCTTAAGAGTGGAAGAAAAGGAACTTTCATCTGAATTCATCAGGCTTAGCTCTAAGAATTCAAAAGGCTTTGGAAACTGGCTGAAGCTCTTGGTACTGACTTGAGTAATATCCCCTTGAATATTTGCTTTAGTCAAGACTATTCAGAAATCCCCCTCCCACCTGGGTCTTATTTGTGTTAATTTCCAGTACTAGATCAAATGGCCAACAAAATACAAAGCTTTGCCTCTTAAAAATAGGTTCTTCAGGAGTTGTTTGTTGTATCCTGATGCCCTGATTTTACGTTCTGTGTTTATATAAATGGAAGTAACTGGAAGGACGTACCCATCTCTATTGTACTGCAGAGGTGTATTGCATTGCCAGTGGGAAAACACTGTCAATCATGAATTTTCGTTGTGTTTGGAACCACAGTGTTGATATACGTGTTATAAAAATGAAGGAAGCGTGTCTGATGGTTTCTTATTGCTGTAAGATTTCATCTACAGTTTTGCTGTAGAATTTCATGTACAGTGATTTGTGGAGTTGTCTTATTTGTACCCTCCACACGTCTAATGCAGTGCATAGTATTTACATGTCCTTTGAAACTTATTTCCATAATTTGGGGAATTATATTGATTGTTTTCAATTAAGGAGAACTGAATTCCTTAATGTAGCTGTTTGCTGGTTTTCATAACCAGCAAATAAAAAAAATAAAATGAAATAAATTTTCAGGATTTCTTCTCTTTTTCAGGATAGAAATTAAATACTTGATTACCCTTTGTGCTGACTTCTAGTGGTGTTGAAGTACACATGGGATCAGTCTTTCACTCCAGTAAAATTTTACTTGGTGGGAATAGATAGGAAGAGACACATCCCTATAAAGGATAACAGTAATTCTGGCATCTCAGCTAGAGCAGGGAAAGCTGACTGCTGAATGCATGATTTGTTTCTGATTCTCTGCTAACTATATAGAAGGAGAAAAAGCTTCACTGTTCAGTGTGGTTAAAATGGAGAATTAAGAAAGGTGACCTTCATCACTGGTCCAAGAGGGTGGAGAAGGTGGAGAGAGGAGAATTTGGACTCCTTTCCTATGTGAAAAGTGTCAGTATAGAAGTGTTGTGATCTTAACACCTTCTAAAACTGTCGAGTAAAGTTAATGGAAACCCTTTTTTGACTACCCCTTACTAACCTGTATTTGAACATGATGTTTCTTAATGATCGCTGTCCTTGAAATAATTTTCAGTCTGAAGCACTAAATGATTTGTGGTGATTTTTATTCTGTCTTATTGAAAGCTACAAACAAACATGCAGTTCACCAAAGAAGGGTCTCTCTTAGCACAAGCTGAGAATTGCTAGAGTTGTTTCAAGAATCTTACAAATCTCTGAAAGACTCTCAACAATTGCATACTTTTTTATAAGCTGTCCATGAGGTGTCAGATGACTATTATTTTAGTACAAAATAGTTATTTCTTGGTTTCTGTGTTTGAAAACTAAGTTATTTGCTTTGTTTTCTAAGAAGGTGAATGAAATCCTGTCAAATGCACAATGACTCAGACTATGCAGCTGTTGAGAATTACTTACAAACAACTGATTTGTTCAAACCATGTCTTTTAGACTAATGTAGAAAGGAGAAAAACATACAGCTGAAGGAGATCACCTTTCCAACTATAACATTTGTAAGTGATGTTATTTTTTCCCCATGTGTGGTTGGTGGTTTGTTTTTTTCGCTGAATGGACCTAGTGTTCTCATCTGGGGCCAGTGAAGGTCTGCATTTGGCGATGCAGTCTTTAGTAATAAATTCAACTTTTCTAAGAAAGCATGTTGGAGATAAGCTCCGTTATGACATTAGAGGGAGTTTCCCTATCTAGAGAATGCTGCATCTTAATGCAAAAGAGATGTTTATTCAGCAGTTTGTCAGCTGCTTCTGTCCGAATGGTTATTGACTTTCCTCTGGAAATTGTGGCAGGTTAGAGATTGTTGCTGTGTGTGGTTTCTTTTTTACCAGTTTTAGTCTCCCAGGTTCTCTACTTGTGTTGATCATAGGTTGATGAAATAATTTCCTTTCTAGTCATCATTAAATATTCTATATACTTTGTAGTGAATATATATATGCATGTATTTATACTTATGTGTGTATATACAAAACCCGTGGTTTGCTAGAGATTAAGCAGGAGTGTTATTTGATACTATGTATTTTCCCTATCCTCTGCAGTATGCACATGCATTTTAATGCCACAAAAGCAAATAGAACTAAGCTTGCAGTCACGGAACTCTGCTGAACTGGCGACACATTATTCAAAGCTAATGTACAGCAAGAGGGCCCTGCTTTCTCCATCACAACTAGCCAAAGCATTCCGTAGGTAACTGCATACTTTGGCTCTAGAAAATACATTGTTTGCAAGCCACGCTTCAACGATTGCACTCTGGAGTGTCTTGATAAATAGTGGAGCATATTTACAGAAAACATCCCTGTCTGAGTTATGAAGCCATTCATTTGGGCAAACTGCAAGTGAACGTGCACAGCACTGTCAGTTTGTCTAATTTCCTCTTTTTTTCCGTGTGTACAGTGTGTATATAAATACATATACGTGTACACAGATGTAGGTATCCTCAAAGCAGAGAGAAGGAAAAACTGGAGGACTGTGAAGCGGTCAGGCAGTCAGCTGCCTGAGCCAGGCCTGGGGGGCAGCCAGGCAGAAAGCTTTGACCATTGATACATTGAGACATTGATACAGCTATTTGCTGTGTTGTTGCCTAATGTTATATACTCTGTGATGAAAACAAAATCCCAGGAATTTTCATTAATCACACTTTACTGTAGTCAAAAATTACATGGGCTTTTTTCTGATGTCTGTGGGGAAAAATTGTGTTTCACAGAGCAATGTTGTTATGCATGGCTGTACTTTGGCTAGCTGTTCAAACGACAATTTCTGGGAAAGCTAACTGAGTATTACTTGTCTAATAAATGTAAAGCTATGTCTAAACCTCTCATTTCAGCAGTAATACTGTGCTCAGGCAATTACAGTTGAAGGAAACACACAAATTAAGTTTGTAGAAGCCCTTCTCCTGATGGTGAATCTGTGCCCATTCCTTTCCTTGCAAAATGTGACATAATCACCGTAAAAGTAGCGAAGGATTCATGTGTAAAGTGATAATTATCCGTTATCCTGGTTTTAAGTAGGCTTCCCCTTCATGAACAAGCCTCAGCAGTGCCAAACCAAACATTCCTTTGCATCTTTTCTTCCCTTCCCCTCCCCAGCTCTCCAAAAGAGTTTACAATCGAGGGGAAGAATATCTTTCTCTCTTGTGTACTTGGAATTAACATTGTTTAGGAAAATTTTTAACAAAGTAAATGAACCTTCTGGACAGCACTGACATTTTGTCTTTCATCAGTATGATCTTCTGGAAGTTCTGTGGGTTTTTTCTATAGCAAGGTCTGAAGTTATTTCCCTGAAAATAACATATTACATATGTTACATTACAAACATATTACAAGGTTTTATAGAAGAGTTAAAACAGTCTAATTGGAGTTGATGCATACTAATTGCTCTGTTGTTAGCAAGACTGGAAGAAAAATAGCAGTGCTTTGAAAAACTTGCACATGAGAGAAAAAACTTGCAATTTTGATTTGGTGCAGTGCAGCATTTTGTGTTTCTCTTTTCTTTTTTCTTCTCTTTTTAGGGAGCTTTCAGAAACATGTATTTAAGTGGAGAGAAGAAATATCCCTAAACCAGCTGACTTTGCAATGGACTTTCTGTATTTATACTCTTAAAAAGCATTGGGCTGTTCTGTTGTCTTAGAGTATTTGCTTTTGGATGCACCTTATCTCTTTGTCAAGCTGTCCATGAATGTGGTTTCAAGGTTTGCATTACATACTGGCTATGTGAATCTAGGAAGATGTCATTCTGTCTCCATGCCTTGACTCTGGCCCTACACAAAGTTGAAACACATACAAATTTTGTTCATCCCATAGATATCAGCTTTTTTACTGACCTTAAAATATCAAGAGTATCTCTGTAAGAGGACCATAGAGCCTTCATTTAAAACAAAACAAACCCCAGAAAAACCTTCGTTATTATCATAGTGTGATTTCAGGAGGGACTACCCTATGTAATATACGCAGCCTGGCGTCCTAACTAAGTGGATGGCAAGGTGGTTTCCCTTTTTCTATAAAGTGTGGTGGTGTTAGTGCACTGTAGCTGGGTGTCAAGAAGTTTCCCATAACAGAAATAGAAATGTGAAAAGGTAGTGTCAGAAGGTAAAATCCTTGCAGACATGGTATGTTTCTCCCATAGTAACAAAATTCTTCAGATATAATGGAATCCATTGGTATGTTATCCATCACTGTGGTATTTATTCAACACATAGGACTGAATTCAAATTCATTTAAGACATTGCATACTATAATTTGTTTTCAATGTTATTTGTCTTGTTTGCTGTGATTGGGTTCTTTGTGCTTTAACAACAGCTTTGCTTCCTCGCAGCCTGTTTTGGTTTCATTTCCTCCACTACTTGATCCTGTAGTGA
The DNA here is from genome assembly GCF_023634085.1 of Falco cherrug. Lineage (NCBI taxonomy): Eukaryota > Metazoa > Chordata > Aves > Falconiformes > Falconidae > Falco > Falco cherrug. The sequence continues at coordinate 45,601,115 of NC_073702.1, forward strand.
AATGATGAATTTGCACAAGTTGTCTTTTCCAAGACAGTGTGTAGAGATATCCTAAGCACGGGCATCAAGTAAAAAGAGAAGTAGCTCTTTAAGTGCTACCACACATCTGTAACAGAAAAGCAATTTGGAGGAGATACCAAGCAGGTATCAGGGGCTCTTTACTATATATCCCAGACACAAGTCTGGAGGGTTTTGGTTTTTTTTTCTTTATTCTTTCCTGTCTATCAGAGAAACGGGATTACAAAACAACTACTAGGATGCTAGATGGGTTATTGCCCTTTTGGGGTTGTTGTTTTTTAATAGTTGTTGGGGTTTTTAATGTTCGAGAGGGGCATGCAGCAGCAGCAGCCCTGGCCCTTAATCAGGAATCTAAAGCTGCAGCTGCTGAGCACCAGAGACTTGAATGTGGAAAAGACTGAAGAGAGACACTTTGTGTGTGTGTGCATCTGTGTAATTGTTTTAGCCAAATCAGCATCTCCCCTAGTTGTAGCAAAGTTCAGAGCTTTGAAAAGGAATTTGAGTAATTATGAGATCAACACTGCTGAAATATTTTCCTCTTCAGTTTCCTTTCCTTAACCATGTACACTATAAAGCAACTTTTGTTATTGTTGAAGTTTCACAGGTTCATATCTAGGTGTGGAAGGTTTGTTTTTTTGTAAAAAATGTTTAAACCAGAATTTTTGTCCCACTAGTGAGGTTTCTGCTATATACCTCACTAGAATTAAATCTATTGGAAACTGAGACCTAATGCATCTGCAGTGCATGCTTTCATGAGAAAGGTTGCAAGAAAAGCATTTATTTTTTTAACAAGTCAAGACACCCACCTGGAGTATGTTGGAGAGGTGAATGGTGGGCAAGGCAGAAAGAAATGCAGCTGTAGAACTAATGGCTAGAGGCTGTATTTAGCTGTAACTCCCTTAGGTGACATGAGAAAATAATTGTGTACGTTCTTACAGTATTGGAGAATTTGTTAGGGAATAAGTCATGTAGTCTGTTCTGGCAACTGTCACGGTCTAGGCTATGGGTTTGACTGTTCTTGCAATGTGAAGACTTGTACCCTAAAATCCTTTAGTCTCTTTAATGCTGTAGCTGGTGTACGTGCCTTTTTGTGCTATTTCAGCACTTGGTATGTGCATTACTGAAGAGTCACAATTTAGTGGTACTGCAAATAAACTCTTCTAGTAAAGAAAATGTTGAACTGTGTGCTCTTGTCTCTGGTGAGGCATTTTTCTTTTTAAATGGGTTTGTTTCAAATTCAGTTTTCTTTATGTGGCCCTAATTAGCACTTAACAGTGGAACTAGTGTTATCTAAAAAATGAAATCAGAAAACAATGTAATGGTAGTTCATTTAATCTTAGTCTTAAATTTCAATAATGAAACCTATACTGTTGGTTGTTTTTTTGCAGAATAACCAATCGTAATGCATTAAAAGTTGTTATTGCTTAAATTGCTTAGAAAATAGTCCATGTAGAATACATTGCTTGCTTGTTGAGTAGATTTCTTTGAGTAATGGCAGCAGTATTTTGTGATACGATAGCTATCCTTGGCAGTTATGACTTGCTGTTGCTGCACTCATACAGTCTGTGCTGGGACTTACCTCAAAGTCCCTAATCATCTTGGGACTGACCTATTTATCCTGCTCTTCCTTGGTTTTCATCAGAGTGGATGTCAGACATGTCCTGTGCTGAGCCACCTGATCCAAGTCTGTCTATTTTCTTAAGCTTAGATTCAAAAGAAAATGTCCAAAGTGACAGTCCTACTGTGTGTAAGTGAAACATGGTCTTTTGATGGATTTTTTTTTTTGTTTGTTTATTTGTGTGGGTTTTCTTAAACTTTTGTGAAGACCTGTAAGGGCTGATGAGATTAATTGCACTGTACAAAGGCATGAGATAAGCAATATATGTGTGTCTAATTTGAAAAATGTCCAGTGCTTTAGCAAAACCCTGTGGTTTATTCTGATGACAGGAAGTTTTGAGATCAGCAAAATGGTGGCATATAGTGGTTTAGCCGTCAGGCTATTCAAACCGATCTCCAAACTTGAGCAGTAAGCATGCCTATTCAGATATCTGAAAATTAGAAGGATTCATTACACTTGTTTGGCATGATGACCAGAAGGGAGAGGCAGTTTCTGCTACAAGCATTTGGTTTTGTCCACAAGTTGCAGGCTGTGTGGCATGATAAGGCTGAGCTGATGCTACCTGTAGGGGCTTTACTGGAACAAGTGGCTTTGTACCTCAGAAACGCATCATTGTGGGCAAGTGCTGTCATGATTTCCTACCACTACAGGGGAGGCATTGGTTTGTTTTCTGTCAGCTTTCTGTAGTACAGCGTGATTATGTGCAATGTATGGCTGATCTCCTGCCAAGTTGCATGTATAAAATAGGACACTTTCAATGATACTCATTAACAGTTCATTTTTACAGGAAGAAAAATAACAGTGGTTAATTATACTTAGTAATTTCAGTGCTGGCCGTGTGAAATTACTTTGAGTTTGAAAGCTATTGCTTCCGCCAAGCATGAGAAAGTGCCATGATCAACACAGAGCTAATGCATCAGAAGTAAATGCATTTCACCAATTAAAACTAACATCTTTGTGCTTCGGCTTTGAAATTATGCTTCACGAGGGTATTTGGGGAGTGTCAGTCAAGATGTTGATCCCTCTTCCTCCTCCCAGAAGACCCTGTGGGGTAGGTTTCCTCTTTGTTTCACTTGGCATTGTAGCAGCACATGTTAAGTGAGGAGGCTTGCAGCATGGTTGGACGCTGACCAAATGTTTAGTACATCTCATCTTTTCAAGAAGTTCATTCTATACAAAGTTTGAAGGAGAAGACTGCATGTCACATTCCCTCCTAGACCTCATATCCTGTGTTACTCTAAAAAATATGCTGTCTTGACTCCCAGACTGAAACACAGTGATTAGCTGCTGAACTTGATCTTTTAGTGGGTTTGGAAAACCATGACCAAAGCCTTGGGATAGCACTGGGAATGGATTCAGAGCTATTGGCGAGGCTGGAAGAAGGAGAAGATGTATGCATAGCACTTAACCACAGAGGAGCCAGACAGCTCATTCCTTATAATGGAACATTTGTGATGTTTTTCACATTCAAACAGAGTGAATTACAGTGAAACAGAATGCAAGTGACAAAGGGATTCTGTGATTGGGTCTTTGCTTAGCAGGAGGGCATTAGGTTTTTTTGGATTGCAGTTGCAATATGGACGATTACCTCCAGAAACTAGGCAGAGGATGCTGTAGATTTATGCTGTTTTGAAGAATGGGGCAGGAGAGAATGTGATGTTACTATGGCTTTCATCAGTGGGGCAAACAATGTGCGAAGGAGGTTTTGCTCCTTCTTGTCAACATAGATCAGTTGGTCTTGTCTGGACCAGTTCACCTCCTGGTGCAGTCATCTTAAGTGTCACTGTTACTGGCCTTTGTGAAAAAAAGAAGGTGCAAGGGTGACCTGGTTGAGAAAAATCACCAAAATGTGTAGCAGCTTACTAAAAAAAAACCCCAAACCCCCCAAACAGACAAAAAACCCCACCAACAAAACCCCCCAAACTTGGAATGTTTCGGTATGTGTTGATGTGCAGAGGGAAAAAAGGCTGGGAGATTTTTGTGGAACTTTGAAGGAGAGGACTGTTGGAGAAGGGGAGCAGTAACTTGTACCTACATCCAGAGCTCTGCTGGAAGGGAATGAAAGGAGCATTAGAAATCTGTGCAGTTTTGAAGGAATAAATATTAATTTGAAATAAACTCTAATCTTAAACAGGTACTGCTATGTTACTTTAGAAGGGTTGAGGGGTGGTGGTGAATAGGAGCAGCAATGAGGCTTGATGGCATGTAGTGGTTTGTGTCCTCATAACTTCTGTTCTCTCTGTCCATGTTATTTAGAGTTTCTTTCAATGTCACTTCTTGGTTCATGTGAAAGAATTGTGTTACTGTTAGCATATAAACTTGCTTTTATGGTTTATGTGACCTGAGATCAAAGCTGTTCTCATGGGGTTCAGAGCAGCAATGCATCTGCTCCAGAAGGGATTTTGTAGGCAAACAAATGGCAAAACCTAAATCCAGGACAGATGTCCTTGTTCCCTAACAAAGATACATGCAGTATTTAACAGCCAAATGTCAAGTTCTGGTCGTGTTAATGTGGGTGGGAATTTTGCCATAGCCTTCCTTGGAGTCTGGAGTTTGTCTTGCAACTTGAGACTTTCTGAGTGCTGGCTTTGGCGTCCTGTGAGTGGTTCTGCAGTCAGGAACACAGCATCCAGTACCATTCACCTGAGAAGCACAGCACTCTGACCAGGCTATGTGTGGGCACCTAAGTCTCCTTGTGTTTACAAAATAGTTCACATCAAAAAAACCCTACTAACATCCTTCTTTGTCCCATCCAGTCTTAATTTTTTTTTTTTTAACTACAGCAGGAAGAACTCGTCCAAATGCTGTTTAAAAATAAACCAGTAAATGGCTTTACTGTTAATAGCACAGTGTGTAAAATGGAACTTCAGGGCTTCAGTTGTTTTACATTTATTGAGCTGTATTCATAAAGTATTGACTGTTTAATCTGTAAAAGGCTGCATTAAAAAAATATAATAAAGTATTTTTAAATGAACATTTATGGTGATTGTGAATAAAGTGTCTTCAGTGGAATCTTAATGTTCATGCTCATTGTGCCTCTGGAAGATGGGAAAGAAATGCAGTGTCGCAGGCACTGAGTTTGAAAAGTTTTTGAAGAAATCCAACCAGCTTCCTTGAATATGATCACTTCCAGCTATTTGGAACAGATGTAGACTAGGGGCCAGGGATTTGACACACATGAGGACATTCAGGTAGGATTTTGGTTAGTGATGATCATTGTTCAACATAAATACATAGTTGGACTCCATAGTTACAATTGCAAACAGTCCTATGATGAACAATAGTTTCTTTCAAGCTGCTTGATGCTTTTTTAGAGTACCATGATAAATTGCTGAGAGAACAAAACCGGAACATAAGTCGTCTTTCCAATGAAATTTTTTCCATGAAACTTTAAAATTGAAAATGGCGATACTTCAATTAATAGCTATTTTGAATAATTGGAAACCTTTAATTTTTTTTTAGCATAGTACAGTTAATTTAAGAGATAAGGACTATATGCGTCTGAAATGCAGGTAATCCATATTTTTCCTAAGCATGCTTATATTAAAGTAGTCTTTAGTCACCGACATTCTCTAAGTTTGAATGTTTTCCAATGAATTCAGCTATAGCATGCTATCAGCTTTAGATTCTCTGTTTAAAGGAACTGAGATCTTACTTTTTTTCATAATGTTAAAGCTGATCTGCAAATTTTAGAATCTCAGGATTTTAAAGGCAAACCAATCTACCAGAAGGAACAACAAATTTCTTGAACTAGGACCTCCCAGTATGCCTGTTTGGGTGGCCCTGGCTGATTATGGCCTGTGAAAATGCACGGTCGTACATCTGAATGTTTTTGGTTACTGTTAAAGAATTTTGGTTAATTAAGAAATGTAAACAGTATGGCTGTATTTATTCATAAATTATGAAGGCATATGTATTTCAAGTTCTCTTACTGGGATGTTCTGTGAAAAAGTGCTCAGAGGTGTAAGCAATAGGTAGCAGCTTTGAGTGGTGAATTCAGAAATACCAAGTACCCCATGGACTGCTAGAATAGCTGAGGCAAAGACGCAGAGACCATTAAAGCTATATCAATACTTACATTGCAAGAGTATTTGGAAGGGTCTAACAGGACCTTTTATAAGGTACTGTATATGTTTGATCTTGACAGTATTATTAGTAGTACCCAAAGTCTGCAACAAGATTGTTTGGATAAGTGGAGATCATTTGTATAGAAAGTGAGCAAGAATTACTGTCTTTTACATCTTACTAGCAAGCTTACACCCCAAATGCTGCTTCTCTGCTGGATTTTATGCGAGTCTTGCTTGGCTTATGGCAGTACTGCAGACAGAAATACTTACTTTACTAGCCTGATGAACAGTATTTGTCAGAGGTTTCCTTCCTAGATTAAAACTAGGAACTTTAGCATTCCTTTATTTACTTATTTATAAACTTTTGTTTTCTGAGTAATTCAAAACTTGATATGTTACAGAAAACAAGAGTGGAGTTCTATAATTTTTTTCTTTAAGTCTTTCCTCCTTCCGCTAGCTTTGTTATACCTCTCAGAGAACAAAAGGAAAGCAAAATAAATCTTACAAGATTTATTGCAGTTACATGACAGAAAATCTTGATTACTTGGTGATAGGACTAGGAGTGGTGAAATGGACCTTTTTATCCAAAAATGTGGAATTTTTAAAAGTTTTTTAGTATTTTCTGCAATTTCTAGCAACAGTGTGGAACCAGTTTGCATTAATGAGAAAGAAGGGAGGAAGCATACTTTTTTAGATTTTAAAATAGATGATTTTTCATGCTTTTTAAAGAAGTCACTTAAAATACTATTCTGTGCTGTGCAACTGGACCTCAATTTTTCAGATGTGATTTGTGAAATTGACAGTGCTGTAAGAAAATGTTGAAGGCTCTACGTGGGTCCTGTCACATTTCCATCTGATTGAACTGTCCTGGTACTATTGACCTCCTGTGCTATTTAGAAAAAGCTAGGAAACAGCAACACATTTCACAGACTGATTCATTACTGAAAACCGTAACAGAGTGCAAGTGTTTCTAGACTGTGTTCTGTAGATGTACTTTCTAGGCACAGAGGCTGACTTGCTTCAACCTGTTATAACTATGTTGTCTGCCATGCTGTCATGAACTGTAATGCAGAGCTGCTAAATTGGTAAATCTGTGCAAAACTATTAGTGGCACAGTAGTTTTAAAATTGCCTTGGATTATCCAAATGAGTTTTTGAAACAGAGAGCTCTTGTGGTTGTTGAAAGTCTGAACCTGTTCAATAACTACCCTGGTTTGTGTGCAATGATTGAATGATCCAGCTTTCAATTTACCATTCCATTATTAAAAATGCCAAGGTCGTTCAATGCCAGTTTGAGTCCTGCTTGGGTTTGTGCTGGGGATGATAGGTCATGCTCCATAGAGAGGGATGAGCACAGGTGCTCAGTTAAATTCCAGAGAAGTGACTGTGGGTAGATGTCTTACTTTAAGTGTAATTATTTCTGATACGGAGTTTCAATGACATAAAAGCAGGCTTATCAGTTCTTTAGAAGGTCAAGTAGAAAGAAATGTTGGCCTACTTCAGACGAGGAAAATTAGACTTGCATAAATAAAAATTGGGGCAGGAGGGGCCTTGCTTGTATTTAGCAGTTCTACAAAATGTCAATAAAAAATAACAGTATTTCTGAGACTACCAATTTTATGCCATTAATGCGTCAGTACATTACTCAGTGAACATTTTCATGGTGAAGTTTACTTAATTTCTGTGCAACTCCAACCAACCAAAACCAGAAACCAAATCTGTGGATATCCATATTTTATTATTTTAAAACATGTAGTTCCCTGAATTTCTGATACAAAATGATTTACCTAAAACGTAGAATTTACAGAAAACATTTTCTTGGATTCTGAAATTAATCACAGAAGTAAATATTGTATTTCTTGATATGATTTCTTGGTTCAAAGGCACTGTGTGATTAACTAGTTCTTAACAACTTTCCAGTCATCCAATGATTTACTAGTAATTTCATTTATAAACTGCTGCAATGATCATAGACAATATGTAGTGCATCATTGAATGCAGAGGGTTGGACAGGAGCTTGCCAAGTTTTAGAGTTAGTTGGTGTGTGTATTCTAGACAACTGTTTTGCGATGACAAGTATGGATAATTAAATTTGAGTAATCTGTCTGAAGAACAAATTTATTTTTTTAAATGTCTTCTAGAGAGTAGGCTTCTGGTTTACAGCAAATTTATACAGGATTTTGGAGACCATTAAATGTTTATAGTTGTTTAAATCCTCTTTTGAGGGCACACTTATTTATTTAGTTTGTGACACAGTACAGCTGTGGTTTATGAACTCATGTGCACAGACCTTCAGGTGGATAAGCGTTATCACTATTAATTTTAGGGAGTTGAGAGAAGATTTTTGGCTAGTATCAAATCTCTAGTGTGCATAACATTGCACAGATGAAATGTCTATGTTAAGGACAAAGTGATTCCTAAGACATGGCTGATTTTTATCCCGAGTACTGGAGATGAATAGGCTGATGTAGCAAATCATATGTACAAGAGTTTCCATCAACTAAATAAGAATTAGTTTGTACCCTAGGATGTGCTAATGGATTGTAGCCTCAGATCTGTATAACATTTCTAAGCCTGTTACATATACGTGAATTAAATATGTCAAATATACTCGCCCCAGATAGCATACCTGAAATACTTTCTGTGACTTAAACTGCTTAAGAAATCCTACGTGTTTTGTATAGTTTGGTTTTAATGTAAAACCAAGCCCTTTATTGGATGTTAAGGCTGAAATGTTTTCATTCTGGGTCTGGTAATAGGATTCAAAACAAGCCATATGAATTTGACAAGATTTTATGGATTTTATGAATTTGAGAGGAATTTAAGGTGAGGGAGCCATTTATTTTGTGTTCAGTCTCTGTTCTGCTGCAGGGTGAGCCAGGGAGGTCTCCCATAACTCCAGATCTGATGATCATCTGAAGTCTGCATGCCGAATCAGCTCTGTTGCCTCAGCATCATTAGAACCAAGACAATTCAGTGACTTCACTAGGATTGAAGGCTGCACAGCTAATACTTCCAACGCTGTGCACTGTGTATAGTGCTGTACACAGCACTGTGCTACATGGATTGTCAGCAGAGGTGAAGTCCCTGCCCCACTTGGTGCACAGTCTCCTTCAGGCAGAGAATCCTGCTCTTTTTTAATTGTCTTTTCTTGATGCATCCTATCTGATCTTGAGCCTTGCATTATGTAAAATGAAGTATCAGCCCAGCTGATGATGGGAAAATACTCATAGGTGCAAAGAAGGAGGATACAAAATCCCAGTCAGTGTGAGTTGGCCACATGTTGACCACTGGCCAATACCACAGAGGGTTCATAACACTGCTGTAAGAGGAGGTGGGCTTACTGCCTTTCTGAGAAGCCTTTTCTTCACTGTGCCTTGCTGGGAAGGAAGAAATGTTGGTGCTCTACAATGTAGTAAAGCTTTAAAGTTAACGGATTTTGTTTAATGTAGGCTGACGTGACCCTCTGCATGACCACTCTTTCATTAACTGCAACAGTGCAGGAGTGTAGGCGGTTCTTCTGTCCCACTTCATGGGCCTCTCACTAGAAATTCACTGGGGGGCGGGGGGGATATCCAAACTGCTTTTAGTCTACTGCTGCGATTTATTAGAGGGTCCTTTTCTGCCTGCCAGTTTGGCAGTACGTCCAGGTGACAGTCTACTGAGCAGTGTTGCAGTTAATCTCTAGGGAGTTTTGCTTGTTTACGTATCTTACATACAAACACGGAAATCATGAAAGCTGAAAATCCATCCTTCACAGGGGTCATGGGGCAGGAGAGTGTCCTATTAAACATACTGGTTTTGATGGAGAATGCTTTCTTTGTTTTGTGTCCATTAGGTTTTACTAAGCCGGTGTCTGCAGAGATGCCAGATAAAACACCAGGTGGTACAGAACCTGTCCCCAGGAGTGAAGGTTAGCAGTTTTCTTTTATTTTTTTGACTAATTTTTCAAGTCAAAAAGCGAGTTTCCCTTACTGGCCTTAAACTTAAGGGAAAGCTAACTGAGTTTTATGTGTGCGTATTTATCTAAATAGCAGGAACTTTTAACTTGTTTTTGTCTAACCTTTCTGTACCTCCCTGGCCCATTATCAATGATAGTACTAAAATATGTAATGAGGGGGGAAGACCAGTGGGCTGCTAGGATTTCAGCTTTAGAGAAGATATTTTCTCCCCTTTTGATAAAGAGAATCTTGTTGACCAAGGCCAGTTTTTCATATGGGATACTTAAGTCTCATAGAACCAAAACTGACATTTGAGATATGGGATGATTGACACAAGGAGGAATTGAATATGCATGATTTCCACTAAAATCAGTGGGATCTTGAAATGCTCAGTCTTCCTGAAAATCAGACCATATTTTTCTTTGCAAGGTCTATTAACTTTAAATTCCCATTTCAGAAAGTTTGGTACTTGGTTTCAGAGAAAATTTGTTCTTTAAAAACAATTGTAATCCTGCTAATTAAAGTCCTTCCTCAGAATCACTGCTGAATGTTTCATTAAAATATTTTATAAAAATTTGCTATTTTAAATGAAGGTTGTGAGATGTTTCCACAGTTTCATGGCAAACTTGTAGTAGCTCTTACATACGCTTGCTTTCTAGATCATTGCTGTCCCCACACAGGGGCTGTATTAATTCAAATGTGTATTTTAGTTTGAATAAAGCTTGTGGCTCAGGCTGATTTATACTGCTTTCTCTCTAAACCTAAAGATACACATCTCAAAAAGTTTAAAATATTTTCATTGCATTGAACCTCAGTTTTGACATTTGAAAAGCATAAAGGAACATGTTGCAATAATAATTTCAAAAAGCACATCAATAACAGCAAAGAAATTTCTTTCCATGTAAAGGGTATTAAGCTATGCTTAACTGCAAAAGGAGTTTCTATTAATTTCTTTTTTAAAGTTACTGTAAAGCTTGACACGTTATTATGAGAACTCTCGACAACGGAGGAGAAGCAGTTACAGCCAGTCTTTCAAAGACTGAGCTCGCTCTGATTCACATGTTGTGTGCCTCCCTTACAAATACATTTTGAGGCTAAAGGCGCTATAATGACGTCCAGTTAAAATTAACGTCTACACTTGTGCCGTGAATTAGGATGTGGAAGAAATTGTCATTTGTTCCTTGCTGGTTGCTTCCCTAAAAATAGCGTATGTGATCACATCTGTGGCTCTCCTAGGTATTGATGAAGCCTAAATGTGTTAAAGTTATGCTGATGATATATATTATATATTGAATTTCTCTTCTGCCTGTGGAACAGTGGCAGATACTGCTGCATTTCAGCTCTCCAGCCTCTGGGAGGAGTTCTGGTAAATTAAGCGAGACATAGGGATGATACAGAACTTTCATATCAAATCTGGGAAAAACTCACTCTGTCTATGAAAGAACTTTATTTTCTCGTATTGCGTTTTAGTTTGTCACATAAGCAACTTCAAGTAAGTGAGTTGTAAGGCTTGCTTTAACTTTACATCAGGAGTTAGAGAGGGTAGGACTTGTGATAGCATAGAGCCATAGATGGGCTGGGATCAGGGATCTGGGGGAAGGAAGGGGAGGGAGTGGAAAGGAATCCTGCAGAGCATCATTAATGGTGGAGTCACTGACAGCATCATGTGGCCATCAAACAAGGGTTGATTCTCCTCCTTATGCTGGCAACGAGAGATTGATGCCTGTGAAAAGGCATGGGGGAGGACTGAGAGCTAGCATGTGCATGTGTTAGACACTGAAAAGACAACAGTCATTGAGGTCAGGATGTCCCAGGTACCACTTTACAATAATTTTCCTGCTAACTCCATCCCCCAAACTAGAAGGTTGAAACTGAACACAGGGTTGTTCCTGTCTAGGTACAGGAGAGGGAAGCAGGGAGCTGCTTGTCTCATTTAATTTTGGAAGACTCATGAAGCCTTCAGTGTCTTTTTGTTTCTGTAAACATGGTTTCGTTTCACCGGAAGTGACAAGTAAAAAACATTCCAGAAACATTCTTTTCAGTTAAGCGGGGATCTAGAAACCGCCCTGAGGATCTTATTCAGTACCTTCAAGTTTTGGGTTTTTTTGTTTTTGAGTAGCTTCCTATGTCTGTCTAATCAAGCAGACACATATAATATGGAAAGCTAAAACTGGAAAGCTTTCAGATACCAAGTTTGACTAGAGTGTTTAGGGATAGCACAACTAAAAATCTTTTCCACGTATGCTTTGTTGTACATTTTGAGGGAATTAGTACAAGATTCCTGTGACTTGAAATTTCTTATATACACAGAAGACACATGAAAAATGATTGTCTGGATCACTAAGAAACTGTGGATATAAGGTTGTGTGACTGTTTATATGTTCTCTCACACGTACAATATACACATGTATATACATATGTAGAAATGTGTGCATGTAGACATATACATACAGCCTTAAATTGTGAGATCCTAAGGGAGCTGCTCCCATGGGTGGCATGGTGAGTGCCAGCCTCGTGGGATATGCAATTTCAGGGTTCCCAGGGTAGCGGGTAAAGGCATGGCAGGGCCTCCTCTGGCACGCTGTGCTTCAACTTGCACGCTTCGCCTTTGGAAATAGTCTAACTTCTCTACATTATTTCTGTTTCCAGAAAACATTGACCTTCCCTCCCTCCCTCCCTAACCTAATGCCTCAGGATATGACCCAGGTGTGAGGAATCTGAAAAGCAGATAAGACTTCTTGTCTGTGAAAATGAGCTCTGTAGCTTTTGAGGTGCAACAGGCAGTTTCAGTGAAGCTTGCTGCAGTGTGTTGGTTTTCATGATGCTCTGTGTTTTATAAACACTAGCATGAGGAAAAAAAAGCTCAATAACTACCAACAACTTAGAACACTTTTCTAGATTGTAGTAACACAATCTCAGTTACTTAACGGATTACTGGTGATGTTGGCGAAGAAAGAAAATACAATAAAATATATATTAAAAAGCTAATTAAAATTGTGAGATAATGCTGAGTCTTCATTTTTAAATTAGTTGTCATAGTATTCTGTTGTGATAAGAGCTTATGAAGTTTTTCAACCAGTTTGTATAAAACTGCTTTGACAGATACAATGTTTAGTAAAACAAAATTTGATTTAATCTGGATACTTTGTTTTTAATCGCTCTTCTGAAATGAGTTTTTAGATGTTAAAAAAAAAAGGGTGAAATCATGGATAAAAATAAATCTTCTCTTAGAGACCTATTCTTACATCTTGATGAAAAATGTTCTACTAAAGACAAAACATGATACTAGTGTCTTCTACCGATACTAAATCATTAGTGCTGGAAGTTAGAACTTTGAGAGGTTTTGTTGCTTTATAAATACTCTTACTTTCAAAGAATGGTATGATAACATTTACTGAAAAGAATTGTCAGGCGTTGCCAGTGGCTGCTCTAGCACTGACTGATCAGATAAACTTCCGTAGTCTTTGATCATATGCAGCCCTCTGTTTACTTAGTTTACTAGTAAGTAGAAATGTTTCACTGGTATGACTGAGACAGAATTAAGAAGTGTTTAATTTATCATGTTTAAAATACCACTGCTACTTACATGGATAAATGTTTATGTGAACTTTCTTAATTATTTCCAGACATCTTATTGCTGCTTGGTTTTTTTGGTTGTTGTTTTTGTTTTTGTTTTTTTTTTTTTCCTCAAAGAACTACTCTTGCTATCATTTGTTTAAAAAAACAAAAAACAAAACCAAAAAAAAACAACCCACAAAATCACACAAACCAAACCCCCCAGTTTATTTGTTGTTACAGATTTGTAACAATTAATGTTTCACATTTAATAAGGCTTAAGTTGTGTTGAGCAAAGTGTTGGCAAGGTAACTGATTATTTGGAAACTTTAAAAAAGTCAATGTTGCTTTAACCTAGCAGTGCCCCTTGCTGCCCCTCACCCACTGCTGTGGGTTAACCCCAGCTGGCAACCAGCTGACAGGATAGGGCACCCACTGACCCACTGCTCCATACACTGCAGTTAAGCCATGAGGCACACAGAAGCAGACAATTGAGAAATGAGTTTCCTGTAATTAAGTTAGTGGAACTTAGTCCTTGACTTGAGGGTCCCCAGTGAGCGGGTAGACTATTTGCTTTTCTGCCACGTCTTCTGTCAAACCCTTTAGAGTCAACAGTTACATTTATAAATGTCACTGCTTGCTTTGTGCTATAGCGGGGAAAAAACTCAGGACCCGGAGATTCAGTTGTTGTAAAGATGGAAGTGTGTGTATACCACACTTAAATATTTTTCAAGAAGCTTGGGTAGCTATCAAGGAGTGGTAGACAAACAAATTAAAACAAAAATCCCCTACCATGATCCACATATAACTTTCTTAACTGTTTTCCTACAGCAAAGCTATTATATTCTGTTTACAATGGTTGCATTTAGAACAATGTACTATGTCAATACCAGGAAGTGGATTGAGTGTATTTCTGGTTTAGCTTGCAAAGGAATTAGCATTTGTTCTGCTTGTGTTTGCTGAAAAGTCACTCTTAAACTTCTAGACTTTTAGTATAGTTAACCATTGGAAATCAGGCTGTGACATGAGTACCCCACCCATTGCACAAATTCCTCCTTTCACTTGCTGAGAGGCTGCTGTGGTTCACGGCAACTGCTTCTGATGGCATCTGGAGCTGGGCAATTGCTCAATTGCAAAAATTTAGGGGAATGATTGTAGACTTTTCATCACAAATTATCTTACTAAACCAACTTTTTTTTTTGATAACTTAGCAAACTTTTGGTGATACTGAATGGTTTTTATGAGAAGTGCTTCATCCTGTGGATTACTGATGAATTTTTTTTTGTCATGATACCTTTGAACAGCTGTTCGTAACATACCTAGGTTTGTTTCAAAGAAACCAGATGATGTCTATTCGGTATCTGTTTGGAAGGCTCCCACGGTCAAAGTTTTTGGGGTATCAGTCAAATGCTGCCATAGCAGTAGCTTTATGCAAAAGGCTTAGAAAAGACGTATGGATGTGGGAACCCTTATTAGGTTTCTCCAGTCAACTTAACTGGTTGTTTTTCTGCACCTTCTTTTTGAAGAGAAAGATATGAGGAAGTTACACTCCCCTAAACTCTTCTTCCTTTCCCCCTTTCCCTTCCAACTTCTTTCATTAAGCAAGAACCACGACTTCCCCCAGCTGGATCCTCCCTTACTGACTTTGTGGTTCACACTTGCATCCTGAAGGAAACTAATGTTACACCTGGGCTTTATAAACAGCCACTGACAAATCCCAGTGGACGAGCTTATGTCATTGCAAAATATCCTATAGTAACAGCAGTGTTTTTCCTTGCATTGTGTACCTGATGGCACTAGTGGGAGCCTACCAGCTGTTACTGTTGTTCTTGGTAGAGACTCATTTAGTTTTATAACTCCTCTGACTTCTGTTTGTGTGCTGTTTCTCCTATAATATGTGATGCTGCACAGGAGAAACATGCAAACGCAGCCATGTAAATTCGTAGACTGCCCGCTGGGTCATAGCTTTCAAATGCAGTGAAGAAAATAGCACCAGTATTTCTACCTCCAAATTTTGCTAGGACTGATTCTTTCATGGCAGTAGTGCCAGGGTACAGTTATTGAGGTTAGTAGGCACTGCATGCTGCTGTCTGCGTGGTGCTGTGGGGCTTTAAGTGGCCACATAGCAATGTACTATCTTGTGCCATGGTGGTGGAGAAAGTTGTTGTTAGGCTTTATTATTACTACACCCATACAAAAGTGGATGGGAAAACGAAGCATCTTTTCTAAAGCTTTTTTAAATCTTAAGTGCATGTGAAGTCACAAATAACTCTGGTAACGGTGCTCTCATAGGCTTAATGATATATCACCGGGCTGAGATGCACACAAAAACATCTGTGTGCTTAGGAATGGTGATTGTATACTTCGTCTACCTGCTGCTGTTCTTTGGAACTAGTTTCTTTATTATTCCTTGCTCCATTCTCTCTTTCCTCCAGTTCTTGCTGCCTAACTGAAGAGATGTCTGGAATAAAAAGTGTATACCGGCTGTGCTGTTTTGTGGACAAGAATTTATGGCTATCAGATAACACTAGATGAGTGAGATTCAACATAAAAGGTCTTGGCTATTTATGTAGAAGGTGGTAGACACTGACTTCACTGCCAAAAGATATTGTGAACATACCAAAAAAAAATCCTGTGAGTTGAAGGGGAAATCAGAGAAGTCTCTGGAAGACAGCTCCAAATAAATGAGCAACTGCAAACCAAGGAAATCCCTTTAGTTGAAAATGGTTGGAAGCTAGAAGAATGCTGAGGAAAAATATAGTATATGATTGCTATGTTCTCGTTGTCCCCAGTAATATAATCTTCCTGTACCAGGTTATTGTTCCTTACTTACTATTCATAGCTTCATTTTGTAGCAGCTTTTAGTCCTCTGAAAACCGTATCTTGAAGAAAGAGGAAGTGTCTGCATAAAGAAGATAGCTGAAATTGTTGACCCTAGTGTTTATGAAAGGACGTGGTGAAACCAAAGCAGATACGAAATCTGAAATCTGATTGAAAATGGGAGAAAAGCAAAGTGGAAGGGTGATGAAATTGAATATTCTGTTTCTGACTAACTTGTTGGCCTCTTTCTGCACACTGTGAGAGGTTGGCACATCTTTGAAAGACTGGTTGTAGGCTGTTGCTGTAATGCATAATGACTCTTGTTATAACTCTCTTGAGAAATTTGGGTTAGTTCCAGTCCACCAAAGTTGACTATTAGCAACAGCCTAAGCAACTGCTGTGCTGTCCAAGTCCAGCACAGCAGTACATTTGGTACTTGCAGTACACTTGCTTTGCTGCAACCAGACTGCCGCCCCTGTGTTCTGCAGCGTGGCTCGTATTCTCTAATAGTGTTACGATGCATTAAACCATGACATTGAATCACTTTTCTTTTTTCCTGAAAGCATTTTGATGAACTGACTTAGTCACTGGGCCACGCTGGTTGGGTCCCACTTTCTCGGTTGCCAACAGGCTATTAACTGGATAGGCTTTTAAATTTTAAAAGTCCTCGGTGGAGTGAAGAGGAGAAGGAGGTGGTGTGGTGGTGGCTCCCTTGATCTAGGGCAGGGAAGGGCGGTGAAAGGTAGACTGTTCTGGACATTGTGAAATGTTTGATTACAGTAAAGCCTGCTCCTCATCACAAAGTGAAGATGCATCTGCTGTAATGTTATGGTGGTGAAGTCACCAACGACAAAGGCTGGGCTATTAACAGGCGGAATAACTTGTTCTTCAGATGCCAGGCACTTTCCCTGGTGTTGGGGCTGACTGGTATCCCGCCAGAGATCAGTGTTCCAGTCATCCGCAAGTTACAGAAAGCTTATGTGGCCTGAATTGCTTAAACTTGAGGTTTAGAGATCTATGGAGAATTTTTATATTGATGATCCTGTTTTTAAAGAATTAATTTTGCTTTTCTGTCTCAGTGGTAATGAATTCTTAGTTCTCAAGTAATGTAGCAGCGCAGCACTTGAGTTTGCACTTTTTTGCTTTTGTATAAAGAAATTGTACATGATACAAAATTATGCGTATCACAATTTATACATAATGTGCACATATTAAATAAGCTATTAGGAGTGGTACAAAATAGGGAGACTAAATGTGGCTTGATGAAAACCAGCTAGTTTCTTTAGAGCACTTCTGAATGCTAATTGTCTATTTTATTTCTAAATTGATGTTCCAACTTGAGAAACTTAAAACAATAAAAACATTCCCGGAGGAGCAAAGGTTCCTACTTTTCTGTGTATCCTAGTGTAAATATTCCTCTCAGTAGGATGCTATTTAAAACTGGTTGAAGATGGTCCTCTCCTAACTGTAAGCTTTTTTAAAAAATTGTTTACATTTAAGCTGCAAACTGTAATTTGACCATCAGCCTGACTCAAAGCTGAGCTTGGTCATCTGGCATAAAACATTGCCAGTGGAATTTGTAACTATATCATTCTCAACTTTACCACATTTACATAAGAAATAAACCCACCCCCCCAAACTGCTTCACAAACAGAGCCTGAAAGTAAAACACAGTGATGGCATAAAGGAGTTTCCAGCATCTGCCTTTCTGATCAGAACAAAAATTGTAGTGGTCTGTTTGCATTGCTCAGAATTGCCAGGGAGGCAGAGGGCAGTTGTGACAGGGCCCAAGCGATGCCATCTGCACGGTGAAGCAAAGCAGGGAGCACCCAGCACTCCCTCTCCTCCCCAGCTCCTGCTCCAGCGTCCTTCTAATGATGGCTCACGCTTAGTGCTCTTGGGTGAGATCAGAGGGGGGAACGTTCCTCTTCATGGTGGATGTCCATCAGGAATGATTAACAGTGTCTAATTATTAAATTAATAACTTTGAGCATAGCTATGTATATGTAATACTTTAAAGAAAATGATTGATTGAATACTCCTTCATAAATAGCTTTTTTTATTTTTGTGTCATGCTTAGCTTCTGTCTTCCTTACCATCTTGGAAATATGCTGTGATCCTAAAGAAGCTGTTGCATGTTTACATTTTCTTTTCCTGTTTAAAAATATTAACAGCTCTTGGAGAAGACCCCAGGCAGAGGGTACACTCTGATATCTCTGTAATGCTGCAGTCTTAGCTGTGCATGACCTGGAGTGGAAATATAGAAGTACTACTCTGTGATTGCAAATGTTAGCGGTATACTTTTTATCTGTTCTTTCCAGGGTGGGAATGACAACCATTGGTTCTCTTGAGAATTTTTTTTTTTTAAAATGGGAAGACTTTGTCACCAAACAGAACAGTTATTTTTGTTAAAGCAGCGATTATGTGTTACATTGCTGTTCTGCAGTACATAGAACACCCTAAAAGGATAGAGTTATCATGTTAGAAATCATGATTTAAAGTAATTTCTTTTGCCAGTTTCATCATAGGTTTGGGAGAATGGTGTTTTGGTTTGGTTTGGTGGTTGTTTTTTACTATCATATATTCCAGGGTTTTTACTGCTCTCCATATTATTGTGTGGGCACACAAACAATGATATGAACGTAACTGCTGCCAGCCACCCAGGGTTAATATACAGAAAATGAGCAATATTAACAGTTAGTTTTTCTGTCAGTGTTAATATTGGATTTTGCTTACATTAATAGGGTCTAAAATACATTTCAGTACTGTGAAGTCAACAGTTGCTTAAATGTAAATTAGGTTTCATCCCAAAACCTGTGCTTTTTGCTCCTTTTGAAATTTCCTCCACGTTCTGTCTTGCTGCTTTACTTAAGCAATATGCCAAAAATCTATTTTCAGATTCATTGATTTTCCCCTCCTCCCCAGCCATATTTCTCCCAAAGCAACTCAAAGGACATTGAAGGGTAAGAGGCAAAAAAATAATTACTTACTACCAGTTAAAGTGAGCTGCAACTCTTAAGATAAATTAGGTTGTCAAGGTTACATTCTTTCATCTTGGGCTGACCACAGCCTTGAAACCAATAGATCCAAAGTGGTAAAATAAAGATACTAAGACTTTTTACCCTTTGAAGTACCAAGGTGCAGCAGCACAGATACTTCCTAATTATTTACCACTTTACTCTGAAGAACTCTGACAGGTGCAATATAGTTAGCAAATTCAAGGCTGCTAATATTAATTATCACTTAAGAGTCACTGTGGGTTTTCTTTGTCTTTTTGTCACCTAATTATGTCTAGCAGTAATTTCAAACTATGCCACTGACATTAGAAGTGGGCTGAGGCGCCTTTGGTAGAACCTAAATTTAGAGAGATTAATAGAGGAAAGCTTAGTTGTTAGGTTTTGCTTTTTTAATTGGCTCCCCATAGTTTAATTTAGCTTAAAAAGGGGGAAATTGCTGCTTGCTGATAAACCAGAAGGGGGGAGCTAGCTTTGATGTTTTATGAGCAATGAAATATTAATAGAAACTTTCTACGTGTATTGGAGAGATATGTCAAACTATTGAAGTTAGCTTCTTGAAGAGTCAGCAAGCTGAAGAGAGCAGGAGGTGAAGGGGGAAAAGGTTTGGGGGGCTGCTTCTGTTGCACTGTGTCCAGGTCTGTTAGTGGTGCAAGCAAAAAAACCCTGGAGAGGTTGGATTTAGCGTGCAGGAGGCTTTTATTCTTCAAATTAAAGCCACATTATGTTCTAGTAGCCCCTTTAGTCAGAACATGCTGTAAAACCTATCATGCAGTTCAAGACATTAAAAGTTACCAAATCCTTTGAAAATGGTAGCTGTTCTTAATTGTGGGTTTTGTGGAACAGGGCTTAATATAAATTCCATTACACACATTTTGGCAGTGGTCCCCACAACATATATTTTATAGAATAATTAAAAATGGACACAACTTCCAGGTGCAATACACAATGTTCTTCCCATATGCAGACAATGCAGCCTGTGCTTCAGGTGATGGAAGGACTAAGAAACTGTTTAAGGCGGTCAGAGTTTGAATATAACCTCTCTCCTAGCAAGTCTGGACTTTCCTGGTTCAGGAAAGCCAGGCAATTCAAGTTATTTGGGTTCTGTTATGTCTAGTTTCTGTTGAGATGGTTACAAATAACATGCTTCCTCTCGGTGTCAGTGTTTGTGAGAAGGGTGGTTATCAGTTTATATATTTGTACTTTTCACTGTATAAAAATTTCATGTTGATGGTTAAATCTTATCTTGCGAGAGGGTATATCTTTCACAATGTAAAGCCATATTTGAAGAATCAAGTTATGTACGAGGCTAATCATCAGGGAATTTTGCTGGGTGTCTGGCCAGGAGATGGTTCTGTCTGGTCATGTCCGAATCAAGCCAGCATTTCTAAAGATGGGATGTCCTGTCCTGAATGTTTTTTTGATTAAATATATAGTTCGTAGGCAACAGGAAATCCTTGAGGAAGATACAAGACTGCTGTGACTCTCCCAGAAAGAAAATGGCTGCATTTCAAGGTTTGTGCCTGGTTAGGATCCCTACCCAGTGAGGCACACTTGGTATTTATTAGATCCCAGCCCTAGAAGCTCTGTAGTCATTCAAAATGAAACACAGAGAGCACCTTCTTTGGGCAGTAAGTATAGATATGTATGAATGGATTTTTTTTCTCATGTCTTTAGTAAATTATTTTTTTTTCCACAATTGAGTAGTAGTAAAATAAATTATTTTTATTTAAAGACTATCTAAAGTTTTTGGAAATCATAGGCTTTCCGGTTTTAGAGAATTGGCAGTATTAACTAGAGGCACTGGTCTACCCTTATAGCACCTGGCACTTGAACCTGAAACTGAAGGTGCCCTGAAGTTGCCCTCATCAACCTGACCACACAAATATTTTGTGACCTGTTAAAACAGGCAAAGTATTTAAGACTTGTTCTGCTGATGGCTAGAAAATCCTTCCACATGACAGAAAGGTTTTCTTGAGTGTGAAGTTAGCCATGAAGTTGTTCCTCAGAAATATGTATGAAGAATGACCTAATTTTATTACAAAGCCATATTAGTTATTAAAGGTAATTGTTTAGTTCAGCTGCTTGTCTTCCACTCTCATTTTCACCTCTCGAAAGAAAAAACTCGCATCCACATCTTCTCATACACCTGAACTCCCACTTCTCCAGACTTTGGTGTTAACAGAGCACTGTGCTGCAAGCCTGGCAGAAGGTGCATTCTTACAATTTTTGGAGTTATGGGTGGGTGCAAGGAGCTATATAGTTGAGTGTATTGTAGGACTGAGGTTTTAGGTTGCATCTTGAAATTATAATTTTGGGATATACAAATATAATTATTTGGTTAGTTTTGTATTTCTTGATAATGTTGTGTATTTAATGAAGTGCTCAGAAATAAATATTTTAAATATTTCATAAGAGAACTGCTGAAGGAAAATGCCTGCGTTCTATATGGCTAAGAAGTCTAATGCCATTGAGAACTTCAGTTCTTGTATTAGAGTTCTGCAACTCTTACTGCAAGACCTGGCTACAGCTAGGATAGCAGGCACTGATGGCTTTTGGACAGGACTTACATTTATGCTTAATGTTTTCTAACTAGAGAGTTTGTCTACTCTGCAAGGTTGCCAGTTGGGAAGCATACTGAGAGTATTGATTTTTTTTTTTTTTTTTTTTTTTTTTTGGCCTACACCCCAGGCTCACAGTGATATGACAAGGTTAGTTTGCTTTGGAGAAGCAGTAATGGGAACTCACAGTGCACCCTTTAGGGTGCTGTATGCTTCTGGGGAAAATGCTCCATACAACCCTTCCAGAAATGTGCATGTTGAGTCTAACTTTCTCAGTGAGAACAATTGTTTCTAAATAAGCTGTGCCTCTGCAATCTTTTACTGTGACTTAAACTTTCGTAATATATGTAGGCGCTGTGCATTTATCACAGACCACAACTTGCCCATCATTTCAGGCCTGGCCACATTATTAACGCAGCAGCTCCAGTCCAGTTTGCCACTCATCTTTCAGACAGATGGAGCAATGCAGATATGATTCAGATTATGCCTTTGGAGTCCCTTTGTGCTCTAAATCCAGCCGTCCCAGTGTGTTCCCTTGTCCTGTGCTACGCTGAGCTCTCCTGGCCAGGGAGAGGAATGGTACAAGCCTATCAGAGCTGGCTGTGGCCCCAGCTGGGGTTGTGTAACCAGGCGCAGGAGCATAAGCCAAAACCACCAGGATTACCACGCATTTTTAGGTGCTGAGCCCTCCTTTTTGTGAACAGACTGAAGACAGTGGTTGAGACTTTGTTTGGATGGCAGGTAAATTCTTCCTGCCTGTATTGTCTCCCAGCTTGATTGCTTTTGCTTTTTTTATTTTTTTTCATGAGCCCTGCTGGGGAGGATCTGACTCAGCTTTTTACATTCTCTTGGTGTTTGAGAATGTATTTATTTTTTTTTAGATAAAAAAGTACTACTTCTTGTGCTTTTTTTCCCCTCTTTTCTTCTTTTTTGCTTTCTTACTCCTTGGGGATGCTGAGCCTGTATTTAGATTTTTCACATTTTTGGGAGATAAATGTAAAGTGGCTTCTGTGGGTCCTTTCTTTGAGACGTGGGGAAATCAAAGTTCTGCTGAGAATAGAAGTCGGTATACAATCTTTTAAAGTTCATGAATTTAAAAGCCATGGAAATTAATGCTGAGACTGAAGTGTATGATACCCCAAACCAGGTTTGCACTTACCTATGGTGGGAAGTGTTGCTGTAGTGTTGTCACTTCTGAATACAAATAACTGCCTTTCATAAAATTGACAAAGTTTATAGTCGTATTTACTTTACAGCTACTTTTATAAGCTACCCACACCCTTCCCTGCATGTGAATAAGAGCTGGAAAGGCCACACTGATAATGTCATACCAGGAAATCTTTAATGTAAAATACAGAGAACATGGGGCGAGGAGGGGGGAAATCATACTGAAGGTAATGTAAGGAAAGAAAAATTGCTGCTTTTACTTCTGTGCCTTTTTTTTTTCTTTTGAGTTTAAAAGAAACATGATATAACATTTGACACAAGCCAACAAATGTGTGTGTAAGCACTGCTAACACAGGGAGACTCCTTGGTTCCATTTTTGAGCCTTTACAATTCTAGAACTGAACGTGAATTAAAAAAAATGGGGGGGGGGTGGGGGGGGGGGGGTGGTGCGGATGACCCAACAAAAAACTCTATATCTTGCAGAGCTGAAAATACTGCCTCTTGACCAGAGTAGATCCTGCTTAATCTTTTTCTGCCAAGTTAGACATTCTGGCAAGTTTCCTCAAGTCTGGATGTATTCAAGTACTGCATTTGGCAGACCTAGTTTGTTACTAAGTAAAGATATATGAAAATCCCAGTTCAAACGTTTCATCCTATACTTGTTTTTACAATCTGTCAAGAAGCACAACTAATTGATATTTCACTTTATACATCAGATATAATTTTTCTTACAGTACTTTATGTATCTGGAAGTAGATTTTTTCCACTTAAATGTCAAGTTCTGCTACTATATATTTCATTTGAAACACTTCTTAATACATAAACTTTTACAGAATATGTGCTCTTTCTATTCAGTGATGTATAGCAACATTTGGTAAGTCACTAACAAAGGGTTGTCACCTATTTTCTATCTTTTTTCAAATTCATTAATTCAAAGTCTTGGATTCAAACCGTTTTACCTGACTATAATGTACAGTCTATCTCTGCAGAGGTTACATCCTTATTGTCATAACTTAGTTTATGAATTGCAAGATTATTACATGAGGCATTCTGTATTTGAACAGGGTTATTTGAATACTTCTGATACTTTTGTCCCTTGTATAAAGCTAGATTTTTAAGTGATTAAAGTAAAACTAATCAGAACTACATGGTTTTGATTGGTCTTTGAGTTGGTTTGGTCTTTCTTCCAAATCCAGTGCTAGATTTCATTGTCCACAGCAGTAATTCTGCTTGTCAAAACAAATATTACCTATTGGATTTGTTGCATGGGAGGAAAAGCGGGGAATTTTTGGTTTTAAGTGAGTTCTGTCTGAGCTGAGGAAAATACATGGTCTTCCTGATGGAAGGAGTAAATGCTAAATCTGCGCCTGTTGGAGAGGTCACTAGAAGTTATTCTAAAGACTGGAAGGACTACAGTAGGTGTTTGGGCCCAGCCAGTGTATAATGGGGTCTTTGGAAGCTTAAGACCTGAATTACAAAGGTTTTGTTTCTGACATATCATACTTTTTAGAAAGAGATTTAGTCTTTAAAGCAAGAACTTATGCTGGAGAATCAACCATGACGAAGAGATGTTATCCCTAATTATGCCATCCATTTAGTCCTGTTTCTGGACTGAACATGTCTGTGCATTTAGCTTCCAACATTAAGCTTTTGTTTGAAGGAATGGTTGTCACCCTTAGACAGGTACTTAGGGACTGTGTAAGCTGAATAGATCAAGCTTCTTTTGTCTGTCAGTATAATGTAGGGTTTCTAAAAGTAAATGATTCTCATGCCTTATTTTGCAGCCTTCACAATTTTTCGGTGTTCTTTTTGAAATGTAAGTGCTAGCACTTGACTTTATTCAAGTCCTGCACCTCTTCTTATTTGTCTAGAAGTAGGCAACATTTCCCTACTCCCACTTGATTACAATGCTTAGGATTATTTGTAAATCAGGGAAAACTCGCCTCCCATCAATTTAGTATTAAACAGCACAGGCATAAACTTGATGAGATCAAATATTGCTGTGTTCCTAAAATAACTTGAAAAGCTTTATAAGAAAGGTACTATCTCATTAGTAGATTATTATACAGTGTTACACTTAGGCACATAAATAAGCCAACAGTTAGTTTTCTTTCTTGATTTCTCACAAGAAATCCACTTGGAACAGCCTATTCTGTCACTGTAATTGATGCAGATGTCAGGAATTCTTTTCTGCTGACATGGAATAAAGGCTAATCCAGGTCAGTCAGTACCTTGTAATTAATGAACATTCTTTTTTCTTTTCCCTTTTCTTTTTCTTTTTCTTTTTTTCTTTCTTTTCTTTTTTTTTCTCTTAGGAAAAGGGAGCAATCCCTGGTTTAAAGGTTTTGAGCTGGTCCAAAGTGATTCTGAAAGTTTTCAATGAAATGCAGATTACGGAGAAAAACTATGCTAAACTACTAAATAACAGCCCTTTTTTACAGATAATATTTACATTCGGAGGGGTTTTTGTAGGGTTTCTTTTTTCTTTTTCTTTTTTTTTTTTTCTTCCTTTTTTTGGCAGTTTGTGGACAAACAGTATCATACATTACTATATAATAGCCATCTCGGGGTGTTTGAAGGGTTAAGGGGAAAGAAAGATAAAAGCTACTTTGAGCTCACTTTGTTACCTTGAACTTTGGATGCTGTTGAATATAGCAGTCATCTGTGATCACAGGTATTTTAGCAGCTGCACAATTGAAAACTATACATGTTCAGATAGGAAATGATCCAGTAATTAAAGGAAACGGTACTGAACCTGATGACTTAAAGTCACTTTCATTCTTAAATCACATAGTTGTAGCTGTTTAGACTTTATCCTGTGATCTTTTCTCAGTACCTTGGCAGAGTACTTGAAAACCCTGATAATCAGATTGGCTGAGAGTTAGAAAGGAGATAAGGATTCAGTGTTCTGCCTTGATTTTTGTAGCTCTCCACTAGAGAAGTGCCTCCTGGCTTGAGAGGTGTTGCTTAGGTAGACTGGGAGGAAGATAGAGGCTGGTCTATTTCCTTTAACTAGGTGTCTACCTTTCTTTGTATATGTTGTGTTGCAAATATTAGTAACAGTGCAAGGGAAAGTTCTTGGGTGGTTTTGTGTACATGCCACTGAAATCCACACACCAAACAAAGCATAAAGAAATGGCCACAGATTTTTCTGTCTTCCGAAACCTCTCCAACTTAAAAATCTGAGCCAACTTACGGAACAAATGGGAAATATGTATTTAGTTCCTCTGTGTAATATAGTTCTTAATCTCTAATGTCCTTAATGTTTAATGTCCTGTGTAATATAGTCCTTAATTGTTTAGTGTGGGGGTTTTCCCTGGTTTTCTTTTTTCTTTTTTGTGTGTGTGTTTCCCCCGCCCCATATGAGAACCTTATAAAGCTCATTCAAAAATTAAGTGGGTTTGTCTAAAATTAAGTGGGATCTCCTAAATGTTGCACAAGAGAACTCTGTTTTCAGAAACACAAAACTCCCTACTACTTCTGTAATTTCGAATAGTTGCTTAGTTATCTATATATATGTATACACAGTATTATCTGCTTCTTCAAAGTACTCAAGTGTGGTTTTGCATGTTATGTCTCTTAACCTTGTGCATATGACTTAGTGATCAAAATAATATGTTAAAATAATGGCTCACAAATTTGCTTGTTGGCTCAGTCCTAATTATGACTTCTGTTGCTGAAAGTTCCCTTGTCATCTCTTCAGATTCTCCAGAGAGATTATTATTGCTAAAATGCCAAGATTCCTCTTTATCAATATTGGATATAGAAAACAGTACACTGTAAAACAGTCTGATGCAATAAATGTTGAAATATACAGTGATTCACTGGCTTTATTTGCCACTGTGGTAAATAAACAGATACACAGGTTTTGGTTAAAAGTTCTAAGGGCACTGCATGTAACTCTTAATTTTCTGCTTAAAACATGTCCCTTTCAGAGGACTAATGTGTTGCACTGGAAGCTGAGTAATTTAGGCTGATCAGTGGACCACCAACTTTGAGAATAACAGAAAAAAAACCCTGAAGAAACTGCATCCTGAAGCAAACACACACACAAAATATCTATTTGTTGTCTATTTTGGGTCATACTCAGTTAGCCTACAGTCAGTCAAAGTCCTTGTGGCCGGTGTTTCTGAACTCACTGGCTCCTTACCCAAGGCCTAATCTGCAAAGTAATAATTGAAAACTTAGCCTTTTATCTTAACTAGCCACGAGGCGGTCAAGCGATTGGTAAGCCAGTTGAAAATGGTTTTATACGTATGCATATATAGACCCTGTTCTATTTCCAGTCTTATTTAGGTGATTTTCAAAGAGAAAACTACACAGAGAACTCTGAAGATCCTTTATGTGGAGCAAGGGAGGTTTTGCTGTGTACATCTGCTTAAGATTGGGGTCTGCTTAAAATCATGTATAGTGCTTGCATTATTACATATTGTATTCCCCTCCTCCTGTATTCAGTAACAGGCTCCAGCAGCACAGCTGGATTTTGCAGAGGTACAGTCATAGGCAAGGAGACATCTGAGCTGGTGCTGAGTCACAGCCCTGGCGCTCAGGAGGCTCACGTGCTCATTTGGGCAGGCAAACACTACTGCCTTCCTGTGTGACCTTGGCACATAGCTTAATGTACCTACAGTATAATTGTGACTGGTATCACAAAATAGTCTTCTGAAGTTTATTCAGTATATTTTAAGGTACTTTGAGATCTTCATGTCAAGATATTACAGCAATACTTTGTATTTAAATGAGATCTGGTAATTGAATGTCCAGATAACTTGTGTTATGGATGACATTTCTCTGCTTACAAAAAGAAAAGAAAAAAGTTTTGGAACATCTCCTTTAAGTTGTGCTGCTGATAACAGCGATTCTAGTGTTAGCATAGAGAAAATCTAATCTTAAAGTACTGATTGCAGTAGAAATCAGCATATTTGGACTCAGTACTACGAAGTTCTTGGAATAAGACATTTAAGCAAGTGACTAACTTTAAATAAATGAACAATTCATAGATTTAGAGAGGTTGACATGCTCATGGCTAAGTGCTTGTGTTACAATTCTGACCTTGCAGGAGAAGAGCTATGATTTCATGATACAGCTAAGCAGATTTATCACTAGTACTATAAGAAGGAAGAGTCCCATTCTCTAGTCATGTATTCACCTACCTCTGCCTGCTGTGACCTGGCATGCAAACCATGATGTTTCAGGAGCAAGACCAGCAGGAAAGTAATTTTTTTTCTTGATTTTTGTTGGTTTTTTTCTTGTTTGTTTTGTTGGGGTTTCTTTGCATCTGAACTGTTTAGCCATTTACGCACCAACTTACCGTGGAGCTTTGCTGCTAATCATCCATGTTGGTTATAAATATTTTGCAGGGCAAATCATACTTGGTGCAGTGAATTTACCCAACTTTATGCAAGGTAGATGTAAAGACTGCATTCAAGATTACTTCAGCATTTAGTGAGCTGTTCTGCTTCATGCATGCTGAGGAGGTAACTGTAGCTCATTTTCCCTCCTCCATAGTGTTAACTCTGTGGTAATGAAATAGTGGAGCTTATGGACTCAAGCAATAAAATCACTGCCTCTGAAGTAAATGAGGGGCTATTTCTCTTCCAGCCAGGGCAATGCAATACTTTTAATGCCAAGCTGGGAAAGGGTGTAAATGATAGCTTTATGGAGAACAACAGGCACAGCTTGCAGAGGGAAAGTGGTGTTTTCACTGGTTCTTGGGCAAGGCTTTGAAATCTGGATCTGTTTATTTCCTTGCCTATAACACTTAGGAGAGTTAGGAACTTGCCTAAGGAACCTGATAGGAACTTGACCGTGTTCTAGGCAAACCATAGGGAAGAATTTAACTTGTCATCTTAGGGGATTTTCCTCTTTTCTTTCCCTCCTCCATGGTTAGTTAGTACTTCATGATGTTTCACTCTGTCCATGACCCTTCTCTGTTCCGATCATCCCAGATCCCATTCCAAGGTAAAAAAAGAAGCTGCTGCCAATCATACCTTTATAAAGTACTAACTATCCAGTGTCATAAGACTCTTTAATGCCTACTGCTTGTATTGTTACAGGAGATGGCTGGCTGCAGCTGGAAAGAGGTAAGGTCTGACTAGGACAGAAAACTGAGGCTCGGTGGCTGGGTCTTTTTCAGGTGAAGCTTCACCCATGCTGTAACACAATGCGTTTGTCAGAATGTTGACTGTTTTGGTTGAGAGGTTAAATTACAGTGATAGTTACTCTTTGATTATGGATTTACATGACATGGTTTTCATACACAAAAATAATCTCAAAAACATTTTTACAATGATGGATTCTGCAACTCTCAAGCCCTCCCAGGTCTCTTCCACTTGAATTCAAGGGAGGTAGCATCATGGTACTAGAATTCAGGAGAATCTGCTGTACTTGGAGATTACAATCCAAAACAGAAAGCATGAATCATACTGTCTTTAGCAAAAATAAATCTCAGTATCATGAGCATAAGGAAGGCAGGTATTATTTTACTGACAGATTAAACTGTCCCAATTTGGAGGTGTCAATGGGCAAATACACACAGAGGAGGAAAAAAAAAGTTTCTAGGGGTTTCCTCTGAAACTGCATCTCTAAAGGGTGCAAGAAAGGAAACCCTGCTGTTATTCTATAATATATATGTGTCATATATAGACACAAGAGTCATCTATATGTCATATACAAGAAATTACATAAAATCATGGATTTGCCTTTAAAATAAGATACAAATGTGTGGTCTTTTCAGAAGTGCTACCTTTCAAACCCCTGGGACTGTATTTACCAATGATTTGGTATAATTATTTGGTTGCATTTAGGATGCAGTGCCCAGACTGGCTTATTATTTGTAAAATGATAATTAAATAAAACCTGTGGTTATGATCTGTGCTCTCCAAACCTCTATTCTGTCTGAAGCAGAGCAAACAGGAGCTCTCATTTTAAGGGGTATTTCTGGTGGATTTTAATTTTTT
Organism: Falco cherrug; assembly: GCF_023634085.1. NCBI lineage: Eukaryota > Metazoa > Chordata > Aves > Falconiformes > Falconidae > Falco > Falco cherrug. The sequence goes on from NC_073702.1 coordinate 45,630,834, forward strand.
TTAAAACTATTTGCTCAATGGTTGCTATAATCCTGTTTAAAAGTGTTCTTTTTTTGCTTACTCGAGCATGTTCTGTCTGGCTACCATTGTTTCATCCTTCATTCATAACTGAGTAACTTAATGCTGAAATCAAACAAGTTTGAGTTTCAAACCCAGACAAGGTTTTTCTGTCATTCCATTTTCATTTTACTTTGTGCAAACAGGTAGTACTTTTGTTGGCTGTTCTGTAGCTAGCAGTTGCATTAAAAGCATTTAAAGCCGATTTTCGTACAGAGTAAACATTTTGTGGTTAGAAGGACTTAATTAGCTCAGGTGCCTTTACTGCCAGTATATACCTCCTTATCTTGAAAGTAGTATCCACCAACTAATCCTTTTTTTATGTTGAGCTTTGGAATTTCCCTTGAAATGCCTTTTTGTAACCTCTCCCAGTATAAATGGGAAGTGAACAGACTGTCAGGTAAACACTGAGGTTGCAGGGAAGCAGGTTAATAATACCCATGAATATAAGTTTCTTCTCACCGGTGGCAGGTTGGATGCCTGTGATTAATCTCAGAAAGAGTGCCAGAGGTGTGCTTATTCCTATGATATGGTTTGTTACCTTTGTTGTACCATTTTACAAAGGAATCTTTTCTTGTGTTCATGCATGAGAGGACTGAATTTGTTAATCAAATGTCCAAGGCTATGTTTTCAGTGCTTAAAAGGAGGGAATTGTTAAACCACAATAGCTAATTTGCGATAGCAATCTCAATGTGAAATCCTAGTGGGCAGGTAGATTTATTCCTCTAAAGCAAGCTGAGATGACAGTGTATTCTCCAGTTCAGTATGAACAAAACAGTAGCCTATTTCCATTTTACAATGATGGAACTAACTCAACTTTACTCCCCTGACATAAAAAGGTATCGGTTTAGTTGGGTTTTGGTAAATTCTGAGCCTCATTGTGAAATGGTCTTTCTGATTATGGGATTAAAGGTAATCCTAGAGAATCCTGATAAAGATGGCTCAAAAAGAAAATCTGTAAACCCATTGTATTCCATTTCTCAGGTTTCTGGTTTTACAATAGTTATGTTACTATCGATATGATTGAACTGACAACCGGTGAATTGAGAGTATCACATCATAGGAGAAGAATAAGGAGTATGGCAGTGCTTTCGCCTCTCCCATACTGAGGGAAAATGTCCAGTCTGATGCTTTAAAGGTAGTAGCGATGAGAAGTCGAGTCAGCCAGAAGTAAAGAAATACTAATTTTGGCTTAGCCAAAATGCCGTACCTGTATGGTAAAAGAGGATTGTAGGCATCATACCCACCCCACGAACTTGGGTGGTTTGCTATTTCAGATTGGATCATGGTGTATGCCTTGCTTATCAGAAGAAAATAAATTCTGATTTGGCTTGCGTCTGTTTTGTTTTTCTTCTTCAAGATACTGCAGCAGCAACAGCAGCAATATTGCTATTAGTATGTAATGGAGAAAATTGGGCTGGGCTAAGATGTTGTGTTTTCCCTGTGCAGTGGAGGATAATTGTCTCTTTTTTTTCTCTAATACTCCTTGTGTTCAGGGTCTGAAGAAAGGATTATGGGTGCCCCTGTTTGAAGAATTTTTTTGAGATTTAGGGGGGCTGCTGGGAATTGACCCTCAGGCAAGTGTCACAGCCATGGACACAGATGTTTTGACTGGAAGTGATCAGGCTCCAGCTGGCAGGACAGTGCAAGAAAAATGCTGCTTTAGACACAATAAAAGCAAGTGCTTGTGAATATGTTATTTCCTACTGTCAGTTTAACGTGTAAGGGTAGTACAGAATATGCTGGCTCAGAGGCATGTAACTCAGAATTTAGGGTTGACTTGCACAGATCAAAGACAGAACTCAACCAAAAGACTAGTGCAGATCTTGAAAGATCAACTTATTACTTTTTCTATCTTTTTAGGATGTAATAATTGACAGATCTGAATGTAATGCTGATCAACAGTAAGATTTAAAAAGAATGATCCAGTTCCAGGGGAAACTCGGAAATGTAATAGTTTTCGGGACCCAGTCTCTTGTGGAATGGAGTCGGAGATCTTTGTTTTTTATCAGAGAAAGGGTCATAACCTCATCAAGCATTCCCTCCCTTCCTCATGAATCCCCAAAGGTGCAGTACTCTTAATTGCTTTTGGCAGAGAAAAACTATGAGGAAGTCAGGGTATATGTTTTATGTTACTGTCATTAGTGTGAGCTAGTTCTTAATCTTAAAATTACAAAGACATATGAGGATATATCTAATGCAGTTTCTATTTGTTTCCAATCCTCTAGGTTCTAGAAGGTAAACGGTGATAGATACATGCTTAACTTGAAGAAAATTTAAAATACTGTAAATGCTTAAAATTCATGATGAATAAAATTGCCTATTTCTTTACAAAATTGGTGAGCGTCTCTGCATGTTAGTGTGATATAATGTAATAACGACTGTACTTAACAGTCCATATACAACACAGACTATTCTTCATATATTTATACTTGCTAGATCTGTATTAAGAGTAACTTGTAAGGTGTTACTAATCAGTATAGCAACTAAACTAAAAATGCAAAGCCTAGTTTAGCATTGGGTCCTAATTTTTGTAAAAAGACTTATTCTTTGCTGTCTTGATAGTATGACTCTAAATCATATGTTTATATTCTATATCTAGACTATATTGATAGTATATGCTTAATTTAGCATTAAGTATAGTCCAACAACAATGGCGGGGACTTGGTGGTCCTGTGGCTGCTCCTCCTGTAAGCTGAGCAATGTTAAGAGAGCTGGTAGCTCTCCTGCTGTTACATTTGCACCTATGTGTTGTAACTGTGCCTGCTCAGAAATCCATAGCTAAGGTTGTCACGTGACCGTATCTGTCTTCCCCAGCCAATGCTGCCTTTAATACATTGGTCACTGGCATTTCTGTTTATTTTGGGAGATCCCTGTTGTATTATTACTCTGTAAAAATGCATACCTAAAAAGAAACCAAACCCAACCAAATAACATTTATCTGTAGGATAATACAGTTCATAATAGAGCTGTGGTATTGTCGCAGTCTAGGTGAGCTGTCTAATAGTGATGGGAGAGCTTTTAATTAAAAAAAGGGAAAAGAGTGAAAGTATTGCTAGTGAATTAATGCACATACAACTTCTAAGTAAACTCATCTAGGATATGTTTAATATTAAATTGAGGAATTCTGCTTAAGAAGATAGGTGAGATTGCTCTGACCTTCATTCTTTGCTCACAAGTACAAAGTTAAGCGTGTGTGATAAAGATAAAAGTACATATTGCCCTTTGCTGAACTGGGCCCAGTAGCAATATTTGAATGTGATGGCCAAATCCAGGGCTGTTCAAAATAAGCAAAACTTGGAACTGGGTCAGGTATTACCTGACCAAGGTTTTTTTCCTTTTTGATAGGCACAGCTGAAATTCAAACACTGCTTCCTCCACATTCTTGAGATGTATTAGAAAGGTGCATGAAATGTGTCAAATAACTAATTTTTGAACAAGTGTAATACAAAATCTCCAAATTCTTGGATGCTGATTACAATACTGAAAGGAACAAATCTGTTCCTGGTTGCACAGGAAGGAGCTGAAAACACAAACCATGCATTTACTTGTGAATTTTTGTTCAGGAAGATGTAGCTCATTTGCATAGTGCTGCCTGAGGGAGGGAGCTGGAAGATGATCAAATTAGTATTCAGTTTATTTGTGCAGAGGCTTCGAGTGTTACCACTAGGTCAAGTTTATTTTCCTTTTTTGATCAAACTTGCTGCAGAACTGAAAAGTTAAAAAGCCCTATGCTGGTGGTGAGAAACAAGCTGCCTCCTTTGCTCCTTCCCCTTTGCTGTCCTATTTCCTTTTCCTCCCATCCAACCCTAAAACTTTCAATAATTACTTTGATGATTGAAATTTTGGAAATGTTCCCAGTGGTCCAGACCTGCTAGGACTAATTAAACCCCAGAATCTGACAGTTTTCTTAATTTAATATTGAGCTTTGTAAAGCCTATCTGAAGATGTGATTTCTATTATCTCTCTAGGGGCCCTGACTCACTTCATACTTTAATACGATTTCTAGGGAGTAAACTTACTTTATCTTTAATTCATGCAGCTCTGAAGTTTAAAAAGAATTAATGAAAAACCTGCATTAATTAGTCTTTTTTCATTTGCTGTTTCCTCATTGCAAACTTCGGTCAGAACACATGAGGGACAGGTAGTTTCCTTGAAGCTTAAATGAACAGGATGCTGGCCCCCACCCATGAAGTATTTTAGTTGGGTTTGTGGCATGTATTTTAAGAAATTCAGAGGCGTACGTAGCTGGTGATGTTCATAACTGCTGAAGTTAGTTCTCTGTATTTTCCAGGAGCTTTCTTTTGAGTTTACTGTTTGGCATGCATGGAAGGATAGCCCCTGTTTGACAAACATTGATGGAACAATAAATTGTAGTTATTATGCAACTTAGTGCTTAGGTGGTACATGTTTTGCCCTCCGATACAGCTAGAACTTATCTTTTAATGCTAGGATAATTTCAAATAATATTTAGACTCTTTATGAACATTTTACTCTGGTACCAACAATATAAGCCATAGAGAACATGACCAGTGATGGTGAGCAATACAGGTATGTTAGAATATGTGGTAATTGAACATTTGGTGTGCCCTGCCCATTGAATAACTAATTTATATTTCTAGGACCTAAACTCTTGTACTCTTCAAAGTTTTAAATTCTATTTAATAGGAAGGTCAATGTTTATATCACCACATATTCAGCACATATCAGTGGCTGATTATGATGTGTGGTGCTTCACCCTTAGCTTATTGACTAACGTTATATATGTGTGAAACTGACCTAATGCAATACACATGAGTTTGTCTTTGCTAGCAAGAAGTAATATATACCCTTGGGATTTCCTTAGTTAATCTGGAACTCACTTTTATTACAGAGGTTAACTCTGTGTTCCAGACTGAGGCTCATATTTTAAGTGTTGCTTTTGTTCAAAATAGTCTTAGAAAAAAGACACTCTCTTGCTTATGTAGCTGCACGGCAGAAATGTTTTCATTCTTTACCTCTCATTTCTACTTTTTCTAAAGATTTGCAAGCTTACAGTTTTGGATTAGGAAAAGTAGTACTTTAAGTAGAATAATAACTTAAAAAAAACGAACAAACACCAAACCCAGAAAACAACTCTTTGTCCCTCCATAACCGTGTTTAAAAAAAAGAAAATCCAGTATTCCTACATACCACGGGGAAAGAAGTTAGGCTGGTATATTTTACTCTGTTTTTATTGAAGATATCTCTTCAGTGGCTTCTGTGGCTTTGGTGCTACTTGGTAACTTAAGTAACTTAACCATGTGTCTAGAAGAGAGAATAAAGAAAGAAATGCTGTATATGTAATACGTGCATTTAAGAAGTTTGAGAGGGTGGGGTTTTTTGTTTTTAAATTATTATAGGTTATATAATATCCAACTAATGAATTTCCTCTTTTGTTGGCAGAAAATAGATTTTTTCTTCCCATTTCACTTGCCAGATTATGTCAGTGTAGGTTAGTGATGCAGAGTGTGTGTGTGGTGGTGGCGACATTGCTATTTTAAGAAAGTATTTTCCATCAGTCCTTTGTGTAGTCTGTACAGGGAGTTTGAGTCCTAGCCATAGTGCAAATTAGCCAAGCAGCATTTCCCGGACAGCTTATGGAAAGCAATTCTGGAGGATTCCCAAACTTAAATAACTGAAAGATACTGCTTGATGTGCCTGCAGTTCTCTGGAACTGGAATCCAAAGCTGGCAGTGGAATAAACACACTCCCCAAGGAGGCTGAAGATGCTGCAGAGCAGCAAATGGGGAAGAAGAGTTTTCTCGAAGGATGTTCTTTTTTTTCTTTTTCTTTTTTTTTTTTTTTTAAATAAGCAATATTCCTATTTGAGGCCTGCAGTTATGGCAGGTGTCCAGCTGTGGTATCAAAACTGCAGTTTTAAAATTGGAATGAGAGTATAGCTCTTAGCTACTTGTTAATCCTGTGCTGAACGTCTCCAAGAGAGTAACCAGTTACACAGCTTCACAAGTGCAGAAGTAATCATGGTGGAGTGAAGGACCTTACTCTGCAGACGTGTTTCTGGACAATAACATTTCTAGACTGTTTGAAGACAGCAGTAGCTAATTATCTGTTACTTGTTGGACTAGATGGGAACTATAACATATATAGAGTTATGCCTCCAGTGAAAATGAATCTGCATTTGCTGTAGGACGAGTTTCTGGGGTAAGCCTTTTCCTTTCTTTTACCTTTTCCATCTTTCTCACTTTTCCCTGCTTCCTCTAAAAGTTTTCACCAGTATTTGGTGTTCCTATAAGACCCTAAAACCAGAGAATCTTTTCTTAAAACAAACAAACAAACAAAAAAGAATGAAAAAAAACACCAAAAAACCCAAAACAACAAACAACTGGTAGTGCTGTTCTTTAAAAGTATGTATGACACTTTTTTTGGTTTGTCATTTTTGTGTCGTGGACCAGCTATGTAATGTAATACAGTAAGCACTTAATGACTGTTGAGCAATTTAAAATAGGAAGGTTATTGTGATACTTCATTTAATTTTGAAGGTAACCTTAATTTCTAAGAATGAAGTAGCAAGAAAAATGACAAATACTTATAGTCTGTATCTTCATACCAAACATTTCCTGAGGCGGGGTTTTCCTGAATTGGTCCTTGAGTCTAGCATAGCTGGGATGACCAGTCCCTTTGGCTATTGCAGCATGTTCATCTCAGTGTGCCTGTGTTCTGTCATCTCAGTGATGTACCCAAATGTCCTTAATTCACTGCTTGAGTGGCAAATATTAAATGCTGTGGGGCTGTTTTGATCATCATCATAATTGCATTTTGTGTGGGTTGACATAGCTGTACAAGAATGCAAAGCCATGTTACAACACTAAGTTTGTTATTCCTGGGTGTTTGATTTGCCATTTCTTTTTTGGGGTGTGGGGGGGTGGAAAAGGAAGATACAGATAGAAACTGCAGAGTTTGAGTGTTTCAGAAATGCTTTATGCTGAATCTTTACCGAAACTGTAGTAGTGCAAAATATCTTGTATTTTTGTGTCAGTATAATACCTTGTTCCTGTCACTGTTAATGTTTTATCTCCAGTGATTGATTTGTGGAAGTGTGTTGCACAGGGGCATGTGAAAGCTTAAGCAGTTGTTTTGTTTAGTCAAAGATCAAACAGGTTGTGATCTCAAATACGGCTCTAGTTTCATTTGGGGATTGGAAGATTTGCTCTCTCTAAAGATCTATATAGCTTTGTTAGCTATAGAAAAAAGTTATTTAGTCATTTTACTAAAACCTTTGCAGAAGCATTCTTCCTTTACCTTGCTAGCAGGCTTTCAGTGCAATACTTTAGCTTTCTGTGGTTTGAAACAAGTCACTCGTATATGCTGGCTTTGTAAGTGCTCTACAGAAGATGAACTGATGTAAAATTATACTACTTGTTGTGGGAGAAAGTGAGAAGAAAGGAAAAGGATGCTTTTGGCACCACCCGAAGGAGATGTTGCACTAACAGGAGATAAAAATTCCCAAACTGTACCTCTGAAGCCACTGAAGTTTACTGCAACTTGGTTTTGTTTGAATCGTCTGATAGGAAATAATGTCTTTCCAGAAACCAATGTGTTGTGTGTTCGTTTATGCATGCACACACGTGTGTTGTTAGATTTCATAATCCCAGTTAAATCAATGGAACTGCATGCCTGAAGCTAAGCTTTTTATTTAAATGGGAATAAAAAGAGGAAATGGTCCATCAGCCTGCCCGTCTGTCAAGTTCTTTTCTTGGGCTTTTTAATTACCCACAAGACCTTCCTAAAGGTCCTCTGTAGGTAAGGGGACAAGCTTGTATTCTAGTTGAACCTGCAAAAACCAGCATCCAGTCTTAAGGACAGCTGTGCCTGATGGTTTGTGCAGGTACCTTTGTTCTCCCAGAGGTTTCCAAACACTTTGGTGCTGCATCAGAGGGTACAGCCCTCTTTCCCCCTGTAGCCTCTGGGCTGTGTACTCCCTGCCGCTCCTTGCCTCTGGCATGAACAGTCGTGCAGCTCGACAGTTTGAGCAGGAGCCTGATGCCGGTGAAAACTGAGCTCTGTGGCTGCAGATCATTACTCCTGTTGTAAGCACTGATGGGGCTTGACAGTATGTCATCCAGAGTGAGAGCAGAGAGGCAAGCTCACAGGTGGGCTTAACAGGGATTTAAAGTGACTCTGAAAGAGTGTCCTGAGAATGAACTAGTCTGAAAATTAAGAACCTAAATTTATTTTGTTGACTGTTTATAACTTAGCATTTAGTCTTGCAAGGTTTTTGACTAGTATATAAGACATAACAGTTTTATTACAGCCTACCAAAAGGAGTAAGAAAATATTTAAAGAATATTTTTAATATTTTTTTGTTTTGAAAAGATTTTTCCTATGTCTTTAAAGCAGAGAGAGAAAAAAACCAGCAGATGAAAAATGCATTATATGATTGTTTCCTTCAGGGATTAATCTCTTGAATGACAAGAGCAAATATTTGGGGAGATATGTTTTGCCTGTGTATGATGTGTTTTTTCACAATGCTTATAAATATATTTAAACATGTTTGCTAGCAATGTCAGGATACCTAGTGTATTTCCACCACGTTTGGATTTTGAGAATGATCTAGAGAGTACACCAGTTATTATAATCCTGAATAGCTTTTCTAATTCCTTTATTTTTATAACCTAGGGCTTTCCACTGCACTGAATACTTACTGACCTTTAATTTCATTTACTGGAGGGTGGGGAGGAAAGAGGAGAAAAGAAAGGCCTTAGGAAATCCCTTTCCCCACCCTGCCAAAGAAGGTAACTTTTGTCTAAGTCTTGTTTGGGTTTAAAGAGTGCAAGCAGAGGGAAAAATAAAAATCATTTTACATCCTTCCTAAAACCCAAATGTTGAAAGCAAAGTATCAAATATTTAGGAGCATTACAAATTTGATACAACCTCAGTAATAAATGAGTGTCAGGTGTATAAAATGTCTGTAGTCTCTACTGAACAACCTTTATTATGGTACATGATTATTTCTAATATAATCTATTTACCATTTCAATAATGCTTACTTAAACTGGGTATTTATTATAATGAATTTTGCTTTGTATTCATAATGTATATACTAAATCATGTATCTGTTAAGATGCTTTTCTTCCTACTTAGGGATCATCCAGTTCTCCCAAATTGAAGTATGCAGTTGCTTACTTTTTTACTGGATTAAATCAATCCGCTCCTTTATTTCCATTTTAAATCAATACCAGACATTGGATTTAGTAATACCTCTTTGCAGTGATCCAAGGGTTGAGCTTACCAGCTACTTTTTCTACAGCTGGAGAAAATCTATTTGTTCATTTCTTAACCTTTTGACATATCTGTTTTAACAAGCCTGGCTGGTCTTGATGGAGGATTGAAGTATAGAGTAACAACTACAGAAGGAAACATCTCTGTTGTTATCTGAGTATAAACTGAGCCTAATGCAATGAGGGAGGAGTATGCTCATGTAACAGATTTTTACAGACCAACCCCCACCCCCCCCTGCAAAAAAACCCTCAACAAACAACAAAAGAGAGACCCTCCTCATCCTTCATGTGATTGCCTGATGAATTTTGATGTCCTGTAATACAAGGTAAATTTTTTAAGTTTTATTCACATATCCTAGACATATGACTGTAAAATTGACTAGCAATTAGTTAAACCATTGATTCTTCACTATAAAAGCAGGCTCAATAAAGTTGAACCTGTCCTTTCATCCTGTTCATGGCAGCAAGTAAGGCAAGTCTGAAAAGTCAGGACTACTGACATTTGTGTGAAGATCCTAAAATGTCCTTACCATTGTAAAAAGTAGGGAAATGTAGGAGTTTAAAGCATCCAGAGAGGAATAGGTTTACAGGATTTGCACGTTAAGTGTTTTCTGGTGGCATGCTGTCTCTGACCCCAAGCTGAGGGGCCGTCCCAACTCATTAGTGCATGTAGGTGTTGAAGAAAGAAGTAGTTTTATCTGTCTTCTAACTTGGGCTATTCTATCCATCAAACCCTTAGGTGTTTCGGCAACTTAACACCAATCCTACTTTTATTACATGTATGAAGCATAGCATATTTAGCAAAACTCCTTAACCTTTTCTGTATTTTCCCAGAAAAGGTGGAGGGTTGTAGTAGTGTAGTATGACAACAGGTCAATTTTTTGTCCCTCTCTTTCAAAATAAATTGTATCATTTGGCAACAGATGATTATTATATTTTTAATGTATAGAATGCATAAATATATACATAGAGTTGAAAGAGTTGGGGGTTTTGTCTCTTTATATAATTAAAAAAAAAATGCCTCTTGAGTATGTTGCAGTGCTGGAGGACACCACAGGAGTTACATGTCATATACACCTGTGTGAGATGGCTTCTACACTACACTTAGGAACAGATAAAGGTCTATCCACAGCAACATAAATATCCAGATGGGCATAATCCTGACTCGGTGGGCTCCCTAGCTGAGGCCTTTGTTGCCAGCAGGACCATGAAGCTGTGCAGGAGGAGAGCTGCCCACGCCCTAGCTGGGGAATGCTGGCAGAAGATTGGTGATGGCCACCTATCTAAATGTATTTGATGTGTGGAGCAGACAGACTTGTACCAGCAGTGTAAGGAAAGAAGCTAATCTCACACAGTGGAGCTTTCTTTTGTGCTAGCAAAGTGGATCACAGCCTCTTTAGGCTTCTGCCTGTCAAGGCTTACACCTAGCGTTCCCGATGCGGCAGACAAAGACCTATGGCAGATCTGCACTGAGCAGCATTTAAATTTTTTTGTAGGCTGTTAAAGGCAAGGACTCACAATTGTTTTCACAAGCTAAATCTCTGGCTCCAGGGCCTGTTTTCTAAAGTTACTACTCTTCCAGCTTCCCCTTGCTTGAAGCCCTGAGTGTTTAGCATTGACAAGGGGCATCAAGTCTGGAAACCCTCAGCAAAGGGCTGTTCTGAAAATTGGGGCCTAATTCCCTTGCTGTGACACGGAGCTCTACGTGAGAAGACTGTCAAAGATCCCAGACTAACTGCAGTGCTAAAATTTCATTATGTATAATCTCTGCCTTCACTGTGGTGCTGTACTCCCATTTCTTAAAATTGTACTAAATGCCTTGCATTTCAAGTGGGAATTTCTGATGAGCTATACAGCTGCCATCAATCAGTATCAGTTTTCCAGGCATGAGCACAAGTAAGTTGTGTCATCAGATAATCAGAAGAAGCACAACTGATAATTTTTTTCTTCACTGTGGGTTGTTTTTCATCTAACCAACCTCATGAGATGGACTCCAGGGTATCAGCTGAAGTATAAGTCTCCTTTTGCATCCTCTTGCATGAACTCATTTGTTCTGAGGACGGGAAAGGATAAATCATCCACACTGAGGGCTCAAGACTTATGTCCATAGAGAAAATGGGCCAAAGCCACTTAATTTTTATGGCGGGTTAGAATATAACTTCTTTTTCAGAAACTGTTTATCTAATTTTAAAGCTTTAGATGTATATATTAATGGGATATCAACTGAACCTTTTAGGTGGCCTAGCATGTGATTGATGCGGTACATCCCCGTGAGAAAGAGCAGCTTGTCTTTTAAGTGGGTAAAAACTTACTCTCTTGGGCTACTGATGCCTAGTTAGTAATGAAAAGTTGGGGGTTTTTTATAGTACTAGGATGGTTTTTCTAGTTTCTGACTTAAATACAATAAATATTTCCTTAAAACTCATACGGGAAAAGTCCACGGCTAAGCACTTTGAAAATCTGAAAATCCCGAGCTGCTTGCAATACCCCTTCTGTTCTGCTTTTGCAGGTCTGAAGATTTTTTTTTTTTTTCTTAAAATGAATCTATTTCAGATGAGAATATGGAGTTGCCTAGGGAATTACCTTTATTTAAACTAACAGTATAAGCTCTCACTTCCCATGGCCATTCATCTTTGTAACAAAGGAATAAATGAAGGGGGCAAGTGGGAGTGCTAAGGAGAGATTCCTAGCTACATCACTATGTGCAGAGTAATATTAGAGGCTCAAAGCAGAACCACTGATATCAATGATAGGTTCCTGTATCAACTATGTTAGTTTGAAAAGAGAAAAGCAAACATAAGAGAAGGAATGTCAATACAGAGGGAAAACGGTGAGCCTCCAGTGTAACATACTCAGTGCATACTCCATAATTGTTTTCCTGTTTGCTAATGGTGATTATCAGGTCTTTTATCTTAAATACGCTTCTTGCCACCTCTGGATGTGAGAGGCAGAGTGCTGACACAGTGGGACTTGAAGTTTGAACTATCCTTTTCAGGGTATTTGGAACCTGATAACAAACCCCCTCCCTGGTCCCTCCAATAAGAAACTGGCAAATCCCTATATTTGTTTTGCTCACATCCCTGTATGTCAATGTTAGCATGTGGCTGTTAAGAAAATTAATAAATGGGAGACAACAACTCAAAACTCTATAGATTGGCAGTGGTGACTGGTTAAGTGTTGAGTGTGTGGGACTTCTGTTCTAGCTTTCCTAGGCTTTTATCCTCCCACATTACGCCCCAGGCAGTATTCTTCCAAGATAGAGCTATTGATAGATGCAGAAGTATTAACAACAAATTATCTGCAGCATCGGGACTTTCTCTTTAATATTCTTCTGACACAGGAAATCCTTCCTCCCCTAGGCATGAATAAGTTATAAATAAAGCACATATAGACAAAACCAATATATGTTAAATGTAGTGATTATATTGGATTAGAGTTTGTTTCTCTACTTCTGGAAACACAGTTTGTGTTGATGCTGTTTGTCAAGTCCTAAAAATGGCTTTATGTTGTTGTACCTCAAAGGGCAAAGGGGAATACTGGCGCTGAAGCCCCTTCTTTTTAATTCCAGTGGATCTGTGCTGTGCTTGTGAGAGATGCTTTTATCCTTACAGCTGTGACTCCACTGTCTCTGGTAATTTTGCCATTGAAGATCTTTTACATCTGGTGAACCATTGGCAGCTTCTCTTCTTTCCACCAATGTGCATATGAACGTCACACTTTAGCCACGGAGCTCTTGGGTTTTGATGTTGCATTTTTCTGACTTGAGGTCAGGTATAGCAGTTGCCATGCGAAAGGCAGCAATATGATCACAGTCAGTTTAAATTTTCTTGCTGTGTGGTGTTCAGGCCTTCAGCAACCGATGCCTTTGTCATTGTTTTCAAAGAACTTTGTTCTAATTTCATCAGGAGGGGAATGTTTCTCCCAGATTGTTTTTCTAACCTTCAAAATATTTTGCAATGAATTTCTAATTGGCAGGGTCTGTGCATAGTTTAAAGGTTTAAAATGTTTCAAGTCCTTTAGTCTTAGATTATAAAGAACATGTATTCACTGAAAAATCACTGGAGTGGAAGTTTTAATATCTTTTGGTACTCTATTAAGTGATGCAGATCAATTGGAAAAGGCACCTGTTTTGCTCTCCTGATGCTAGTTGTGCTGGAGAGGAATATTGCCATTCTTATAGCTCATTGTACTGAAAGATAAATGCTTTTGCTTGCAGAGATAACTAATTTCATCTATGGCTGTATATAGAAATTGATGCAAAAGAAGAAAAATGATATGGAGGGGAACTGACATCCTTCTGTTTTGCTGAATAAAGTTAATGAAATTACTTGCAAGCCCTTATTCATTTTAAATATCTTACCGAATAGTTACGGCTGATCATCTGATTGCATTCTGTTACTGATCTAAATTACACAAACTTCACAAATATTTTCCCAAAATCTTTGTTAATAAACCACATCAATAGCAACAGAATTTCTATACAACTGCAAAAGTGAGGCGCTTCTTACTGAAGTTCTGCCTACATGAGTAACAAATTATAGGTAATGCCAAAGGGGGAGACTAGGAGAATGCCCAGATAAACTTCTTTTAACCTGTGTCTCTTTGTAATAAAATAATGGTAGTCAGGGTTTCCAAAGAGATGGGGATTTGAAAAGTGAGCATGCCAGCTAATAGCTGTGGTAACAGGCTGAACGTAGTGGAATAATACCGATGTAGTGGCCTCTCAGTGTGTCTCTGCGCCTCAGACCTCAATAGTGAATGCTCAGCATTGTTTGGCTGTGAAAAGTCTCAGAGCTCTTGGGATGTCGGGGCAGACTGAGGGAAACTGATTTTCAGCATGGAGCCTTCTTTTAACAGGGCTGGAAGAAGCCTAGGGGCAGTTAGCCATTCCTCCCTGCTCTTTTACTGGACCAGCTTCGTGCTTGCAGGTGGCGAGTTCCCTGCAGGGATCTTCCAGCTCAGCGGTCTACCTAAAGGAGAAGGCAAGGAAGAGAGGGGAAGGGTTTTGTTTTTTTCCCTTGCCTCTTTGTTTGATGAGTTTCATGGTTGAATGTTAAGGGAAAGCTTACCCTGGGGGAAGTTAGAAGGCTACATTTGAATTTAAGGAAAAGCATGGGCATAACAGAGGATTTGCAGCTTAATGTTCTTAATTTGATCACAGGTTTTGGAAGAAAAGTGGTTTACTGTGTGACGTTTTTTAAAAATAAACCAAGACTCTCGGTCAATCGTGAGAATGGCTCTTAAATGCTACATCATGCACTGAATTACCGTGTAAGTTCCCATGTTTAGAGGGTATGTAGTTAAACTTTTGATGTTCTCTCTAAAAACAGGAACAACAAAAGGAATTGTTTCCTAGCACGGCTTGTAGGGAAAACCCTGCAGTTCTATCACAGAGTCAATACATTCTCCCTTCCTTAGCCCCCACACTTGCTCATTTTAGACCACAGTATTTGCCTTTGTGGCCAAGTTTCTCCAAGTCTGGGCTGTGTTTTGTATTTGAGATATTGATTTGGGTCCCAGCTCTAATATTTAAATAAGCAGGGGTTTGCTACCCCTTTCTCACAGAAAACAAGCAAGCGGAAAACCCAAACAAGAGAAATGATGGGATTGAATGTCCCTGTCTGGAAGGGAGATACAGCGCGAGGTAGAAATCTGAGAAAAATTACTCCTTTAGCTGTACTAGCACTATTTAAGTAGGAGTTTAAGTTTCTGTTTTCCCCGTCTCTGATCTAAACACTGAGAAAGCCCGAGTTGTTTACTGAATACTGGCAGTTGTTTGGGCCATGGGGATGAATTTAGATGTTGTTTGTTATAGTTAACAAGCAATCTGAAAACTTGCCAGTGTAAAAGTGTTTGAAGGCTGCAAAAGAGAATTAATATGGTACTGACTGTAAAAGTCAGAAAAACGAAAGGATAGTAGGAGGCAGTTGTTATCTGATGTCTTTTCATGACTGTTTTAAATTTCTCCTACCTTGCTGTAAAACATATAGTGGTACATTTTTTTCAATGAGATTTCATGTCCTTCTCATGTTTGTATTTGTAAGGGTTTTTTCCCTCCAGATTGACAAAAAATTGCATAATAAATCCCAAGGTCAGTAGAAATCTGAAGATCTCTTTCTACTGACTTTCTTTGTTGGGTGTTATGTGTGTATAAAATTCAATTAAAATACCTCTGAATAGGAATGTTAGAGAATTTTAATACTTTTTAAGTCCATAGGATTATTTTTCTGTAACTGTTGGTAAAGAAGGCATAGGGGCTCTGCAATATATATATAGATTTAATAAAATTCCTGTCTTTCTGGTTTGAATTAAGCACATTATTGTTCTAATAAGAAGAAAGTGCAGAGAAAGGCTTATGACTCAGTCAGTCAGTTGCTGTGAATTATGCACCAAATGTTCACTGCAAGCAAGTCCAAGCCTCTAATCTGTTTGCTTCTTGCCCTGTGGCTTCTGAAGTGTGACTCTTGGCACAGTTAATCTTGAATACTGATATGTTGATAAGTGTTGCAGGCATTAACACCATCTGTACATGGGAGCAGAGGCTCCACTGCTCTGTACACTGAAACTGCAGTGATCTCAAATAATCTGAATTCCTGCTTCACTGTTTTGCATACAAAACCTCTAAGGAAAGTATTGCCTGTTGGAGACAGGAATTTTGTTTTTCTCAATGGTTTGTCTTCATGAAACGACAGCTAAAAAGTAGTAGAAAGCATTAACATGCACTGCAGAATGGCCTTAAAGCAACTCTGAAAGCATTATGAAGCTACTTCATCACAGACATGGGTCTACTGGAGTGGCTTTCACAGAGGTATGGTAAAGCTTAATGACAAGGAAGAGAGAGGAGGGGTAGAAAGGTAATCAAGGTAAACAACAGTCAGGATCATCAATAGAAAACAAAAAAATGCAGATTTAGGTTGACTGCATTTTTACAGATGTTGTGGCAGCAGTAAGACACCTTGATTTTTCTGCTGTGACCAGTTGCTTTGTTGCCATTTAGCAGTCTTAGTCTTCCTGACCTCATTTATGTAAAATACTGTACTTAAGTGTAAAAGCAATATAGTGAGAAGAGCTGTGGTATGTTGTACTCCTTTGAACTTGAACACCTGCTTGGTTTCTTTTTATTTATTTTCATTTAAAGTGCTGCAAGATTTCAAAATGCTAATTATTGTATGCTGCAAAAAATATGCCGCAATCATTTATTATGTCCTGAGTTCCTTTAACTGTTACTGAATACCTTCCTATTAGAACTGGGATTCTGAAGGAGCTGTCAGCTTACTGTTGTAATGCCAACTTGAAAATAACACCTAATGTTCCCTTTTAGCAGAGTGGGTGTAAGAAAATGCCTGATGACTTCAAATGCCAGAGCCAGTCTGTGGTGAAGCCAGACCATAAATATGTCTTAGTTCCAGCCAGGGTAGAATTTAAGGATTCTTCTCCCTAAGATGTAAACGTGAATACTGCTTTCTGCAGCTTCCATTTTTATTCAAGAGAGGAAACCCAGAAGAATTTTATTTTTTTTTTTTAATTGTGAATGCAAACATCTGTTAGTTTGATTATGGGGTTACTATTTCAGTTCTGTTTCAAAATTCTAGTTGCTAAACTTCCAGAGGTGTGGAGGAAGTTCCAGTAAGCGTCTCCAGTTCACAAGAAAATGGGAGAAATCATTTAGCTGGACTTAAAAAAAACATCAATTATTTAAAGCTTCTGAAACTCACTTCTATTTGGCATCTAATAAAATCAGCTATTACGGAGAGCTGGCTTTTACAAAATGTGGGTGTTTTTCAGGCAGTATTTTCACTGGAAATGTTTGGAAGCCAACAGAATGTTCAGTGGCAGAAGCAAACAATAGACTGATAAAATTAGTTTAAAAGAACTATCCTGTGCTAGTTATTGTAGTTAAGAGTTCTTGTTAATTTGGAAGAGGGGAGTTGTACTTTGTGGTCACACAATTACTTTTTTCACCGTAACTAGTAAGAATAAGTCCTAGATGTTTCCTTGTACTGAAACTGCACATCCCTCTCTAAAGTTTATTTTGCCTCATTTTACATTGTTAGCTATGAGACAGTTAACATTTTTTGATCTTAAAATCATCCCAATGTTCTTTGTGAAGCAACAGCCGTCTTATGCTGTGTTGGGGATGCCTAGCCAAGACCTCCAGTGTGCTTGTGCTGCAATGGGCTTTGAAAGGTTGTGAACTTCAGCAGTAACTTTAGCTGGGCTAGATGAAGTTGAAAACTTGCCTTAGCAGTAGGATGTTGGCATGACAGGACATTTGCTTGGAGCAGTAGACTAGTCCAAGAGAAGTAGAAACCAGATGTGATGTCCAAGCACAGTTAACAGTCATGTAGTATAGGGTGGAAAGACACTAGTAATGTGCCAGCAGCAAGGCCTGATCCTGTATGTGGGTGGAAAGGAAGAAGCCATGTGGATTTTCATTCAGGTCATGGCACTGAAGTTTGAACGTAAAAATACGAAAACATTCAAGCAGCATAATGTTGAATACTTACTGTTTACTCTTCCTCACTAAATGCCAGTATGGGCAGAAAAGTATGTGAAGGCTTTGTTTGCATTATCATCTAAGGTGTTATTCCTCCGTATACATTTATATCTGTGTGTCTTCACTGAATTCTCATTTGTTGCAATTTAGAATAGAATAAAATAGAACTGGGCCATCTTTTTTAAAAGATAAGCAAGCCTTCAGAATTCACAAGGAGATGGAAAATAATCCTTTTAAAAGGCCTATAAATGGAGCATTGGATCCATATGCTCTATTTGTGTTGCAGTACATCAGCAGCATGTGATGGCTCGTTCCTTTTGTTAGGTGTCTCTGCAGTACTGTGTATGGATTAAATAGCTACTGCATTGCAGAGAGTTATTAATACATTACATTGCACTTTCAGTGAAGATGTCAGTGTGTCCTTAAGCCTGAATGTACCCTGTGGTTGAGTTATGGGTTGAGTGGTTTGTTGGGTTTTTTTTGTTGTTTTGTTGTGTTTTTTTTTAAATTTTGCTGAGGATAACTTATTTCTTCAGTAAATCCTTAGCCAGCTGAGAATTAATAACATTCCTAACCTCTATAAACTCCACTTATTTTTCAAGTTTAGAAAAATCGAAGCTTTGTTGCAAAGTAAAAACAGGTTGCCCTTCTCACCTCTTAACTCTGATGCATTAATAATGTGGTCTTACAGCACTGCATAAAACAGGAGGGAGCAGGAGACGGGGCAGAGAAAGGGATGCAACTCCTAAAAGATAGCGCAGATAAAAGCCGAACACAGACATGAAATGCTAGAAAATGAGAAGTGGGGTAAAAGCTTTATTTTTCTGGCACATCTGTGTAGTGTTTCATTGGTGATGCACATTAGACAGTAAAACAGAAGGCTTTTGAGTTTCTATTCTACTGCACTGACAGCTTTCAGTGCTATGCATATTTAAAGTGATGTGGGGGTGAGGTGTTGTTCCTGGGGAAATCCTCATGTATGTGGTATACTCCTGCTGTTCTGTATGTAGGGATGTAAAGGACAGCTAAGGTCAAATGCAAATGTGCAGAGATGAAAGAGCAAGGCAGAGCAGAGTAAGGACCTTGGCTCTGTTGCCCTCTCCCCCCTCCATAGTAATGCTCATGAGAGCTCACTGTGCCAGCTTAGACCAGCAGCTGAAGCTCACGCTCCATCACTGCGGCCCCTGCTTATACTTAGCTTGCTGAAGCAGACATGGGAAGGTCTTTGTCACCGGCTGCCTCTGGGTCAGTCACTGGACTTGATTTGAGCCTTCAGAGTTCAGGAGGTTTGCCATTGCTAAATGATGAAGCTGGTGGTATCATTTGTATGTCATAGGACTACACAGAAGTGACCAAGCAATGCCCTGTGACTGGTTGATGCTCTACAGGTCCACCCAGGAGTTAGTTAAAAGCTCACACAAAGGTAATAAAAGCTCTGTGGACAAGGTGGGCACAATATGTAAGGAAGCAGAGGTCTAGAGGAGTGAATCACTATCTCCTGACAGAAATGTGTGAATGTAGAGCTTAGCAAATGTGTGGTAAATTGGCCGCATTCAGGTTATTTGATTGAGTACCTGGGTGCCTCACCGTCTATGTACTGAGGATGTTGGGACCAGTGTTGGCCATTCTGGGCCTATGAGTGTGTCCAGGACAAGTCTGAATGTGTATGTATATATTTTAATTGTAAGTGTTAAAGCCTCAAAACCTAGAAGAGAATATATGTGAGAGGGCACATCTCAATCTGAGACATGGTAGCATGGCAACAGGTTGTAAACACCTGATCTTTTAGCCTGGGTAAAAGGGACTTTCACCCTGACAGCCCTGATGTTCAGATCAAAGTGTTCCACAGCTTTGCAAATGGTTTCAAGGCTGTCTTCACTTCCTTTTTTTACCTTCAGTTTCCTGCTAAAAGGTGTTGTTTAAGGATTATGCTCTTTAGGAAAACTCGGAATGAAGCCGAGGCCACATTACATACAAGGAGAGGAGGAGTGAATTTCAAGTATGATTCTAAAGATAGAGTATCTCTTTGGGGCTAGGTTTGAGCACGCAGCTGTGAGAGCACACCTGGAAAGTGGTGCCAGCAGCTGGGAACTCTTTTGACTTCTTTTGCCTTTCACCTCTGAGATAGAAATGCCACCATCCCCTCCACAGGCCGAGAGCCCTCATCTTTCCCACCAGTTAGCACCAGTCTATATTAATTTTTCTCCTTTTCTCTGTTTCTTCTTCTTTGCTTCTGTTTCTCTTCTCACTGGCCCCTTCCCTGCAAAAATATCTTTTTTTCTTTTTCTTTTCTTTTTTTTTTAATTTTTAAATTTCTTTTACTTTGCTTCATTGTGAATTAGCAGAGAGCATTTGATTGGTTTTCACGTTTTCTTCTGGAAGTCTTTCCTCTCCCTCTTTAAAAAAACACCGAAGCTTTGCAAGCACCCTGCAAAACCCTGCTCCTGTTTATGTTAGAGCAGAATAGGATCCAGCCATGATCCTATTGCTGAGGATCATAGTTTTGCATCGCAGGTTCATGGGAGTTTCTAACATTAAACACAAAATTTCACAATACCAGCAGGTGATTTATTTGCTTTACATGCTTATCGGCATTGTCTGCAAATCAAGGACAAATCTGCAAATTATAAATGCTGTGGAAGTGGGGGCTCTATTTGATGTTTTCACAGTGTTGTGTCTGGAAAAATGGATATTAGTGGGTGTTGCTCAGTGAAGTGTGCATTTTAAAGTTACCCACAGTGATGCCCATTGTCCTGTCCCTGAATTGCATGATGTCATGTTTCATTTAAGGCTCTTAGCGATGCTGAAGACTGTCGGTGTGCTGGGAAAAAGGCGG
Organism: Falco cherrug; assembly: GCF_023634085.1. Lineage (NCBI taxonomy): Eukaryota > Metazoa > Chordata > Aves > Falconiformes > Falconidae > Falco > Falco cherrug. Next base: position 45,651,484 of record NC_073702.1, read on the forward strand.
TGAGAAAGTTGTGAATCAGGTTTCTGTAAAGCCTTTGTGTTTAGAGTTTTGATAGATAAAAGCTGACTCATGCAATATTTCTGGCAAAGGAGCTGTACAGACTAGTAAGAGCTTCTCATTTTACCTGAGCGCCCAATGAGGTAATTCGGGAACAGCTGAAGGCAGAGCCTGTGCCTCACTTCTGCCACACAGGTAGGTCGTGGGCTGTTTGGAGAGGACTGGAAAAATAGAGAGGACTTGTTCATCCTGGGTGCGGGAAGCCTGAGACATTCCTCAGTGGTGAGATACTGTCGCAGAGGATTTTCTCTTGCAATAATGTTCTCGGACATTAGTGTGCTTGGTTGTGACAGAGGCTATTCTGCTTTAAATACGGAAGGGGGGGTGGGGGGCCAGTAATTTGAGAGAGGCACATTAGTTGGTGACTTTTTTCCCTTGTAAGATTTCTAATAAATGGATTCTCTGTTGCTCAAAGTTCAGTTAAAGTATATGGCAGCATATTGTTTGTGATAGTTCAGACTAGAGATCTAATCCTGCAAATATTGTAACTCTAACGTGATTTTGTTCACAGAGGGTGTTAGCTTTAGAAATTTTATGTGTTTATATGCAAAATCTAGTAATTAAAAATCTGCTGACCTTCAACTGGACAACATTCAGAGGAGAGGATATGAGGAATGTATTTAAGATCATGTTGGGATTCTTGTATTGAATGTATTTTAATCTTTCTCAGACAGGCAGCTGTGTAACATTTGTTTCTCAATTCCAGTGCTGCATTTGAATTTGATGCTGAATGTAGAAATTGTTCTAAACAGTCTTGCTTAACTGTATCCACAGTATGAATACTTAATTTGAAATATTAAAATATCAAGGAAAATACAGGAAAGGTTTCTTGTAGTCTCATCACTTTTATGTAGCTGAACTTCCAGAGGATGTGAAGCCTGTAATTTCTGGTAGTGTTGACTTTGTAGATAACATCTGAGGTGCTCCTTTTCATGCCAGGAGAAAGGCAACAACAATACTAATTATGAATATAAATTGACTTGTGAGTTTTTAGTCATGCAGTATGTCTTGAAATGTCATGTACGGTAAACAACTTGGAGGAATAAATACCTATATTTATACAGGGCTTTGGAATCTTTGTATTTAAATATGAAATTGACTTAAAGCACTTTATCTCTCATTGTATGCTAACGTTCTAGAGTAGCCAAAGCTGCAGAGACAATGGAAAAGAATTTTTATCATTACCATGAATATAGCTACAGGAAGGAGGTATTTGTTAAAGAAAAGCAAGTGATAGAAAAAGTGTATGCATTTTTGGTGAGAACTTGTGACTGCACGCTGAAAACAGGAGATATGCCAAAGTAGTTGCTTTGCATGTGCCTTCAGAGTTGTAACCAATGCTGGAGTTGCCTGTTGGGGTGAAATGTGGATGTTTCTTGCCCTTGCACAGCTGTAGAGTAGGGACATGGTGTTGTTCCTGCTGGGGAGTGCTATGGGGTTGTGCCCTGCCAGTGTGTGTGTATCCCGGGGGGGGCGGGAGGGAGCGGGGAGGTTTGCAGGGCCTGCGGAGGGGAGAGGCTCACCGCATTCATGCAAAGGCACAAACAAAAAATGACCTTGTTTGGGGAGTGTGTTTCCTTGTGAGTAGGGACAAGTAGTAATTATCCTCCTTTCAGTGCTGAACTAACAAGTAATTACTATTATTCCTTAATTAAAGTATGCAAATTGAAGATTATTTTTTTTCCTCCCCAGACTGAGTTAAATACCGTTATTCACAACTCACAAAAGTTCTTAATATTATTTTGGTGATTCATTGAAAAGATTCAGTAAACAAAAGAAAGCCTAACAAAAAAAGCAGTGAACCGGGCCAGGCGTAGGTCAGGGTGTGCAAGACCTGCTCAGAGCGTGTGGTGCTGGGGGGGTCTGGGGGTACCTTCCATTACACCAGCTGTTTGCAGCCCGAGTGCTGGTGAATGCACCTACCTGCTGGTGCTGCTGCTGAAATTGGTGGCTGGTGGGGAGGGGGCTTGTAAATCAGTCCCACAGGGTACGGGAGAAATAAACATGCTTTTTATAGTAAGTTTGTGTCAAAGATAGAAATTTGTAAGAGGTTACAGGGTTTGTGAAGGCACTGAGTAGTCAGTTATAACGCACAGAGAGCAATCTTGGAGGAGGCTGGTTCCCCTCTACCCTCACTCTCATTAATTCACCTGTGAATTTTTTGGTGGGCAGTTGGTGTAGACCTTAGGCAGTAAAACCGTACCTCTGAAAAGCCAAATGCAGACCCTGACAAGACAAAAGGGGATGGGCATGTGGTTGTGGCAATGAATTGGATTCAGCTGGTGCCTTTTCCAAAGGGCTTGTGACTGCAGAAATAATCTATAATACCTGTTCCTGATTTCAACAGTAAGGGTGATGCTGCTTACTCTCAGAGGGGTTTCTGAAGATAAACCTGTGAAGCCTTGGAAGATTTACAGATCCTGTGTTATTGAGAAGGGCTATGGGTTTGTAACAGCCTGTAGCTGAGGCAGAAATGGAGGGTTGGGCAAAGCCCAGGGCTTGTCCCCAAGCCCTGACTTCCAGAGGTAGAGTGCCAAGTGTTTGGTACAGGACTTGTCAGCTGAGGAAAGGAAACTGCTTCCTGGTTTTGTGCCATGCTGAAATCCTTGGTCCCACGTCTCCTGCCTTTCTGGAGGGTTCACCAGCTCTGTAGGTGCTGCTCTGCAGGAGCACAGGGCTTTGGTGCCATCTGCTTGGACCCTGAGAAATGTGTTGTACTGGTTGGAGACGCAATGGGCAAAATTTTAGCAAAAACTCTCCACAGAGAAGCCAAAAGACCAATTTATATCTGGCTGGGAAAGGAGTAAGAATGAAGTAAAACCTAACTTTTCAGGCTAGCAATCAGGATGGGGCTTTGGGGACAAAACAGACCAAGATTTTCAGGTAGCAAATAGTTTTCTTGGCGTAACTTATGTAGAAACATACAGGAATAGTCACTTGCATAAAAAAATTGAGGAACTTGAGCCATAACATGCAATTAATTAGCTGTGCCTAGTAGGTGCCTGGGGTTTGCCAAAGTCAGTTGGAATACAGGTGTTAAAGAGCAAGCCCATTTTAACTACTACAACTAATACTTGGGGGTTTTTTTATAAGAAATGACATTGCCCATTAAACAAGATAATAAGGGGGTTTGGTTTTGTAAGACATGTTAAAATCTCTCAGTGTTCCTGGCTACAAGTATGTCTTGAGAAAAACTACTTTTAACATTTGTTCTGACTCCAATCTCATTGACCTGAACTGTGTTTTCTTTGTTTTTTATACTAATGAGCCTGACAATGTTTGTGAAGCAAATATTACATACTAATGCCTTCAGCTTATCTGAGAGGCAGACTGTATCTCAGTGAAACAGGAAGAAAAGAGCATGGAGTATTGAATGCCACAGGAACCCTTTATTTCCCCCCCCACCCCACCCCACCCCACCCCACCCCACCCCCAATGCAGCTAATCAGGTGTTTCTTTGTCATGTAATTTTAGTAAAATATCTTGGAGTAAGTTAGAGGAAGGGTATCCCTGTTATCCTGTTTATCCTGTCCATTTTTCGAGGGGGTTTACATCTGCATAATGACATTGTGCTTTCTAATTGAACATGAAAAATGATCCAAAGCTGATAACAAAAATACATTCTTCCTTATCAAAAATGCTTACTTTCTTATCAGAAGCAATAGGAAGGCAAACATCTTTGTCCATACACATTTAGAAACAAGAGAACTTCACTGCATACTTAATTTCTAAATATTTTCCTGGTTTATCGCTTTATATTTTATTTTGGAGTCTGTACTTGATGTGGTTTATTCAAGAAGGGTAAGAAAATACACTTCTGTGCTACAAAACCAGAAGAACCTGGCACAAAGAAGGGCTATAGATTTTCAGACTTCAAGGTAAAACCAGGGATACAGAGGTGCCAAATGAGGATTTTAATCTAATGGCCAATTTCTGACCCATGTAATGAGCAAATTACTCGGTGTTAATTCCATGCATTACCTTGAGGGCAATACTTCTCCTTAACAGAAAGCAAGTACTATCATCACTGAAATGGAAGTATTAATCACTCATGTACAAATAAAAACATGCATTCAAGATAGGCCAAGTAAATCAAATGTTCCATTCTTCTCTGCACTTTCTTTTTTGTTTGTTTGCTTTGGATTGGGATTTTTTATTTGTAAATAAATCATAATGTTTGATTTTGAAACATGAGATAGTGGCTTTCTGCTTTGAATGAAATTCCCCACCTCCCGCTCGGCCCCAACGACCAACTGCAGCCAGAGTGGTGTCCAGGAGGTTTCTGCTTGTCATAGCCTAGCAAGTCTGCCTCTGTTTAAGAAAGGCCACCTTAAAGGTTGGGCGGGTTTGATTTGCAGTTTATTGGCTTTATGGTTTCTTTACTGAAACTGCTGTCTAGAGCTGTAATTGCTGGTATGACTTTTGAAAAATGAGGTTGTTGCTAGAATAAAATAAGGACTAAGTTTCCACTGTGTGGGTAGCTTCAGGATTGCTTTTCTTCCTTAGTTGTCACAAGTTTCCCTTTTTCATAGGACAGACATTTTGAAAGTCTGAAAATTGAGGCAAGATTTTTTTGGGTGGACACTTCTTACTGAAATGAAACCTTGAAGTATTGAATTTACCTGCAGCTGCTTTTGCAGAGTCTTGTGGTGTATCTCACACAGAACTTTGCCAGCGAGGAGTCTGCATTGCATCGTGGACAGTGTCCTGCAGGGCATTTCAGCGATAAAAAGGAGAATTGAAATGCCGACAGGAAGACAGACATCTTATTTTGTTGTTGCACTGCTTTGAAAAACAGCTTTGGGTCAGTTCAGCAGGAGGTAATATTCTGGCTTAGACTGAACAGTTTTAGAATAACTTATTTTCCCAGTAGAAAACTGAATTATTTGGCATTACTCTTTTCTGCGAGAACTCTTCTTTTCAGAAGCTGCAGTATTTTCACTGGGAAATCATTCCAGTTTTAGTCTTTTTGTGCAAACCACAGAGCTGGTAATTGATAACTGCTTTTATTTTTTGTTTGACTGTTGGTCTTGCAGTGTTCAAAACAAAAGACACTGTCTGGTATCTTCTTAAGTTTTTCAAAGCCTCCAAACCAGGGTCAGTGCTCAGCTTGGAGACAGTAGATACTGCTCCCAACAGAGTTTTTTAACCTTAGGGAAATTCCTTGAGTCTTATTTCTGTCCTGTGCTGAGCCTGGGCAGTGTATGCACTAGCACCAAGCCCAGCACTCTGGCACAAGGACATGCCAGAGACATATATGCAAGCAGGAGATATGTGGTGCCTATGTTGTAGCCCCCAGTGGGGGCTCCCCACCACCTAAAAAGCATTAGAGCCACAGTGACCCCCAAATTGCTTTGTTTTGATTGTCTTTTAGTTACAGTTGTGGCAGTTTTGTATGCAAAAGTATCTATTATGAAGTTTTGTGTTATATGGAGCAGCAAGTGTAAACCCACTTCTTCTGTCTATTTTTTTAGATGACTTCCACTTACCTCTCGATGTTTTACCAACTGTGACGGAGGCCTTCGACTCCAAGACAAAAGGGGAAGATTTGCACAAGGAGAACAGACCTTTTCGCTACTGTGAAAAACAAACCATGGACCTGTCAGACAGTGACCGTCCCGTCAGCTTTAGTTCCACTTCCTCCTCTGCTTCCTCCAGGGACAGCCACTGCTCCTTTGGAAGCAGAATGACTTTGGTTTCAAACAGCCACTTGGGCTTGTTCAACCAGGATAAAGAAACAGGTGCCATCAAGCTAGAACTGGTCCCAGCCAGGCGATTTTCCAGCAACAAGCCACGCAAAAACTCCCCTGCGGAGCAAGAGGATCCTGAGGAAAGCTTTGAAAAAAGGCTAAACGTGCCAAGAAAAGCAGAACCAAAAGGAGTGAGCAAAAACTGTGCCATGTCCCTGGTCACAGAGCCCACCAGTCCCAAGCTCCTCTACGTGGACAGAGTTGTCCAAGAGATTCTGGAGACAGAGAGGATGTATGTGCAGGATCTAAAAAGCATTGTCAAGGTAGGATTCTTGGTTAGGATGGTGTTAATTGTTCCTTAATGCTATTTTTTCCATTGTTTGATTTCACAGCAGGACAGATGGACTTGACAATGGATTTGGCATTTGCTAGTCTTTACAAATTAGTGTAACATCATTGTTCTTGTGTGTTTCTAGTTTTTATTTGATTAGATAAAGCTAAGCTGTTACTATGTGTTCATGAAGAAATAACAGAAAAAAAATCCTACAGACGACAACAGTAGTGATCAGTGGTAAAGTCTTTGCAGTAATGTTTATTTAAGAAAATAATACAGTGCTCTGTTTCCTACAACATGTAGCAAGAAGCAAACGGCAGACAGCTTATTTGCCCTTTAAATGCTGTATCTGAAGGGTTTTACTTATTGATTCCTCCCCCTGCCTCAAATCCTAGTCCTGTGAGTTCTTTCCTGTCTTTTTCTTCTTCCCTTTCATGCGGCTCACAGCTGCAGTCTGTTCGCTCAATGTCCTTGGCCTGTAGCATTGAATATGACATGTATATTTGCTGAAAAATGCTATTGTTATATGAAGGAATTATGTTTTCTTTAATACTAATTCAGAATTGGTGGTGCTAATAAATGGATGTAGCATTTATTAGCAGCAGTGAAGTTTTTGTCCAGTCCATAGCATAACAGCATCTTTCATTTCCCCTTTCTGGTACAGGATAAAATACGGATGGGTCCTTCCGTGGATTGCTCTGCTCACTCCATGTGCTTGTTACTGTGTCATCAGTGTGATATTCTTTTTTCGTTTTGAAGATGACAGTCAAGTGCCTTGGCTATTGTTTGTAGCCTACATACCTAACCCACAAAGAAAGATTTCTTGGGAAGCTTATGTATAATGTGCTGTTTATAGAATACATAGCTTTAGGTAGCTGTATGAGGTCATCTGCAAAAGGAAATATCAGTCAGCTGGAGACACTCCTCCCACCTGCAGTTCCAACCTGCCTGGTCTCTGAAACAATGAGTGGGGAAAAAACGCTAAGGCTTTGATAACACAAAGGCACATCATGATTAAACACCAGCACCTCACCCCAGCTCCCAAAGTTCTCACAGAGAACGCTTTTTCTGCAAGACTTCTTAGGTTTCTGTAGCTGGTGCTGTTTCACTACATTCAACTGTTGGCTAAGTTTGTTTGGAGTGTTTGAGGTTGTCATATGCTACAGAAGCAAGCCAGCTTCTGTGTGTAGTCACCTCTCACTAGGCATGACCTCTGTGATTTTGGAAACTTTAGCCCTCGCTCATCCTGCGATGCAGTAAACTGTACAACTTGAGAAACTGGAAACCATCATTGAAATCTTGAAACTGATTTTCCACTTACAAGTAGGAAAGTCAATAAATGCCTGCTAGAAATACATTAAGCATCACTACAGTAGATGTAAAGTAAATGAGGCAAATGCACTTGAAGTTATAAAAGAACTGGGGGAATTTACCTGTGAAATACCCAAGCGTATTTCCTGCAGCACCTAATAAACAATGAATCTTGAAAGTTTTGCGTGGCATTAGACAGCCTATTTGAGAGATGGAGTAGTTGGCAGTGGAGCTTTTTCTTGTGTAGGTGAGGATCCAAGGGCTTCAAAGGAATTCCTTCCCAGATGGTGAGGACAGTAGGGAACCAGCTACCTCTGCCTGTGCAGCAAGTTCTTCGCTGGGTTTCAGGAGAAAGACGTGTGACTGGAAGCACGTTACAGAGGAGCCCATTTATATGTCTGTCAGGATTCCTTTCTCCGCAAGTTACCTGAGCAATGCTGCAGGGATTTACCTAATGAAAGGTACGGGATTGTGAGAAGGATGGGGAGGCTCCACAGACATCTGCAGGAGTGCTGTAGCCTTATAGGATTTGATTATCTGGGCCTCTGTGACTTGAGGCCATTCAGTTTGGCAGCCAGAAGATTGGTGCTGAGCCAGACTAAGATGAAGGGAAGCAGCTTGATCTGCCTTATTTTCCAGATAAACATGGGTCAGATTTTGGCAGCTGGGTAGGAAATGGGATGAGAATGGAAAAGGGGAGCTGGGGAAAGGTCAAAGGACAACTGCTGCCCAAGAAGTGTGCAGGAACTGAAGAGATACATGAAGGTGGGAGCTGGTGAAGGAAAGCATAGGCAAATGAACCAGTGCTATGTGGAGAGAGAAAATCATTAGAGGGAAAACAATATGAGGAAATGAGAGAAAACCCAGGAAGTGGAAGGTTGAAGGGAGTATGAAACTGGTTGGAACTGGAGCTGTCTAGTGAGTTTTGCAGCTGACCTGCAATACAGCAGTTTATGTACACAGACTAAAAATAGTAAGGAGGGTTTTTTTGTTTGTTTTGGGGTTGAGTTTTTTTTGGCAGGGGGAGGAAGGGAGGAAGAGAAGCAGGGCAACTGAGGTGCAAAGAGCTAAAAGCTGAAGAGATGTCAGACGGAGGATGACATAAGAACAAAAAGGGAGAAATGAATAGGTACTGTTTTAATCACCCTCTACCCCCAGCTGGGTCGGTACAGATATGCTCTTGCTTTTTGTCCCCTGCTAGTGGGGATTAGCTGATGCTACCTTCTCTGTAGACAATGGAAACAAACATGTTCTCATTGTTTCCAGCACTTTGAAACAGGTTCTAGAGCTACAACTGAGAATGTGTCAAAACTCTTCTGGTGTAAAGCAAAGTACGTTTGACTGTGATGCACAGTCAAGCTTTTTTTGCTGGGGTTTGGTAGATTTTGTGTTTGCTTGGGTTTAGTTTTTTTGGGGGTTGGGGGGATTGTTTATTTTTTTGGTTTGTGTTTTTTTTTGTTTTGGTTGGTGGATTTTTTTGTTGGTTTGTATTGGTTTTGGGTTTTAATATATCCACGCTCTTTTCTGTCATCCAGATCATTAATGAATATGTTAAACAGGGCTGGACACAGTATTAAACCCTGGGGTATGCCTCTAGTTACCAGCCTTCAACAAGATTTTACGCCTTTGACCACCCTCAGAGCCCATCCATTCAGCCAGTTTTCAGTCTACTACTTATCCAACCCATACTTCATCAGCTTGACTATGAGGAACTCACAGGAGTCAAAAGCCTTTCTGAAGTCAAGGTAGACAATATCCACTGCTCGCCACTCATCTACCAAGCCAGTCATTTCACCGTAGAAGGTTATCAGGCTGCTCAACTTCCCCTTGGTGAATCCATGCTGACTATCCTTGATTACCTTCTTGTCCTTTGTGTGCCTGGAATTGGTTTCCAGGATTAGCTGTACACAAATGTGAAGAACATGCACAGCTGTACAAAGATGACCTATTAACATGAATGGTATGAAATTGCATGTAGGATCCTGGTACTATTCATCTTATCCAAAGTCAGCTCATTAAGAGTTAGCCAAGCATAGGATTTTGGCAGTGCCCTTTCAGCCTATATTATTCTTGGAGCATGCCGAGTTATGCTTGACATAAAAGACTACAGAGTGAATGAGGGAAAACAATTTCACCCTTTTTCATGCCTTTATTGACCTAATGTTGTTAGGTCATTAGTAAGTAAATAAATAAAAATGAACTAGAAAGGCATAACTTCTATCGCATTTTGAGTATCCGGGTGGTCTTTGTTCTTAACAGCACCGAGTTGGTAGACAAAGTTAGAAACTGACTTCATGGGACACAGTTAGTGTGATCTTTAGCTGATACTGGACACCCACTGAGGTTCTCCAGCCTTCTTTTAAACTGCTGATAAGAAGTATTTCATGGGCTTAAGATGAGTGAGAGGAAGCCATACAGGCACTATTTGGCTCCCTTTGCCCTAGGATATACTTTAAAAACAACTGCTTTTCTAGCCAGTACAGCCATTTTGTCTGTGGCCTGGAAGAACAGTTGAGTTATGACTGTTATGAGGCATGCTGCTGTGATACTTGCACAGGCAAGCTTTGTAACAAAGATAGAGTGAACTTTTCCATTGTTTGGTACGTTTTATCAGATGATCTGTTAAGCATAATTAAAATTTTGAATTAGTACAGCTTGAAACGTGTTTTGGGCATGTTTGTGATGAGGAATCGGATACTTCTGCTTCCTGCTTGTGTCATGCTGACAGGTGTACTGGCCAGGGCAGAACTTGCAGACCTTCTGTGGGTTCTGCTCCTCTTCAGACCGAGCCTGACTTTTTAAAGTAGTAATTTCTTTAGAATAGGCATAAACTTCCATTAGAGTCACTTACTGAAGTAACTTTTTTTTTTCTGAGTAAAATGCTGTCCCTGAGTTTATAATAAAAATGTTTTGCTCATAGGAGTCAGAAGCCCATATTAATAATCTGTCCAAGTGGTTGTAACTACAGAAAAAGACATCCAGTGTTTAACCTTTGCAAAATGAAGGAATAATGCAAACGCACTGTTATAGTGCATGCATCTGTCATGTTACATTAAATATGCTCTCACAGTGATACCAGCCCATTGAGGACGTCTAGATCCATTGCATGAACCTCAGCCATCTAAGAACCCCTATCAGTAAAAAGTTGTTGGCATCTATACAGTAACTAAAGAGGAGTGAACCATGTGTTGTCAGTACATTTCACAAATGTTTGATGCAGACAGGGGTTGAGCTTCATGAATCTTGAACCCCATCTGAAATCTGGAGACTTCTGTTATGTGAATGAGTTCCTCTACCCTTTCATTCCAAACGTGACATTTTTTTAAACCATCCCTACTGGACTAGTTCTATCTTATCTCCTCTCCAGATCTTTTGTTCCCGGCCCCTCTTTTTATACTTAAGACTCCTCTTTCAAGGCTTTTTACCCAGAAAGTCCCATTCTCCTCTGCAGTCCTCAGCCTATGGTCTTCCCACCCATCTGTCCAGTCTTCTCTCAGTAAATCCCATCCTCATCCCCTGTCAGTCCATATTGTCTCGTTTCCTCATGTAATTTATCCTTTTTTTAGTCGTTTTCTTTCTTATGTTCTTATTTTCTGCTGACTCCAGAACTTTCTCTATTTTCGTGGCAGGCCTGGCAACTTTTTCATCACCATTCCTAATTTTTCTGCCCTCTTAAGTTCTGCTAACATTCAGCTGGTGTCCATTGAGCTTTGTTCCTGTTCTTTCCTTCCCATCTTTCTGTAGGACTCCTTTGTGTCTCCTTTGCCCTGGAACTGCACAGAATGCTTCTTCACACTGCATAAGGTTTGCAGAGGGTCACTGAGACACAGGAACAATCTTTTCCCTGCTCTTGCTTCATAGGAGCAGATCTGAACCAGATGTAACTGGCAGCATCTGAGAAAGTGTGTTAAGACCTTATGAAGTCTGAGCTGAAGCATGCAAAAGACCATTGCTAAAAGTTCCTGTTGAGGATATTTGAGGGGTTTCTCCCCCCAGCATGGTCAAATATGGGGGGACTTGCACAAAGACAGCAAAAGGCATGCTCTTGGAAACAAAGTCTCCATTATGCTCCAATCTGCTACTGCCCCTCCTTGAGAGATGAGGGCATGGTTCATGTCCCTGCTAATCAGCCTGGGGGTGCTTGTCCTCTCAGGGGGAAAGGTCACCAAAATTTTTCAACATGAGCAAAAAAGGACATTCTTTCTCAAAAAGGCCTGGGGGGCTGCTGCTCCTGAAATCTAAAACAATTCAGCAGGGAGGTAGGTTTCTGGCATAGAAAACTTCACCCAAGGTGAGCATGTCTGTCAAAGTTATATACCCCTTTGTAGGGGGTGAAGGGAAGCTTTGTAAGGGGGAACATGGGATGTTTGCAGGAGATACTTGTTGTGGCACCAATGATTAAGGGAAGCCCTTCTGAGAGGAAGTCAGTATCAGAGTTTTATTGTTCCCAGTTTCCTGCTTCCCAATCCTGCAGTTAGAGGATGTCTCTTTCTGCGTCTTGGGCAATTAGTTAAAAAGACAACTGTGAAGACTGCAGTGTGTGCACTGTCCCTTCTTGCAATGTAGTAGTAAAAGCATAGCTGCTTGTGCACGGGGTTGCTGGATAGTGTAACTCCTAAGAGAAAGTTAATTCATTCTATGTTCAAAAGCTTGGAATCCCAGTACAGTTAAGGCATCCCATAATGTTTGTTCCCAAGTTATGCATAATTAACTTATTTAACCTTTTTCTCTATGGCTGCTAACCTATGTGCCTGAGGAAAGTACCTTTAGATTGATGACATAAGCTGCATATGCAGATGTTAATCCAGAAGAGTACTTCTGTTTCACAGTACAGAATTCCAGCACCCACCAAAAATAAATGGTTTAATTACCAGAGCTGCTCTTTTTGAATATTTTGTAGATTAGAAATGTCACAGGGTGTTTCAATGGAAAGTTTATTCAGTGTCACTGAGATGACTATCAGGTATGAGGATGTGCTGATCTCTCCCGTATAAGCATCCTGAAATTTATGGTGCTGCTGTAATCATGAGATTGTAATGACGGCATTCTTCTGAGGTTTTTCATCACTTTGATTTCACTCAGTGTAGGGAGCAGTAATGTGCGGTTTCACAATTAGTATTTTTCTTCACTGCATTAAAGACCAGAAGTTAGCGTACTGTATCAGTGGCTTTAAAGCTATGGAGCAATACCTCAGCTTCATGTATAGGCACTGCAGTTTTGCAAATCTAGTCTGTTTGACAAAGACTGCTGACATACACAATTTATTTGTCTTAAATCTTAAGCACAAAAGAGAGAATGCAGGTGATGGAAGCATGATTTTTAGGCAGTTTACTTTTAATTTCCTTATGAACAGATCAATGATTTAGAAACAGGCTCTCCTCTCGGGCCAGCTACAGAACCTGTCCCGTATGGAGTGAAAAGACATTCCATTTAGATTTAAAGAAAAACAATGATATTCAGAGTGAGATTCTTCCTTCAAAATTTATCTTGCTATGACTTTAAGAAGCAGTTAAAAGCAGATTAGCACACATGCTGTCCTCTCTGGCTAGGGATTGATCCTTATGCTTTCAGAAAAGATCAGTCTCTAGTCAAAAAGAACAGCATGTGTGCTAATGGTCATGACAGTGATTAAGTTTAACTGCAATTAGTATTTGTTATGCTTTTGAGCTGATGAACTTTCTCACTGCTTGTTTTTTCATCCATGAAGGAAGAGCTGTGTCAAATTCCAACTGACCTCCTTAGGGAAAACTTGGCTTAAAAGCATGGGAAGTTTTCTCCTGTAGTATTGAGATATGATAGCTGAAACAAAATTGTGCTTGAAGATCTCAGTACTTATCTAAGAGGCCTTCTCAAAGCCTGTGAATTTAGACAGAGTTACAGTAGTATAAATTAGAGCAGAAAAATATTTCACTTTAAAAGTCTGTAATAATTTTGGAAGCAGCTGTATTGGAGAACATTGGTGTTTTGTTTTGCTTCTGGAGTTGCTGTTTAAAAATCAGGACCATAATCCACGTGGAGGCTGTTGAAATGGGAGTTATCTAGGCACACCACTAGGTATGTTACCCAACAGGTGCATGTAGCTGTTCCCGCTACCCTGAAAGATACACAAAATAAATCAGGCTTCTTACTTCTGATGCAGTACAACTGTTCAGTTTTCCCTGCAGACCTCTTGCTTCCTGGATGTAAGCCATATTAAACATCCCAAAACAACCTAAAGTGATGGAAGTATACACAAACTGTTGTTTGTGTCTTAAAAAGTTTTAGATTATGTTGTTTCTGAGACTCCAAGATCTTGAACAAAAATACTCTGCCAGTTATGTATGCTTTAAGCTTCTCATCATATATACCCTTTAATGAAACCAAAACAAAAGCAGAAACAAAACCCAAACCTTGTTTTTCTGGGCATGTGAGCAGGATTCTGGGCTTTGGAGAAAGATGTTTTATAGCTGTGCAGCAGGAATATGTTGTTGTGAACAACCAGAAGTAACCTGACAAGCTATGTTATGTGGTGAAAGGTGACTGCTTATGTTTTGTCATGAACAGGGAGCTGTTTGTAAACTAACCTCAGAGGAAATATGCAAAGCCAGGGTTAAATATACTGATGCATGTTTTTTCTTATCTGCATCATCACTACTTGAGTCTTATTTCTGCTGGTAACATTCATAAATTTCTTTCATTCAGCATGTACCCTAGCATTTGAAAGACACTGAATAAAATGTCATTGCTGCCTTGTGTTTTCTCCACCTGTACTTTGCATCCAGTTCTTATCTTACAGCTAGGTTGTGGAAACGTGTTGGGACAAGGACTGTCTGTCAGGTGATTGTAGAGCTTCCCTGTATGGCTGGGACTGCATATGTTGGCAGCACAAATATATCACCATAACTTTGTTTATCTCTGTGTTTGGGCAGCACAAAAGGATGACTTGTACTGCGGTATATAATAAGTTGTCTATAAATGCACAGTGAGCTTTTCTGAAGCTCTGGGTGGGAGAGAAATGGCAGGGAGGGCTGCTGATCTGCCAGAGAACTGCAGAATTGCCGAAAAGACAGGCTGCCACGGCTCTTGTCCTCTTTTTTTCTTGCAGCAAGATGTAAATCATTCAGCAGTGCTGTCTGCAGCTTCCTACCTGTTTTCTAAATGCAAATGAATGTGGATAAAAGGGTGAAAGTTATTTTTCTGAATTCTGAAAAAGGAAAGCTTTATTCTTTTGGGAGAGGGGAGACAAAGGGAAGATGCAGTTAAATACAGAGCATGCCATTTAAGAGTGCTGGTACTGGGCAGGGGGCCCTGGGAGTGAAACTTTGCTCCTGTGACTGTACTGAGGTGGGAGCGGGAGGTTGTGTCCCTGGTTGGTGAGATTTATAGAGCCCTTCTGGAATTCAGAAAGTAACAAAAGGGAGATCTGTTCACCTCTGCCCTCCGGCTTGCTGTTGCTTACCGGCAGCTGATGAAGAAGCAGAGCAGCAGCTCTGGGAAAGCAGCAAGTTTACAGAGAGTAGACAACAAACTGGGAGGAATAGGTCTGAGAGGTGAGAGGCAGAAGAGAGGAAGTGCAGCTTATACCGCAAATTTTTTTGCTAAATATTTAATTTTTTTTAATAAGTTGATACTTTATTTTTCCAGAATGATTGGAATTTCTGTAAAGAAATATAAAAATTTGGTAGTGATATGTTAAAGCCAAACAAATTTCTGTGTTACTGGCCAGACCATCGTTTCTGGAATTTTATTTGCTTATTATGGCTATTTCCATTTTGGTCCGTGGAAATATTTGACCACTTTTAAATTTGTTACGTCATTTTTATTCAATATTACTTGTCAGTTAACATTGTTCTTCCAGTAATCCATGACCTGTAAACCTGACGGTTTAATAAAACACATAGCAGTCTCTCTCTTTTCTGCTTTCATCACTCCCACAGATTAAGGTGTGGAGGTAGCTGCTGGTTTTTGTGGTTTCATGAGAATGTTTTGCAAATAAGACACTTCTAAAAAGTTTTTACTTGCAAACCACCCACTGCTCTAAGTCTCCATTTCATTGCTGTTCATGTATTAATAATAAAATCCATCCATAAGGCTCTGGGAATCATGTGGTTGCTAAGATTAAGACAAATGCATGTTTAGGATGGGTGTAGATTTTCTCCATTATGTTGGGTTTGCATTTTCATTCTTTGGAAAACAGACTCCTTCAGTTTCCATTCCTGTGTTTTAACATAAACACTTCTCTTTTGGAATGTCTCATTTAATTTGTAAGTATGTCAAGATCTCCTTAAAAAAATGTTAACATTCATTTGCCTTACAAATTGAGGAAAGTTTATTTAACAGGGCAAGGATCTACAGCACAAGACTCAGGTTTGTTTCCTGGGTGATTCACACATTCAAAGGCTAAATATGACTTAATAATTCTCTGTGCTTTGACTATAGTTCAGTAAGGTTATAATCAGACCAACTATGCTGTGTTGTGAGAATTAATTTATAGATGCCCTGATGAACTTGGAGATTAATTTTTTGAAAAACTTATAATGATTAAACATTTTCAGCTGGTATTTTTTTAAAAAGCGCTAGGTTATTGAATGATGATGATAGACACTGATGATCTCAAGCCTCAGTTGCAGACTTAGATTTAGAAATCTTTACAGCACTTACTTCATTGTTATTGTTCAATGTTTTCATTTGGCTGCCTTCATTACCGTAGTTTATTTCTTCTGTGTTTCCTCTTAACTTTAGGAAGCCTGTTAGATGGGGGCCTGGCATAGCCCCTTAAATGAAATGTCAGTAAAATATACTGATAGCATTTCTTATAATCCCTTGATCTCCACCTGCTCTCTGAACTTGCCTCTTACTACGCCTCTGAGCAGCAATTCTGAGTACCAGCTTCTGGGAAAAATTCCTGTAGCTGTGATTTAGCAGTGGCTGCTGGCTGATGCCTGAAGATAAACGTGGGACGTGGTTTTAATCAGTGGGTTACAACTTCAATAAGTTAGTGTGTTGAAGTGTCTAAGCGGGGTTACATGTGAGTTTCTGTTCCCAGTGGTTTCCCTGTATCGTCTTTACAGATGGTGGATAGTTTAGGGGACTTGTTTGTGTCCAATCCTTGAATCCCAGTGTCAGTTCGGGGCTTTTAGTGCATCTCTATCAAATTACAGTTTGATTTAGTTGACAGCCTGCCTTCCAAGGTGCCTTTCGAAGATGAGAGA
Source organism: Falco cherrug (assembly GCF_023634085.1). Taxonomy (NCBI): domain Eukaryota; kingdom Metazoa; phylum Chordata; class Aves; order Falconiformes; family Falconidae; genus Falco; species Falco cherrug. The sequence continues at coordinate 45,668,067 of NC_073702.1, forward strand.
TTTTAGCATGAAATTCCAGTAGTTGAACAGGGGAATATTATTGAACTTTGGTTGTGTTTCGTTAGAGCAAAAATTCACTTTGGAAAAGAAGGCAAAAATCCATCAAAGCAGTCCATACAAGCAGGCTGGCAGTTCAATGCTGGATCAGCTGGTGGCAGGTTTTGATCCTCCTGAGAGCTTCATAGAGGCAGCGTTCCTGCTAAAACGGCTCATGGAACAAAATAAAACATGAGAAGAAAGCAGGCATTGGGCAAAAAGAAAGGACGTAAACTCCTGGACAGGTGGAGCTGGCATTGTCAGACATGTGCCTCCTTCCACCCAGGTCCTAAGAGGGAGCTGTGGGCCAATGCTTCAGTTTGGTTCCTGGGACTGGCTGTATTCTGACAACTTGGAGTCCTGTGACAAGATCTCCTGACTTGTCATTATGTTATGTCATTAACATTGACGTGCCCTAGAAATTTCTGAGTTTGTATACAACCCCACCTGTGCTCATGTCTGCACAGGTACAACTGTTCAAAGGCAGCCTAAACCAAAGAAAGTATGTGCTTTAGAGGTGTAAGGCATAGTGTTAGGACTCAGGAATTCCTCACTGCTAATTTTGGCTGACACGTACTCCCCCTGTGGCTTTCCATGCATGTGGATGAAGACAAGAAGACTTTACTAGGGGTCACTGCTTCCAGCCCTTAGAATCTGTGAATGGGGCAGTGTTTTAATATCTGTAATATAGGTGAGGAAGTCATGTTGATTATAAAAAAATCTGTCACTCAGAAATAACTACATGCATTTTTTTTTTCCTTCCTCTTCTCTTCCATAGGTAAAATTTAAGTTAACACTGCTAACTAAACTTATTTGCAGGCCTCTAACTGTGGAATGTGCAGGGAGAAGTCTGTCATGATCACCTTACTCTGCGATGTTAAACAGTGGAAAGAAAACTTAAATATGCTTCTCTATTTTTAGCCTTCCTTCATACCATGTTCTCACGAGTGCTCTCACCATCAGTCTTTGCCCTTCTGCACGCAGTCAGCAGAGTATCGTCTTACTGTACCACGCCACAGGCTGTAGTGCTGTTCCCCGCAGGCTGCCCGTGAGCCGGCTGCAGGTGTAAGTTGGGTGCTTCCGAGAAGCTGGTGAAGCGCAGGTAGCGCACCATGGCTTCGTCCCCCGGGGCCGGGGAGGGGGCTGGTGCCAGCGGGTGGCTTCCTGCCAGCTCAGAGACCACTCTCTTCTGCGCCGACATCGGGGGAGGAAAGAAATCAATTGCAAACCACGTCTAGTACCAGATCGTATAAAGTATGCCTCAGCCATTCCCGTTTGGAGGCTTGCTGGCTGTCGGTGGTGGGAGGTATTGTCCACACCCCTCTCCCCTGACAGCAGGGTCAGTGCTCTGCAAGTGCGTAGGTGGGTGCTTCGGGGCCCAGCTGTGAGCCCCGATGGAGCTGTTTCCCACAAGGGCAGAGCTTTGCTACCCCTGACAAATGTTAGTCTTACGTACAAGGTACTGAGGGGCGTGCAGTGAATGGAAAAGCGGGGTAGGGAAGCGCACGGAGCCTGGGAGCTTTCAGCTCCTGTTGCTGAAGTGCGCGGAGTAGGTGGCGTCTCCAAGTCTGTGTTGTCCTCAAAGACCCTGGCTTTGGCTGTCAGTTGGTGGCAGGGTCATGCCATGCACAGCCCCAAACAGGTGCTGATCCTTTGGGCCTGTCTGTTCTTTGGCGGATGTGAGGGTTTTCCAGCTTCAGATGGCTTTAAAGAAATGCCACCAAATACCGCTCCCCTGCTGTTTTCCACTAAAAGTAGAAAGACATGCTCGCAAAAATTTCCTGAAGTTTCTGTTTTTACATGTAGATAAACTGTATGGTAGGCAGTGCAAGCATTTCTTGAGGTTTGATTTACTGGCATCATTGATGTGCAACATCTGTAGCAAAAATAAAATGTGGTTCTGATTTTTATGGCACTCCAACTGCATCTACAGTTAAAAATTTGTTAAAAATATGCCAATATGTTAAATATAAGTATCTGGCTGATTAGCCTATTGTATAGCAATGCAATTGTCTTACTTGCAGCCTAGGTTGGTGGGTTTGTTGCTTGTGTGGGAACTGGGGATACTTGCTGCTAGGTAGCAAATTCTCACCGTCACAGCAAAGAGTGTTTGTAAAGTTCCTGCTCTCTCTGTTGAGTCAATACTGGTAAGACACTGAAGCAGAGCTGCTGCCATTTCTGCTGCTTCTACAGAGGAGTTTCGTTATCTTGACAGGCATGGATTTCTGCCTGCCACATGGGAACATGCCAGGCTATCTCTGGTGGGCTGAAAATCACAAGGGCTTTTGTGTGGGATGTGAGGTAGGAAATGGTTTTAAGAGCGGTGGGGCATGAGTTTTCACTGGGGAGGATGGTTTCAGTCAAAATGAGTCTGCCTATAGATATGTACTGCCTGGTTACAGAGACAGAAGAGGAAGAATATGGAAGACAAGGGGAGGAAAGCCGTCAGGAATGTGTTAAGTTTGGCTGCATGAAATGTTTTGCTACAGGTGTCTCCAAGCAAACCACTGTGCAGATTACAGAAGACCTGCACTAAAATAGTGGGCTTGTCTTCTTCCGTCACAGAAGGTGATGACAACAAAGATAATTATGTGTTTTGAGGAAAAACCCTTATAAAAGGGTTTGATATGGGAAGGAAATGGATTCGATTAAGGTCTCAGTCAGTCCTTGAATCCATATAGCCAAAGGAACCAAAGCAAAAAAGTGAAGTTATGGTTTGTTTACAGCTGCAGCTTTCCTTTGCATGGTACAGCTGTACTTTGAATAATTGAGAAGAGCTGCAGTGAGCTGCTCTGACCAGAATTCAGCATCCTTGGCCACCTGTTGTGGATAGTGTGCTATTTTTTGACCCACAAGCCATTCAGAGTATGTTGCTGTACATGCCAGATGAAACCATAAATAATAATAGGAAATAATAGGGGAAAACAGGCAAAAGGGGAACTGGTACATATTATAATTACCCATATAATTGGCAGAATAAGCAATGGGGAGCATGTTATAGTGGTTGATCTGTTGTACAACTGTTGCCCAGCTTTCTCTTTGGTTACAAGTATGTAGATAGCTTGGTCGGTATGGCTCTAGCTAGCAGGCTACGAACAGGATCCAGTCTGTGGCATGTTTTCCTTCTGGCTTGCAGCCTTTTCCTCAAAGCGCTGCAGAAGTACTGCTTAGGTGGCCAAGGCTAACCATTTCAGTGGTTCCTCTTCTGCAGAGCCAGATTTGGGCCATGTGTATCTGTGCTGGGTAGAGGGGACTTGAGCAAAAATATGCCCATGAGTATAGCATAGCATCTAGAAGAAAATGTTGCCTTACCAGCAGCAGAGATCTAGGGAGTATCAGAAGACTGGGGTCTGAGTGATTTTATGGCACTGCCTAGATTAGGTCCTGCTTGATTTAGTATTACATATTGCTCCTCAGGCTGCAACACTAGAGGTCATTGGAGTTTTGGTAAGTACCTGTTTTTAAGCATTTTTTTAGTCAGAGACTGAGTTTTCCTGGTGTAAGTTCTCAGCTCTTGAGATGAAGAGCATGTTCCTGAAGTCCGGAGACACATCACGGCTTTGTTTTCTCCTGCAGCCTGTGTTTAGGCATTGGAAAGCAAAGTTTCTTGGTGGATAGAATCCTTCTGGTTTTTTATTCTTTTTTTTTTTTTTTGGTATTGATATTTAATCAAATTCTCAGTGTCTTGTGTGCCTTGGTAAAGGCGTATCTATGTAACAGTGCTGCTCTTTCAACAATTTTGCTTATCTTTGGTGATATGCACAGTCCTGCCCTGTAAAGGGATTACTAAGTACTTCTATACTATAGAAGTTTCTTGCAGAGCAGGATAAAAATTCATGCTTGTTTTATGAGGCAGTGTGGCTCTTACCCATTATTTTTTTTAGCATTGCCATGTTAACATTACCATTAACATTACTCATTTTAATGTGCAATTTCAACATTGCCACATTAATGGCTGACTTATTATTTATTATTGTTCAGCCTGTAGTTTGTTTTTAAAGCTAAGTGTGTGTCTGTTTCCAAAGGAAAACCTGGGTGGCTAGATGAAAATGTCCCACTAATTTGCATTTAGTTTCTAAAGTCTGGTCACAGAAAACATTAGTTTAATCAATATGTGAATATATTTTTTTCTCATTTTCTCCATTTCCTGACAGTTTTCTCTCATTTCTACTTTGTATGGTTATTTTTTTAGCTCTGAGGTTAGTGTTGTCATCGTTTCGTTCCTCTAGAGATCTTTCTTATGTGAGGATATGCAACTTCTAACAGGCGTTCCTTCTGATGGATTCGGTATGATGAAAGACAAATGGGGAGAACATCAGACCCAGCAAGGAAGGCAGGGCAGTCTGGCAGGACTCCTCTAGTTTTTGGAGAGTTTCAGGAAATAGGATGCAAAAATTGCACATACCAATAGAGCAAATCTTGCTCCATAAATCAGTCTAAGGTAACTGGCATTTGTGGGTTTTTTTCCCCTATAGAGTAAGCGAAATGTTTTTGCCATAACTGCAGAGAAGCAATAAAAGGCTAGTGAAGGCAAAGGTTATAAACAAATCATTCGGTGCCGACGGAGGGTCTGTAGATGCTGACAAGAAACAAATAAAGTGAATAAGGCCGGTTCTGATAAATTTCATTGATTTCTGTACCATGTCATTATGGTCACAGCTTGCCCTGTTATCTTGAAGCTCCAAACCTTTCATTATGGCTTCAGATGATAACAGCTGTTGATATGCTGCAGGAGGTTGTGGTGACTACCATGGGGGTAAAGTACCATTTGCTAAGAAATAATTAGGAAAAACCCCATGGCTGGGTAGCTTTGATCTGCCTGTGGTGTTGTCCTTGCAGAGGACATTATATGCCAATACTACGTCTGTTTCCTGCATGAGTTCATGAAGCCTTTCTGGGAGTGCACGTGCTCTGTAAAGCAGTATAACCAGAAGGGTCCCACTTGCTGAGTCAGTGCAAGCAGTGTGCTGCTGCGCTGTGCCTGGACTTCAGCAGACCACTGTGTCAAGACCATCCAGTGTCCACCTTTTTCACATAAACGTGGATATCTGAAGCTTTTTGCTGCTGTGACTACCGTACAGTTGGTGCCACGTTAGGCAGTTCATGTCTAGCACAGGTATCTGCTTACACGTGTAACAGCAACATAAACATGTCTGTAGCTGTCAGGCTTGCACAAGCCTCACCTCAGCAATATTAATGAAAATAGAAAGCTAAAACTTGAAAGCAGTTCCCAAATCCTGTGTGATTTCCTAACAGTATGAGGTGATATGCAAGGTACCTCTGAATCCCGAGCTTTTTAAGTAAATAAGCATCTGCTTTTACCCTAGGTAAGTGGAAATCCAACCATCAGTTTTTGGTTTGTTTCTGATCAGACACTGGGAGGAGAAGGGGGCCAGAAGCAGACTTGGGAAACTTTTGCCAAAAGAGAGCACAAGCTGTGGGTGTGTGGTATAACCTGATACTGGCATATGCTATGGGAATGCTGGAAAACTGCCAAAGCACCTGCAGGCTGCTGCTTGGCAGCAGCATTAGAAAGTATTTGGTTCCCTCGTTCTTACTAAGAGTTAGTAAAAGAGCGAGAAGAGTATGCGTGTGTGGAGAAAAACTGGGATAAGAGAACAAAAGGAGCACAAACCAGGTCATGTTATGACACTGTCTACAATACTGGAAATAACTGTGGACTGTTTATTATTTTGAAGAAACCCAAGCTCCAGCTATGCTGAGATGAGTGAATTTGAAAGGAACTGCTCTTTATTAAATAAATACGCTGTCTGGAGTTACTTATTGTAAGATTTCCATTCCTCTACATCCCACCCCATTATAACAGCTTGGGGTGCTGCAGTTGCAGTGTTCCTGCAGTACTAAAAATGTTTTGAGAGGACCACAATTCCACTGGAGCTTTTCTATGCTTTTATATGCAGATTTGTATTAGTGGGCAGAAAATGTTATTTACTTACTGCCATTGCTGGAGCAGCCCTGAATCTATCCCCTACTTTTGCCTTTGACCTAGCGTATTGCTTGTTGCAGTCCTGTCAGCCTCACCATCCTGAATCTTTTACTCTTCTGCAGCTTCTGAGCATAAATAAAAAGCTAAGGGCAGGTTCATGGAGTCCCAGGGATGCAGTTCCAATGACTTAGTGCACAAATATATTTCAAGGACAGACTTGGAATGTGAGGCTACTGTCAGCTAGGAGAGAAGTCAGATCGGAGTACAAGTCAGATGCCATCGCAGGACAGATGAGGTGGCTTTCCAGGGACATGCCTGCTTGCCTGCCCTCTGGCGTTTCTTGCTCTTCTGAGGTTGCCTTGAAGTAGGCTTCCTTGCTTTCCCTTGGCAAAAAATACTGAGTTTCGGGGTGATGAAGGGTACCTTGAACTAGAGGTGATGAGTGTGGATTATTGAGCATTAAGATAGGGAGGGGGGACAGGAAAGCCTACTGTTACCTAAACCGGAATCTTGGTTACACCTGTGACTGCTGACACAATTTCAGTTGGAAAAAAGCACATGGTGACAGAGGCTCAAGCTCTGCAATTCCAAAGGTCAGATCCATGGTTGATCCAAACCCTTTGTTTTCACGGGATTTACAGAGAATAAATCTTGGCCAATATATGTGTTCTAGAATACTACTTTTTTTTTTTTTTTTTTTTTTTTACAACTCTGGAACACAGTTGTATCTTGAAAGTTTTCATGGTCTTGTTGACATTTTGCAGGGCTCCTTCCTTGCAGCACTGTGGAATGCTGTGTTGCTTTTGGGAGGTTGCCACACCACATTGTCTAGCCCCAGGGTAAGGGGTTTTATTTATTTTTATTTTGCATTGTTTCAGCTGTTTTCACTTCTAAATTATTTCCATCCTCCAGCAGAATTTCTTCATGAATGTGGCAGTACATTGGGTTTCTTAGTTTATGAGCTGTAGTTTGTTAAATAGCCTACTGGATTTGTTTGCCTTTGTCTGAGAAATTTTAATACTGTAGCAGCAACAAAATGAAAGGTGACACTTAGGAGCTGAGCTCTTATCAAAGTGTGGGAAGAGATGGGAAAGTTGTTCTCCCAGAACATTGCTGATCAGAGCTTTTCTAGCTGTCTTGTCCCTGCATGAGACACTGTCAGTCTTGTAAATGGAAAAGGAAATCTTTTCTAGAATATATAGCAATGTAATTTGCAATGTAACTGTATGTGTGGTTAAATCGCATGCACGTATATATGTTGAGATCTGTCCTGTACCACCTCTGCATTGTTTTCTTAAGTATGATTTAAAAAAAAATATTTTTTTTTTGCAGTGGTTGCTTGTACCCTTTCTGCTCTTTGTTATATAGGTTTTCTGTTACTAAGACTGCATTAACTGACGTTCTTCATCTCTTATTTTTGCCTTTTTATTTTTTTTTTTTTTTGGTCTTTGAGCCAGTTAAATGATCGGTTAAACTGTGATGGTGAATGAAATCCAAATACATTTGTATATCAGTAGCGAGATAAATGTTGGCTGTCCTGTCTAAGAGCTATGACTTAATGTTCGGTCTTTTGTTATTTTCTTGGTTTCAATGAACAGGTAAGTACTGTTACCTTTCATAACAGAGTGGCTGTTCACAAAGGGGCTACTGAAAGCTTTACTGTAATAATAAGGTGAAACTGATATGAAGAGACTCATCTTGTACAATAAAACATAGCTCCGTTTACTGATTTAGAAAAAGAGGAAATGTCTGAAGGCCTCCTTCTCATTTCTCTTGTAGGATTACCTCGACTGTATCACTGACCAGACCAAGCTCTCCCTGGGGACAGAAGAGCGATCAGCCCTGTTTGGAAACATACGGGATATCTACCATTTCAACAGGTAAATTCATATTTAACCAAATGAAAACAGTTTAATAGTCTATGTTAATGGGGAGGGAGTAAACCAAGCAAATGCTCTTTTATCACAGGCAAGATATATAAATTGAGAAATGGTCTATTTTTTATTCTCAACAGGGTTGGTTTGCAGAGATCAGATTTTTTTAGCTGTTTATTTTATGAATCAGTTGTGGTCTCCATTTACCTTTTTTTATTTTCATGCTGGGTATTTCTATGAATTTAAGTCTAACCTGCTTTGTGCCCTACGTGAGACTAATGCAAAACCACTGTGAAAGAAATTCTTGCCTTATTAAAGAGATGCTGTTTATTCCTACTATATTGAGTCCTTTTGTGTACTGATATACATTACCCACATCTGGCTTTTGTAGTGTTTTATACTGCTAGGGACTCCCTAAATTAATTTCTCAAAACGGTGTTCAAGTACCTTTCCATTTATTCAAGGCTTCTGTTCAGTATCTTTACAGCCTTCTCTAAAAGTCCTCAGGTGTGATTCTAACATATATTGGGAGCCTGAACTAAAATTTCTTGCTTGTATAGCTAGCACCACATTGTGTGGAAACTGCATGCAGTATCTGCAGTTCTAGGAGCATGCCACTGCTACTTTTGTCTGAATCCTTGTTTACTATAAAAATAACTTATTCAGCATTTAAGGAAAACCTAAATATTCAATCAATGCAAGAAATACATTGTCATAAAGTTCCTGTGTATTTTATATCCCTTTACTTTTGTGAAAGCTCTCTCAGCTTTGCTGTAGTTGACAAAACATCCCCCAAACCACTGTGTTCTTTGAAGAACAACAGATAATTTAATTGAATCTGAAGAGGATTCTGAAGCGGAGGACTCATGTCAAAAAGCATCTTCAACGTTTTTCCACCATTGTGAAAAGCTACTTTAAACGACAAAGATAAAACCTAAAATCTTGACTGAATGTCTAACACACTAGAAAATACATAGTGGTGGTCTGATCATGTGTTTTAGACCCATGAGACAATGTGAGCTTACAGCTTCCCAGTGGTCACAGGATGGAAAATACCAGTCCTGGCCGTTATGTTTTCTGATCCTTCAAAAGTTAAAGAAATGGCAGACTTGGCAGCTAGGACACATTCACATCAGCATCATTGCAAATATTACATAATAAAAAATACTTTCGAGTACGATCAGTCATTATACAGAATAATTGAGTTGCAAAAAAAAAGATTTGCAGAGGTTAAAAAGAAAAAAAAAAGAAAAAAAAAAGTAGTTTTTGACAATTTTAGAGATAGATGTGTTACAGTGGTTAAAACTCTCTGGAAAGTTATCCAGAGCCTCTAGTAAATTACTAATGCATTTCAGGCTTTCTAATTTAAAATTCTACATGGAAACTGTGAGCTTTTAGGACTGAACCCTCATTGTAGATCCTAATACAGCTCTAAGGATTAAGTTCCCTTCTGTATGAAACTTGGCAGGTAGCTTCCAGGTCCTAAACATACTCTAGAGCCTTTTTATTTATTTTGACCTTTGAAAAAGGTCCATTTGGCAGTTCTGTGATTCAGATGCTGTTTTTGAGCATGATTTTATAGTTTCAGAATTACTTTGGTTTTTGCAACTTTGAATTTGACCATTAATCAATGAGCAAAAGTTTCAGTCTTGGACGTTTTTGGACTTCCTATGAATCTGAGAAATTTCATTTCAGTAAATGTGAATTTCTTTCAGGTAAACTACTTGAGATTTTTATGTTGTGTCAGATGGCAGCAATGATGGTCAGGAAGGTAACTGCTAGTCCAATGACTATAATCTCTTTTTGGAAATCTATTTCTTAAAGCAGAATCACTATTTACTGGTCCACTGATTCTGCTCAGTCTTTTGGGAAAAGCTCCCCAGCTTGTTTATTCAGAAAGGGGAAATGTTCTCCAAGTCAGTGTCAGGTGCCTTTCTTCCCTGGACACTCTCTCCTGTTGAGATTTTTTCCAGTATCAGTTTAGGATAAATTCTCCAACTGATACCATGACTTGACTCTGAAAAGAGAACTCTGCAGAGAAACTTGCTCAGTTTAGTGCTTCTACCAATACTCAAATGATCTTAGGAGAGGCCAAGCTGAAACCTGTGCTGCTGGCACAGATCATCTTCCATGGTCCTTGTCCATCAGTGACTCCTGAAGCACAAAAATGCAGTGCAGGACCATTTTCTGTAACCGCCATATTCAGCGGTTCCTGTACTCTGAGCTTCACAGTGGTAAGGGCTGGCTTGTGGTCAGGAGGAGCCTTCATAAAACCTGTAATAGCTCACCTTTAATGGAAAAGGGTTTTTTTTGCTGAGTGGAAGGAAATTAGTCTTGGCCAGAGGATTTTTGTGACAGTGAATTTATACCAAGGCTAAATTTCTTATCACTGGTGTTTTGTTTTTTTCTTTTTATTGAAAGTCTGAACTTTTCAGATTAATTTTCCAGAACTTGATAAGGTGAAAGTATTCTGCCATGAAGACCAGATTCTGCCTGCTACCTCACTTTAGTTTTGAATGTTGTGCTCTCTCAGGCATTGAGAGAATGAAGTTTTTTGGAGATGCTGCTGTTTTAGCATTTACAGCTAGACAGTGCAGTACTTCATCATCAGCTGGTTGTGTTGGGGGTTTTTTTGTCATGGTTTCAGGACAAACCATGCTGTTTTGTTCCTCCATCTTTCCATTCCTTCCATTCCACCAAAATTGCCTGTCTGATGTCCCTGTCATTCCGATCTCTTGCTCACTCTGATTCAGATCAAAACGGAGGAGAAAAATACTTGTGTCTTACATTAAAATGATATGGTGATGATATAAAATGAGTAAAATGCAAAAAAGTTCCTCACCTGAATTGTGTGTGCAAATATTGTGATTATTTGTGGACTTATAAATGTGTTTATCTCATTCATCTTGACCTCCTGTAGTCAACAGCTTGATACTAACCTACACCTTGTCTAATTGAAAGTCTTCACCCACAGGGGAAAGATAAGTTTGTCTTGAAACTAATTCATATTCCAGAATATCAAAGGATCCTAAAAGACATTGCAATGAGGCTTTTATTCATTTGACTTGAAAAGATAGCAAATGCACTGAATGAAAAATGGTCAGTCTCTTTATGCTTACCTCTCTCATCCCAGAGGAGTTAGTATTAGAGAATGATAACGGTCGTACAGATTCAGATTTTTCCAGACCATGGTAACCCAAGCTGTTTAACTCAGTACATGGTCTTAAATGGCACTGGAATTTGTGGCACTCTTCTATCTGGGTTTTGTTAGTGATTCAGTTGCTAGAGCACGGAGTTCCTCTGGTGGTACTCCCTCGTGCTCCCTTCCTGCCTGGGTGGCTGGCGCACGTGAGCCACAGGGGCAGAGAGCTGTGGTACCATCTGTGAACAGCATAAAACCTCTTGGATATTCAGGTAAAGGGAACTAATGCCTCTCTATTGTTTCTTCTGCCTCCTGCCAGGTACTTAGATGTAGCCTATAATAATAGCCCTGCTTTTTCACATGTCAGCTTCACATTATAGGGATTTAAGTTTTTCAGGATTCCTAGGCATGACAGATTTGTAATTTTTACAGTGGCAGGTTGTTCTTACCAATCCTATCCTTACCAGCTAGGTGAGATAGGTGCATTACAGGTAACAAAATCTTTCAAAGCACACAGCCCTTACACTATGGGCTCGTGCTGAAGGCACAAGTCACTAGCATATTTACTGCATGAACTTGGGCTCATTGCATGAATATATAAAATCTTTAAGGGTTGCGTTACTGTATCCTGAAGAAGAAATAACGTGGTATTATAGGAGATAGGTAGGAATAAAATTACAATCAAGGCGCTACATACTCTAAGCGATCGGAACATCTGCCTGCCAGACAGCAAGACTTCTCTGAGCCCGTTCGGTGTGTTCAGTATTTCCAAAACTTGAGTAGGACAGTGTCGGTCATTATTACTGATGGTTATGGTCACCATTGCCACAGCTTGCTTCTTTTGCTGCTATAAAGGAGCTTCATGAGTGAGGTGTATCAAGCTAGGGTCATATTTTTATTTCCATTTTGATGAAGGGAGAAATTGAGGTGTGAAGGTTAAATTGTCACTGTACAGAGTGGCTTAGTGACCACTGAACCTAATGTCTTTGTCTGTCTTTGTTCCTTGTGACTGCAGATTTCTCCCCTTCCTTCCTCCAGTAATTAGAGAAGCAGAGAACAAGTCAGGAAACTTTTCTGGTTTACTCCTTTTCTTACTTACAGAGGGAAATTGTGTCTGCTTAGAGGGGAAAAGGGCAGTTCCTTAGACACAGGCTTAGCAAAACTCGTTCAGGGAACCAGCTCTGAATTGGGAGAAAAGTAGCCCTAAACGGAAAATCATCTGATGAGAAGGGGGCAGGGAGGAGTTCTATCACAGAACAGTTTGGCAGAAAACTCAGTTTCTTCTCTTGTTTTTCTGAGTACATCTTTCAGTAAGACTAAAGACTGTTTGGATCAAGAAGAGACCTTTGAGGTTTTCTTCTGCTGCTTGAACTCTTTCTTTCAGTGAATTGGCTTTTGAGAGCTGAGTTTCATACAACGGTGAACATACTCCCTTATTGCTTTGCTCCTGTTACAATGAATTCATTTCCTGCTTGGCATGTCAAAATTATAAAATCCTCTTGGTAAGGTTTTATTTTTAAGCATGTAGAATTTATATATTCCCTTCCAGAAAACTTTTTCCAGGCTAACCATTTTTCTTCAGTGAAGAGACCCACTAAAGGTAGACAAATTTTCCTGAGTGAGCTTATTACCATTCTTCTTCTATGTGTAATACATCCCTGGTTCTCATCTGTGTTTTTCAGACCAGCTCCTCGTCTCCCTCAGACAAGTAAAGCTCCTAGAACATAGGAAATCTTTATAAGACAGGACGTGTGCTTCAGTATCTTCTAAGTCTTGTTAGTTTTAAATTGTGTTTAGTTGGTATATAAGCAACATACCAGTCTGACTACACCACTATGAGTATCGTAGAAGAGCTGCCAATCTTAAGGAAGGAGCTCAGCCTTGTTTAGGAAATTAGTAATCCATGGTCATTGTGATGACTTGAATTTTTAAGTATGTGGGAATACCATTTCTTTAGAGCGCTTCTCTGCCTCCAAACAAAAAATCCCAGCACCTATGCACACAGTGGGAAGAGAGGCATCAAAGGAGTTCTCGTTCCCTTTTTAGGACTCCCTGCATCATTAAGTGCTTTGGACATCACTGCTATGGATGATGAAGCACTGTCTGGCTCCAAATATACAGGTGTGTCTATTCCAAGGTGTGCCATAATTGTCTTTCCTTTTCCTGTTCTTTGTTTTAGTGAGCTTCTGCAAGATTTGGAGAACTGTGAAAATGATCCTGTGGCTATAGCAGACTGTTTTGTTTCCAAGGTAAGTGGCTACTGCAGGAGTCTGCAGCACACCAGCTGCAGAGTGATACGAGGGAGTAAGATTAATTTATTAGCTTTTAAGACCTAATTCTGACAGCTTGTGTGACTCGAACCAAGAAAAGTTAGTAAATCTATGGAAACAAAAGGAATTTCTCATAGTAGGTGGTAGGGATATGCCACTGATCTGTGTTTTTTAAAAACCAAGGAAAAGATGTAATTTTCTTCAGTAAGAGTATCGGAACTGGTGGAGCTGTTGACCTAGGGTTCATTTTCAGGTTTGTGGGTTGTTTTTTGGTTTGGTTTTTTTTTTTTGTGAGTATTACAGGGATTCTTCCCCACCTGCCCCCCTTTTTTTTTTAATATATGTGATCAAGTGGTACTGTGGTTATGCCTTGTCAGCTTAAAAACAACTAGAGAATACAACTTGGCTGCATTTTTAGAAAAGGCAATAACCTTAACACAGTTGTGGTCATATTGCTTTCTGAGGTGCATTTTTTCCTGAATCCAGCCAGCCATACCTTTAATTTTCCTTTTAAAGGGGGTGGCCCAAAGTCTGACCTCAAGATTAAAATCTCATTCTCTCTGAAATATTTTTAATTTTCTGAACATTGATCTGACATCTTTAGTCTGTTGGACAATTCTGAAGCCAAAAACTGGAGAAGAAGTGGTTAGGTGCAGGAGAAATACAGAGAACCAAAGTAGGTGTCTTTCATTGTAGGAAACACAGAAAGCCAATTAGCGAGAAGAGGAATGGCTATAATGGGTAGAACAACAAGAGATTAAATCATTTGGGCTACAGTTTAGCTTGCAGCAGATGTCACCGGAGAACCTACATATGCCTTGAATCAGTAGAGCCCAAATGTGTTAAGAAATAATACCATCTTCATGGTATTTCTGAGGAAAGAAGAGTGAAAAAAGGGGCACGTAGGTGTTTAAATTTGGATAATCTCTCTGTAGGTGTGTTTGCCTTTTTCCATTAAAAAAAAAATATAATCACAATAAAAACCAAACCCTGTCATGTTTCATACATTGTCCTGAACTCAGTATTGCTAGCACCAAGCATTCAATATAATAGGTCTAACGCAAGGATTTAGGATTAACTGGACCACCCTCTCATGGTGGTCCAGTAATTTGTTTGGCACTGTTGTGACACGAGGGATTTTATTGTAAAGGGGAGTGATGATACCAGCTTAGTGCTGCTGTTTCACCAGATCACTTGCTTGAGTTGAGTTTGAGAAAGCTGTTATTTATCTAGTCATTGATCTTTTGTAAGCACTGAGAGATCTTAGTGTTGGCACCACTACTACAAAAGTAGGATGTATTTTTTGCTCCATTGCAATGGGATTTATATCGTGTTGTTATCGCTCCAGATAGCCTATATTGAATTGAAAGGGAGAGAATGGGATAAGAGCAAGCACAAACTCCTGCTTCTAGAATGGAATAACGCCATGTGCGCACTGGGTCCCGCTGACTAGGAAACAACTTAGCAAACAGTTATCTGGCATCCTGGCAGACAAAAAATTGAGCATAAGTCAGCAGAGTGCCCTTCAGGATATTTACAGATACTGCAGTCTGGAGCTGGTAGATCTTTCTGCTGTATTGCTTGGTTATAGCTGGGACATGGAACAAAGGTGGTGCAAGTGGTAACAGCAAGTCCAGGAAAAAGTTGTGCTCTCATTCAATTTGGCCAGCTGAAAGGAGTTTTCTGGTAGACTCTCTGACCGTTTGTTCCAAAATCCATCTGCATATCATTGTTTGTGCTTTTTGTTCCCTTGTCAAATGCTTTTAGCATTTGTATTACTGGCAGACAACTGCCTGATGGCTCAGAAATTGCTAGAGGTTGCAGTCCTAACAAGCATTTTTTAACTTCATCCAGACAAGTGCAAACACTTAAAAGCAAAACCAAACAATGCCAAAATACCCCACAGTTCTGGTTTTGGCCATGAAGATGTCATTACAGCAACTGCTGATCTCTTAACAGACTCCAGTTGTCCATTCTTGGTTGCTTGTATCTTCCCAGCATTGAGTAGTGGAAATAAAAACTGCCTTTTTTGGCAGTCTGCAGTCCTTCAAGTCTTAAAAGGCTTCGACCATTTATTGTTTGATTGCTTTGAGTGTGCTAGATCTTCACTGTGAGCTAAGCATGTGGATAATATCATGCTGAAGTCATAGCTCACAGCCTTGGCTAATGGATGTAGCTCTGCTGGAGCTCCTTTAATGCTTCCAGTGGAACTGTGCTTAGGTTACATAAGCTCTGGATCTAGTGCCATTTTTTTCACCTTATTCTGGTTCACCTGTGAATTCCATAGTTGTTGGAAGTTTAAATATATGATCAAGTTTTCACTGTAGCTATTGTGTTTACTTTTTGCATTTCATAAAGCTCAGTAACTGCATAAAGTAATACCCATTTCTTTCTTCAGGATTCATATGAAATGACACAAAGTTGGTTTGCATGTATAATAGAACAGCTGGAGCTTGTTGGAAGTAAAACGCTTGATATTCGTGAAGACATCTAGGGAGCTTAATCTTTTTAAAGGTCTGGTTTAGGAACATATTTGACAGATTGTTTCTTTGAACTTCACTTTGTTATTTGGTTTTGCTCAATAAAATTTGTTGTATAGCATATTATACTTCCCTCACACAATCATACATTGCTGTGTCTCCTGTGTATAACTTTCACGCCCGAGTAGTAAACAGCCTTGCAACTTTTACTTTTAAGGGAAATAGAGCAAGGATTATCAAAGCATGTTAGTGCACTTTGAACAACAACTCATAATTGTGGATTTAAATCTTTACCCTAACGTTTTTGTGCTGAGTGCCCAAAGTAAATAGCTCCTAAAATGGCAGATTTTGTTAATGGACTTCAGCAAGATGTCTTTAGTGTAAACCAGCCAGTAACATAAAACTTACTGATTGATAAAATAACCATGCAAAGCTATGACTTTATATACATATAAATATTTAATAACAACTTACAACATTGTATAAATCCCTCTAGTTCCAGATAATTTAATTCATTAATAATTCACAGGCAAACAGACACAAATGCAGAAAAGCATGCTTTTTTTAAAACCAGCTGTCCAATCATTAATTGCTGCCTTTATCTTTCTGCCCCAAGATGCAGATTGTGTGGACGGGTATTTGTTTAAACAGTGTGGGATGGCTGCTGCATGGTAAAAACCTGCCACTGAGGGTAGTGGTGTACTAATTTAGTTTCTGCCAGCTCTGGTCCTGCATCTTCGTCTAGAATCTACTATGTTAAATGTCTTGGAGACATTTTGCTGGTAACTGTAATCGGAGACTGATAAAAGCGTTCCAGTGCAAGTTTAGCTATAGTTTAATTATTCACATAAAAGATTGTTTGTACGTTTGTTTTGCCAACTCAGTCTTTCATTTTTATCATAATGATGCCAATGTTAATTAGAAGATTGACTTCAGTATTCTACATGTTTATATTTAAGCAAGTTGTAAAGGAGAGCTTAATTCTGGCATGTTGCTCTTCTCACTCAGCACCCCCGAAATTCAGAACGTTTTCTGAAAGATGCACCAACAGCTTAACCAAGGGGGAAGGGAGAATTGCTCTAATCTAACATCTCATTAATGAAGAGGAGATCCAGGCAGTTGGCTTCAGCTTACGTTCTGACTCAGCTCATTTTCTCAGTCTCCATTTTCTTTTAAAGTGCCTTTTATGGCTATAAAAAAGCACAGTGCACCAAGAGTTGAGACAGGATTGGGGATGTAGCCACGTGCTTGGCACTTCACATCATGTGGAGGAGACACACAGTGAATTGATTCAGCAGTGGGGGACAAGCTAAGTATAGCTGGGATCTGCTTGCGCCCGGCTATGGTCTCGAGGGTGACTTGTAGTCAGTGCAGATGAGCTCTCAGCTTGGATCTCGGTTTTTGCAGCCTCTACCCCAACAGCTTTAGGCCTCCAGATTAAAAATGATCTCTGGAACAATTCCAGTCTCCCTGCAGAGATAATTCTTAATCTGGCTTGAAGACAGTTGAGGTGAACAAAACAACTTGCAAGCTGAATAAGTTGAAGAACATCCAAAGAAACACTGGTGAGCATAGCTGGTGTTTCATTTACCAGTGTGAAGGTATTGACTGAAATCCATTAAATCCATCTTAGTCCTGGTTTCTCTGTAGCTTCTGAACATAGTTCACAGCACCGGCTTTAGCCTGCATGGCTTGTGCCCTGATGCGCTCCCAGTAACACAGTCTGCTCTCTGGGGGGTCTCCTGTGAAGCAGACACCAGCTGGGCGTGTGAACCAGAGGTCCCTCCAGTGACCACGCAGAGTGCTGGGCAGCCAGGTGGGCCGTGGGACAATGGCCGGCCTCGGCAGTGCAGCTTCCCTCAGGCTGAGGGAGAGCCTCTTGGGAGGTGGCTGTCTTGGCCACTCTCCCAGCGTGTTCAACGTGCATCCTGCTGATGCCTAGGCAAGGTGTATGATGTCGATTCACACCAGCTTCGTAAGTTGGAATGCTGATCAACAATCTTATTCTGAAGGCAAAATGTATGTAACTGCCTTCCTACTGGCACTGTGGGAGCATAGCTCAGTACAAGCAAATGCACCCTGATGGTTTAGTGTGATGAAATGAGCTGGGGCACAAGGAAGCAAGTGCACATGCAAGCACAGTATGAAATTTGGCGTCATGTCTGTTCAGAAAGAAGGGATGATTGTGAAACCATTATTAAAATTTTTAGAGGTGTTGAGGGCATGAGAAACTGCATTATTTTGTTTTAAATACAAGCTTTTTCCATTTAATAGCTAGACTAAAAGTCTTTTAAAACCAAAAATCCTATTGCAAGTTGTTTTGACCTTGTGTAAAAAACCAAAGCAAAACAACAACAACAAAACCCAAACCAAAACAAGGAGGGAGAGTGTGAAAAGGCTCCTGGGGATTTTAGACTTGCTTTTGATTTTGTGGGGAATGTGCACTAACCTTCTGAAACCCTGAAGTGTTTGACCTTGTTTGTTTTACTGATAATGCCTTCATTTGTTAAAATTTCACAACATATATTCTTTTTCTTTTTGTTTGAAAAGCAGAACAATCATGTGACTGTATTTATGAGCAGAAAAAAAAAAACCCTAAAAAATAAACTGGCACAAAATGTTCTGCACTTTGCTTATGAAGCAGTTCTATAAATTGCATTATTCTGTGATTGTAGCCATGAGAATATATTACAATTTATACCAAAACCCCTTAAATGAAAACCTTATATTAATAGATGCATATATGAAATAAATTCCTTTTTTCATCTTACTGAATTTCATTCTATTGCTCACTCTTAAGCACCCTGATGTATTACGAGTGCTAGCTAGTTTGATAGTGATTGCCATAGAAAATTACACAGTGTAACGTCTGCAATGCTCTGAGGTTTGTTAATTCTTTGAGTGGAGAAGGTTTGGAGCTGTGGTCAGGGTCCCAAGTGTGGACATGAACAGGCTATAAAACAAGTTTACTGTCTTGGGGTGTGGACATGGGATGTGGGTATGCCACCGTAAAAACTACTTGTGACAACAAAATTAGTTAAAGTGTGAAAAACCAAGCTAAATCATTTAACTCTGTTTGTATCAAGAGTACATTTGGTGGGTTGGTTAGTTGGTTTCTAAGGGAAGGGAAGTTTAATAAGCTTATAGCCCACTAGTGAGTAAATGGGGATCGCAGCCCCTTAGAGAAACGTCCGTTAAAAGTTTGCTAGAGTTATTTATTTTTTTCAAAACAGTTACTATTGAATCCTGTAAGAAATACTGAAACGAATTGCAATGACGTACCCATCTGAAGTAGCATCTTGCTTTAGGTGAGGTCCTTATGAATCACTGCTTAGTGGAAAAATGCATGGCAGAACCTGCTGTACGCCTGTGAGAGGGGGAAGGGGAGCAGCGCTTATGGCAATAGGAAAGTGTACTGCCTCAGCTGGCTCTTTCTGATGAATGGCCAGAAAAACCCAAACCCCAACAACAAGAAACAAAAGCCACAGCCTGCATCAGCCCTCTCCCCAAGTGGTGTTGCTCCTCAGAGCACTGTTGCCTGCTGTGAAGGCAGGTATTTGGTCTCGCCATTCACCAGTGACTACCCCTCGTGGAGCACAGCTATTGTGCTGCAGAATGCCAGAGTCTGCTCTGAAGATGCTTCAAGTGGAAACTGGGGTCTTGTTTACTACTGGAGGATTACTTTTTATCGCTCAGGAAAGAAAAAGTAATTGATTTGGGGGAGCATTTTGCAGTTCTGCTGTGCTTTCTTAGTTCTTTAGGGCTCTGGCAAGCTGCAGAAATTGCATATTATTTGGGATAGAAGTTGATAGGCAGATGTGAATTTAAAGCATGTGAAAATGTTTCTGGAAACCTGTTCTTGTATAAAATGAAATGGTGATGATCAAGAAAAAAAGGCTTAGGCCAAGGAGGAAAGGAATGAAACTCAGGCTTTTCCTCTGAGAAGCTTGTCAGCATTAAGCGTTGGCAATTTCACTGTGACAGGCAAGTGTGAAAACCCACCTAAATCTAGTTACAACTTGTTTTGAGTAATAACTGTCTGCTTTCACAGAGTCATAATTTACTTAACAAAAAAAAATAAATATCACTTTTGTGGCTTTTGATTTTTATGCTTAGACTGTGCTTAAGT
Source organism: Falco cherrug (assembly GCF_023634085.1). Classification (NCBI taxonomy): domain Eukaryota; kingdom Metazoa; phylum Chordata; class Aves; order Falconiformes; family Falconidae; genus Falco; species Falco cherrug. The sequence goes on from NC_073702.1 coordinate 45,687,945, forward strand.
GTGGAAGTATTTATGTTGGTTGAAAATTACACACTAAACATAACCTGCAAAACTTCTCCCAGTAAGCAGATGTGTGCTTTTAGCAAACAAAAAACTAGGTATGTGCAAGTCAGCTGTTTGAAAGGGGTAATGGTGATGGGTGGTGGTGGTGGTTTGTGTTTGGTTCTGGTTTTTTAAGATGCATAGATTGTCATAAAGGACCTTGGAGGCTCTGTTGCAAAGCCACTTGTTTTAACTCTATGTAGGTTTATTTGTTTTTTGCTTAAAGTAAACGAAAAATCTCCCCCCCCCAAAGGAAAAAAAAATTCAATTCAACAGGTTTTTGGTAGTGATAGGACCATCACAGTGAAAGTCTTCATTGATCAGGAACTGGAGGGGGCATTGTCTTGACATAATCATCTTTACTTTGCACATGTTAGCTGCTAGTTTGAAAAAATCTGAATACATGTAAACCTTTCCTCCCCATGCAGAGTGAAGACTTCCACATATATACACAGTACTGCACCAACTACCCAAGGTAGGAATTCTGGGTTCCCTTTATTTATTTGTCCCGTGGCCAGTTTGTGTAATACAAATTATAGTCTATTAAAAAAATAAATAAAATCAACTTCTCCCCCACCCAAATGGGAGGAATGGTCAAGGAGTTTACCTTTTCTTTAAAAAAACAAAACCCAAACAAACAAAAAAACCCCCAACATAAACAGCAACAACACAAAAACAAAACCCACCCCAAAATGAAATATGCTCATCTGAAGTTTTATTTTTACCTTTCTTGCCATTCACTGCTATTATCCTTCTTTAGAAAATTATAGTCTTATTCTGCAGTGCTCCAAATATATGATTCCCAGTAAGAGAGAGTGGTTGCATGTCAAAGGAAAGCATAACTGAATGCAAAAGCTAAACTGAAAAAACCCAACCAACAGAAGCAGCAGTGATTGGCTTCGGAACCTACTGCCCCCTTTTACAAGGGAAGAAAGAAACAATTCTTGACCTTACCTGCAGACTTTACAGAGACTATGTGTCTTAAAGCTATGTATTGGTGTTTCCAGGTCGGTGGCTGTGTTGACAGAATGTATGAGGAACAAGGCGCTGGCCAAGTTCTTCAGAGAGCGGCAAGAAGCACTGCAGCATTCTTTGCCCCTGGGCTCTTATCTCTTGAAACCTGTCCAGCGCATCCTCAAGTACCACCTGCTTTTGCACGTAAGCACCCATTAGAAATGTGTTTAGTTTAGGGCTGCTGCATGTTGAAGTTCCTGCCTCTGGTCCAAGGCTTGACGGTTAGAAAGCTTCTGGCTTTCCTTGAATGCTCTTTCTTTTGGGGGTATTTGATTTCTACATATTGAGATTTTTTCTGACTTCATCACTTCACAGCATATGCATATATTTGGAATGGATGATTTATAGTAATTATTTTAGACACATTGAATCAGTCTGTCCATCAAAATAATTAGCTGCTTTAAAAAAAAAAACGAATTCTGAAGCTGTTTGGAAGATTCTTGTTGTGATTAAACATTTTTGTACACAAATTTATTTTTCCAATGAAAAACAGCATTTTTCCACATGCTGCAATGCTGGGGGTGGTTGAAAGAAGGACTAAATATATACAAAACCACCCTGATTGGTAAAAATTTTGTGCAGAGGAATGACTGAGGAAGTGGGAACCCTTTCCATATTCAGTGAATTCAGTTAAGCAAGTTTCGGAAATTCCTGCTTTATTGTTAACATTTTCCACATATGTTTCCTATTAGACAGTCATGTTCTAGTGAAGTGTAAAGACACTGATCCTTATTTAAAATGTCTGGTGCTTTTCTGCTCTCTAACTGTAAAGTAATGCCTAGTTGTAATACCATCAGGGTTTTGTAAGTGTATAGATATGTCCTATGTTTTAAGAAAGCCATTACATGCTGTCTGAAAAGGTCTCCTGTCAGCATGCTACACTCTCTTTCTGTGCCTCTCTGCTCACATCAGCTGCTGCAAGTATAGTCGCTGCTAAACCGACCGTAAAGGCTTGGCTTTGTTAGTCATCTTGTGTTAATCAAATTGATAAAACGTTCAATAGCAATAAAGGCAGGAATGTTGCATTTGAGTGGTCACAACGCAAAGACAAAATAGTACAGATAAAACCAGAGTATTGCGTCCAGCTGGGAAAATGAATTTAGAAATAACAGGACTTTTCCACCCCACCCCCCGTCTTAGGAAATAGAAAACCACCTTGACAAGGACACTGAGGGCTATGACGTGGTGCTGGATGCCATTGATACGATGCAGAGAGTGGCATGGCATATAAATGACATGAAGAGGAAACATGAACACGCGATCAGGCTCCAAGTGAGTTCCCAAAGAGATTTTATGGGTGTTTGTGGGCTGTTTTTGTCAATATGTATGACATTAACATTTTTTGGTTCATCTTTTAATCTTTGTCAGTCTAAATTATGACTCCTGTTGAGTATGCCTGTGGCTGTTTGATCTTAGAAACCATGGTCATAGCTGCTGCAGGAAAAATCAGACAACTCTACCCTACAAGCAGCATCCTGTAAAGCATTTATTTTTCAGTAATATGGAACTTAAGATAACTTCTCTTTCTTCCTTTCCCTCAATTGTACAGCACTGCTGTGCAACCCTAGGGCATGGCTTTGTTCAGAAATCCTGTGGTTTCCGATTTCTCCCCTTTGTGCTGATTAATTTTGTTTTGAGGCATTTCTTGTGCTGCTTCTTGTTTAAGTACTTTCCTCTTGGGCTTTTGAAGACTCATTATCAGATGCTTTGTGGAAAGTATAAACCTAGAAACATGATAGTTAGAAAAAGGTGAACTTCGCTTCAAATGAAGAATTTTTGAGGAGAAAACAAAAGCTACATGCCAAATATGTTTTGGCATCAAGAGCAAGCTCTTTTGTAGACTTTTTATGGGTCTTTCATTCTGTTTCAAACTTCCCAGTGAATCACAATTTTACATTGCATTTTCATCAGTGGTATTTATGCTGCTTTAGGAAAACTGGGGGGGGGGGGGCTTTTAGTTTATAAAAGGAGTAATAGGCTTATACCATTCCAGAAATCTATGTCATGTTATTCTTTGTCTTTTTATTTTTCTTTTTAACATAAATGCAACTTACTGACCCTCATTTTTTGTGGTTGGGTTTTGGTTTCTCTTTGTTTTTTTGTAGGGACAATAGGGTTATATTTGATAATGTCTTGCCTGCAGCAGTGTAACCTTTGCCATACATTGCTGGAAGTGCATACTAATGACTTTTAACAACAGTATGCTATAAATCTGAGTAATGATAACCAGTAATATTTGGCAATAAAGAGAGTTAAATGCTTTTGGGGAAAAAAAACTTTTTTTTTTTTAATTGAGCTCATCTGGCAAATATATGGGGTTGTGGAAAATGTTTATAGTTACCCTTTACACATGTAAAATCTGTTTCTGCAGCCATAAGGATAGGTCTTCTGCGGACTGTCACACTGCCATTCAGTCTGTAAAGCTGTAAGTACTGCGACACTTCCTGTGCAAAGTCTCCCTCAACACTGGTGGACCTCGTCCCTGTGCTATACCCTCACTTATTTACAAGTTCTTGGAGAGATCTGATAAAATGCAACTTTTTTCATTTGTTATGTTTAAGTATTTTTTTATAAGTCTTGTGTATAGTCCAAAGTGTGCTGCTTTAGGGTTTTCTGTATGTGAATGCTTTAAGCTGTGTTTGTGCTTCAAATGTATTGAGATGTTTTTTAGCTGAATGCTGTATTAAAGTGTAATGTCCTAGAGAGACCAGCCTAGGATGAGGAAATCTGCCCCTGCTTTGCTTATGTTTCCAGTTTAAAGTCTACTGAATGTTTTTAAAGATCTCCCTAGTTAAGGTTTAGCCTGCTTTTAGAATTTGCTGTCCCATGCTTAAGCCCTATATCATTGCCACTGACAGAAAAACTGAGCAACTCAAGGAAACAAGAATAGCCATAGCTAAGTCACATAGGCTTGTAAAGATGTTCATAGATGTTTCTCCAGCCTTTTTTTTTCCCCCCTTAAGCAATAAATAAGGCAAGAAATATCTGTGGTCTATTTGTATCTAACAATACAGATAATTAAAAACACAAACAAATCTTAATCTTCGTATCATCAGTTGACCAAATCACTTCTGGTCCTTTAGTCTTCTAAGAAACATCTCTTCATTCTCAACACCTCACAGAAGTGTCTTCTGGGCCTGCAAGACTCAGAGATGGCATTATAATTCATTCAGTGGGGAACCACGCAACTGCAGGAGGATACCCAGGGTGAGAGGAAAGTGTTAAGAGGGATTGGTTAGGGATACAGAAGGGAGAGGGGAGGAGGCATGAGAGAGGCTGATGACTGAATTACAGACCATTTTCCATCTCTACAAGTCCAGGGAGATGAGTTTGTGCTCTTCCCTTACAGGCTGCCCCAGAGAACTCAGGGCTCTTCGCTGGGCCCATGCAGAGGCACTAACCAGTACTCAGGAGGGCATGTTTTAGTCTGGGCTTGGCAACAGACCTCCAGGGACCTGGCTGCAATGTTGCACGTCACCAGTGCGGAGGTTGCTAGGTTTATGGCGACTTTCCACTGTTGGATGCTGAACGTTATATAGGAGAGTGGGAATGGCCTCGGCAGATTGGTTGAATCTTCATTTCAGTAAGCTCTCTGAAATGAATGTCAGTTGTTCTTCTTTGATCTGTTGCAGGAGATACAGAGTTTGCTCACTAACTGGAAAGGGCCAGACCTCACGAGTTACGGGGAGCTGGTGTTAGAAGGAACATTTCGTATTCAGCGAGCCAAAAATGAGCGCACATTGTTCCTCTTTGACAAGCTGCTGCTAATTACAAAAAAGAGAGATGAAATGTTTGCATACAAAGCTCACATACTGGTATGTTGGAGAGCAGGTGGTAATGTGCTGTCTCTGGGTCTCCCCAAAACTTCTCCATGATTCATGTCATTGCTTCTCTTTGTTACAGTGTGGGAATCTGATGCTTGTTGAAGTAATACCAAAGGAACCACTTAGCTTTAGCGTCTTCCACTACAAAAATCCCAAGATGCAACATACTGTCCAGGTATGACAGAAACCTTCCTGCCTGCTGGGTAACCTGACGGATCACCGTATGCTATTCCTGACCTTGCACAGCACAGTAATGCTTTTTCTCATGGTGCAACTTTTTTTTTTTTTTTTTATCAGGCAAAGTCACAGCAAGACAAGCGGCTTTGGATTCTTCACTTGAAGAGGTTAATTCTAGAAAACCATCCTGCTAAAATTCCTGCCAAGGTAAAAATTACAAAAAACCAGAACAACCCCAAACAAACCACAAAACACCTTGTATGTGTACTAACTTCCAGCAATCTTGTTATTTGTAAGATGCATGGCAATTTACAGAAAGTTTAGACTCCAGGAGGTTAATTAACATGTTGTTTCCTTATATCTTTAAAAGTTCCTCAAAATTAATGGGAAAGTTCCACTATAAGCATCTACAGGGCTTGGTACAGGAGTAGAAAAGTTTAGCCAGGTTAGCAGCATTGCTGTCTATATTGGGATTTGACTGCTAAGACATGAGTAACAGAGATGCAATGTCAGAAATCTTAACTATAAGGGCATACCTTAGCTTGACACTGCCTATCTGCACAACACTGAGGTGCACTAATTGAAGCATGTGTAGACCTTACCAAGCCAATTTTAATCTGCCTTTGTTAGATATCATAGCAGTGAAGCCAGCAGCACACGCTTCACTTTACAAATACACACACGCATTCTGAACCCTACATCTTTAGCTGGAAAATCTAGGCCCTTTTTGGTGAGATAGCTAGCCAGCTTTGTTCCAGAGAAAATGAGGCACTGGTAACATATTCATAGCTGTAACATCTTGGAGTAGGGAAATCTGGTCCTTTTATTTATGAAATACTGTCTTAGAGCTCCGGGTGATGTTTCCCAGTGTAACATAATGCACCTCTCGAAGGGTGTTAACCCAAGTTAACTCTTGCCATCACACAGTAGCCACTGACTCATAAGGAAGCAAGATTTTTTTCTGATTTTTTTTTTCCCCACTGAGTTTACTGCTGCTTTTTTTTTTTCTCCAGTACTGGTTTCACTGATCAGTTTCTCTGCCTGTTTTTTTTTTTTCCCACTGAGTTTTATGCTGTAATGGCTAAAAAATGTTACCTGTAACTGACAGACATGGTGCTATGCTGACTCTCATTTCCAACATTTCAACAAAAAGAATTATGGAGAAAAAGCTCTAGCAGTTGCTATTACTGGTTCTCTTTTTATCTTTTAGTTTACAGTTTATTGAAGGTATAATGTTTATACTAGTATTCATGCTTACAATGTAAATACACATTGCAGTGTATTAGGTTGTAAAAAAAAAAAATACTACAGCACCATCTCAGCTTTTGTATCAAGACTTTTTCTTACTTCTTACTGGATATTTTTTTTTGATCTGTGGAAAAAATGTGTAACTGAAAATGTGATGCCATTTTCTGCTCAGAGAAATAAAATCATTTGAGAAATTAAAACTCTAATGGAATAAATCTCTGAGGTTGTCTGCACAATTTATATTTTTAATAAACTGGTAGTTGTGGGACTTCTCTCTGACTAGTTTTTGGAGGATTTAGGAATTAATAGTAGTCCACATGTGACACCTGGTGGAAAATTACCGAACTGCACCTGTAGAATAGCAAAAGGGTTCTGTAGGCTATTTTATTTTACTTTATGTTCTTATGCTATTTTATTTTACTTTATGTTCTTACTTGTTAGCCGATATACTTGATAAAACATCCAAATTATTTTCCCCATTAAAAAAGTGAGGAATTTTAAGCAATCATGGGATGCTTTTTATCCTCGTTCAATTTACTTAAACCAAATGGTGATGTATTTTTTTAACAGCTGTTCCTCAAGTAAACTCTTAAAGGAAGCAAGGTAGATAGTGTTTTCTGTGCCAACTACTTCAGAGATGAAAAATAATAAAAGAGTTAAACTATTTGACTTTTAGGGAGGAACTGTTCTGTGAATCACAGAAAAAAGCAAACCAAACCAACAGTTTCCCAGATGCTGGGGCCAGTTTTGTGCTGATCCCAGCAGAATATGGAGACATGTATTGATTGCTTTAAATTCTGGAGCTTGAGAGAGATCTCTGGAGGTTTGCGTCTCCATGGAGGAGACGCAGCACGTGCAGCATGGTCTCAGCACAGCAAAGCCCCTATCTTTGAAGCCAAAGTATTTGCGGTCAGAGGTGCCATCACCACATCCTCCAGAAATTCCTGGCACCCGCGGGTGCTGTAGGTACGCACTCCTCCCCTTGTGATGCCAGAGGGGAGGTGGGCACACAAGGTGGAGCTGCCGGGGGCAGTGAACAACAAACAGGTTTTTGTGTGAAGCCCCGAGAAGAAAAGCTCTGGTAACCTCCTGCCAGCAAAATTCTTCTTCACATATGTAACGTGTTCGATGCACAAAGACAGAAAATAACGCTGCTAACCGTATTTATAGTTCAAATATTAAACTTGCTGTTGTTTGCCTATAAACTCACTGTTACTTGTAATATGCAACATAATTCATCCTTCTACTTAGTTTAACTTTTTCATTTGTTACTTTTCCTCTTTTAGGCCAAGCAGGCAATTCTAGAAATGGATGCCATACGTAAGTTGGTTCTTTTTCACTTTTGTTTTATAAAATGAATAAAACCATCTTCAAAAGTTTGGCTTTAACTGCTGGTTTCCTCTGAGACAGGAGGAGGCCAGGTTTCTTTTCCTTGAATTATGACTTTACTGGAAACCCCAAAACTGGGTGCAGATCCTGTGGCACTCTGTAGGCATTGGGCTGACTGATCTGCAACTAATAAGTTATTGTCTCATGATGAGCAAGGAGGAGGCAGATAACACCTTCTGTAAACACTGGCCGCTCTCTTTTGCTTAGTCCATGCTGACTAAATGTATGATCTTTCCCGTGTTGTAGCATAACCTCTCTCCAGCTAGTACCCACTGAAGGGCTAGCAACAAGCAAACACAGCCTGAAGAGCGATGTAGCAGTGGTATGACTTCTTTGTGCTGGCAACCCTGTAGCTGGCAGACAGCGAGGCTTGTGCTCATGTCTGAAGAGTTTACCTGTGTGTGTCCCAGGAGCCAGCATTAGAAAGCACATGTGATGCTGCTGTCTGCACTCTGAGTGCAGTCCCATCTGCACAGTCCCTGGTGGTGCTTCTTCTGCTTGCTGGTTTTGCTGCGTGAGCTCTTCATCTAGGGATCTAGTGATCCCTAGCATTGCAGGGAAGTGAGAACAATAGACCTACAATATAAAAGCTGAGGAAGTCTTGGAGTAAAGCAAGCTTGATGTTTATTTGTGTAGTTGTTGTAGAGAATTGGTCAGGAAGGTTCTGACTGAGGAACTGGCAAACAAACATGCTGGGTTAGCCATCTGGAGCAAGAGACAACAAAATGGGCAAAGCGTTTCCACGGCTGGGTGATTAACAGCTACCCTACAGCAGCACGTCTTGCTTGTGTTGCTTCAGGCTCTAATGAATCATAGAATCATTTAGGCTGGAAAAGACCTTTAAGATCATCAAGTCTGACCATTAATCCAGGACTGCCAAGTCCACCACAAAGTACTATTATCAGTCATAAAAGGACGATGTAAGAGAGGAGAGGTCTGCAAGGTGTGTAAAGTGACACCCTTGTCACTCTCTTACACTGTGTGCCTCTGCTTGTTCCACAGATCACCCAGGCTTCCACTATAGCCCTGAAGGAGAAATGAAATCATCATACCAGCCTAAAGAAGGCACTACTCCTCACAGAGTGAGAAGGAAATCAGGTGAGTAAGCTCCTTTGCCACCAAGATGACAAATGGAAAAAACAAGCAGAGTTGTTTAGGGTTGGGAAGACTGGGCACATGGAGTTGGTCCTTAACTTGCACTCCGTGCATATTTAACACGGCACAGTATCACTCAGGTACGGGTGGAGCATCTTACAAACCATTTGTTGTTTGTGTGATATATTTTTTTATCCATTGTTTGCATTTAGTTTCATGGATATACATTCCTAATGATGGATGCATAAAGAATAGTTGATACTTTCTAATGGATAAAAGAATGCATATGCAGAAAGGCCAGTCATATTATTTAAATCTGACAGTTCTACACCGCCCCGCCCCCCTCCCCCCCCAAATAATTATTGTCTCAGAAGTGGTTTCATCCTGATTATGATAGGCCTATTATTTCAAAACATGATTATTATCTTTACTTAATGTAATGTCTGCCTTATGGATAATAGAGATTTGAGAGGTGGTTATGCTGACTTTGGGTTTTGTTTTTTTTTTCAAAACATACAACCATAATTACTGTTAGTTTTCTCTTGAAGTCACTGCCAATGTCTGTAGTTGGGTGACTTCATCTTGCAGTCACTGTGTTCCCCTCTTCAGCTGCTTAAAGACCTTTCTAATTTGGAACACGTAACACTGTGTATTGGGAATGACTTAAGGTTCATGACAGTATCGACATAGTGATTTATCATACAGCACCATGTGTGTCTGAAAAACAACCAAGGTTTAATTACTTTTCAGGCATCTTCCTTTGTTTCTGAGGTGAAGTATTGCATTGGTGCTGCTTTGTCTGTAAAAGGAATAATACAAGATACTGATCAAATGGTGTCCCATGTAATGTTCATCTATTTACACTTTTAAACTGCTAAGCTGTCGGTACCTAATATATATTTCTAATAGGAAACCTCCAGCAATTTAGAGCAATAAGAGAGATGACCAAGTCTTCTGAAAGCAGGAATCTTAACGTGGGATAAAAATCTACCTGTGGCTTATTCAGGAACGTGTATGTTCTTTGGTAACATCTATAGGTTTGGCTCTTCAACAAATACTTATTTTGTGAAGAGATTGGGTGATTAAGAAATGAAAATCTGGCTTCCCTGCATGGGCTCAAAAGCTTAAATTTTGGTATCCGTGTTATAAAAAGTTGGACAGGATGCCCATAGCTTGTTTTGGGATGCTGGAGTGCTTAAACGTGATTCTCTCTTTTTTTCAGAACCCTCATCTAGAGTCCATAAAGTTTTGAAGTCAAACGGTAAGCTAGTTCGTCTACTGTTCATTGACCCTGTGCTTCTGTACTTTGTGGAACAAGTAAAGATGGATCATTTTCTCCTATAACTTGGCCTAAATATGTTTGGAGGTGAAGAGAGGAGGAGGAACTATGCAAGGAAAACAAAGCATTAGTCTTTAATTCTGATGTCAGCTTTTTCCACACTTGGGTTCTGATCCTGTAAACATCCTAACAACTGGCAACTGAACACACAGAGTCTTGGCCATTGTGAGTAGTTGCTGATACCATATCAGTGTTGCAAAATCAGGACCTCTGGTGGAACTGTGGTAAAGCTCACGCTGTCTCCGTTTTATCAGAGACCCTATAGCCTGTTTGCTGAGTTGCTGCTGCATTTAACCCCCTTTTGGGAATTCATAATAGGGGTACTAGTGTAGCATTAAAGTGGGCATAACCAATTTGATTTTTCACTTATGATGAAGTATATATTTCTGTTTTCAGATATGAGTCCAGATATGCAGAAGGTAAGCCATTTCTTATATTTCTTATTTTAGCACATTTCAAATGACTTAGAGCACTGCATTTACTATAGAATCGACATCTTCTTAGTTGTGTTGATATTAAGAATGGAAACAAAACAATAAATGTTATTTAGCATCTCCAATAAGATTACTGGAATGAAAGCAATAGAAAAACAGTTAAATATTTCAGGAATATCTAATAATGAAAAAATGACTAATCCACATATTGTTGTATTTTATAATGCACTACAGTCAATTACTAATGCTATAGGGTACTTAAAAATACCATTATAATCATGGAAGTGCTGTGCATATTGTGTTTGTTCTTTGGAGCGTATTGTCTATGTATTTATTGAATAAGACTGGAAAGTTTCAGCTTATTCTGATATACATACCATAGGTATAAACCATGATATATGACTAAACAGAGCAGATACAGCTTAAGCAGATGGAAATGAGCATTTCTGATTTTTACATTCTCTGTAAGAATTTGTACTGAAGTTCCCAATGCAGTTTGAAAGTCTCATGTTGAATATCAGGCCCGAGGGTTTATTTGGGATGGAATTTAAAGTTGTGTGTGTGTGTAAGATTTACAAACAGGGTACACTAGATGTGACTTCACTGGGGTGCCATAACGCTGAAGCCCATAATTGAGGTGGGGGCTTTTGCATATATTTTTTCAGTTCTAAATATTCTATGGAAAAGTCTTATTTCAGTGCAGCTAACAGAATGTAGCTTAAATGTTGCCTTTTAAGTCTGATGTAAAAGTGTCTTAATGGAATATATAATCTCTATAAACTTCTAATCAAAGTTTTGTGGTGTTTTTTTTTTTTTAAGCGGATCAGTATTGAAGGAGCCCTATTATCTCAAGCCACCAAACTAGGATCAAATGAAGCCCTGCTGAATTCTAGGAAAAAGGTTCCATTGGAACCCAGTGGGCTGGAGAGCCAATTTCAAGAGTCCATTGAGCCAGCCTACAGCAGTGATCAGGACGAAAACCTTCAGACTTCCGCTACAGAACAGATTGATGCTGATGATGAAGAAGAGTCTGAACAGGTAGGGAAAAGAGGGGAGAAAATAAAATCCTGTTTCCCTGGGAAGGATGGAAGGGAGATTAAAAACATCTGTAACAAGGACACAGGGAATGTGTAACAAGTATTTACAACTTTGTCTCCTTAGAAATATTTTTTTTAGACCTACACAACACTCTCTTGCATTTGGCAGAGAAAACATAAAATTAGCCCCTACACAGAGGAAGAAATCCCCACTGCTTGAAGAAGATTTTACTCAGTCCTTTGCAGTCCTCAAGCTGAGTTCTGACAGAAAGCTATTGCTTTTACCTGTTGTGCACAACTGACCTTTCCTTGCTTCTCCAGCTGGTGCCTTGAAAGAAACCTCTTTAGGCCATGTGCAGAGACACACTGCCTTCAGGTCTCCAAAGCCAGGACTGGAATATTAAGCTAAGATTCAGACCCTGCCACATGTGATGTGGTGATTCTTGACTGAGCTGCTGGTGGTAGCTAGGAACATGTAAACTAATACAAGGAGTTGTGAATGGGATTTCTGCAAATGAGAGTCTCTATCTGTTACTACTGCATAGGTGGTAGTTTTTCCCCACTCTGCATGATGTTTCCACACACATAGTACTTCTGCAAAACTAAAACCCCAGCTTTGAAAGGTGACTGTATTAAAGAATCTAGATTTTAAGTTTGTTTGGTTTAGTTGATGCTGAAGTCATATCTTTGTGTGGTCCATTTATTTTGTGAATTATCCAAAACCTATTATTTAAATTCTTTTTGAAGCTTACTGAACATTTCATCTTTGAAATTATGTTTCCATCGTAACTCTGATAAAATAGTATCTTGTATCAGTGTAGTGCAGTGTCTTGTAATTGTCTTTCTTCCTGACATGGGTAAGTACAAAAGAATGAGTAAGTCCAAAAGAATGCCACTATAAAAATGTATAATAGTAGCTTAGTGTTTAATCCATAGTGTGGCAACAATACCGTTGCAGATTCCCTCCCATTCCCACCATGCACGCCCTTCACTCTTGAGTTCATTTGGACACTGCCCAGCATGTAACATTCTAGCCTTCTGGGGTTTTGTTTTGTTTGTTTTTTTTTTATTGGGGGGGGGGGGGGAGTAGTGTTTTGGGTTTTTTTTTCTGGGAAGTTGGGTGACAGCATACTTTTTTAGTTTAGACCTCTTTCTGGTTTTCAAGACTGCAAGTGATAGTGAGACTATCCCCTCCCCTTTTCAAAACAAACAAACAAAAACTTTGAAACTTGAATTTTTGTGTGACCACCTTCTTGTATTATAATGTTGGCAGTGAGATTAAGCCCTTTCCCTTGTCCAATTTCTATGTATTCCTTTACGTCTATATTTTTGTACACAGATTCTGCTTTCAACAACTTTTGACAAGCTGTATGGATTGATACAGTTTAATTGGTTATTGTAAAGAAAGTTTTCTAGGCTCCGAATCATTCTTGTGGCAGTGCTCTGACTACTTGTGAGCATTTTGTTCTTCTGGTGTATATACCTGGCCTGTTTTAGCTGATAGTAATTCTTCTGAACAAGGCTGTACAAAGAACTGTAGATTTTATTACCTTTTCTTTCATATCACAGGGAGTGCAGCAAAACTCACTGCAGAAGTCAAAAGGGGGAAGAAAAAGACTTAATAGTCAAGCTGCTGAAAATGGTGAAAAACGGAGAAGTGTTAATCTCAACAAGTGTGAAACACAGGTATATATATATTTTTTTTTAACTTCTATTTTGCTGTTCATTGTAGATCTTTCAAAGGGATCTGTGTTTTCCCTAGGTAGACAGATAAGTCATCTTCTGTTTATGTCATGTATTAATATTCATATAATTGAAATAATAGTCTGTATGATGAAAGATTATTCTTTTTGGGGGCAAGGGAAAAAAGGCAACTAACCAAACCAGTCAGCATTAACTTGAGACAAAAGTAATTAACTTTCCCTCTCTTTCCCAACATCTGGCCAGGAATATCTACAGCATCCTTCTTCACATTAGCCTTATTAGCAGGCATGTGGCCTTGCTGTAAATCAGATCTGCTAGTGGAGCTGGATAACAAATTAGTCCAAAAAGAAAATGAAGTCTTCCATGGCATGTGCTAGGGAGTGTAACATACCTTTCTTCTAGGGTTATAGGCAAGGGGAAAGGGAGGAGAACAAAAGTTTTGGCACAAACCCAAAGTCAGATTAGCTTAATCCAACTGTGAAACTGCAGAGTTAGCACAAAAGGTTTAACCTAGCTCCTGCCAAATGAATTTGCCTTTAATTACTCATGCATTAACATTAGCCAGTGTCTTTTATTTGAAGTAAGACATTATTAAATGCCAACAGTGAACTCTGAGCCATGGTAAGGATTAGGAGGCAAAGCAGTCTGGCATTGTCACCTTGGCTCCCTGGCTCTCTAGCGAGGAGCCTGCTCACCCTGCCCATCTCCACCTGACTCAGTGCTGTGGGACATGCTGGTGCTATAGCAGTTCTGTGAATGGAGGGGATCGCTGTACTACTGCAGGGGATAGGCTAATGTTACCTGCTTATTTCAAATCTCCACAGAGCTCCAAGGACCCTTCAGATGAAGAGACAACCCAGAATCTTCCATTTCCCTGTGCAGCTAGACAGCCACAGATGCCTAGACAATTCAGCACACCCCAGAGCAACTCGTTAATCATGAGTATCCTGGGAGGAAGTACCTCTGTCAGAAACATCTGGACTGACCATCAGATCAGACAGGCATTGTTTCCCAGCCGGCGCCCACCTTATGAGAATGAAGATGATGAAGACGATTATCAGATGTTTGTACCATCAGTATCTGCATCCAATGCTAGTTCAGCTGTTGGTGGAGAAAGGAGGGGCTCTTCTGGGCGTCCGTGCAGCTGGCACTTAGGGGTAGTGCATCAAAACGAGAATTCCAGCCCCACTCGTCACAAAATTGTTAGGCGGGCCAGTAGTGCTGGTGAAAGTAACACGTGTCCAGCCAGCGCAAGGTATAAAATAGGGGAGCGCAGTTCCCGAAGGGAGGTGAAGAGAGCAGAGGTGAGCGGTATTAATGCATATCCCGAATCTTCAGAGGAGCTGACCATCGATGATATTGAACATGTTTATGATAATATAAGCTATGAAGACTTGAAGCTGATGGGTCTGACAAGAAGGGAGGAGATGACAGACCGTGGTCCCCAGAGATCTGCCAGAGACTCTCTCTATGAGGCTGAAAACAAAAGCAGCTTAGATTCACCCTCCAGAAAGACGACAGCAAATCAAAACAGGGCCTCCATTCGTGCCAGTAGGGATGAGATACTACTCAGTAGGGAAGCACCTACTTCAAGTTTGGATGAGCTCAGGATTGTTGAAGACAACATCTATGACACCATAGTGCTTCCAGAAACACCGCTATTGAATTTTAAATGTGACCCCTTAAAATGCTCGAAAAGGGGGAGTTTTCTGGGCCTGGAAAAAGACTTTGCATATTCTGACAATCTACGGCAGTTTGTTTCTGAAGAGAGTCTTCCGTTCAGTGAAGATGAAAGTCCTTATCATCGTGTTCCTGTCGACAATGACTATTTGAGCTTGGTAGATAGCTCCTCCAACTCAGACTCGCTGTCCCATAAGTCTGCAGCAGATAAACTCTCGGAGGAAGTAGATGAGATTTGGAATGACCTGGAGAACTACATCAAGAAGAATGAGGAAAAGACAAGAGACCGCCTCCTTGCAGCCTTTCCTGTTTGTAAAGATGATATGCAGGAAAGGCTGCATGCTGGTAGTACACCTGAACTAAGTAAAGATGTAGAGTACTCGCTGTCTACTCTCTCTCTGCCAGAAACTCCTATTTTCCCTAAAACTGTGAAGCCCAGGGCTGCCACCATAGGTGAGGCTAATCTCAGGCTTGAAGATTCTACACCATGCAAGGAAAACTCTTTTATGAGTCTGAATAGATCTTCCTTCTCCAGTGAGATACCTTTTGTAGATAGCCCATACGAATCTGCCAAAAGCGTTCTGTCCAGTGTGCATGCAGAGGGCATGGAAAATGACTTGGCTGCTGCGGATAAAACAAAGAACAGAGTTTTTATGATGGCAAGGCAGTACAGTCAAAAAATTAAGAAGGCCAACCAGCTTTTGAAAGTTAAAAGTCCAGAGCAGGAGCAGCCGGCTAGCAGACAACAGAAACTGAAGCACAAAGATCTTGCTGCTATTCTGGAGGAGAAGAAACAAGGGGGTCCTGCTATTGGTATGTTCAAAATATTTCTATAAAGATATTTCTTTAGTAATTTTCATTGAAATTTGTATACTGAACTGGAAGATTGTGAATTTTTCTCACCCTGTTAGGAGTATCGGTATTATATTTTCTCTGTTGCCACTGCAGTGAGTTTTCTGTGACTGCTTCTAGCACGTCCTTTATATCTCAATTCTTGTCATTACTTGATAAAATTGGGAAGAAATTATGGGGCGGTGTCAAGGAAAGATCAGTTCAGCTGAGGCTCGAAATAGAAATCATGCCGGAAGCACTATTGGCCTTTTTCCAGAAAAGCAATTATTTCCTTTAATAATGTGTTCATTATTTCAGAGTTTGACTGAAAAGGTATATTTTCAGGTAGGTTCACCTCCTAATCGGTCATGTACATTTGCTCAGGTACCATCCCCATCACACCTAAAAGCACGGGGAAGGGTGTCAGAGGAGAAGGAGCTGGTGTCCTTGCACTAGCTAATGAATTTGCAATGTCATGGATATGGGACAGCTTTGGAACAATTTTTGTCCGTGGTCAATTGAAACAAATTGGAGACATGGAGCCAGCGGACTCCACGCACTAGAGTATCATTCTTGCCTTCTCGTGATATTTATAGAAGTCCCTAAATATCTTATTTACCGGGACATTTTCAGAATGTTCTTTTCCATTTTAACATGAAAAAAGCAGCATATTGTTGGAACAGTGTGATACATTGTGTCCTGCATGACTGTTCACTGTCACAAGATATTTTATGCTTCTTTTTTTCAATACAGTGTGCTGAAACACAATATAATGCACGGCTTTTCCAGCCGCCATTGTTTCATGTTAACTTTTTTGAGGCTGAAGATACTGACACAGCTGTAAACTTTTTTCTAGACCAATACAGAGCGCTTTGATATTTTTATCTTCACACGACTCATTTGAATTGATTGCTTGCCTCTGCTAAATTAATTCTCTCTCCTTTCTAGGTGCCAGAATAGCGGAATATTCCCAGCTTTACGACCAAATCGTCTTTAGAGAAAGTTCACCTAAGGTCCAAAAGGAAGCCTGGGCCACTCCTCAGGAGCCATCAGCCGGGAGGTTTTCCACACCCATGGCTGCGTCTCCTCCCCGTTCCCAGGCTGCCAGTGAATGCTCAAGAGCAGAAGACTGGCTTTTGCATTCTACATACAGTAACGGAGAGCTGGCCGACTTCTCTCCATGGCCTGAATCCCAAGACCCGAAGTCCAAGAGCTCTTATGCAGAATCTGGTACAAAAAGCAGTTCAAAGCAGTTGCCATCAGCTGGCTCGGTGCCTTCCCTTCAGGTTGCTAACTGTTTGCATGTCCCAGCACAGAGGTGGAGCGCCATCATAAGCCAACCGAACAAAGAAAATTTACATCAAGATCATGTCTATAACTCACTTGGGAGAAGAGTAAGCAATGTAAAACCACAGGCTTACAGCAGGTCACAGTCATCGTCCTCAATTGTGGTCAACAGGTCTGGAGAATCAATTGTATATCCTAATGAAATGGACAAGAAAAAGCTCCATTCAAACAGGAACTTCCGATTCAACAGCCATCAAATGCCAGGTATTGCTTCAGGATGTACGGGGCCTGATATGAGAAAGCAGATCCCTGAAAACTGTCCCGATATGATTCTGCAGGATTCTCAAAAGGTCCTGAGAGTGAACAGGACCTCCCCTCTGACAGCACAGATGGCCACTCAGAACTACTTTTCAAATTTCAAAGATACTGAAGAAGAAGGGGATGATGATGACTATGTTGAAATAAAGTCTGAAGATGAGGGATCTGACCTGGAGACTTCTCAGAACCAGCCAAGGAAATCTGATCCTAAACTGCGTAACGCAGATGCTGCTCCTTCGGAAACGCTCTGTGGCAAAACTATCTCTTGTACTCCTGCAAAGTCTGCCAGCGGCAAACACGCACTTACCCCGTATCTGACTGCATATGGTGATTCGGATAAACTGAACGACTACCTATGGAGAGTACCATCTCCTAATCAGCAGAATATTGTCCAGTCTTTAAGGGAAAAGTTTCAGTGTCTCAGTTCAAGTAGCTTTGCTTGATGCTTTCAGTAATTTCTAGCTGTACTGCCTTATCATGACAGAGTATATACTAGGACAATCAGTACTGGCATCATGTATTTCCATAATATTACACAGTCAGGCATTGTATCAGAGTAATACTGTAAATAGAAGTGAAATGTATCATTTTTAAAAAGGTTTAGAATCCTGGAAGTGAAAAAGGCCACATGTGTACTGTCTGGTGTCTTGCTCCTTAGTGCAGGTGGGCTTCTCATCTCCTATTTAGCCTTCCCATCTCTTCCCTTGTTAGGTGTGATACCCTTTGATTCTTACCGTTGAACCAGGTGTGATGCCATTTAATTCTTAAACCCTTTTAGCGTGTGGGAACCTTAGTATTTGGACTTTTGAGCTGGTAACCAGTATTCTGCATCCAAAATACCCATGTGATTACTCTGGTTACATATGGGAGCATTTAGTTGAGCAGCTACTTCTGTGACACTGCAGATTTCTGAGCGGTGCAATTGCACATATTTTTTGCACGTTACTCTTCATCAGACAGATACCAAGTGCAGGGGACCAATGCTACGTTACTTTAGAACAGGCTTCTTACGTTTTAAACAAAATCTAGTCCTAGTGCTCGTGAGGGATGCCAGACTGATGGCTCTGTGTCTGAAGCCTCTTCTACATTCTGTAACTGCACAGTTGGCAGAGGATGAGCAGTGCCGGCTTTTTATGTGAACCTGCAATGTGATGTAGTCCTTGCCTGGAGGATGTTCCGGGCAGTAGAAGAGGAGCTCCGCTGCTTGTGAAGATGGCTGGACTGGGTTTGGTACTTCCAGTGATGGTGATGGTTGCAACACACAGGCAAAATTTGAGTATTTTGTAGCTCAGAGCCCAGCAGTTGAAAGCTGCTCTGTGTGTTTGTAAAGTAGCTGTATTTTATACACAGTGACCTGTGGGGCATTTGTTAGAGTCCCAAAGTCAGTAACCCTGAGAGAGAATGAGGCTTGGCCAGATGCTTGGGTGAAATATTAATCATGGGGCATATTTGGCCCATAGGGTAGTTCAGCAATGCTGCCAGTTGAGTGACAAGCTGCCTTCCCTAGGGACCACATCTCCCGGAGTAGGAAATGACCTTTCCTGGCAGAGAGGTAAAATACATATTCTCAAAACCAGCCAGGTAATCCAGTTTATGGACAATAAAAGTAGCTTAAAAAATGAGAATACATTCCATTTTTTTGCAAATAATGTATAGAATAAATGCTGCCATTTAGAACAAGAACAGGATTTCCAATACAATGCACACTTACTCCCCTTTGTCATCTTCATTGCACAGCTTTGGATTCTGTTACTTGAAAACGTTGTACCTAAAGGAAAGCCTAAAAGTCTACACTGACCATCTTGTGTGACTGTTGTTCGTTCTTGGTGCTTAAATTCTCCAGATCATGTGGATAAAGCCAGTACAGAGTTAAACATATCAATACATAAAGGAGTTTCATTGAAATACTGTTTTTACTAACCACATACCACTCCCCTCCGCTACAGAGCACTGTACTTCCAAAACGGCTGACTACTCACTACGCTGGTCACCGTGAGGAGAACCTGAAGTTATCGGTGTACAGCTAATTACTTCTAGGACTGAGATTTAAGGACTTGAATTTGTTAGAACGGATTAAATTATTTACCGCACGTT
Organism: Falco cherrug; assembly: GCF_023634085.1. Taxonomy (NCBI): domain Eukaryota; kingdom Metazoa; phylum Chordata; class Aves; order Falconiformes; family Falconidae; genus Falco; species Falco cherrug. The sequence goes on from NC_073702.1 coordinate 45,707,458, forward strand.
ATCTCGCAGTGGCTAGGAGTTGTGATTTTGAGGGCTGGTTGGTCATGGTACTTACTAGCTTGTACCACAGGGATACTTGTTACAGTCAGCACATCCACTGCGATGGGACCCGCATCTCTCTAGTATAATCCGACGGAGAAATAATGTTGTACATATTTAAGACGCCGAGGTGTAGCAGAGCCCATATTTATTTAATATAGCTTGTAAAGTACTGTAAATACGAATAGAAGTGAAATCTGTGCTTTACCCGCGCACGTCTAGATTTGTTTAAACGGCTTGGGGAGGGAGGGGGGGGGGAAGTGTCGGTTAACTCGCATCTCACGCAATCGGTGCGGGTTTGCGGGGGGAACGAACAGAAAAAGGGACTTTACTAGCGTGTAACTTCTCCCAGGGACCATTTCATACTATTTTTAATAAACGTTGAGTATGCAAAAGCTTTGGGTGGTGTTCATTGGGGGGGGGGAGGGGAGGCAAGCGAAAGGGGCTGAGCCCTGGGGCGGGGAGCGGGGCGAAGGGGCGGGCGGTGCTAAAGTACCGGCCGCCCTTTCGCCCCGCTCCCCGCCCCCGGTGGCCGGTGCCGGTGGCCGCCGCAGGGATGAGGATCGCGGCGCTGCGGCGTTGCGTGTGCGCGGTGCTGCCGCCGAGGCGCGGGCTGTGCGGGCGGCAGGCGCGGGGCGCCGCGGCGGTGCGGTAAGAGGCGCACTGGGGGGGGCGGCGGTGGCTGATGCAACGGGGTGGGCGGGGGGAGGGGGTGAAGGGGGCTCGGGGTGGGGGATTTTTTTTTGATGCGTGGGGGTGGGTTGTTTGGGGTTTTTTTGCCTTGGCTTTGTGTCCCGGCGTTCCGAGGGTGAACAGGGCAGGCGTAACGTGGCGGGCGTTCAGGTGAGGCTGCGCATGGAAGTGTGCCTGGAAAACCGTATGGTCCGTGGGAAAACCGCATGGTCCATCGTCCACCACCCCCACCCCCCCCTCCCGTCCGTTCCACCTCGGCTGGGAGGGTTTGTCTGCCACCCATTGTCCTGAACGGGTCATTGGCTGCTGCAGGGGGGAGCGCATGAGGTGGCAAAACGCTGCTCTGGGCTGTGGCCGTGTCCGTCCGTCCGTGTCGTGTCCTGCCTGCTGTGGGGATGGACAGACAGACATCCTCCAGGGGCTCTCCTCCTTCCCTGCTGGGTAAGTAGCATCTGCATATTTAGAAGGTAACGGAGGAGAGCCAGCAGCCACTTAACCCTGCAAATTTTTCCAGTAAGCGTTCCCAGAGCCTGGCTGCCACCAGTTTTTCCAAGAAGCAGCGTGGCAAACAAAGCCCCTCTGTCTCCCTGCTGCCCGCGGGTTTGAATAGCATCCATGGAAGTGGCCGGCTGGCAGCTCTTGGGGCTGGTTAAACCCCAGGTGTAATGGCCTCTGCTGCTGTCACTGCCCGGCTCTGGCGTGTGGGAACGAAGGACCCACCCGAGCTCAGGGCTCGGGGTGGTGGTTCCCTGCTGCTTCCCGTGGTGAGGCTGGACGAGCCGTCTCATGAAGTAGCACAGGCCAGCTATAAAGTTTGGGGCATGCTGGAGCACTGAAGTACGTAGCTGTAAACCAAAGGTGGTTTGGTCTGCTAAGGTTTTCTGTACCTGCCTGCTGAACGCCAGCCTTCACAGTTAACAGCCTTCTGGGGTTTTGGTGATTAAAAGCTTATGTGTGTAAGCGTTTCTTCCATATGGCTGACTAAGGTAAGTTTCTGCTGACTGATGTGAGAAAGGTTTACTTTGCTAAAGATTTGCTCGTTGTTACTGTGTTGCAGCAAAATCACTGAGAATGCAAAGAAATCCTTGGCCTCTCTTAAGAGAGGAAACCCGCAGCTTGAGCCAACACTTGCAATTATCCAGGTAAAGTACGTCTGTATGTCGCTGGCTGTGAGAGATCCCCTTCAGTACCGTTGCTTGTCTGAAATTTCAGAAGCGCATGATGCAGAAAGGCATTTTTATTCAAGCAAAGCGGATGGGAGGAGATAATTTCACCAGACTGTAGATAGTCCTTCTCCAGGCCTGAAACGGCCACAGCAAACTTCAGGCTGTGGGAAAGGTTTGCAAAGGAAGGGAATGATTTTATCCCTTCCTCCTTTTGCTAACATCTTCCCCATTGTAAGCACAGATTGCTTTTTCTCACAGGTCATCTAAGTTGATTGACGTAACTAAAGTCAAAGCCCTGGTTCTTAACCTTTATTTAGCTTGAAGCTTTTGTTGCAGCCCTGAAAAAAATGTTTACTTGCTTGAAAACGTGGGCCTGCCTTGCCTCCCACCCCTAAAATACCATTGCCAGGGTTAACTGAAGACCCTGCTGCTTCCTGCCAGCCTTGTTGCCTTTAGACAGCTGTAGCTTATGACTGCATTACTGCTGTCTGGAGAGGAAAATCACACTGAAAAGCCCCAGTCAGCTCAAAGGGGCCTGTGTGAAATACATGCTCTCTGTAAAATGACAGCGTCCTTCAGAAGCAGCAGCGCTTTCTAAGGTGAAGCAATCTCATAGTAATCGAGAGCTGTTGTATTACTAACACCACGGACAGCTTTTCTTTCCATCCCACTGGCGCTGCCACCTTTGAGACAGGCAATCAAACTCACAGATGAGGACGGCTACCCCTGCAAATCTGAGAGATGTTTCTCTTCAGATTTCTTAAAGTTTCAAGGCCAAGAAGCTATGGCTGTTTGTCATTCAGAGCGGGACCTAGAGCCGTGCGGGCAAAAATGCTTCAGTCCTGTTTCCTGGGATGGTGGTGTTGGTTTTGTGTGGCACACACTGAATCTCTGAGCCAGTAGGCTTTAATTTTAAAACCAAACTATAAATATCTTGTAAGTAGTAATAGTGAATCTAAGAAATGCAGCAGCAATTTTATTTTGGTAGGTGTTCTAGTGAGTCTGGCTGAACAAGCTCTCCCATCTCTTACCCTCCCCACGTAACTGCAGTTAATGTTTTCAAATAGCCCTGTAAGATTGTAAGTTTGAGAACTGCTAGAAAAGCAGTGACCCATCTTCTCAGTGACTTGTTTCTCACTCCTGTCTTGTCTTCATCCAGTTGCACTGCTACATTTGGGGCAGTGATCCACCCTGGACTGGAGCAGTCAGGGGAGGCTTCCTTTCAGCTACATTATTCCTTGAATCTGGTTTCCTGTGGGGCCACGAGTGGTGTGTGCTGGCACAAGGGAAGGGATGTGGTTGGGATGGGAGAGAGCACTGTGTGAGGAGGGGGAGGTTCCTGCTCACTTTTAATATCACTTGAGATGCATCTGCATCAGTGTTTTGGTTTTGGTCATGGTTGTGCTTTAAATGAACGTCCCTCTTCTTCTTGTTTACCCCACTTGGTTTGCATCATGAGGTGGCTGCAGGAACACGTGGCCTAGATCCTTCTGAATGAAATTCACCCAAATTATGTCCTCCAGCTCTCAGTCACCCTAGCTCTAGTCTGGTTGTAAGGACTGAAGCAGAACTCATTTTAAATGTTTATTTATTGGCACAAAGAAGACGTGTTTTAGTCACCAGCTGCTCTTGTGGTGCACTGTTGTACGTGGGCAGAGACTTAAGCTCCATGCTGCTCTCCATGTGCTGCATTGCACTCAGGAGAGCAGAGGGAGGGCAGTGACACGGTCACCTTTGCCAGTTGCTTGTGGGTAACAGTGGTTGGCAGAACGTGGCACCACCTCTGCAGCAGTACTGGGAACGAGGAGTTGCAGCATGAGCCTGCTCTGGAATGGTTTGAGATGCTTTCTTTTCCTCTTGAGCCATCTGAACCTGGATTGATACTGAAGTTGATACCCGCATTGTTATTATCCATGTTGAACCCGGCTGGAACTGTGCGACAGCAAAAAATGATTGGGGGCAGCTTCTTAGTTTCGTTGAAGCTGAAAACTAATACATAGCGGCAGGATCCTGCTTATTGTGGAGCTGCTGCCTTGCAAAGCTCAGCGGAGCACCGCCAGCTCTCCTGCACCCCCTGCGCTGCCACTGCACTCTGCCAGCCCGTGTCCTGAGCTCTGGCCTCGCCTGTGCCGCTCAGCAGGTTGTGATGCTCACCCACATGAGGTGAGCGTTCACCGGTCAGTGCTGCAGGAGCGGGGACATTACAGGGGACAGTGTGGTACTGCTGGTGGCTCCATCCCAATTAAACCGCTCGGGCAGTCCTGGTGGTTACACATCAGTGTGGGGGTACGGTTCCACATTTACTGGCATAGAGGAGCAGCTGCTGAGCTGTCCTTAGTCCCATCTCTTCTTCCCTCGTTGCAGCGTGAGCTCCACAGAGGTTCTCGATGCAGCAGCCTCTGTGCTGCCCCTTGCCCCCAGCTGCCAGATTTGGGGAGTGGGAGACTGGTAGTGCAGTGCCAGGGATGTGGGTGGTGCTGGGGTGAGGGAGGGAGCCAGGGGATGGAGGGCAAGTCCTCATCCTCTCTCGCACTGCCTCTCTCTGCAAAGCCTGCCCTTTTAAATGCTCTTTTTTCATTGTCAGCAGTCTTGAACACTTTGGGATTAGCATGTTGGTAAATTGTTACGGGCTTGAATGAAAATCGGTTTTGGGTGATGCTACTGACAGTCGAAGCCAGCACTGGCAGCTAATGATGAAGTGAGGGGCTCCACCCTGATGGGAAGTCACATGGCATTGAGTCTTATAGAAAAAGCCATCTAGAATGTGTTCATGGAATTGTAACAAACCTTTTAAAAATTATTTATTTCAGTCATGTTTGGATTGGAAGACAGTTTTTATGTATAATCATATAGCTGTGAGAAGTGTTTTATTCATTTTGTTATGAAGCCACTAACATTTCTGAGGGTGGAACCCTCACTGCTCTGTTGGTAGGGGGTTTCTAGAGTTCTGGATATTGAATTCTCCGTTTCATTGTTACAATAGAGATGAATATATGAAGAGTCTACTGAGATTCAAGAGTAACTTCAAGAGTAAAACTCAATTGTAATTATTATGATTAAATATCGTAATATATATACGGTGCATATAGGTGTAGAGATCTCGGGGAGGAGGGTTCCTGGGTAGGATGACCCCCCTGGGTAAATCTGCCCAGGATATGTTTCTGTCCTAGGTTGGGAGGAGCTGATAAATTCTCTTGCTTCTGTGTTGACAGAACTCACTGTAATGTGTGATGTTAATGAATTGCCTCATTTTTGGTGGTAAGGCAAACCAGTGTTGCTAGGTGATGTGAGGACACTGCAGGAAACACTGGTATTGCTGTTGCCTATTTCCTCCTTATTACATGGCTGGATGGAGAACGATATCTTCAGATACAGACTGGTACCTTTCTTAAATGGTAAATCTAGGCTAAGGAAATGGCCACTCTTGTCTATAAAAGCCAGGCTGATATCTACGCACACCTAAAGTGATCAAGCCAAAATAAGCATACTGGGTGGCCTTCTGCTTCTTTCTTAGAATTGCTGGGCTTTTATTTCTTTGAGTACTGCTAGACACAAACAGCATCACTGCGTTTCTTGTGTAGAACTATGCATTGGTGTACTCGTATTTTTAAAGGTAAATTTATTATTTTAGAACTTAGTTTCTGTTTTGTTCCCCAAGGCACATGATGATCATTCGATTCAAGAAGTAAACAAGAACTTTGCCAAAGAGGTGAGTTTTAGCCAATATACTTGTTCTTAACCATGAGCTGCTTGCCTGTGGTAATTACAGCTATTTTCTTTTGGCAGGTTGGTCTACGTGTTATTCACATCTGTCTCCCTGAAGACAGCAGCAAGGATGAGGTAACTGCAGTACCTGAAGGACTCTTCCCTTTTTGCTTTCATCATAAACTTACATTTATTACTGGCATTCATTATCACTTTGACTGACCTCAGTTAGCTCAAGGTTAGGGCTGCTTTAGTTCAAGTAGCAAGCGTTATCCCCATCTTGGCAAGTGTGGGGAAAAAAAGGAATTAATGGGCTTGTCTGCTGTCCCCTGGCAAGCTGAGGCAAAATCAGCAGAATAATGTTTTGTTTTCGTGTCTGGTATTTAACTGCAGCATCCCCTTGCACCAGCACGGGTATCCTATCTCACGCAGTCATTTTTGTTACTGTACTTGGTTCTTGCCCAAGTTATTCAGGGATATTAAAAATTAATTGATGTAGAGGGGGAGGAGGTTGAATTTGTTTGCCTGTTTACTGATCTTGTAATGCTTAAAGTATGTATTAAAAAAAATCATCTGCCCCAAATCACTAGAAGGCTGAATTCTTACCTTGTCAAAGGCACAGCACTAGTATCAGCTATGTTTTAAATATAGCGAACCATATTAATACACATGGTCTCGAGGCATCTGAAATTAAAAACAGCAAAGGAATGCGTAGTAAAAGATGCCACTGTCCCTAGCTGGCCTCCTTGTGCTTGGCAAGCTCGCTAATCCTGCAAGCTTGTGGGTTTTGTGTACTGTCTTGTATTTGGTACACTTTGTTTTTAAACTGTTACTGGCTTGCAGTGTAACCTCAGGAACAGCTTCCAGATTAATTGAGAGGAACTTATTGTGAAGAATTGTAGGAGTCCAGTTTTGTGGCTGATGAATATTTGCTATCCCTTTAAGAAGGGTGTGCTTTAGAAATGAAGGTCAAATACACTTTCCTCTTGGTAAATGTGTTTTATCTGCTAAGTAACACAGTAGGAAATAGGTAAAATACAGTATTATAGCAGTAATTGCTGTTACTTTGAAGTAATATCTTAGGAAGTAGTTGAGCTCTGTATGTAAGGAGAAAAGCAGGGTGGCTTTGTTATTTGAAGAAAGTTACTTTCAAAAAAGTTCGTAACAGCTTGCTTACTCTCCTGCTTATTATGACAAAGTTTTCTTTTGTCTGCTAAAATGCACATGCTAGCTTGCATTCCCTGTTTGGGAAGGTGGGAGGGATTGCAGTGCTGTGCACTTTTTGTTCTGCCATAACTGCCTGTGTGCAGTAAAGGCAAGTTAATGCAAGATTGCTTTACCCTGCATGAGTTACAAGTATTTTAAATGCTGTGGTGACGGAAAGCTGAATTAAATCAAAATGCAATGGAAACAGAAAACTGAATTATTTTTCCAGGAAGCAGGAATATAGTTCAAAGTTCATTAGATTCAGGCTATTTATTAACTATGTTTCCTTTAATTGCTGTGTAGGCCCCCAACATTTTGTAGCATCTCAGGATTTTTAAAGCAAAATATAGATGTTTTCACATCCATATTCTGGTGTATACACTCATCCTTACTTTCTGTTAGAATGTATACAGCCCTATTGCTCTCAAATGGTACAGGGTCTTAATATATATGCCTGTTTCTGTCTCAGAAGTCAGCAAACTAAAGGGGCTTTTCTATACCAGTAACATGCTTGTATAACCTTTGTCAACATGAAAGTAGCGTGCTCTCTTGGTTCAGAGTTGCAAACTAACCCCTACCAATTTCCCCTAGCTTAATGTTGATTGCATGTCAAGTGTTTGGGCAATAGAGTTCACAATTCTATTGGATAGCTTACATGAAAAGCGTTTTAGGAAGGCATGGTACAAGCTAAGGGAAAAAACCCCTTATATTGGTTTTCAGTTGGATGTTAATCCAATTAAGTTATACACCTTTGTGGTGACGGCATGCTGGCTTTGTTTATATGATGGAAAGACATGCTCACATGACATTTTTCACATGAGAAAACATCAGCATGTGTTATTCCATGGCATTCTTCATGGTCACAGCAGAATAGCATATATCACTATGGATCAGTGTTGCACTTTAGACATGAAGCAATCAAGAGTAGGTAGTACAGTCTTGGATGTCAAATATGACTAATTATAAAACATTTGAATTTACATCTGGTTCAGTACTTGAAATTCACAAACTTCTGTGCAGTGCCTTTTCAAAATAATAATTCTTCACAAGATGACTGTCAGCTCCTAGGATCAGGGTGTTTTGAGAAAGAATAGTGGTAACAATATATCCTGGTTTAATAAAATTAATTTTCTCTTGTATAATTCATTTTTCCAGTGTTACAACTTCTTGTCCGTGTTCTGTGTGGATCACGGTCTGGTCCTGTTTTGAACTATATTTAAACCAAAGCTTCTTATTTTGGAAAGCATCTTTTGAAGCCATTACAGCATCAAGCTTTTGCTGAGATTTGGAAGTGAAAGACAGAATGCTTTTGGCAGTGTAATTTCATGCAATACGTGTTGTATTTGCAAAATGTTTAGAATAGAGTCAGGGTGGCTTAGTTTGGTGAGCCAAGGAAATATTTACTGCTTTTTCACATATAACGGCAACTTCTAAATGAAAAAGCAGTAAAGGTGGCCATAAGGTTGTTCTAAAGTATAGGCGTTATCCCCTTCTAATTAGATTCTTCTGTTGTCTGTTGTTCTGATCTTTAATGCTTTTTATTAACTTCCTAGATTGTCAATGAAATCTTGAGACTTAATGAGGATCCCAATGTCCAGGGCCTTGCCCTTGACCTCCCAGAAAGCTTGTATAGCAGTAAGGTATTAAATGCTGTGAAACCAGAGAAGGATGTGGACGGGTAAGTGAAGCACTGAGAAATAATATGAGCAGACACAAGGCTGATGGCTTTGTAAAATCAATTTTCCCCTGTGCTTTTCAATAATGGATTCCTCATTCAATGTGTCTAGCTGTGCTATTGAGCGGTGATAGAAGATGCTGCTGAATCAATGGGAAGTCTCTTGCTTAAGACATTTTGGTCATTATCTTTTTAATCTTTATATAATGTATATTCAGGCATGGTCTTTTTAAAGAAATCAAAACCAAAGTTCTGATTTACTGATGATACTTAAGGTTTTTCAGTACTTCAGTAATACAGTAGTCTCAAAGTACTGAACACAAACCCCTGAATTTTCTCAAGAAGGATTGATGAAAAAGTTGCAAAGAAGGTTTAACTTCCCTACAGCGCTCTTTTGCAGTGGGAGGGCAGGCTGTAATAGTTTGGACCCATTAGCTCACCTTTCCAATCAGTCTGGAGTTGCACTGCACTCTGGAGAGACCACTGGCATGGTTTAGGTGTCTGGGTTACCGTTTTGCTGCTCTTGCAGCCTTCCTGCACCCAACTGTAGACTGTTACCCTTTTTTTTTTTTTGCTTTCCTTTCTTTCCTTTTTTTTTTTTTTTAATGTCAGGAAAAATATGGGAAAATACTGCAAATTAGTTACCTTTCCATTATTTGGTGTACTGGAGATAGACAGAGAATGGAAAATTCAGAGCATCCTTGTGTATGGGAGAGAGTGCAGCGCAGCGTGGAAACACCTGAGCTCCACCAGCAAGCCAGCCTGAGCCCAGAAGAATGTATGGGCTCTGGCTCAGCTTGGCTCTGGCAGCGCTGGTCTGGTTCCACTGCAGCCAGACACTGAGGTGTTCAGGCCCAATGTGCCGTGGCTGGCCCACCATGATGAGTATCATCGTGCTGCCTGTGTATCGTGGGCTTGTGTTACTTGTTCTAACTCGGAGATCCCTTTCCTGGCCTCTCTTGAGGCTCGGTGTTTGTCTAACTAGGATGTGGGATGGTACAAATTAGCCACAGGACATGACTATCAAAGGATTTACTTTTATGAGATGTGTTTGCTCTGGGGATTAGCTGTTAGCCGTGTTACAAGTGTTATTGAAGATTTATGTTACGCAAACTCTTCTTTTTTTTTCCTTTTTTCTTTTTAAATTGCCATATTTTTCCACTGCAGATTATCCACTGTAAGCCTGGGACGCTTGGTATGCGGTGATGGCTATGACTGTCTAGTTCCTCCTATAGTGTGCGCTGTGATGGAGCTTCTTGAAGATTTAGGTGAGAACTTCTATCATAATTATTACATTAATTTTAGCCTAACTCGTTTTCTCAGTTTTAGTCCTGACTGAGCAACAAATATAATTTCATCTTGTTGTGTTTTCTGGTTTATGTTGTTTTCCCACCTGACAAATATATGCCTTCTGCTAGTGAGAAACCTCACTGAGGCCTGAATGTAATACTTGCAGAAAGGGGTCTCGGTCTTACAGATTTTGAAAAGATGGCAGGTAATTCCTGTCTCAAGCAGATCTAATGTCACTGTAGACAGCTGAGACATTGGAGTCTTCAAAACCAAAAATACAAACATCACATTGGGTTTTCACGTGACGGTTTTGATTAGTGTGATCAGCTGGAGAAATCCAGGTCTGCCTGTAAGTAGCTTCTGGGCAAATCTTTTGGTGTGGGTTGTATTGTGTAAATGCTAACATTGAAATGGCAGGTTTAAACAGGTGGCTTTACAGTGTGTGAAGACACTACTTAAGGCAGCGTTTCAGAAATAGTCTCTCTTACAGCGATTCGTAACTGTTGAAACAAGGATTTCTGTAACAGAACTAAACAGGAGGGCAAATGTCCTTAAGTTAGAAATGTGAATGAAAGGTTTCGTGCAAATAAATTACCTTATTTGCTTACTAGAACTAGAGAATCGCCAGGAAACAACTTAAAGCCTGTGGTTTGTGATACTGTATGGGCTGCTCCAAAAACCTTGTCTGTAATGCCACAGCTGCTGTGGCTGTGCAGGCACACAGCCCTGTCCTGTCCTCAGCCACTTTGCTGCCTCTTTTGGAGGGCTTCGGTGGTGGGTGGCCTGGTGAAGAGGGGGAGTTCACATCGATGCTCCAGCTCTGTGGCCCGGCGGAGCCCGATGCTGCTGCCTTTGCAGCTGAACAACTCGCCTTGTGTCGCGCAGGTGGAAAGACGGTGCTGCTGGTGGGAGCCGGCGGGGCGGTGGGTGCCGCCTTGCAGTGCATGCTGCAGAGGGAGGGAGCCGTGACCGTGAGCTGCCAGTGGGAAGCCCCTCAACTGCAGAGCAAGGTGAGTGCTCCTCTGTCTGCCCGGTGCCCGGGGGTTGTCCTGCATCCCCACCATCCGGGCATCCGTCCCGGCTGACCACGTGCCACTGCTCCCCTTCCCTGACGATCCTGAGAGGGAGACTTCTTGTTGCAGTCACGGGTGGCGATGGGGTGCTGGAGCTCGCTGGTAGCCATCGTGGGTTAGGGTCTTTTCTCCTTCCTGCTTGCTCAGAAATCCTGCTGTGGCAAGCAGAGGCCTCTACCAGAATATTACATATGTAGCAGCGGCTGCTATAACTTCATTATTTTACACTGGTAGCTGTGTGAGAAGGAATTCAGGAGTGCGGTTTAAAACAAATGTGTTAGGTCTCCCTTTTTCTTTCCCTTGGTGCAAGAGAGAGATGCCTTGTCCTGCGATACAGTCATCTGTATGCAATTACTTTGATTGAATTTGTGTCTCACAAATGCTGCCTCTTTTGGGACAAGGAGGATCACTATCTTTATCTCTGACGAGACCTGTAAAAGGATTCAGTGAAATTCAGGAGCCTTAATCCAAAGGATTTAATTTACACGGTCTTCGCGGTTGCTTTTTGCAGAGCAACAGCTTAGAAGTTGGTATGGTTTCCTGTCTAACTTCCCAGTTTGTTCCTTAGTCCCAGATTTCATAAGAATAATACAACAGGGAATGTGTGGTCCTCTGGGCGCGTGCAGAGGGGTTCAGAATCAGCTGCAGAAGAAGCGCACGCACCCTAGGGACTGTTTGCAGGTTGCCGGAGGGGCGAGGTGCAAGGGACAGCTCTTGTGTTGCAGTTGGGAGCAGCCGCCACAAGGTGGCAGGCAATGCAAATGGATGGTGGCCAGCCTCGGTATCGAAGGGAAGGACAGGAGGAGGAAATAAGCTTGAGCAGCTGTCATAGTTAGAAATTTCTCTGGCAAACCTGTGTTTTCACAGCTGCGGATGTTTTTGTCAGGCTTGTCCCAGCTCTGTGCTTTAAGTGACTGACAGCCCTTAGGAAACACGTGCCTCTCTTGGAGATGGGAGCACAGTGAACTTAAAGAACGAGACATGACTACTATTAATTATATTTCTCATTGCTTGGGGTTGTGCTAGAGGACTGCTTTGGACTGGGTGGGAGTGGGTGACACAGTGGCCAGAGGTGCTTCCACTGGTTCACAGCAAAACACTTGGACCAGACCAGAGCTGCTTATGCTGTGCTGTCGATATGCTGGAGAGAGATCTGTTTCCTTGCATCCAGATGCTTTCCCATAATCGTGCTTTACTTTTTGGCAATCCCCATAGCTTACCTCTTGCAGCAGGTCACTGATGGGAAACAGAATAGGAGGCCTAAGCAGGAGGCAGTTTGAGGCTTTGCACGTCAGTCTTCCCAAGTTCATTTTAACTTTTGGCGCTACAGGAGTTTCTGCTTTGCCTGCAGGACTAATCAGCTGAGCCTGGGGGAAACCTGTCTTCCTTTTCCTCATCTGTAAGCCTGGAGCAGCGTGTCACCAGTAACCCTCAGAGCACTGCTGAACCTGGCTGGATGTAACTCTGTTACAGTTAACACTAGCTCTTAGATAAAATCTAATGCATGCAGAAAAAACTATCCTGTTTCATATTCCCAGAAGCTGGAGTGTCAGAAACTGAGCGCAGATTTCCTATGGGACAACAAGGCACTGCTGTCTTGTATTTGAAGTAAAACGTTGTTAGATAACATGATTATAGCTGATGATATGAATTTATTTTCTTGTGCTCATTCAAAACGCTGATTAGGAACAATTTAAAGGCTCATAAAGTTTCTTCTCTTTTTTTTTATTTGAATTACATGTAAGGAAATGTCTTAGTTGATGTCAAGGTTTTCTAAGACTTGAAAGAATTAATTCATGGCGTTTTTTTACTGCACAATGCACTAATATTATACATGGCTGTACACTTTTTCTCCTTCCTCTGAATGTGATACCTCTACAGTAGCAGTCTGTGTGCTGCTGTTTGGAAGTATAACCTGTGGTAGCATAGCAATTTCAATTACAAAGCAAGAGATGAACTTACAAAGAGTATGAACTTTTCACTGGGATGCATTTGTTTTGCAATATATACCAGGAAAGGGAAAACTGATCTTACACGTACGTGTACCTTATTTGGCTTAATCCATTGGCCAGGCCCATTTGCACCGAAGCATTAATCCCGGACTTAATGATGTAGTGCCTTCCTTAAGCGGGTCCTACATTTACCTTTGACTAGCTCTGCTGATTTGTTCTTCTTTTTAAAGGACAGCATAACAACAAGTGTTTTCTTTAGAAATTCTTTTAATTTAAATGAGATGCAGAACACTAAGGCTGTAGGTTTCTTTGGATCAGTTTTTGTATTGCTATGGGCTTGTTATTGCTTCTTTTACTCACGCACTTTTGCAAAAATATTTTGAAAATGATCAAGAGGAAGGTATGTTTTAGTCCACCTTAGGAAAAGTCTAACAACGTAGAGGTAGCTCTGCTGACAAACAGCATAATAACATCTACCATCTGACTTAGCGTGTTCCTTTAAAGCAAGTCTTTTCTGTCCTATGGCAGGAAAGGGGGAGAAAATAAATAATGGTACATTTTAATTCCCTTGCTTTGACCTGCATGAGTAATGGACACACTCTGTATGTTCTTTTCCCTCCCCACTTCATATTTTGTTGAAGTGAACAGATTATTAGTGTTTCTTTTTGTTTCATTTTGGGTTTGCTTGACTTCAGTTATTAAAAATAATCATCATGGCACAGCTGAGCCACATCCTTCAACACCCCTGAGCTTCTTGGGTTTTCAAAGAAAATTACAAGTGAAAGAAAGCAGTATATTTCAGAAGGTTCTGGGACAGCTGTGCATAGTTGCCATGAAGAAATGCTGTTCTTTTTGCATTGATATGTTGGAAGTAAAATAAATAATGAAGAAAGAGATAAAGACGTGAGCACTTTGATGGAAATAGGTAAGATGCTATCATTCTGTTAAGCTTTGTGTAGATAACACTTTCAAAGCATAATCATTGCAGAGTGCCTGAAGAATGACCTAGTGACATACTTTCGGGAACATCTGACTTCTTGTCATTTAAAAATGGGACTACCCAAAAGTCAGTTCAGCATTACAGGTAAAGGATGGGAACTGATGTGCTTAATCCTTTATTGTGTTAGAATTAGGCCTTGTAGTTTGAAAGGAAGTTATCAAATAGATTCAAATGAAAAAATACAGATTATTTTCTTGCCAAAACATGGATAATACTTAGTACCTATGAGAAAATGGAATTTAATTTCAGCTATGAAAATTCAGTCAATCACGATTTCAGCATATCATCTTAAATGTAGTCTGCATGTGAACCACATCATGCCTGTTTTAAGAGAGCTGCTATCCTATAATATTTTTGTAAAAAAACCTGAAAATTGGTTTCTCTAGGTATAATTAGGAATTAATTTATTTGTAAAACCCTGGTTGAGAAGTAGGAGAGTGGTTCAGCTGGAGTGTATGAATGGGAGGTCCCTTTTCAGGTTGGATAAGAACCTCTTTTGGCCACAGTCTGCTTTTCCTTAGAGCCAACACTTCAGCTTCAGACTGTCAGATGTCCCTTAGTCATTTACTGTTCTGTTTTTGCTGTCCTGATAAGACCAAGAGTCTTGGCACTGGCAAAAATAATAATAATTTAAAAGAAATTGGTTTCGTAAGCATAAAAGAACATGAGACCAGGTATATGGATCACATAAGAGGAAAGGAGAGGGAGACTGTGTGAGAGTTTCTAAAGACAACGCTGTAGACAAAGTACTTCTGCTTCAACATTTTATGTGATTGTCTCTGTTCCTGGCAATTTGAAATTTAGCTCCCTGTTTGTGAGCTAGAGGAAGAGTCGCTAAAACATGCGTCGTAGTGGTTGGCTTGAGCCCACAGTGGAGATGTGGACCTAATTTTCCCATGCACCGTACAGGGCAAATGGATTCAGGCTGATGTGGTAGGGAAGGGGCTGTTGGTGTGTGGGCAAGAAGATGGGAGCTGGTGGCTGCTCGCTGCAGCTTATCCCTGAGGACTGTGGCCATTTGGGAGGGACTGGAGCAGGCCGTGCATAGTTGTCCCACTGGGCTGCCAATGATTTGCAAACCTTAAACTTCCTGAGGTAGAGATGGAGCTGAAAGAAACCATGTAAAGAGAATGTGCCTGGGTGGAGAAAGTGCTTGACTCTAGTCATTGACATAAAAAAAATTTCAAGATTTCAGAAAGTAATTAGAATTGCTGTGAGTGACATAGAACGTGATCTGTAAACTGATGTGTAAAACGATTTTTTTCATTAGGAGAGTTGTGAAAAAACTTGTGTCAGATTCCTATTCCTCATCCCATCTCTTAAATTTTAGCTGACCTAACTTAATATCCAGGAAACTGAGGGCTTTAACATTTCAAATATTAATTGCAACTATTTTTTTCTTTGATCATGTATTTTAAAATGGCTTTTCAGCAGTCAGTTTTAACTATGGGGAGATAAAAATTTTATGCAGGCTTCATGGCAAAGTGGGTTTTCAGTTGTCTGGAATATACAGCTACTTTGTACAATTACCATCAAGTACTTGGCTGGGAAGTCTGTATTGTTTTAACATTTGGAGTTCTGTCTTGGGAATGGGTGGTGGTGCTTGATCTGCTTCTGCTTAAATGTTGGTGGGGAGAGTCATATTTTGTTATGAGCTAAATTTTCAGATTATTTATTGGTACAGCTCTTCCCAACTGAAAAAATATTTACTGGTGAGAAGGCAGAATACTGAATGGAATATTAGTTTACTTTGTCTTCAGCCTATTGCCTAGTACATTAAAGATGGTTTGGCATGATGCTTGTCATTCCTCCCTCTAGCCTGTCTGGTGGGATGCAGCCTTGCTGCCCAGGGAGCAGTTGGTTGCCCTGCGGCTGCACGGTCCCCCTCATGGTAGCTCCTTGACCTGCTGGCTATGGCTGCCTGTAGCATCTGGTTCGTGGCAGATCCGTCCTCTGTCCAGGGACTGTGTGATGCATTTGCTAGTGAGGTTGGATGTGATGATTTCACAGGTCTTTTCCATCTCTAACATCTGTGATTTGATTCTGATGTAGGAGATAAGCCTGCACATGCCTCCCAAGGCTTGCTGCTTGCTTTAGTGATTTGCAGGCAGTCAGAAGAGTAGGTTATGGCAAGAGAGGAAAAAAAGCAGGGGAGGCATGGGCGTGACTTCTTGCAAGTGAAACCAAAATGCCCTGATGGAGATCACGTAAATCTCTTCCAAGGGCACCCAAAACTGTAAACTGTTTTGCTTTCAGTGGATGCATTCTCCCAGTCAAGCAAGTTTCTGGATATAATTTTTTTTAAAATACTCACAGGGGAAAATAAATTCTACAAAGTGTTTGTGATATATTCTTTATTGACTCTCCAGAATTTTTTGCGACAGTTGCACATAAAATACTTGCTTATGTTGTGACAGTTACAATTGTATCTGGGCCTTTTTTTTTTTCTCCTTTACATTTACTTTCTTTGTGAAATAAGGAAAAAGAAATCATAGTGGTGAAGGATCTGAGATCACTGTGTCTTCAACCTGTAGGTCAACTGTTCGCTGCCATGCAACACAACTTTTTTCATGGAGGAGGTGGGGCAGGGCAATGAGATGAAAAGTTCAGCTGATTTTCCGATACATTTACGGGTATGTGTGTTGTTAGCCATTGAAACTAGTGTTAATGTTGGGTACAAAAATGATTGTGTTCAGCTGTTGAGAATATTTTTGAACATTATGATTGGTAGTCATAGAGATGAGTATTTGGTCAGGTCAGTTGTTTTCTGGTATTATAGTTATGTTGGATCAATTCTGTCATAAGTATGTTGGCTGAATATTTGTCAAAATTATTACTGGTTGCAGACAGCTCTCAGCTGGTTCATAGTTTCATGATGCTATGTGGCGTGCAAAGCTCTTAGTCCTTATCCCAGAGGCTTTGCATGGGAAGACATACCTGACTTTCAGTATATGAATTATAATTGCTGGAGTATGATTCATTTTTTTCTTAAAAAAAAAATAGGCTGGGTTCATGTAACCAAGAATAATCACTGTTTTTCTCTGTGCTGATGATGTTGACTGTTACAGTAGAGACTGCCTCCTTTTGCAGAGGAAAGTGTGTCTTCAGCATAGTATTCTTGGTACACAAGTCATTGCAGCATCTTTTTACCCAACTTTGCTTGCAGATTCCTCAGTGTGATTTGACCTGATGCTGGTCAAGCATTATGATTTATGTGGCCTTCTAGGAGTGGCATGTAAGTTGATATTCACACCAGACACAGAAGTGTAAGCAGTTTGGATAAGGCTGAGTGACTGAGACTGTACGTCCACAGGCAATCATAGGAGTGTTGCAGGACTTCTGGCTGAAGCCTGAATCAGCTCATTGCATTAGTCATTTGTCAAGCAAGTAAATCTTCTCCCACACTTTTGGCTTTGTTTCTGCGTGTGGATCTGTAAGGAGGGTTAGGCCATCAGTGCGTCCTCTGAGGCAAAGATGGAGCTTTTTTAGCTTTCCGCCTTTTTTGCCACAGTTATGCTCGTCTCCCCTCCTGAATGCTCAGCTGTGCCAAAAACCTGACAGGATTACAAAATACTGACAGGATTTTAGCTGTTCTTTCTTGGCAGGAGCGTTGGGCAAGGTTGCGTCAGAGCACTTTCGGCCAAAAAAGAAGCTGGAACACTTGTCAGTCCAAATCAATTCATAGAAAGGCTTGATAAGTTTGTGACACTTTGTATTAATTTACAGTTTTCAAAATATTCACAAAACCACTGTATCTCTGAAATAATTTTTACATTCAGGTTTGAGGCAGTGCTGAGCCCGTATTTTGCTTTTTTGGGGGATCTTTATACATCTGCTTCTGGTGCTGTCCCTTAGCTCATGGTGATTCCGATAATTGGTACAGGGACCTGTTTGAGAGGAAGGAGGAAAGGGAGACACTTGACTATAAGAATTTTCATAGTAACCATTTTTGCTCTAACATCTGCCAGGTTGAATTAAATCAGAGACACTGATTAGCAAACATGAACTGAGAAGGAAAAAAAATGCTTTAATTGGTATTCTTCAAAGACGTTGATATTTGCAGATCAGGTCATCTTGTATTCTTGTCAGCTGGTCTGGTTTTCTACTGTCTGATGGTCTGACTGTACTCTTTATAATTGCCTATTTACTGTCTTTTAACCCTTCTCTTTCCTAAGTCTCTTATTGGACAGGACTTTGGACAGTGATAGGGCTTTTTCTGTGAAAGTGTGTGATGCCCATTAAATATTATTGGTGCTAACTCTGACCACACCTGCCTGATTTCAGTTTGTTTACCTGACTTAACTTTAAAGGCTGTTGTTCTTAAATTTCATATGGGGTAAGAATCAAGCCAGCAATTTGGATTTATTTTTTTTTTATTAAAAATACTTCTCTCAAAAGACTATTGCTGTGTAAGTCTCAATATATTCAAGGATGTATTTCTAACGTTAAATGCTTGTTTTGTTCCTGGGGGGTGTTTTTGGCTGTCCCTAGCTTCATCACGCGGATGTGGTGGTAGTTGGCAGTGCAAAACCTGATGATGTTTCTGTGAGCTGGATAAAGCCTGGAACCACCGTTATCAGTTGTTCTCGTGACTTGCTGTCAGGTAAGAGATGTTAAAAGATAACAGTTCTCAGAAGTGATGTACGGCGAGTCTCTGAGATAAGTGTGTGGCATGTTGGTGACAATGCAATGTGGTTAAAAGCTACATCTTTGGGAGAGGGCTTTTAAAAAGTGGGTGTTTGTGTACAGGGGGTATATACAGGTCTGATGTATAAATAGGAGAAACATGTCAGGTGAGGGAAGAAAGGCTGGAACAGATTCTTCGTACCAGGATTGTTAAATAAGGTATGGATTCAAAGAATTCAGAGGGAAGACTTTTGGGTTATTAGATGAGCTATTTAGTGCTGTTTTTTGTACAGCATGTTATCTTGTGACTTCTGAGGACTCACCCGGAACACTGGGAAAAGAGGGGCAAAAATGTCAACTGCAAAGTGCTGTGAAACTGTGTGCAGAGAATGGTGCAGGAAGCAGTAGAGAAATCATGTGTAACTAAGAACAGGTAGAATGTCTCCTGCAGTAATTACTCCTACAAAAAGAGTTTGGATTCCCCTCCTTTGTCCTCCCCTGACTGGTTTGGGAGGGGGTATGTGTTCATTAATTTCTCACTTGAAAAGTGCTACAGAATTTTATTAGGAATAAAACTAAGAAAGCTTCCCAGAAGTTACTCTATTCTACTGCTAGAATAGCATTTCCTGTAAAAATCCTTAAAGTCCTGTGAAGATCTCTAGATATTTTCTAGGTTTTTTGTATGTATACGAATTTGTCTGTTTAGTGTCCAGATGTGATTATGCTGCGAATGAATAGGAAAATAAAGAAGTACATGGGTAGTGTGATTGGTTAATGTGTTTTTCTTAGTCTGTCACAAGTGTGCGATTGATGCAAAACTGGGAAAATGGGCATAAGGCCAAGGAAAACTAATTGTATGGTTCTTAAACTAGGAATATTCCCTAAGAACAAATTAAGCAGACACTCTGTGCAGGGCTAATGGAAGATCAGGTTCATAATAAAGCAGCAGCTGTTCCTATGCAAAGCATGGCCTTAACAAGAGATTCCTTTCCTTGTCTTTTGTGATATCCTCTTGGCTCGGACACACACTGCAGGTGTGGGAGATCTGAGTTATTATTCCTCAGTTGTTTGAAGGCATTTGGGCATTCATCTTTCACCTCCCAGAACAGTGCTTTGATCCTAATGAGGATCTCAGGGTGGGGACAAAGCCTCATCCCTTGCTGATGCTGCACAAGTTGTCCAAAATAATTAATGTTTTCTTTTTCCTAGCCTAGTGATTAGGAGACTCTTTGCATCTTTAATGCCTGCTTATTTTGCATAGGGATCGTTGCATATAATTGTTAAGTATCTGTGGGGCAGGGCTTGGAGCATGGGTCTCTTCAGTAGGTAGTCAACCTACTACTCTTGTATGAAGGAGGAATGGGGGAGAAAGGGAAAGGGGCAGAGAAGAAAGGGAATGGTGGTACAGCAGTAGCACCTATAGATAAATAAATGAAAAGGAATGCCCCCACCTCATTCTGACCCTTCTAAGCAGAAACCTCTTAGGTGTCAGCCTCAGGGTAAGGGTACAGGTCTATGAAGGCAGGATGGGAGTGAGCCTGTCCTTGAGTGTCCTTGAGTGGGACTGCTAATGACTCATCGCTCTCAGCTCTGTGTGCTGCCTAGTGCAAATCCCCCTTCCAGATACCTAGTTCTCCCCTTCCATTGCAGAGGGAGTCTGGGTCTTCAGGGATCTAAAAGTTATGCAGTTTTACTTTGTAACTGCAGTTTAATATGTATAAATAACACAGTATAACTGCATAACTTCTCTTGAGACTTAAGTATCTTCATGCCTTTGTTGCTCTATAGAACTATAGATAAAATTAGTGTTTCCCTTCCTAAAAGACTGCCGTTAGGAAAACTGCACATTTGAGTGGTGTTCACATACCACAGCAAGACTCATTCTTAAGGCAGGAAATGTAAGATTTGGCATAAGCATATAGATTTCTTTGCATTTTTCAAGTTGTTGCAGTGGGCTGTGCTAAGTTCAGCATTTCTTTGGAAAGGCGGCACGAGATTTTTAGCAAGATAATTTAAATAGAACTTATCTACCAAATGTCTATCTGTTTTTATGGTTATGCTTTTGAGATTGTCAGAATCTTGGACAAACTCTGAAAGCACAGCAGAAATGCATTTTAGCAGCTTTAAAAAATGCTGGCCTCAAGACTTACTAGAGAGGTATATGAAACACAGGTGTCTGTTTGACAGGAAGAATGCACTTACTTTAATTGCAAAATATTTATTAAAAGCCTATTGTGGAGCAGTCGTGACCTTGGAGAAACAATTGTGTCTTACAACTGACTCTTCACTTTGAATATGTGGTGGAATCTGGCTGAGGTGCTTGGAAATTGTTCTGGGCTTTTTTTGCTTTACAAATGTCAAACTTAACATCTGTGGGGTCACAGGAGCTAAATGAAGCCTGAAAGCAACAATGGCCATGAAATAACTTTTATTCTTGCTAGGTGATGGCTAGATTTCTAACTTGCGTAGGTATACATGTAGTCCAACACACTCGCATGTTTTAAAAGCACTCAAAATTTGAAAGGACGTAGCTGAATTGGACAGCTGTAATGATGTAAGCCAGGAGAGCAGAGCTAAAAGTGCTTGCTCCAGTGTGACAGAATTCTTTTTCAAGTATTTTTTTCTTATCACAACTTTATCACAAAATTATCACAATTTAAAAATAATGTTCTGCAATTTCTAGCAGTGCAACATCTCGTTCTGCTGTACTAATGACTTTGGAATCAAATCACTCAGTGCTTTCTTGCAAGAAAATATATGTAAATATACAGAAATGAAAATAAGTGCCTGAACAAAACTTAAGGATGCCAGAATTATTTGGGATTTGATGTCCAGCTCCTTTGGGGTCACTTGTAAGCTGATATCTATATGTTAGTGGAAAAATCAACCATTTCCCACCTCTTCTCTATTCTAAGCTGCCTGAGCAGACAGGTAGTGCATGACAGCAGCTCTCACCCACCTGTACTATAAGGTACAAACAGATGGGGGGGGGGGGGGCTTCCTTGGGGTGAGGTGAGTCAGAGGAGGGAGCGCAGTGTCTGCAGTTCAGCTGATCTTCTGGCCATAAGCCAAAGCAGAGAGTGCTATTCCAGCTCCCATCTGGAAAATTTATCCTAAGAGAGCAATCCTGTTGCAATCCTGTGATAGTCTTGCTAGTTCATGTGTGTATGACTTTCACCTCTAGCTTCACCTTCACCCCTGTAAAAGCATGGTTAGTCATCTCTGGGGTGAGTGGAGCATAGGCAGCCTGAGAGAAGTAGTTTATTGAAGGGAAATGGCTAATTCTGATATGTATTTACACATATGCTAGCTCTGCCCTGATAAAGAAGTCGTATTAAGCCAAATAACGTAAAAAGTTGAAATGTTTCTGTAAAGCACAGCTGTCTGAAAGGGGATTTTAAACTTCATTCTTCCTGCATCATTTGTCTCTTTGGCAGCTGTCCCAGCCTGCTCTCAAAGCAACAACAGTCAACTTACGACTGTGATAGACTGTTCCAGTAAAACTCCTCTGTCTGAGTCTAAAGCAGCATCTCCAGAAGATTTTATTTTTTTTTTAATGGCAGGTGTTAATGCAAGTACAAGGACTTTTCAGACACTTTCTCAATTAGAGTTTAATGTCAGGACTGTCAGCTTCTGCTTGGTTAGCTTTGTCACTGATGTATAGATGCCTGCTGGCAAGAAAGTTTGAGAAAGGATTAGAAAACATACTGGATGAGGCTGAGGATGTCTGCAGGAAAGGGTCTCTTGCTCTCTCGGTGATGGGTGTGAGGGTGGGCTGGAGCTGGGTGTGGTGTGATGGGGTGCTGTGCCAGCCTCTCTGCACACCTCTGCCTGCCGCTGTGACTCCAGCCCCAGGTTCCTGTGCCCTGCCACTGCCGGGCCCTTGTCGGGAGGGGGGACTGTGCAAGGCAACGTGCGCATTTCATGATCTGTACAGATGGAATGAGTAGAGGGAGAGCTTGACCAGGTCAGGGTTTGCACTGCAGTTCCCCTGTGGGGGAGAGGTTAAAGCTGTCAGTGTACAGTTGTTATTTTTTATTACAGTTATGTATACGCCCTTCAGAATGAGACTAGGGCCTTGATATGCCCACAGAGACTAGGATGTGAATTTTGGAGAAATTGTGTCTAGATAAAAGTCAATAAGCAGCAAAAGAAGAACAAGCCAGAAGAAGGATTACAGGAAAATGACGAAATATTATGTTTAGCTAGGATAGCTAATGTATAATTATTATATTGTATATTGCCATTAGAAACAATTGTAACTGTCTGTAAGTTGCAGTCACTCTGAATTGTGTAGGCTCTTCAGAATATCTACTTTTAATGTCACATTGATGAAAATAACTTTTTCTGCTCAAAAAAATTTGCATATTCTAATTCCAAGTTATAAATTCCATTGCATAATAATCCTATATAGTATTTTGTGATCATTTCATTGTCCTCTCTCGCTGGACTGGGTGTGTGGAGAAGATGAGTCTACCACACTCATTTAGGTGTTCTGTTTAACGTACATACACCTTTTCAAATCCTCACAGCTGTCTGGCTTTTTTATTTTATTTATTTAATTAATTATTTGTATCCAAAAGCAATTATTTGGATCCTGGAATTAATCTCTGTGTTTCCTTATTTTCTTTTTCAAGTATGTGTATGCTTTATCATATGCACGTGTGTGTTTGCATAATATGCTTCAGAGCATACAGCTCCTCTCTGGTTTCCACAGTATATCCATCCTCCTGGGTGATTTCATTTGAAGTATCAAAGAAGCCACCTATGTATCAATGTTTAGAAATTTTTTCTTTGGACATAGCTTTCGAATACACGTGTTCCCACTTACAAAGCTTTGTGATTTATTAGTACAATGCTTCTATCTTACAGGGAAACACAACTATGGTCAGCAAAACAACCATGCTGCTGAGAACGTTGTTGGTTGTCTTGCAATAGCAATGCGGATGCAGGTTAGTGTAACTTCAAACATTGTAAATTTGTTGCTCTTTCTGTAAGTTGTAGAAATTGCTTCTGCAGTTTAGATACTAAATTTTGTTTTGCTCTTTTGAACATCTTACTTGCCTTCCATTTTAATAGCAACTCCTAATCAGTTGGTTAGGTTGAGTCGTGCCTGTTACGTGTAGTTAGAGAAAGGTAAATTAAAAATGAAATATACCATAAATCTGATGATTACAGTAAAGCTTGGCAGAAGCACTTGTATCAATAGACTGATGTTACTTATTCTGGTAAGATTAATTGTATCTGCAGATGTTTTTGTAGTGTGATAAACAGCGGGTCCAAAAATTCATTGTTTTGTGGGGAAGCCGTGTGAGTATCAGTGAGCAATTAGTATCTCCCATTATTTTTAAGGTGTGAGAGAATAGTAGTTCTCCATTTTACCAGAATAAAATCTCTAAGTGCCTAATTAGAGATTTTTCCCTGAAACTTATGTGTTATCTTGTTTCTTTTTGAAATGTGGACAAACAATAGCACAGTAATGGTGCAGTGGTTTTTCTTTCATCCTAAAACCATGAAATGGAAAGATTTTTTAAGTCTGCTTTTTTCTTAGCCTGTGCCATAGAAGTTATTTCAACATACTCTTGAGATTGTTTGAAATTAGTGTTCAACATTTATGATGCAGCTGGTGTGTGCTGTTATTTTGTTTAAAAACAGAACATGGTGAAAAACACGGAGCGATGGATCCAGTCCCAGCAGTACAGGAAGTGGAACCTCCGCTGCTTGAAACTGCAGCCCCTCTCCCCAGTGCCCAGGTAATAAGTGCTTTTTTAACAAAAAAAAAAAAAAAAAAAAAAAAAAAAAAAAAGGGTAGGCAAGAGTTAAATGTGACAATGAACCTACAAATGGTCCATATCTAATTAATTTTTAATCTGCTTATCTGCTTCTGTGGACTACATGTGCTGTTTTGTTGTATGCTTCATTGTGACCGTGTCCTTCTGTTTCCTATAATTATTTTTTTTTTTTATGATGTGCATTGGAGCCAAGCTTTATTTAATGAAGACCTAATGCTGGAAGGTTTTGTTGAGGGAGGAAGATGAAGCCTTGTGTCACACCAACATAAATACAGAATACAAGTTCCTAATCGCTAAACCCTAATGACCCTAATGTAGGAAGGTGTTCATGGATCTAGTTAAGGCCCAGTGGTTTTGATGGCATTTGATCTTGTATTTATTTTCTTCCCTCAGAAGAAGCACTTTTCTTCTGTATTAGACCTTTAAATTCCTGTGTAGATGTGGAAAGCAGGAAGCATATTTATTCTTGTAGCCAGAATCTTTCCAACCGGTTCCTGTCATTCACCTCCCAAGGCCATGCTGAGCCACAGGGATTTTAGGTCTGCCTTGGCACGGTGGCTGGCATCTCTGATGTGAGCAGCCTATGCTCTGTGCTGTGCTAAAGTGCTTTGCTGTGTGTTATTGTGTTGGGTGATAGAGAGAGGAACCAAGGACTTGAAGTGAGGTTCTGCTCTGTAGGAAGATGTTGACTTTTTTTGTGGTTGGTTGTATGCCTGCTTCTGGGCCATGCATATGCTGAAGGGACCTCACATAGGAAGAAAGGCAAAGAGAGCTGGGACTGCTCAGCCTGGAGAAAGAAGGCTTAGGAGGATCTTACCAATATGTATAAATACAATGTATATAAACACAAGGGTGCAAAAAAGATGAAGCCAGGCTCTTTCCAGTGGTGCCGTGACAAGACCAGAGGCAGTGGGCACAAACTGCAGCACAGGAAGCTCCATCTGAACATCAGGAAACACTTTTTTTACTGAGGGTGACCAAGCGCTGGCACAGATTGCCCAGGGAGGTTGTGTAGTCTCCTTCCTTGGAGATAACTCAGAAGCCATCTGGACATGTTCCTCAGCAACTAACTGGCTCGAGGTGGCCCTGCACAAGCAGGCGGCTTGGACCAGGTGATCTCCAGAGGTTCATTCCAAGCTCAGCCACTCTGTGATTCTGTAATTCTGAATCCCGCTGCTCTGTTTTTGGGAAGCTGTAACAAAATGTTTTCTTTCTTAAGCACTTTGATTCATTTTTCACTGTCTCTTACATCATTTCAATGGGAATGGACACAACTTCAATTTAAAACAGAGATGCCAAAAGAATGAGTTTTGTATTGCACCCGGGGGCACAAGGGGGAAGAAATACTTGAGCTTTTCTTGGGCCAACATGTAACATTTCTGGAATTAAAGCCTGCAGAATCTATCCTTAAATAATACAGTGAAAAGGTAGATTAAAGTGTGTGATGTCATGAGTGTGATGGTGAAAAAACTCTCAAAAAAGTATTCCCAACCCTCTTTATGACATTGTGTGTTTAGTACATAAATATTTACATAATTAATGTATAATGGCATATAATATAACCAGTAATAGGACTTCCATTTATTTGATAATTCTATAGCTTTATGGGGTTTTTTTTTCTTTTAAATGTAAAATAACTTATCAGATGGAAAGTATCCTGCAATAAAATGTAGTCTTACAGTAATACACTACATTGTGTGGAAACATAGGACTTCCATTTATTTGATAATTCTATAGCTTTATGGTTTTTTTTTTCTTTTAAATGTAAAATAACTTATCAGATGGAAAGTATCCTGCAATAAAATGTAGTCTTACAGTAATACACTACATTGTGTGGAAACAGATGGAGTTTTCATTGAAAATGAGGCAAAGCTGCTTAGAACTGCTTAAAACTAGGAACATCTGCTTTTTGATTTCTGTGGGATCTGGGTGTTAATTGAAGTATTTCCAAAGATACTGGAAGTGGAATGCAAGATTTTCTTACAAATATGCTGTTAAAAAAAAAAATCCAGCACACAGGCTGAGTCGATGTAGAGCCTCCTCCCATCTTTTAAGTTTTCCTGTATTTTTTAAATTATGACTTGCAATTGTCAATGGAGGCCTTTTTGCTTAACAATTCTCATTTGTGCAGAAGAATCACTGTTGCACGTTTCCAGCAATATTGAATAATGTAACTTGTTGAATAATTCTGCAATTTCCAATACAGAGAACATATTGTCAAACTAAAAGTGCTAGCTACACATGTAGACTTCTAAATGCTAGTTATAATTAAATCTTTAATTTCCTGTGTTTTAGAAAATACTTTTACCAGAAATAATAGACTAGATGCAAACATTTCATGTGTGTTGTTTGGTCCCAGTTTGGGTAGAAATGCCAATTCATTGTGACATTATGCCTTTTATCACTGTATTAAATGTATCAGTGTGCAATCTGTCATTAAAGGATTTCTGAGCTGTTAGAAGTCTAGTTACCTTGATGGTTTTTGAAGGAAAATGGGAAAATGACTACAGCAATGGTTTTACCAACAGAGAACTGTTAGCATCCACTGTCAGTTTTACTTGACTTCTAAAAATATTTGTAATTTTATTTATTTAGAAATTCTTTACTTTTTAATTTATTTATAAGTGTACAGCTTGGTTAGTTGTAATTCTTCCATATTTTGCCAGTAGTGGTACCTGCAAGGTGGGAAAAGCTTCATTGTTTCTTCAGAACTCTGACGAGGGAGGCATTTGTGGCCCAAGAAATGAGGGAAATAGGAAGGGCTGAGATTGCTGCAGGGAATCTTGATAGTCTAGCCTGAGATTTGAAGAAATAGCTTCTGTGTTTTAGTAAAGAGGCTGATATAGTTAGTAGGAGGAAAAAGAAAAGGCAGATTAACTTTCTGTCATATTAATCTGCACCCTTCTCCTGTTGCCAAAAGATCAATTGATTTAGTAGGAGAACAGTGACCCTACAAATTTTCCTTGCTTCACTCTTTAATGGACCACGCTGTCATCAACTTACCAATATTTTTCTGGAACTCAAATTATTTTTATGTAGAGTGTTCTGAACCAAAACTTCAAATATTCTTTGTCATGTGGTGTTTGTAAGTCACTGCATCTTGTGTTCTCAATACATTTTTATGGCTAGTTGTGTTTGAAGTAATGCAGAAGAAAGCCAAAGATATATCCTTCCATGCAAGAGGAAGCATTTAGTATGTCTTCAAAAGAAAGCAGGTTCAAGGTTAATATATGCAATGAAACAGTCTGCAACCCAACCATTGTGTGCTGTGATTGAGTAGCTTCTTGTCCTGTAGTACTGGATTACATAATTGGATGGATGGATGGATGATTTCTGTGTTTCACTTAGCTGCTGTGGAGTGCAAAAGTGGGATACTTGAATTAGAATTGAATAATGGTCCCAGTTTAGAATGTCCTCAAAGAATTGCAAGCAGTTAAGTTGGCGCAAACTGATCATTTGATGGTAGATGCAGAACAGCCGAAGTCCACATGTAGAGCTGAGATCTGGCAGTAGTCCTGTATTCATCTGTGGATGTTTGAGGTCTTTCAGGCTGTTTGAAAGTTCAGGACGTTAGCTTTGATGCCATTGCCAGATTTTATCTTAAAAATATTATAATCAACTGAAGACGCAGGAAGGAATTTAGCCTGGTTAGGCTGAAAGTAATTAATCTCTTGGTCATTTTTAAACTTGCTTTTATGGTGATGTGAGCAATTCAAACCCAAAGGAGACAACTCCTCAAATCTTGTGTGCTGGGCGCTAGACTTTACTGCTGTGGGAGCTAACGGCTGCTAAACGCTTATGTGGATGTAAGGGGCAACTAGGTCAAGCTCACAAACGGAAAACCCATGAAGGAGTATTAAATCCAAAGACCCCAGGTGGTCTCAGTCAGGAATTGCAGATATAATAGTGTCCCCCAGCCTACAGCCACCTCCCCTCAGGCAATCTACCATATGTACTTGCTCCATGCTTGTTCTCTTGCCTCAGCTGCCACTCACAGTCCTTGCTGGAAATAGTTTATAAGCTCACTGGACTTCTGGCCTGAGCCCTGTGCATTAAACTCCTGATGTATGGCCATTTTTAATTTAGCTGTGTTTCAGAAGTGCATGAGCTGATCTTCAAATGCCTTGTTTCCTTTGGTGCCCCCGTGGGGGACTAGCGAGGCGTAGTTTGCTTGGCGCTACCCTCTGCTGAAAGGTGCTACATGCACAAGCATCAGGTTTAGCTAATGTGTTTACGTGACTCTTGGCCAAGGAATGTAGGCGCTTTTTAGTAAAGTGTATGTGCTGAAATATACTGGGAGAGAGAAGAAAAACAAAACCAGAAACATCCATTCCAATGGGACATGCTTGACCATCCAGCAGACATGTCTCTAGCTTGATATGAAAGCATTATGTAATATTTGGAATCTGATTAAACGAGAGAACTCTGTGAAATTGTAACAATTAACAAACACTGCATATGATTTTCAGTGTTATATTAGGTGTTGGCTAATATTTAGGTTTGGTTAATAAAATGTGAGAGGGGATTGAAAAACTGATTACAATAACCCCATTGTTGGAGTATTTGCTGTTATTTTGTGCTCTGTCGTCGACCACCTAAGCTGACAGAAATCTCCTGGCTCCTATTTGTTTTCTTTTCCAGTGATATTGAAATTTCCCGAGCGCAGAGTCCAAAAGCTGTTGATGTACTTGCCAAGGAGATAGGATTGCTTGCAGATGAAATTGAGATCTATGGCCAAACCAAAGCCAAAGTACGTTTGTCCCTGCTGGAAAGGTTAAAGGATCAACCAGATGGAAAATATGTTCTAGTTGCTGGGTAAGAATGCACAGCATTGTCACTAATGTCCACTCTTTCCACTCAAATTAATGTAAACATGCAACTTACATCTTTTTAATGCACTGAACAAATAAGAACACTGAATGTTTTCGACTGTACACTGCTCTCTTCTGAAAGAGAGCAGGTTTTGACATTTTTTTGAGTAACACAACTTTTCTTCCAAACTTTTATTACTGAAGTAAAGTATACTTTATAAAAGCTAATTTGTTCTAAGCTTCTTAAATGTTGTCTATATGTGGAGATTTTCTTACTGTTTTATCAGAATTTTAAGTGTTTAACTCGAATATTCAAGTCTGTGTGTATTGTGGCTGTTTATAAACAAACTAGCAGAAGCTGCATGCTAATCTGTTGATATTAACAATAAATACTTTTTTATTGAAGAACAGATTACAAAGTTTAAAAAGCCATGTTTTTTCTCTGAAATGTAGACATGTCTCCAGGCAGGCTTATCCTGCTCGATGTTCCCACGATTATAAGCAAATGCTATGCTCAGCAGGAATTATGCGCTTCTCTTCTGAAGAGCTACAGGTTTTTTCTGCGTTCAGTGACACAACAGTTTTTCATTCACTTGGCTTGCTAAGTGGAAACTTCTAATTGTGAACAAGCATGTGAAGGTTTTCATTAATATTTTAACTGCAATGTATTCTTTCTAGTCTCCATTAATCTATATGATCGCTTCCTTGTAAGTAAAACCGATCAGTATTAAAATACAGCTTTAGGAAGGAGAAGGCTGTTCTTAACTCCTTGATCTACCAATTCTTCCACTGGGGTAGTGTTTCACAAGCCAATTGCTTTACTACCTTCCTGTGGGGACAAGCTGGATTTCTGGCACTATCTGAGATGGAGCCATTGTAGACTGAGAGACTGGATGTTACAAAGCTAAGGGAGGCAGGTTATGAAGCTGTTTTCAAAGCTGTATGATAGAACTGCAATGTATAAAGATGTTGATGAAGAATGTTGGAGTAGTTGTTTAAGACAAGGAAATAATAGTTGGTTGAACTTGGTTTCCTTCAGTAGAGTTTTATTTTGTATTTTACTGTTTTGGAGAAAGAAAAGCATTTGGCTGAGCTTGAAGTGGCTACCATGCACTTTCAGACTCATGTTGTCAACTGCATCAGTTGGGTGCCATGCTGCACGCTGTGCCAGGCATCTCTAGCAGCAGAGTCTCACAGAAGCAGAAGTTATTTGAAAATGTCTGGAGGTGGAAGACAACATGATGCAAAGCCCCATTCAGGTGGACTTTGGTTGTGTCAGATTGTGTGTACCAGTGCTTACACTTCTTAACACCATTTTGTCTCCTAGTCTTCAAGGAAGATACCTCACGCAACTGTCTGAGTGCTGCGATGTTGGCACAGGCAGAAGTGTGTATACATGGGGAAGAAATGGGGAAGTTTTGACTAGCAACATGAAAATCTGGCAACAAATAGAACATTGTATCTTCTGAAGTTTATATAACATGTCTAATGACTGAACTGTGTTTCACAAACAAATGGCTGGGTTTGGTACCTCCAAGACTTGATTATGTACTATGTTGCTATTTGACATCTCTGAAGTCATTACGTCTGGTAGGGTGAGTACAAAGGCGCATCTGCTGCAGGAGGAGTGCCTGGGCAAAGGTGGCTACAGTAGTGGGAACGTCCTCTTCTGGGGGAGTTCGAGGTCTGACTTTGAAATATTGTACATATAAAATATATATGTAATGTGTTTATGTGTTCTCAGCTGTTCTCATGTGCTGAAATGACCGTAGCAGACAATAATTTTAAGAAAAGTCAGGAACTGCATCCCAGGGTGAAATGTGCAGTACAATAAAAAACGAGTATCAGTCAAGTGTGGAAATCAGGGAGTAAAATAATATCCTCAGTTGCCTTCTGCATCCCCTCCCTGCAAAGGCAAGGTCAACCATAACCTGCCATTTGGATTATTATATTTGTTCACAATAACCAAAGATATTTAGAAATTCTTTTAGAATGATGCAGTATAGGTCTTCAGAATAAGTTTTTAGTGCTTCAGAGGAAACATTTAAGATATATAGGGTATTTGGTCTGATGAAAGTATTTGTTATGTATGACATGCACTTTTCATATGTGAGAAGTGTGTGTGTGTATTTTCAACAAGCTGCAAAATTTCCAATCTCTGTCCACGATGCAGCCAGTGACATTTGTGCCTGTAATTCCACAATTGGGTTTAAATGTTTCATGAGGTCTAGGAATTATAAATATTTGCTGCAAATGATCTTCTAGTTTCTTCCTGATGTGCTATATCCCAAAAGCAACTTTTAAAAGTTGCTGCTAACGGGAAAGTTTTTTTTGTACTTTCTGAATGCACACAAATATGCCTAAATACCTCATCCAATACATGCTTGTATGCTGCAAATATTGCAGTTTGATTAACAGATCATGTCACCCCAAAACAGGATGAAGTCTTAATTTCTTCATAACTTCCATTTTCTTCTGTGTGGAGAGATTCTTTTTACTTCTTTTCATTCTCACTTCTTTTTTTGGGGGGGTGGGGGGGCAGGTGTGTGTGTGTGTTTGACCCATGTTAAGGGCTTGTGTTAAGACACCTTGGGGTCAGAGCCACAAGTTATGATGGAGTAATTAGCTCTTCAGCATCAGTTGCCTGCATACAGGCTTTTAGTGTGCAAAAAAAAGATTATGTTGCAGTATATTTAATGTGAACTGCCTCCCATTCACTGCAAGCTGACAGCATGCAAATGAATGAAGCTTGTGCATGACCTAGTAGCTCAGTTTAGTGCCCAGTGTAATTTAACCATGCATTCAAGCATCTAAATAGCATATTCATAAACACAATATGAAACTACATCTAAAATTAGACTCTGTGTGTCTTCCAGCATTTTTGTTCTTAAATGCTGCAGTGCATTTTTACCAGATAATTCTGGAAACTTGTTCACTTCAGAAATGCAAGCTGAGGAATAATAGAATGTGGAAAAATTATGAAATGTAATGCTTCTTTTAATAAGAAGTGTGTTGGATTTTGAATGCTGGAAAATTTAAAATTGGTACTTTTCACTGAACATGAATAGATTGTTTTGTGATGGACTACCTTTTTGGTAAGGTAAAAATTGAGGGAAATAAATACTAACTTAATGCTTGTACAAGTTGTACGATGGTAAATATCTTAGGGACAAAATTTTCAGATTTGGAATTGCATTTTACTTCTAATGGGTATGTGTTGGATTGTATTTCTGTTTACTGTACTCTTGGGCCACAAGGTGCTTAAAAGATAAGAAAAACAGTGGACATAATAAAAAAAAATAAAAAAAAAAAAAGGAAAAATGTTGGGAAGAATAAAAGGGGAAAATACCACTGTGTTGATGCATTGAAACATCTGACACTCTAAAACAAAGTCATGGCTGAGACAGTTTGTCATGTATTTGTCATGTCGTTGCACAGCTTGGATTGGAATTGTCTTGGATGGGTCTTGTTGGCTTTTCAGAGTTTGTGGTTGTGGATTTGGCAGCCTGTTCTTGGCTTTGTTCTTTGTTCAGTCATTTTAGCTTCACAGTGATTACTGTGCTTTTGTATCTGGAAACTTCTATCCTGTTTTGAGGATGCCATTGCAATGTTGTTATAATCTCACCTTGATGAAGTGACAGGACTTGCAACACTCTGTGCTCAGAAATAAATTTCTGACAGTTGTAATCTTGGATGGGAGATGTTTGTAGTGAGGCTGTCATTTATGGGGACTTGATTGCCCATGCCCTCCATAACTAGGCTTCACAACTTTCCATGTGGATCATGGGAATGGTGGACCCATTAAAGTCTTTGAAATTGTTGATACTGAGGAGCTGAAGATAGGCAATTTGAAAGAGGAGAATCGTCACATATCCAGTAAAGTTCTTGCTGGAGTCACAATGGCTGGGGTAGCCGTGAGGAGGTTACAGCTGGTGCAGTGTATCATCTCACTGTTTGTTTATTTTCTCTTTGGGAGACCTCATGTAGCTTTCCCACAGAAACAGCTCCACTGTAAGCTAATGTGATGTATAACAAACAAACAAAAAGTCTGCATATTCTTATCTTTGTTTTGATATACATAAAGAGAGAAGGCTTTGCAATGTTATGGAAAACTTACTTTGCCAAGGAGCTGGTGACTGCTTGGTAGGTGGCAAAGTAAGAAGTTTTAAGGAGGAAAATGATTGTCAAGTTTCTGTGTTTGCATTGAAAACATATTAAAGAATAATGCAAATGGGTGTAAAAGTCTCTTGAAGTTCATTAACATTTACTGTATTTTAAAGGAGGGTTTTTTTTTTTCTAGATTTGCATAAGGTCAAAACACAGCATTGCACAATTGAGCTAAAGTTAGCCATTGGCAGTTGTAATTTTATACTCATGTGAGCAAGTGACCTAAGTTGCAAGAGTGTAGGCTCAGTAGTGTAGCCAGCAAAAACATCTGAATGTCCGCAAAACAGCTTAAGTGGATTATTTTATTTATGAAAACTCATCAAAGTTGGCCAGGTACAAAAGGGGAGATATTTAAAATAAGCTTTCTAAGGAATTTATTGGAATATAAATTTCTTTTAATTTCAGGCAGCGTTTTGTGTTTTGTTCTGGTTTTGAATAACTAATAGTTAAAACTGAAGTTCTGATAACTATTGGAACTGTTAAGTAACTGTTTAGCTCTTAAGGTTTTCCCTGTAGTCTTCAGGCTGCTACTGAGCCTCTGAGAATTAAAGGTGTCCTACCAGGGCATCTCAGGTAAGATGAGGAGTTGAGGATAGGTAAGTGAATTGTGCAGAATTCTCTCTGGCTTCACTGAATAGTCTGATTGAGTCCTCATGTTTTTTTTAATTCTGTTAGATGGAAAGAGACTGAAAAGTCAGATTCTTGGTTTTGACTTTGCAGGGATTTGTACCTATTTCTACCTGCTGCAGTGGACGCGGTTCCGTGGGAGAGTCACCCAAGTGCTATAGACCACTTATGGAAGTCTGACTGGTGGTTTTCTTCCTCCATCACGGCTGCCTTTAGACATATTTAGCCTTTAGATATTCAGCAGACTAACTCTAGTTCCAGGAAACCTAAGGACCACAGGGCTTCTCAGAAGGGAGAGAACAGATTAAAATTAACAAAGCCATCCGAAGAACACATTGAAAGTGTATACGATAGACCCAAGGTCCTGTTTGCAAAGACTTACCTGTTTACTGCTGCAAACCATTGTGTGTTTGCATGAGTACACTGGTGAAAATAAGCTTGCTCTAGTTCATTTTTACCCCTTCTTTGGGGAAGGCTGGTTCTTCCAGAGTGCCGCATTCTCAGTAGGGATGTGGCTGGTACGGAGTATCAATGTACTGGAAATGCAGTAGACGCAAGATGAGTTCCTCCCAGTTATATCAGTGAACAATGTTGTGTTTCTCTTTTTGTTCTCCAGGAAAAGGTCTTTCTCATGGAAAATTCCCAATGCTTTCTAGCTCATCTTACATAGCCATTTTAGAATAGGCCAGCTGAGTTGCCAGAGCATTTTAGTAATGCACACCAAATTGTGTGTCTCTTCTGTGACAAGTACATACTATTCTTCATGTAACCACCAACATGCCTTCTGGTTGTGCATTTGTCGATTCCAGTTTCCTTTCCTTTACTGAATAGCAGGCTGCATCTTTGGTTTTGCTTGTTTCATAAAAGTTGTAAAGAGTTCCTGTGCTGCTGTGCATGCCAGGTTACCTTCTGCCGTGTTTTGAGCTGCACTTGAATAAATAACCTGGTGATGGTTCTGTCTGAGCTGTCTCGAGTGTGAACTATGTGTGTCCGATGTTCAAAAATGGAGGTAACCACCAACAGGAAGCACTGCAAATACAAGTTGTTCTGTTAGCAGTGCAGCTTACTGTGCACTGAGTTTTTTGGGTTAGTGGGAAGTCCTTGTACTGGTAACTTCCAGTTATAGGTGTCTTTTTTCATAGCAGAATAATTTGCTTTTTAGTGTTTTCTTTGTTTTGTTAATTGTTTTTTTAAAAAGTAGTAGCTTGAAGAGTTACTATCTTGTTAAGTCTTTGAATGCAGTAATACCTCAAGGTTACTCATATATTCTTTAAATCTGGCTTTAATGCACAGGAATAAAAGGATCAAGTAAATGAGATCAGGGCAATGGACAAAAGTGAATGACACAGCAGGATAACAAGGGGGAGGGAGAAACCATGCTAATAATGTTTTGAATGGGTTTGGGGCCACCAGTGTTAGAGCAGCAGTCAGGAGAATGAAACTGGTAGTGAAAGTGAGTTAACCTGGCTGTGGTGTTCTGAAAGAAACATTTTTGTACAAACGTAAAGATCCTGGTACAAAATGGAGATGGCAGAAATAGTGGTGGGAAAACCTGAAGCTGTGATTGTAGCAACAGTAACACGAGAAGGGCTCCCTGTCCTGACAATGTAGAGATTAAAAGGTATCCAGGCTTTTAGGAGCTGCAAACATGAAAGTAAAAGAAATGAAGTAGGATTCTGTGCTCCTGCAGTATTTCAGAAGGAAATAAGAAGATATAGTATGGATAAAAAGATAACAGAGATCAAACCCACTTTTAAGAGTAGATAAAATGGATTCTCTTAGGATATGCTGTAAATCTCCCACCTTCTGTTGGCTCTGTGTAGATATTTTCCTAAAAATCTGTGAATTCCCTTTTAAGTCAAGGGAGTGTGGTTCTAGGAAGATGTGATCTTGAAATAGTCTGGATAGTAAGTTATTGGTGATGCTTTAGAATCTGATGTTTGGCAAACATGATGTTATAAACGTGGGAAAAACTTACTAAAAACAAGTGTTCAAATTAGGTAACCCATGTACTTCATGGTCATATAAGAGTAGTTCAAAGCTATCAGGAGACAAAACACTATTTCTGAAGGTCTTACTTCAGGGAATCTCTTACAGATGTACTAAACACCATTTTCGCTGGAACTTGAATTAAAACATTAGTTTTCTGAATAGGAAAACTCTTTCCTAAAACAGTATAGAAGACATTAATTTGGCTTGCCTCCTATTGCCCAAAATTTTCCAGACATATCTAACAATGGCTTCTTTTTTTAACAAAAAGCCCAGGATCCGATGATGATGTAAAAGATAGATTTGTGACGTTATGTTTTTCAATGTGTTTTTATTTTGTGGGACAAAGAAGGGCCTTTGTCAACCTGTGAACTAAGCTGAATCTTACAATTTTACTAATGTATTTATGCCATTTTAATTGTGATCTGAGGATAGTAATATCTTGGAAACATTACTAGTTGGAAAAAGTGTTTCTAATTAGAGCTAGATGTTTTAGCTCAAGTTTTGAAGAGGTGATAGGATGAGGGTTCCTCTTTTGACTAGGATACATGTGCATGCTTGTATTTTCTTGGGAATGAATGTTAGTTCTTAACATCAACTTCACTAAGGTACTTACTTCTCTGCAGGTAGTGAAGGCAGCAAAGGTATGAATAGTTACACTTAGCCAAAACGTAGGACTTGTGTGAGAGGGGTGTGAGTAGAAGAAGGACTGGAGCTTTCTTCTTTGCCAGTCAGAAGGAGAAATGCTGTGCCTCAAGTGAATAATTTGCATTTTGGAGGCATGAGATGTGTTCATACTTTAAGGAAGAAAAAAAAAGAAGGAGAAACCCCCCATGCCCCCAGCTTTTAACATGGATCATAAACAAATGTGCTGACCTTGAAAGCAGGGAGGACATCACTTAAACTGAGGTATCTCTCATTCACAGAAGGCTGATGAAGCTGTCTGTTGGTAAAATCAACTGTCATTGTCCCTTCATTAAAGGCACAAGAGTAAAGTCTTTGAGTGGAGGTTAGAGTCTCTGGTTCAATAGTGGATGTCTTTCTAAAATTCTGTCCTGGTTCAATCATGGTCTAGATGTGGAAGTTGTAGCATGAGACTTTTGAGCTTTTGTATGGGAGGTTGGACCGTGATTGGAATTGTCCCTCATTACCCTTAAATCTGCAAAAATATTACAAAATAAAAGTATAAAATATGTCATGTCCAGTTGAATATAGTGACTTCTGTGTCCTGTTCCGTTTAAAAAGCAGTTAATCTATCATTGTTGAGGGTTATGATGACATGGAAGCTGGAGAGGGATAGTTGAGCTCTACAAATGAAAGTGTTAGTTATTTAATTTAAAATATTCTATTATTTCATTCAAAGAGTGAACAGTGGGAATAAAACTTCTCGTGCATTACTACAGAAAAGTATTAATACATGCCTAGAGTATCTTGATGGATGGTTTGTTAATGAAACTAGTGAGACATTTGTGCTGTAGTAGAAATGTCTAAATTCAATATAATCTTTTTAGAACTTTTGCAAAAATAATCTTCTCTTTTTCTGCTATCGTATTAAATTGCTTAAATAGAAGACACATGTATATTATCATTCCAGCTTGAGCTAGGGTCTAACATTGTGGCAGTATTTTTGTGGAGATAAAGTAATGTTATTGAAATTTGCTGTACAAATATTCTTCATTGAAATCAAAAGCTGTAAGTTCTGATATCTTTAGCCAGGCTGACATCAACAAAGAATTTCATTAATCTTTTTTCTTGTTTTGCTAGAATAACCCCTACACCCCTAGGAGAGGGGAAAAGCACAGTCACAGTTGGTCTCGTTCAGGCGCTTACTGCACACCTTAACATTAATTCCTTTGCATGTCTGAGACAACCTTCCCAAGGACCTACTTTTGGAGTTAAAGGTACATAATATTTGCAGACTATATGACCTCTTTCAGATTAAAAGTAAATACTACTTTTTTTCTTTTTCTTTCTTCTTTTTTATTTCCTTAGTTACGTCACTCGGTTGTCTGAATAGTAGCATATTGGATTTTTTGATAAATATATGACTAACAGATAAAGGTTTCTTGCACATGTCTTCCCATGCAAGGTTCAGATCTATGTTCATGTACTTAATGTGTATTGATAATGCAGATAAAGCCCAAACATATGAAAGGCATGGGGATCTGTTAGCCAGGAGGAGTTTTGTGCAAGTACACACTCTTCCAGCCGCTCGTCTGCATGGAGACTCTCTAAAGATGTCTCTAATTGTTACTATTTAATTCTTACTTGAGAAGGTGTCCTAAATCCACTCACATTGATTGGAAATATCCAAGCTAAGGAAGTTTGCAGTTATTTGTATGGTTCAGCTG
Source organism: Falco cherrug (assembly GCF_023634085.1). Lineage (NCBI taxonomy): Eukaryota > Metazoa > Chordata > Aves > Falconiformes > Falconidae > Falco > Falco cherrug. The sequence continues at coordinate 45,745,620 of NC_073702.1, forward strand.
TGTCTGCATCATACATTTGGCTGGGTCTGAACCTCTTCTTTCTGTTCTTCTGAGTTGTCACCTTTAATCATGGCCTGCTGCCTTTTTGCCTAGAAACCCTTTAAGAGCCTGAGAGCCAGGTAAGAACCAGACAGAGTTCACGCCTGTCTTCAATGGTGATAGGAAGTAATGCAATCTTTTTTTTGCCATTTCTCAGCTGAGATTGGTGTCTAACTGGGCAAGCACTCCCCATCTGCTCTACTTTGCTTTGCTGAAGTTTAAGTTAACAGGTTTGATTTCAGATGGAAGGCTGCTGGTGCTTGGTGCTTCTCAGCCAAGATTGGTGCATGTGAGTGTTTTAATCCCTCCACTCAACTTGTGTGTAGGCTGCAGTGAACTTGTTTGCCTGTACCCTGAGAGGCAATGGGGAAGGAGCACTCAGGAAAGGGTGTGAAGGTTTTGTTCAGAAGCAGTTCTTGCTCGTGACTGCTACATCTTTCCACCCAACAGCTGCATGTGCATGACTATGTCCTAAGTCTGGGCAGGAGAAGAGGGTTGCCCTTACGTAGCCAAAGACTGGGCCAGTCTTTGCCATCATGTGTAGCCTTTCATTTCAAGTCAAGAATTCCCTTTGTACTACCTGCTGACGAAAGCCAGCGAGGTTTAAGGAAATCCTGTTTATTTGGTTGCATCATTGATCCCCTAATAGAAACCAAAATGCTGAGAAATGTGTCATCAACACTGTATGTTTCACTTTGTGTGTTTAAGAGCGGTGGGTTTTTTTCCAAAACTGGTGCAAGTCTGATGTGACCATGTGCTTTCCTGTGCAGGTGGAGCAGCTGGTGGTGGATACGCTCAAGTGATTCCCATGGAGGAGGTGAGACAGCAAGTCCCTGTCCCTCTGGAAGAGGTGGGCAGGCCAAGGTGGTTACTCTGTTGTTGGCGATGATCTGCTTGGAGAATTGGAGTGGTTCTTGCCATCTCCACGTGATCCTTTTCATCTCCACATGCTTGCTGTGTGATGTGGAGGGGCTCTGGACTGGGGGTACACAAATGTTGCACGAATATTGTACATGTTTGTAACATCTTGGCTATCCTTCAAATGCTTCCTTAGAAGAAAGCCTGCTTTCCACATGTAACATACAAGACAAAGAGCTGGCTACTGCTCATTTTTTCCTTTTATATTTGTATCTATTGCAAAAGTGAATGAGAAAACATTGCTTTTCTGGTGGAGTAGAAAAAGGCAGGGAGGCAAAGGACTGGTGGGTTGAGGAAATTCCTTTTTTCAAATGTAAATTTAATATTTCTTTTTAGCAGAAGTCACTAAGTGTGGCAAAATGGACTTGTTTGTAGCCATGCTGATCCTCTTGTGGTGGTGTGAAGCATGCCCAGAATACTGCAGAGGGGTGCATAGCACAACTTTTGCTAGTTAAGTAAAAGGAAGAGGATTTGTCTCAATAACAGTGATGAAACAGAGAAGTCTCCTGTGAAAAATAGGTCATGGGGGTGGCCAGGCAGGGCCTGGCAGCCAGGGCCCGTCCCAGCCCCGGCCAGGAGCAGGCAGATGGGGGCACTGGGACAGCCCCAGCCCGGGCATCGCCCTGGGGACGAGTTGAGGCCAGGCCAGGACGTGGGCCCGGCTCGGTGGGCGCCATGGCCGGGCAGGGCTGAGGGGAGCAGGAGACCGGCCCTGCTGCGGCGTCGCTGGGGCAGGGGCTGAGGGCCCCGGGGCTGGCATGGGGCGCTGGGCCAGGGAGGAGCCCAGGGGGCTCTGGCACTGTCAAAGTGAGAGATTTGTTTTCTTACCCCTAAATTAATCTACAGCTTTCCTCTACTCACAAGTAAATGGATTTCTGTTGAAGATAGTGTCATCCCTAACTCTCTTTTGAGGGCTTCTGAAGATCACATGCTGGCTTTGGAAGGAGCCAGCTTGGTACATGCTTTCAAAACACTCCTACTGTGAAAATGACGATACTCTGACTGAACTGTGCACCCTTGCCTAGCACAATATTCATGATGTAAAGCTATGGGATCCATGCGTTTGTGGACAGGCCGAGTCAAAGACAGAAATTAAGTGTAGACCATGTCGTGTGTAGTGTTTCTTGTTGGTTGGCTCCTTGTTGGTTGGGTTGACCCAGCCTGGGGCTTTCCTTAGCCTCCCTCCCTTGTCCTCAGCAGGCTCGGCCCTGTGCCCAGGGGCTTTGTGTTGGTTTCTGGAGTATAAAACACAAGTAGATTCTCTGGGCAATGGGACACATAAGGAGAGTGTGGCTAAGCTTATGTATACATTCACAGTGCTTGTTTGGAAAAATTTGTGATGATTTCACCCCAAAAGAGCCTAATTTATAGCTCAACGAAACCACTCCATGGCCCAAACTGGTGAAGTACCACCTGCAAAGTACACGGTGGTCCAAGAAGAGCCCTAATGTAGTGCTCAGTTACAGTTTTGATCCTCTGTTGCACATGAGTCAAGGGCTTGTGTCACTTGCGGTCGGTGCCCCTCCGCAGTCAGTGCTGCAGTGCAATTACAACTGACCTTCTGCCTCCTTCTGTCAGAGATGTATTAAAAATACAGTACCTATGTAACACAAGTCCTTATCTAACCTAAACTGGTGATTTCAGATCTTTCCATGAAACTTGGTTGGACAAACTTTATGTCAGCAATGTTCATGCCTGATCAGCTACGGGCTGTTCTCCCATGGCTAGCAGAGAGCTGGCATACACCCCAAAAGCCAGCATGCACAGTGTGCTCCAGGGGATTCAGCAGAAATCCGCACCTTTGGCCCAGGTCAATTAGTAAATACCAACAGTAAACTGATTTAGTATTACTGATGTAGAACCATAGCCCTGGGCTTTTCATTCTTGGATCATTTAGGAAAGAATAAAGATGTTCATGGGTTTGGGTAAACTAAGGGTAGTTTACCACGTATTCACGTGAAAACAAGCCTCTCATATAGCTCAGTGTATTTTCAGCCAGATAATATTTCATCTACGCTGGTGCAGAGCTGCATCAGAGCTGCAGCCTCAAGGAGATAGCAATGATTGTTGCTGCTAATGTGTCTGAGATTAATAGATCAAGTTAAATAGTTTCTTGTAAAAAGATTTTGTTGTTTTCACTTTCTAGTTTAATCTTCATTTGACTGGAGATATTCATGCTATAACTGCTGCAAATAATTTGCTGGCTGCTGCTATTGATGCAAGGGTCTTGCATGAGAACACTCAATCTGATAAGGTGAGAATCGTTTTCTGATACCCACATAACAGTTTTTCTTTTCAGTTTTTCAATAAACTGCATTTTAAAGCAAAAAATTTGATAATCTGTTTATATTTTCACCATGTGAACAGAAACTGTTGCTGAAGCCATTCTATGTTCCGTTGCGAAATTTTGGTTACAGAATATATTTTTCTGGCAAATAACTATCATAAGGATGTTATGCCCAGAACACTGTCAACTATTTCAGACTGTACTAAATAGTCTAATAAAAGATGATTCATATATATATATATATATATATAAATCTTATTCTTGTCTAATGATTTATATACTCCTTTTAAAGCTAAAAATTGCACTTCTGATGTATAGTTTGGTATGATGTACCTTAAGAAGAAGGGGTTGTGGGGAAAATAAACTGGATCCTCTTCCTTCCACTAAATCTGTTGTGACCTTAACACAAATGCTAACTTGAGTCTTTAAAGAGAAGGGAGAAAGTAAAGGAAGGAGTCTCCTGGGTTTTTGGCTCCAGTGTTAAAACTGAGCACTGCTGTCATATCCCCTTTACTTGGTATGACACAAATGTGCATTTAGGCCAGTTTGCAAATGATAGTTATGGTCTGAATAATTTGGACCTTGGTTGAAGTTTTAAAGGGTTCCCAATTTCAAAAGTAATACTTTTGTGTGTGTGTGTGTAACATAGAAACACAGTTATTTTGGTAACTGGTTTTAAGACTGTTAAATCATAGGCACTGCTCAAAAGCCTACCACCTTCTCACAAGTGTTTTTTATATTGCTAATCCACAACGTATATGGTTGGGAAATTCTTGCTGAAATCAGTCTGAATAAAATAAAAATTTTAGCTTTTTGTTTAACAAGTTCCTGGTTGTGACTTCTTTCATTAACTTCTTGTGTGTTTTTTCTAGGCTTTGTATAATAGACTGGTTCCAGTAGTTAATGGCATGAGAGCATTTTCTGCTATTCAGTTTGCCCGTCTGAGAGTAAGTTGTTAATGTAGCCTCTCCTCAATTATAGTGTCTCTTCATAAAATGTACTCTCTTAGACAAATTGTTTAAAATTATTTGATGTATGGGGCTGGGTTTCTATAAACCTCCCTTATGAATTTACCAAGCCCAGACTTTTTTCTGAAAACATCATTCTTGAAGTAATAGGGTCTGGGTCTGATACTATTTTCATAACTGACATTTTTGCTATTCTTTTCTGCTGAAATAAACCAATAATGTTTTTTAATTCTGTGTCTTTCCTGATGAAATATTAGAGTGTTTAAAATACTTTTCCTATTATGGTAAAGTCACGTTTGAAAGCTCACATTCTTTGGTTTTGCAATATTTTCTGGTTTTGAAAGTTTATTATAGCATATACTTCTGGGGTTTTATTGTTGTCAATTTGACAGTGTTCTTCCTTCAAGGACTAGAAGCACATTTGTGTGCATAGTATATTCTTGCATCCCATCTTGCTTCCTGAATGCTTCCAGAAGAGCTTCCTATGCAATGAATAATGTATCTGGATTTGAGGCTGCCATTCTGACAAATACATAGAGAGCAACACAGTCCACTAGCATAGTGGAAGGAGAATGTAAACCCCTTGAATATGACCTCTAAGAACAGCTTCAGTTTTCTGTGTCCAGTTCCATGTTTGTTGTTGGCTTTTGAGTTCTGACTGGTGTTGTTTCAGAGTCACTGGATAGCAATGGATAGCTGCCAGGTGCACACTTGGAACTGGGGGGTGGAAAGGAGGATAGAGGTAATACCAGCTTCTGGTTGGGGGCGGGGGGGAGAGGCAGGGGCAGGGAGAGCTCAAGGTTCTCATAATATTTTATGCATTTGTGCTGCTCATTTGAATGCCAGTAAACTAAAAAAATGGATGATTCCTGCTTGACTGTGTGGCAGAGTAGATCTCACAGAATTTTCTGTCGGAAATTGGGAGTATTTTAATTTTGTCTTTGTTTACTCTGTATGAGGGTACCAGATAGGGGAGGAGCGGGAGTGTTTTGGTTATTCATCACATACCAGCTATTTCTGCATTAGAAATGGATTTCTCTCTCTTCACATGATCTACAATGCAGTAAAAAAAGTTTGGCTTTATAGCATTAAACTACATGCATCATAATTTCCAATATAACTGAATTATTTTGCTAAGAATTATTTTTAGTATAATGATTCCTTACACCTAAAAAAGAAAAAGTGAAAAAATATCTTTATGCTATGGGGTTACATTTTTTTCAAAAGAGGATTATTAAGATTGAAACTCCTCCCTTACGTGTGTGGTTTGGTGTTGTAATTACAGTAGGTCCCATGCAAATATAGTTTTTCCAAACTTTCTGTCTGACAACAGAAGCTACCTTTCTCATTCCCCTGCTCCTCTGCTTTTTTCTTTTTTTTCCCCAGTAAAATTACTAGCCTAAAACCTCCTTACCTTACCTCCTTTGTTTAACTACTTCTATCCTAGTCTTTTCTTTGTCTCCTTTTCCACATCAGCTCTGTTGTCTTACTTCCTTCCATCTGCATCCAGATCAGTCAGCTTTTTTCTTGTTGCCTAGATCCACTATAGACATTGTTGGGACCCTGGGAGATAGGCTGCTGCTTTTGCAGTCCCAGTGCCCAGCCCTCCTTGCAGCAGTTGAGTGTTATAAAAATGGCTGAAAATTTTTCTGTCAACCCTCTGTGGAAAAATGCTCTGGGCATAATGTTCTGCAAAAATGTGGGTGTATGCCTGATACACCAAGCAGGACGAACGAGCACTGAACTCTGACTGCCATCCCCCAGCAGAGATGCTAGTAGGTTTTTGCTCCTATCTTAATCTGACTATTTTCATAGAATTTGTAAGAAACTATATCAAATTGGATTAAAATTGGCCAACAGATTAGAAAAATATTAATACAGGACTGCCAGATGAGGCCATAGCCTTTCTTCATTAAAACTGGGGTGAAATATCTTAGGGTACCAAGTATCAAAACCTGCAAGCTGTTCTCAACAACTTTTTGCCCGTCTCAGTACAGTGGGAAATGCCCCTGTGCCTGCTTCTGGATTTGAAGGTGTTCCTCACAGTCTGAGAGACTGATCCTCAGAAAGGAGCATCACAAAAACAGTTTTAATACTCTCAAAAGAACGTCCCAGCCTTCTAGAAATAACTTGATTTAAATAAGGAAGTAACTGTGGTAGGTCTTTGAAACATTATTTGTACGCTTGTAGATTGCTTAGTTTTTAATACTGAAGTATAAGTATGTTGGTTAATTCACTGAGGAATGATTTCTAATGCTAGAGAAATTTAAGATTTTTTTTCTTTTTTAAGACTACATTTTTTAAACACAATTTTCTGATCCATCTTTATGTAGATTCACCTAAAAAAGGTTTGCTGGTGCTGAAGTAGTGAATCTTGAAAAGCCAGGAGGTACTGGCTATTTCATTATAATTGATTGAGTTTATGGATGGTGGGCTCTTAAAGCAGAAGTTCTTATTTTATTCAAGGATGATTCACACAAGACAATACATGGGTGTTTCAAAGATTTCCACAAACTAGAGCAAGCAATTATCTTTTTATTAGTAACCGATATTGTTTAATTTCCTCTTTGGTTTACATTAAGAGTTTCTTCTGTCTAAGAAAAAGTCTGTTAATTTAATGGCCTATGAGTATTTGTTCTGGTTTTAGTTTCATTTCTCCATCTACTTTTGCCCCTGTCTTAGTTACAGATTTTTCCTATGTGCTTCTTTTTTTAATAGTTTTGGTGCTGACATGCTTTTTTCAAAATGTTTGCTGAAAGTGAGGGTGATAAGCCAAAGTGCTATAACTTTTGAAGCAAAAAAGCCACTTCACTGCCTTTCTTTAACTTGTTTTTGTGTAGAGGCTGGGAATAAACAAGACTGATCCTGGGACTTTAACAGAAGAGGAGATCAGCAAATTTGTGCGCCTTGATATTGACCCATCTACCATAACATGGCAGAGAGGTATGCAGTCAGAAAGCCTTCACTTGAGCTTGAATTTAATCACAATTTATCTCCCAATTTGCTTAATTTTACCTGAATCAGAGCTGTTTCTGCACTCTGACTTTAAGAACAACCCTTTGCAAGTGGGAAATGTGGGTGCATAACAAATCTGGGTGTAGTATGTTCCTCTAAACTTGCTCAAATATCTGCAGTAACTCAAGAGACTTCGCTAATTTTCTGAAAGGTAGATTGCTCTGACAGTTTAAGCGTATCCCTTGTCTTCATCACATTAGATAATACATATGAAAGTGGCTTTTCCATGCATTTTACAAATCTTATCCATTCTTTTCTTAACTGTGGGTTTTAGGTTATTTGTACTGACTCTACTTGATCTTGGTCCCTGATCCTCCACAGCTCAGCAGTCAGGGTAGCTCAGAGACTAAGTAGGCCACGGGGATTATGTATTTTTCCTATTTTTAAAATGTCTTGTTTGCTTTGTTAGGAAGAAGAGGTGAAAGACGTGGTACAGTTTCAATTATGCATGCCAAGCAAGCCAATATCCACTCTCACACCCTTAGACAACTCCCCTCTGCATTTTCGAGTTCTAGTGCTGGGTTAAATTTCAGTGTTTACTTCAATATCTGTATCTCTGTCTTTGTTTTTTAAGCAAGTGAACTCTGCATAGCAAAGTTTTGAGCTAAATTCCATTGGATTTTATTTTCTTCCTAAGTTCTCAAACACCAAAGTTATTAGGTCAAAATCATTGTTAAATGGAATGTATTGTGATGCCCAGAGAAATAAGGTGAATCTGTTGAGAAATGAGAATTCTTGGCCATGCCTTACCGTGTCCTCTGTGTGCCTGTCATCTCAAACTTGGGATATTTTTCTGAAGGTAATAGTGGGGGATGTGGCATGAGATGCACACACAGTGTGTCTGGAAGAGACCTATATTAGGCTGAATTAGTAATATAAATATTTAGTGTAATATGACTCATCATTTTTATCAGCACCAGTTTGGGAGGAGGCATTACTCAACAGCTGTTAACCTCAAGTGAGTTATTTAATTCATCTCAACAATGTTAATGAAACTTCTATTCTACACAACTGTATATGGTGTACATATCTTAAACATTTCAGAAAAAAAAATTAGTTTAGGAATGTTTTAGATAACTTGGAAAATGTTTTATTTGGAACTGTTTCTGCAATCCGTATGTCTGTGAAGCTTGTTACATACCAGGGAATTTGTAGGGCAGAAGAGAAAGCTATCCAATTGTCTGAAAGTTTAATTTTAGTCAGGAGCCATTTCCTTAAAAGTGTCACAAGCTTAAAGTTCATTGTCGTCTTATACTAACTTGAACAGGTACAACATACTGAAAAGAGGGAAAGCTTCCCTGTGCTTACCCTTCCCCTGGTATTCAGATCCTGTTTATCTCTCTAGAGGATTAGGAAATACATAGATTAAACCTAACACTTGGTTGACCCTAAACTTTCCTGAAGCATTACTTTGGGTAAGGAAGAGGGAAAGTTTAGAGAAGGAAAAATTGCTTTTGTAGCAAAAACAATTATTTCTTTTTTTACTACTTGTAAATGCAGCTATTGGAATCTTCCTAGAGAATGAATTCTGACCCTGGTGAGAAAGCCAGTGTATTTCAGTGACCAGAAAGAGTTGCTGGGGTAGTTATAATTTCATGGTAAGGATGTTCAGGTTACATGGTTTCACTAGGAAGGGCCAGATAAAAATCAGCCCACTGGCTGTCCAGGCTGGTGGAAAGGCTTGTTCCTGCTGTCAGCAGTGCTTGGGTAGGCAGGAAAGACATTTAGGTCTGCTTAAAGCTGCTTGTGAGACTAAGCCTCCTAGGAGGAGAAGGGGTAAGTTTGTGCTTGAGAGATCAACTTGACATATGGCTTCACAGTGGCATATGGTACCACAGCTTGGTGTGAGGATACTGCTTCCATGTACCAGGCTCCGTTCTGCAATTTCTGCCAATACTGTAGTATTTGAGTATGAATATATATAAATAGAAACCAAAATGACTTAGCCAGATCTGTGGTGCACCATCCCTTAAATGGAATTCCTGAAGAAATTAGCAACCTAAATACTATGTAGTGGGAAGAAGGCACGTATGGTGTTTACAACAGCCCCATGAGAAATGCCCAAGAAGGGGGAAGTGCTTTTCTCCCAGCTCATTCACAGCCCCAAACTGGAGTTGTGTAGGATTGAGATTCGAAGTCCCTCTTGTTCTTGGGCAGTTACCTCATCCTTTTCTGTACAGATAAACTTGTTAATCTCCAAAAGCAGCAGGAAAAGTGGTAAGAGGTGATTTCACTGATCTTCAGTACAGACAGCTTCTCCAGAGGTTCTAAATGAACAGGGTTCAAATATACATCTACCAGAAGATTGACTTAATTGCCAAGCTACAGGCTGAACTGATAAAGCATAGATAAAGCGTGCCTTCCACCCTTTCTTTTACGGTTGGTGAAAAATGAAACATCTGTAGGGCTAAAGAGCCCATAAGAAAGAGGGAGCCTATTTTTGCATTCTGTAGGGAATGTCATTCCTGGGAAGGAGAGGTCTTGGAGTTCAGTCTCATTTTCTAACAAACCGAAACATCATCCTAATGTTTGCCCCTAAGAAACATCATGATCAGTTCTCAGCAGATGAGAGAGTGCTTCGATTATTCTCAGTCCTTCCTTGTGGTTCCTACCAAGGCCCGATTGATGTTGAGTGTTGTCAGTGAAGAATTGGAGCACTTGGCTTGCGGTGATTGTTAGTGAAGTTAGCAATTCCACAGGATGGTTTGGACATGCCCTTGCAATACCAAAAGTGTTTCCAGGTTAGAAGTACAATTATCTGAAATTGAAGTTGTGTTAAATAGCAGATGGTTGATCTTGGCAGTTGAAAAAAAAACTTCCTTTGAATACTGTGCAGCTGAATGTGGAGTTAGTTACTGTGATGTGCATGGAAGTGACTTGTCTGGAAGAACCAATCTGACAACATAATCATCCTTTAAAAGAGAAACAGACCAAGTTTAACCTACATCATGCAGTCTTACAATCAATTCTTAACAAGTCAATGATGAAGCAAATGATTTTAAGTAGGTTTGAGGTGCAATGCATCTACTAAGACAGATTTTTCTTATGTAGGTAAAATTTTAATTTGTATGTTAGAATATTAAGAATCTGTTAGCTTCAATTACTATACTGAGAAATTTTATTTGCGTTATTTTAACCTGTCATCTAATGGTATCAGCTAAAAGTGAGAAACCAAGTCAGTGTTAATGCTAATATGCAGGAGCGTGGTTGTCTGGTTACACTGTTCAAACAGCTGAATCTTACATGTATAAAAACAGGTATGCCTGGAAAAACCCAGATCCCTGCATTCTTACTAACATGTTTTGCTTTTGCTATTCCCTTATTTCAGTGGTGGATACGAATGACAGATTCCTGCGCAAAATAACAGTTGGGCAGGCAAATACAGAGAAAGGATTTGTCCGTCAGGTATGTAAAGGTAGTTAATATATCTCATTCTGGACAGACATTGCTCTACAGGCTGAGATGTTTCTGCAGTTCTTTCAGAACACTTTGAATTGCAATGTGAACATCTGTTACATAGCATTCTTGCAGTGAAACTGCTTGTGTTAATGAGTAACTGATTCTGAAGAAATGAAGAGCAGAAACCAATGCATATTGCACAATGCGTTGAAAGCACTTTAAAAACTTTCATGTTAGGGGCTCAACATAGTCACCCTATGAATATAAAAGCTGCCCTAATGCCCTCATAAGATGAATTTGTATGATTTTTCTTACTTTTTTAAGTCCCTCAAACTATTTATGTAGTATTTATATAATTTAAATTACATTTAAGTTTAATACTAAGAACTGGGAGGTGAGGTGGGTCATGTGTTGTTGGTCCCATTGGTGAGGACTGAAAAGGACCATTAGCTTTTTATTCAGTTTTCATTTTCCTGTCATGCATCTCAGCTTTGAGATCTAAACTGAGAACTTTTAGCATGTGCTTGATTTTAATAGTGGGCTTGAAAAATTACAAAAAATTGAAAGCCAGACTTTTCCAACGCTATCTGAACAAGTGTTCCTGGTGTTGTGTGGGTAAATCCATTTCTGAAACAATGCAGCATGGTACAGCAGTGCCACATGGAAGAAATTCATTGTGATTATGTGGAGTTTTTCCTAATCTGATGAAGATACTGTAATCTAACATTCTAGATCATGAAATTCATGAGGTTCTGACTATTTTGAGGTGAATAGCCATTGTGGTAGACATAAGGCTTTCATTCATTTTGGAAATCCTAACTTTAATTTTGCATCATTTCAGACCTCACCTAGGCTTTGTGCCTAAATAAAGAGACCAAAAATAGTGCTAGTATTTTTGCTCAAATCAGCAGGTAAAACAGTCAAATTGGAGACAAGAACTTAGAAGAGAAATCATAGAATGATAGCATCAGAGAATGGTAGAATCATGGAATGGTTTGGGTTGGCAGGGACCTTAAAGATCACCTACTTCCAATGACCCTGCCATGGACAGGGATACCTTCCATGAGAAATGCTCACTTGTTTTGTTTTTTTAGACATGGGGTAGAGACTTTTATGTCTATAATTTACAGAAAACTCAATATTAGCTAACACTCATCTCTGATAATGGGCTGGGACTGCAAAATATTATACTTGGTACAAGTTCCTTCAACACTTGAGACATTTGCCTATGTTTAGATTTGTTTCAGTGACTCAGTGTGATTATTAGCTTTGAGCCAGGTTCTGCCAGCCTTATTGTGCAGCATTTTACCACCATAATTACACTGCTGAGTTAAATGTGGGTTGTTTTATTATAGAGTACTAGCTGACATATGGCTGTGAAATATTGCTTCTGTACTGTTTTGGCTAAAATGACCTTGATGCTTTCAATTTTGATATGTTGGACTGATGCATATCCATTCACATTTTAACATGGACTTAGTGACTGGAGAAATAGAGCTAACCATTGGGAAAACTCATTGCAGAGCCTGGCCGGAGATCCAGGGAAAACAAGACTTCATAGTTAACAGATGCATTTTATAAATATTTGGAGTGTTGTTCTAGTGCTCTTAAAATCAATGACACCTGTATAAAATGGCAGAGCACAGCAGGCACAAAAGTCTGTATTTTAACGAACAGGGATGCTGTGGTTTCTAAAGAGCATTACATGACTGATGCCCTTGATCCTGCAATTGAATCCATGTGGGTGGATCCTTTCATCAATAGAGAACTGACTTTTTACAGCTAAGGCTTCTGTCAGCACTTCGTAGGTGTATAAAGGTTATTAGAGTTAAAATAGCACCTGCTACCACAGTCTTTTGTGCCTGTTTTTTCAATTAAATATGTCACACTCTGAGCATCTACCTGGCATTGTTTTTTCTGTCCTTTTGGGTTTATATAGAAACAATGATAATAAAAACTTCTTTTTTGGTGTCCTGATAAACATTCTGATGAAGTTAAATAATATTCCAGTATACAGGCTGGGCATAGATTTCTCAGGCTTATTTCCGGTCTTATCTATGCTGCAGTGACTTACTGGGGACATTCTTAACTTCAGAAAAGATAGTAGCATCCATGTCATCACAACAGTAACAGTGTTCATTGTGTACCCAGCTATTCTGTTACGTATAGAACTGCTTCCAGGGAATATCGAAAATCTGCTTTGTAACTTCATTTCATTTGAATCCCTACGCTGAAAATGTCAATTACAGGATTGTGGGTTTTTTCTGTTGGTATATGTCTCTCCTTGTCTGTGCCCAGTGACGAAAGGGACACAATGCCTTCAGAAGTTTTGACTAAATGTGCAGGTACACAGAGGTCGGCCTGAATAAGGCTGTTGTGGGATGTAGCTGTCAAGACAGAATCTAAAAGCAGGAACATAGGTTACAAAAGGGCGGAAGCTGTCAAAGTACTAGGCAAATGCATAGGAGTGGTAAGGTATATGTTGAACAATTCTCTATGTAGATGGCTTCTTAAAAACAGACGAAGCCCTCAATTTGAACAGGTATCCTCTGGCATACATCTGGTAGAGGTCTGACGTAGAAACAGTCCCAGGGCTTTTTCCCAGGGCTGAAGTTTTGTATAGACTTTAATTGCTGGAGATGGAGATATTACTAAAGACACTGCAGTTCTTGTTCACTCCCAACACTGTTTTCCTCTCACATAATACACTGGTGACTTTGCCTTTCTTTGTTTACATTCTGAAAGCCCACGGCCTGGGCTTTACTAATAGTAAATTAGTACAAATACTGCTAACATATACTGCAAGCTCTTAAAAAAAAGTAGGGACCACAGCTTATGTTGTGCTGAAAAATACTGCACAGTATGGATGTGTTCCTACAAGAGCAATAGAACTGGTGCCACATATAATTATTGGGGTTTTTAAACTTATATATTTGTTAATTTAAAAAAAAAGGGGGGGGGGGAACACAAAGATGTATTTTACATTGGCATAGGTCAAGCACAAGAGCTAGCAGCATAGACTCTTAAATTTTGAGTTTATGTAGCAGAATGATCAAATGTAACAAGAATGTTTTTGAGACAGAATAAAAACTTTTGGAGAGCATTACAGGAAAAAAAATGAAACAAAACAAAACACATTGCTGTGCTCATGCCAGTAAAGCTCAAAACACATGTGGTGATTTTATTTTTTTTGCCACAGAAAAAAATTCTTGGTCCTTCAGGGAGCTTCTGCAAAGGATAATGTAAGCCAATGGGCTAAGCACTCTGCAAGAGTGGTCCCCAAGTAAATGAAGTGTAACAGAGAACATTAATGAGGGAAAATAAACAAAGTGTTTGAAGTTACTCTAGTCTGAGTGATCTCAAAAGCTGTAAGTTACAATTCAGAACTTATTTAAATTCCAGTGTGAAATCTGTCTTTTCTGAGTCTATTCCTGATGATTCCTTGTGAGTATTTGACCTGATTTTGGTTTGGTTCATGATTCTCATTTCTATTTTACAGGCCCAGTTCGATATTGCTGTTGCAAGTGAAATTATGGCCATCCTGGCACTTACCACCAGCCTTCAAGATATGAAGGAGAGACTGGGGAAAATGGTGGTGGCTAATGACAAGAAAGGAAAACCCCTAACAGCAGAGGATTTGGTATGTTCTGTGCTGTAGACCTGGGATAACTTCTGATGTGTTTGTTTTGCCTCTTGAAGCATTAAAAAGGCAGGTGCATGCCAAGGATTTTGCTTTGAACAGCACAGTCAGATATCAAAGAAAGATCTTCTGGGCCAAAACTTGTTCACAATGAAAACAAAATATAAAACTAATTTCTCCAGCTCTCTGGTAACATCTAGTTCAGGAGGTCTCTGGTCTCCATAACCTACTTTGATAGTTTTCTGCAATTCTTACGGCAAACAAATTTGGTACCGGAGGGAGTCAGAGTGTGGGCTCCTGACTGAGAGAGCTGGTAATGTTTGCTACTGTAATTGTGAAGTGTGCTCAGATGTTACAACATAGTTACCACATGAATGCTTACATAACACTAAATCAAAATGGAAACAAGCTATTCTTAATTCATAGGTTGCTAATAGTGCTTGGAACAGGGTAATCTCTTCACATCATTAATATTTTTTCTTCCTTACCTTCAGTTGCTGTTTCCTCATTCCCTACTTCAGCTTCTGAAAGAAGTCAGTATATTCTTCCTTTCTATCAAAGTCTAGCCCTTATAGCCAGGCTGTGAGTCAGTAAACAGTGGCTGGAAGCTCACACATGTTTCTGTATGGCAGGTTCTGGTGCAGCGAGAAGCTACCAGTTGACCCTTGCAATCCAGCTGTATGCCAGGAGTAGGCTCACTGTGATTGACACTAGTTTACTGTAACATTACATTACTTGAATTCTGAAGCCTAATTGCCAAATTAAGTTTGTATATTGCAGATGGACAGCACACCCTAAACACAAGAAATGTGATAATGCTTTGCTTTTGTGCTTTTTTGTCATGTAAATATATCCTTATAGCAAGTGGCATGTCTTGGAGCCATGCTTGCATGCCACTCTGCTGGCAACGACAGCCTGTGTCACACAGACTATGTGTGTTTTTTCCTGTTTGTCCCTTTTTATGTGGACATCTGCACACTTACTGCGTTTTTAGAATGAGCAAAGGAACCAGTGTCCTCCCTTGTCAGCAGAGATGGCAAATCCACAAGCCAGGAATACATTCACAGCTTTAATGGATTCCAGTTTAATAAGGAAATTAAAACATAGTATCTAACTTGCCTGGATTTACGATTGAAATTAAGATAAAGGTACCAAAATTTCAAGGTGCAGTCATCCTTAAAATTTGAAGAAAATCAACTACTCCTTATTGTGCAGGAGACATGAAGAACTGCATTTAATATTCTAGCTGTTGAAGTTTTGATTTTCCTTTTCAGTTGCATAACTTTGTCTTGGCCAAATGGAAGGGAGTGAGGAATGAGATACCTTATAATGCATATGCAAAAACTGAAAAATAATTCAATGTCAGAATTAAAACTACATTTCAAATACATAATTTTAATCTTGATGCTACTTTTATATGAAGGTACTTTCATGTATTAATATTGAAAAATATTTAACCTGTCTTCAACCACTTAATGCTAATCAGCTTGATCAATGAAAGCAGTCACTTTTCCGTAGTCTGTCTCATCTATATTTGCTCTGTGGAACTATAATGTTAGGGCTGAAATTATGAGCAGTGCACAAAGAACTTTCAATTTTACCACTATGTCCCTAATGAAGGTAGCGCTCAGCAAGATATTCGTTGCTAATTCTGTTTTCTTTGCCCTTCTTTTAAACATTTTCTTTTTTAAACTTTTCCTATACTTAGTGTCTCAATCATTTGATAGTGTCACTTGCACTGAACATATGTTTCTAGCTCTTCTTTAAAGCAGTGTTCTGTATGATACAACAGAACTGCCCAGAAAAAAAAGTATCACAGTGTTGGCCATATATATTATGACCACCTGCAGCTCTGCTGCTGCATTCTTTTTCTTCTGCAGGTTCTCCATACCAGGCACAGGGAGGACTTGGGTGCATGTCATAAGTGCAGAAACTCCTACCTCCTTTGCTGTGGAGTGTGTTACAAATGAGGATGAGAACAGTGGGAAGAATAGGAAGATGATTTCATGGTTAAGGCAGAAAAGTGCCTTTTTGGAGAGTTGAATTATATTCCTGTGTTTTTCACAGAGCTTATGTGTGGTGCTGTGTCTGTACAAACTGATTCTTACAATACATGAGGAGTTATGCATTCCTCAGTATGGCTTGATACCCAGGAGCTAAACAGCTGAAATCTATGGAAGGAGTGAAACACAATCAAGAACTATGAACCAGAAGAAATGATTTTGTGTTGTCTCAGGTTGAGCATCCAAAATTGGTCAGTACTTTTGAGATTGATTTTTGTGTGTGCCAGTTTCTTTTCTGAAAACAGGAACAGACTTACTAATATTGGTGAAGAAGTCAGATGTCAGGTGTTAGGATTTAAGAAATATCTAAAAGGAAATTAGTGGTTTTCTTACTAAGATTTCTTTATCAAATATAATACCACTTACTTTGTACAAGGTGAGAGAGCTTATGAATAGCTGCACCACACTTGTGAAAGTATATTCTATAAAGTTGAATCCTCTGGAAGCAATAGCAGGAGATGTATAATAACTCATATGTACAAAGAAGATAAATTTCAATTCTATCAGATAGCATTTCATCTCTGTTTCTGTTTTCTTCCCGCAGGTGGTTGGTCAGTCTGTTTGAACAGCTTGCAACTAAACCTACTGTTTCTAGACCTTAAATGCAATATCTACTCTTTCCCCTGCTGCTTGTGCTGCCTTTGTTGTTACTATTCTTCTGTAAGCTCATCTTTTGACCCCTTTTCATTTAGACTGCACAGGTTGTATCTCTTTCTTGTGCGTGTTAGAAAAGTATTCCTGTATGATCCAGAAGAGATCTTTGCTTGTGGTCAAGGTGTCCAGATGCAGAGCTGGTCCAGCCTGGTGCAGCCTGTAGATAGAGTTGTTACACCGTAGGCTGTAAGCCCACTGCACATCGTGGCTAAAGCTTTCTGGGCAGGATGAGGCGAAGCTAAGCATTCACTCATGACTATCTCTGAACTATAATTTTCATTTTCCCAAGGTTTTTATCTTGAGCAAATTTTCAGATGTGGTAAGAGGTTTGGTGTGAAGCCATTCTCCTCCTGAATTTTCATCTTCCTTTGAGGTCAGAGTCAGAGAGGAAGTAAAGCTTTGTAGCTCAGAAAAGAAAGATCTCAAGACAACTGAACGTAGGACGGACAATATAAAAGGTTTTCAAATGCTTTCAATCCAAGAACAGTTCAAGCATTTTGACTTAAACTTTCATAAACTAAAATCAAGTTTAAAAACTTGAATCTGTCATAGCCACTTGATATGGAACATTTTAGCCTAAAGAACTGAAGGCAGCTTTACCATGGGAAGTTCCACACAACCTGAATAATGGGTGGTGGTTAGTCCTAGCTGTCACTTTAAAAAAAATACTGGGGTTCATGTTTTATGTATACTACCCAGATTGAATTTATGCAAGCTTAAATGTTTGACAGTAGTCTTTAGTTCACTGGAATCTATGCGAACCAAAACCACTAAACCCTTCTCTGTGATTTGTTTCCAGATGAACACACAGTATACTTCACAAAAATACAACTGCTCTTAATTTTTGCTTTATATGCAATATATTTATAATAATACAATAGTAAAACCTAAAGTACACATTGTTAGATATAAACCAGATGCAGAGGCAGGCTAGGAGAAATAGAAAAAAGATAAATTTAATATTTCATTAACTGAGAAGACTCCTTCCACAAGAGTAATGGATTAAATATCTATCCTCTGTAATGGAGCATACAGAAGTCTTTGCCAAAATGTGGTGCTCATTGTACAGTATTTTGAAGACTTAATTGCTTTTTGGCTTTTACAGTGTAGTAGTATTCTGATAGACACATGCCATATTTTTATGCAAATCTAAATGGGTATGCATGCCCTAGATCAGTATTTCAGCAGCTATGAAAATTATTAAATAGATATGTCACTATCTTTTTAAATAAGACTTCTCAGCTTACTTTCTGTGCCATACTGTTAGTTTTCAATAGTTCCAGGGCCAAAAAAAATAGCTTCCTATTTACTTTTATAAATGATCTGTCAGCTGAATATATTTCGTTCTCTGGTACATCAGAAACATTGTGTACATACTTCACTTTTAACAAAGTAGTTGCAGTTCTTCTTGGCATAAGGTTTAGGATTTAGGTTTTTTTCAGAACTGATACTGCAGAAAAATATTATCATTTTGTTAGAAACTATGAAGGGAAGTTACAAGTACTTCATTATTTTTCTTATGAAGAAAAGGGGTTTTCTCTGCCCTTCAGTCTATGTAACCCTTATTCATTTCACAGTAGTTACTTTTAATCACCTTCATTGTCATCTAATGCTGCCTTTCATTTCCACTCTTGATAGACTTCAGAGGCCGCTCCACTGGAAGTTGCTTTGAAAGCATGTTGGTTTTTCATCTAAGTTTGCCTTTTCTGTGTCATGTGTGTAATTTATTTTGTGCTCTATGGTCTGTGCTGTCCTGGGGAGCATACCTGCCCTGACAGCTGTTGGATAGATGGAAGGGGTATTATTTTCAGAAGTACTTAGGATCAGTTCCAGAAAGGAACCCAGGAGAGTTGGGTGTCCATATACATTTGAATTGGAGTCCTACTTCTTTCTTCTGACAGTGAATTAGTGGAAAGCTAATGATCCTTGGGCTCTCACACACTTAATTGGTGTGTAATGTCTAAGCCTCTAATTCTTTTATAAAAAATTTATCTACCTTCTCTGAATTGGAAATAGGAACCTGATTCCTTAAATAGCTTTGAGAATCAGATCCAGGACTTTGAGTGAGCTGTGGGAATTGTTTACTAGCTGCTTGGAGGATTGGGAATATGAAGGAATGAAAACTTTATTCTGACAGAATCATGTCAGGTAGATATGAAAACTTTATTGTTTTTAGGACTGTTGTTGACAACAAAGCTGTTTAAGAACCATGGAAAACAAGTAGGCTTGATGTGTGTTAATTGGAGTCTTTGCATCTTTTTTTCTTGGTTTTCAGGTTCAGATACAGTAAGTTATGTCCAGAATGCATGTCTAATATGGATGAAATTTCCCCAAAAGTTAAAATGCATAGGAAGTATTTGGGGTTTTTGCTTCACAATTTTATCAGATTGGTGAAAAACTATCAGAAAGCAAAGGAGAGAGGATTTGAGCCATTATTATCTGGGGGCTGCCTTTCCAGTCAGCGTGGCTTGGGTCAGCAAATAGCTGTTTGCATGCTTACTTTGAATGAGCTGGTGGTCTCAACTAGCATGAAGTAGACAACAGACCCCCTAATCAGACGGCTACAGCTGACACGGGTTAATGCTTGTCAGTCCTTAGGCAATTTTCCCAAGAAGAGCCTTAGGGCTGATCTGCGGCTGCTCAGGTAGTTAACCTTGCTGTTGACCAGTTGGAAGATCTGATGTAAAGTTTTCCTTTTGGCTTTCTTCCTCTAGAAAGCTGAATAACTATTACAGTTGGTTTTTACAAGATTGTAAGATTGTAAACTATCTCAGTGTTCATGCACTGAAAATTAGCAGCAGCTGTTTCTCTTTTAGCATAGTGATGAATAGCTTATGCTATATGACGATGGAAAAACTGAGATACAGGAAGAAAATGTAAAATCAACTAACCTTTTCCTTCAGATATTTGTATTACCTGTAAAATCCTGACTTGTGTGTGTACATGGCTCAGCTTTCGGTGAGACAGATGAACAACTTATCTAACTGTCATAGTTTTGTGATGCTAGCAAATAGTGGTGAACATGATTTCCTTCAGCTGGGGGTGGGAGGGGAAGAACATTGTTTGTGGTGTAAGAAATTCTGTCTTAGCTGTCTGCTGAATTGATGAAACAGCAGGAAAAAAACAGGCTTATAGATCTAGTCAATAAGTATATTGCACACTGGTTTTTTAAAGTGAATTTAAATTCTGCACGGTGATCAACAGGAAAAAATATATATTTGTTTTGGTAAATTAGGATTGAAAACAGGCTTTTAATGGAGAAATTGCTAGGATTAAAATTTGTTCCATTTCATTTTAAATTGTTAGAACTGGAGTTGCTCTATTTACTGTTTTATTTAAAAGTGCTTCAGATCCGGAAGTGAATCAAACCAGTTTTATAAAACAAATTGTTCTATTGAGCAGATATAAATTTAATAACCTAAGAAATATACCCACTTTAGAAAAACTTTTACAAAGTACTAAAATACAAGAAATCAAAGGCAATAGCTGTGGCAGTTTTTTTTACATGGTCCTAAAAAGAAAACTCATTTATAGGTAAAGTATTGAAGTTACATTTTATTCTAGCAGCAAAAATTTTATGGGATACTGATGAAATGAACCGTTATGAAACATTGTTGAGATTTGTTCTGCATTTTTAAGTTTTTTATCTAAAACAAGTAATTTATAGTCTTACTAATTAAAACAATCTATAGCAATTAAGGAGCCCGTGGGAGTGAAAAGCAAAACCAGTTACATTTCTCTTTTTAACATGTTTTTCCTTTTCCTTGTATTTAGGCCCTCAGCTTTGAATTTAAATGAGAGTAGTTGGCTATATGTACAGTATAGCATCAGGCTGCTTCTTTAGAAGTGATGGAGCTTCACTCGTTCTGACAGAGAGCTGGTGTGCTGGCATTTCCTTGCATTTTGATCCTTTTTTCTAAAATTAACATATTAAGAAACAGAAATTACTTTTTGCTAATTCAGAAGAGGCAAACCTCACTGTTTTGTTACCAGTTTCTCATATTATGTATTCTGGGTCTTTTGGGATTTGTAGATAGTGGGAGTTTACAAGATGCAGAGAGTGAAGAAACATCTTTCCCTTCTTTTTCTCCTCTCCTTCACTTTCCTCCAAGGAAACACTTGCTATGCTTCAGTAGAAAACAGTTTTACTATTTTGGTTTCAATTCATTCTTATCTGAGGCCAAATATTCTGCTTCATTTTCATCTGAAGTCTATGTTCAGATGTAATGCTCAGAAAAGAAAAACTTCAATTTGTATAAAATACTGTGTTTATGTAATCACCATATACTTCCATGTCTCTGATCTGTCTATCATTAAAATTTTCACACAGAGTTTGATTGTTCAAATTTTAGGTTAGTTGGAAGAAGCTGTGTTGAGAATTATACAGGTGCTACTTTAATTGCTTTTCTTTATTTGAACATTGTTGTTCAGCTCTTAATAGGCTACCTAGATAATATATCCATGTTTTTCAACCTTCATTTTAAACATTTACAGCAGCTAGTGTTTTTATTTGGGTTTAATGTTTCTTTTCAATACAAAAAAAAAACAACCACTTTTTGTGTTCTCTGGCAAGTCTATGAGCCACTCCTTATAACACTACTGCATTTTTTTAACCCGTGATCTAGTTCTTTCAAAACAAAACACATCTTCTCAAAATCAGAGTAATTTAAGAGTAATATGCTTGTGGTTTCTAGATAGCACTCTACATGTAGTCTGATAGTGATGTACACACTCTGTAGCCATTTTTTTCTAAACTGGGTGTTGAATTTTGGTGTAGAGGGGTGGTCATGACTTTCTTTTATTTTAAATTCAGTCAGTGTGAAATTTAGAGTTAATATCCAGCAAAATTTTTAGGGAGTAAGATTTTTCACATCTAAAATGCAGCAATTTACTCGGCTCCTTTTCCCCTCTCATCATCACAGTAAGGCACCTCTAACTTTTTAATCTTATTCATTATCTATCCCTAGTCAACACTGCGGCTGCTTTCAGCCTGTGTCTGTTATGTGTATTTGTACAAGTTTTGAAAATTACCCTGTATGGTTGTTGCTAGTTATTGATTCATGCTATTGATTCTGTCATGAAAGAAATACATCTGTCTTTTATTTAGGCAGATTTAGCAAGTTATTGCCTTATTTCTCAGGTCTCCGTGGCCTTTGCTTCTGCTTTATCTTTTGTTTCCATGAACGTTCTCATGGTGATAACTTAATAGCTCTGTTTCTGGTCTCTCCATAAAATGGGAACAATATTTACCTACTGCCTTTTAAATGTATACAGAACAAGATCATTAGTATTTCTGGCACACTCTGTAATTACAGTATGTTAGAAGTCTTGAGGTAACACCTAAATAAATTCTTTCTGTAACACTGCTTATCCATTTTGATTTATAAGCACATTTTCTTTTTCTCCTTTGAACTGTAAGGTTTTTTCTGTATTTTAACTGTAAGCTTAAGTGTAACTCAGAAATATTGCACTTTAGAATTGACTTCCTTAAAATGTGGACTCTTGTTTTTTAGGGAGTAACAGGTGCTTTGACAGTTTTGATGAAAGATGCAATTAAGCCCACACTCATGCAGACATTAGAGGTGAGTATGGCTTATGATGCCTGCCCTTCTCCAGCTTTCACATTCCATATCGGGCCAGTTATGCTTCTCTCCAGCGACCGTGCTTAAGTTTCAAGCTTCAAGCCAGGGTCAAATCCATAAAGGCATTTTAGCAATTGTTCATTTGTGTATGTTAACTAATCAGCTCTATCTGCATTTAGACCTTTTTGGTGGGTTTTTTCCTTCCTTTGAGACTCTGGCTTTAGTCATAATTTTGCCTAGTGTTGCAAACAAGCTGCAGTGCGCTGTTGAACAACTTCTAAGCACATTGGGAGGCAGGTTGGGCTTCCGATTCATAGAATTCCTTCTGTTTCCCATCTTGCTCTTCTAGGGAAGTTATATTTTTATGTATTTCCTTTATATGGATGATTCCCACAGCCCAGCATGTTGAGTTGAAAGTAGATGTTTTGCTAAGGCCATTCTAGTCTGTATTATAGTTTATGCCATTAACAAACACAGGGGGATCCTTTTGCCAGTTCATGCTTTTTGAAAAGGCGGCTCCCAGCCACCCTATCCTGCCATAGTGCCTTCAGGGACTAAATGAAGCTTTGCTGGCCTATGAGAGGAATATTTTACACTTACCCTGCTGAGCTTTCTTCCAGCAATTCAGAGAGTGCAGAATTAGTACAACCTAACTTGGTGTCTGGGCAGTCTAGTATTGCCTTTTCAATAGTAAGCGGGATGATGAGCAATATTCATGGCGAGAGGGAGGAAGAAAAATGGGGAAATAATGAAGCAGTTTTTAAAACAAATATATTGGGAGAAAAATTGATGTATATTAGAAGTTTGACCATCCAAATTACATAGCTGGAATATTTCACAACAATTTCTGATATGGTAAAAAGCTGAAGAATGTAGAAAGATACCAGCGCAATCCCCGGTTGGAAAAAATGTCTCATTATCTACAGCATGTCAAAGTGATAACTACCTTTTTGCTTTTGAGTTTGGATGGGGACCACTTCCTACCCTCAGGAAATACTATAAAAATAGAATTTGTCTATGTTATTTTACTATAGCCATCTTAATTATTTTCTCCTACAAAGAACGTCTGTCCTTCCATGTGGCTATATGAAAAATATATGTGTGTGTCAGAGTTTAATATAACATCCAATAGCAGAAACTGGAGGTCACGTAGGATCAAGAATGTCACCGCCAGAACTGTGTATTAAATCACCACTTGGATAACATTGTATGTATGCATTAAACATCAGTGATAAGGTAGTTTTGATTCTGAGTGTTTAGTCTGCTTCATTCCATCTGCACTTTGCATAACTGTTAGAAAATAACATGGTTTTGTTGTAGTGTTCTAAAAGACAATTATAAATGTCAAAAGAGATTCTTTTGATTGATAGGCATTTGGTTCTGGGACTTGCATGCTTTTATTTTTTCACTCTGCATTTCTTTATATTCACATTTCTATGCAATAAAATTCCTGCCTTTTATGTGGTATTCTTTTCTAGTCTAATCTATGCTATGGCTGAAACATCTGCCAGCTTTCATCAAACGCTATTGCTTGTTAGGAGGACCCTGACCACAGTAACCAAGGATCCTTTTCCCAGAAATTCTTACAAAGTTATTTTTAAAACAACAAACTAAAGCAGCTCAGAAGACTGCTTCATGCTCCACTTCTGCCATTTGGATCTCAAAGATGAACTTTTGTCACCCTTTGAATACCTGTTGGTTTGCAGACTATATGAGTCACCTATCCAGAAATGGAAATCTCCAGCTTATCTAAATGTTTTCCAAAATAGTGCTGTGCTTTGGCTATGTATGCCCCTTGGGCTGTGTCATTGCTCTTGTACAGACATGCAATGGCCTACTCTGGTTACTGCCCATGCTCTTGTTGATGTTCTTGAGCCTCAAGCTTGTGTCATGTCCCATTTCATCAATAAATACCTTTCCTTATTTTTAATTAATCATGTGAATAGCTTTAAGGGGTGCTAATTTTAATAGCTTCAGTTTTTCCAGAAAAGGGGAGGGAGGGGAACAAGGAAGATATTTCAGCCTGCACACTTGAAGGTAGCAGTGATCCGTCTATGACTTTATAGCCTTCCAGCATGGCAGGTTTTAAGCCAAGATAATCCTAGCATACTCTGAGGTGGTGGATGTAATAACGTCTCTTCTGCTATGACATATTTCTGATGAGTGTGTGAATTGCAAGTCTACATGCAAACCAGAAATGAGGAGAACTGAAGCCTAAATTACACTTGAAATAATCCTAGTAAGCAGCATCCAAAAGAAGAGGGACCTCTTAAGTTTCCAAAGAGCCTTTCTGCAGGAACTGGGCAACATAACCCTAACCCCTTCAGGGAGAAGTAGTTCTCCATGTAAGTGTAAAGACCTTTAGCAACAGCACTATGACTTGACAACAGTAATATCGGAAATGATCCTGCAGCACACAGGTGGAAGAACAGAGTGATACGATTATAGAGAACAGAAATGCAACTCAGACAGTGCTGTGGACCCGTCCTGCAAGTAGGATGAAACTGTTCATCAAGGCAGGTCTTCCACATAACTTTGGTTTTGGGGAATGGCAAAAGGACTGCCAGAGGAGGGGGAGCAGATCTTCTGGATGACTTTCAGCTGATACTGACAGTTAATTTGACATACTTTGTAAGCGGTAGTGGCTGTGGGTAGCAGCAGCTGAAAGTAGCCACTGCAGAGATAGCTGCACTCCTCTGCGATCAGGCCAAGAGCCTGTAGGTGGGTATTGCGTTAAGCTGTGGAGGTCTGAGGAGGTGCTTGCCAGGGCCTGTGAAAGGGGAGAAGGGCAACCTACTCTGTAGTTTTGCACCAGCTTTATATAGGCATCTGTGTGGAGGAGAGGTTTAGAAGTTCGTAAATCAAAAATGTCCAAATGCCAGTCCTGCATGGAACTGAAGTGGCAACTTGTGTCAGTGCTTTTTTTTTTCATATGTGAATTGACGTGTGTGTTTTAATTTGCTGGGTTTTAAAGAGGTTTCTTGGTGGGTAGATTTCCGTCACAACCCTGTTACTCTGTCACCAGAAATGCCACCTCAAAGTGTTAGTGATTGACAGTATTTTATATGCAGGAATGACAGTAAAATCTCAAAATGGGAACGTGGGACACTCCACCTACAATTACTGCAGGCTTTGGAAGAATTTGTATCCAATGCTGTAGGGTTGAGAATACTTTGTTTGAAATGTACATAATGATTTCATAGTGTTTATCCATGTTTGTCATGACAGATTGGTTCCTTCATGAACTGCTCCCTTAATGTTTAGCATTTATTTATACTGTGCGTAACAGAGCAGCTGCTCTAGGAGACAACTCTTTGTAGTTGCAGGCTGGCTTCTCTGGGACAGTCTGCTCGTGTTACATGTAAAGTGCCACTCACAGTAAAGATGAGGGGAGGGTGGTAATAAGTATTATAAATATCCTTCTAGCGGCCAGTTAACTTCAGATATTTATTGACATTCTGGGTTTATTTTCTTTTACTAAAATTTGGAGAATAAAATTTCCTGTACCGAAAACAGTCAGCAGAATGCATCCCTGTGCCACTGTGTTTCTTCGTATAGTTTATTAAGAGTGTAATGAAAATAAGTGGCACTCTGCAGAGTGGGACAGATGGGTTGGCACAGAGTCACTGAAGCTGGCCTGAGAAGACGTTGTTGTCCCTGTTCCAGGGTGTGCCTGAGGCTCCCAAGATCCTGCTGGAATTCAGTCCCTTCAGTACCTAGACTATATTTTTATTCCAGGATTGCCCTTGTGAAAAAAAAAAAAAACCAACCAACACTATTCAAATAACTCCTCCTTTTTCTTCTGGTGGATTTCAGAGCTGCAGGGGAGCATCTGTCCATACCAGTGGTTTCATTGTGTGTTTGGATTTCAAGTTAGTGGCAGGGGGCCTCTTGACTACTGATATTCCCACAGTCCAAATTTCCTTCCTATACATGTTGTGTGGATGAACTCTTGGAAGCACAAGTGTACAGGGAATGTTGTGGGAGAGCCTCCTGGCCCCCTCTCTGCATAGCTGCCACAGTATGAGCTGGGCTGCCCTCTCAGCAGCTGTGGTTGTGCTCCTGTGCATTGCATCTGCCCATGTCTGGGCTGGGCTCTAATGAGAGCAGCCCTGTAATTGCTTGCCACAAGAAATTAAGGACTTGGAGGAGTGAAATTAAACTTAGTGAGTAATAACACAAATCAGAATAAATCCTGTGGATTTGAATCTGGTAGCTGGAAACAGCACTCTCATTTATTTGAATGATAGATGGGTAGTTACTGGATTAAAGTAGAAGTAAAACTTAAACTTGGGTTGGTGAAGTGGTTTGCATTTTATTTTGTATGAGTTACAAGCTGTTTTGGATAATCTTTTATTTTGTGCAGCACCTCCATTTAGACTGATGCCCAAATATTAGAAACTTTGAAGGTCTACATAGTTCAAGATAAATTTTTACATAACTATGTAAAATCACAATTAGTATTACTGTATGGGGCCATTAGCAGATAGAAAACAAGAAAAAAAAAATCCTAAGTAGACACTATGAAGTCAGTGTGTTATGATAATCTACGTAATTCCACTGGTTACAGGGCATGATTTCTGATGTATTTACTTTTTATGCTGTTTCTTCTCTAACATGTATGAGGCAGAGTTGTCTTCGGGTTGTAGGTTAATTGTGTAGGTTTTGGACAGTATTCCCTGCCCATATGTGTGCATAGTCTCCCTTTTCTTTCCTAATTTTAAAAATATATACATATATCCCCCATTTTATTAGAGTAAACCTGAAGTTTAATGTGTCAGTGGCTAAAAAAGTTACTTGTCTTTGCTCTGAAGAAAACATTTAATTATGTAGAAAACATTTAATTATGTATAATTACTTCTAAAGGAAGCAATAAAAACAGATACTTTTTGTTGATGTTTTGTATATGATTTGTGTTCAGTGTTACTGAAACAGGAAAATCTGTTTTCTATAGTAACAAATATTTCACTACTGTAATCTAATTGTTTTGGTGTTTTATGGAAAACATGAACATGCGTTGTCTATGTAGGTTGTTTTCTGAAGACAACTAGTGGGGGAAGGGGGCACACACAACTAGGTTTTATTATACAGTTAATAGTTTCTGAGTTATGGTTCATGGGGCTGTTGGATGTGGCCTGCAGCTGATCCACGGAATGCTGTCCTCCTTAATTGGTGCTTCTGGTCAAAAATTGAGGAAGATTGCCCAGTAGCTTGCCTGAAATTTTGAGGGTTGGCAGTGGCTCGTAGTACAGAATGTGTGAAGAACACTGATGGAGATAATCTGAAGGTGTCTACCTATTTTTTCTTTAACCAGCTGGGCATATTTAAAAGCATTAACACAACAACAGGGATTTGTTTCCTTAAGTATTTGATAGTAAGACAGCTGAAATTACATCCTTCTCTCTGATTGTGTATTCTGAGTTGGAGAAAAGACAGCAGTTAATATTATTTTGCCTAGCCCTTTCTGTAGATGCTAATTTTCTAATCTCTCCTTTCCTTGGGATGCCTGCCAAAAAAGTAACAGGGAAGATGAGAATTACTTGCTATCTGACCAATTTCCCTGTACCTAGTTCATTTGCCTATCCCTTTGCTGTTTAAGTTGGTCCGTGCTACAGAGTGTGACTTCCTAGCGTATTTGCAGAGTGTCTAGCGTAGGGGAATTCGGCTCTGCATCTGGGGCTCCCAGGTGCTTGCCAGCAGCAAATGCTTTTTCTGTTGTATCAGTATCCCCGCTGCATGCCAGCCATGTCCCGTGCTGTCTCCATCTCCTTAACCGTTGACTCTAGTCCCTCGTTGCTTCCACTTGCTACTTTGCCTGCACAGGGGTGGCAATTACAGTCAATGAGGAAAACAGGAGCAGTAAGGGATGGAGCATGGCAGGACTTGGGCTCTTATTTGTGTACTGTCTGCAGCAAGGCACTTAGTGCTGATTGTAGTACATGTGCCAGAACAGCATGCCGCAGTGTTAGGGCAGTAGAAATATGAAATATTAGTACAAGGTTGGGTGAGCTGTGTAAGTTACCCATAAGTTGCACTGCTGGCCATTACCTATCTATGAATGAAGCAGGTTCTGACATCTAGGCCTGTAAATGAATGAAGTCTCGAGCACCTGAGACGTACTGACAGCCCCTAAATTATCTAATGGCCCTTACTTGCTATCTGTGCTTTGATTTATATAGCATCTTGATTAGTCTGCAAGAGTATTGAGCTTATGTTCTTACCTTTTGTGCTGGTTTTGGCTTGGATAGAGTTAATTTTCTTCATATTAGCTAGTATGGGGCTACGTTTTGGGTTTCTGCTGAAAACAATGTTGATAACACTAGGATGTTTTAGTTACTGCTGAGCAGTACTTACACAGAGTCAAGGTTTTTTCTGCTCCTCACAGCACCCCACCAGCAAGTAGGCTGGGGGTGCACAAGAAGTTGGGAGGGGACACATTCGGGACAGCTGAGCCCAACTGACCAAAGTGTTATTCCATACCATATGACACCATGCTCAGCTTATAAAGCCAGGGGAAGAAGGAGGGGACATTTGGACTTCATGGCGTTTGTCTTCACAAGTAACCATTATGCATGATGGAGCCCTGCTTTCTTGGGGATGGCTGCCGATGGGAAGTGATGAATTCCTTATTTTGCTTTGCTTGCATGTGTGGCTTTTGCTTTACCTATTAAATTGTCTTTATCTCAACCTGTAAGTTTTCTCACTTTACTCTTTTAGTTCTCTCCTCCATACTGACATGGGGAATATGTGTGAGTGGCTCGGTGGGGCTTAGTTACTGGCTGGGGTTAAACCACAACACTTGTCTATTAAATTAATATTGGGTTTTTTTATCATTCAGGGAACACCAGTATTTGTTCACGCTGGACCTTTTGCTAACATTGCACATGGAAATTCTTCTGTTTTGGCAGATAAAATTGCCCTTAAATTAGTTGGAGAGAAAGGATTTGTAGGTAAGTAATTATTCCGTTTATTATATTACCGCTTGTTGGTAAGTTGGCAAGCAGTGATGTTAATGAAGGGATAAAATAGTAATAAAAGGTAAGAATGTTAATTTTATGCTAATATTAATAATAATCTTAAAGTGGATGTGTAAAAACCTCTCTCACCCTGCCCTTTGTCTCAAGTGTTCCTGTCACCATGTTTGAGATTCCACAAGGTGGCTGAGCCAGTTAAATGGCTGGACTGCAATGAAAGAGGTGTCCTGTAGTTCCTTGTTTAGTACGTATCTGACCTCTCTTGATAAACTTACAGAGACCATTCCCTTTCCCTGCTGAATTGTTCTTCTGCCGATTCAGCAAACAGCCAAATCAGGGGTCAGATGTCCCTGAGCCAGTGCAGAGGAACAGCAGTGGGAAGGGTGCAGAAGAAAGAGTAAGCTTGCCTTAGTTTGGTGGCAGTGAGCCATTAGGTTGGTGCAGCTGCATTGTAAAACCTCACCATGAGGCAAAAAAATTTAATTTTTACATTAAGAATTCAGCTTCCACAAGCAACAATAGATGCATAGAGCTTACTGTTATGGTTGCAGGCAAAATAAACTTTTGGCTGAATGGTGAACTAGATTTTATAAAAATTGTTGTGGGTGTTTAAATTTTAGAAGTAATAAAATGAAAGGGGCATTGCTACTTTGCAGTAGTAATGCCTTTGCACTGCTGCAGCTGTTCTTTTCTGTGTCCTGAACACCCAGCTTGGTTTATGTTAATCCTGAAGTTGAACTTTGAGTACCTGTGGAACAATGCTCTTGAAGAGGTGCAGTAATGTGAAACATGATGTTTCTTGTGCTAGTGCCCTTAAACTAGCAGAGAAACTTGTCTGTATATGCTTGTGTCATACCTACGTATTGCTGTAAATCACATAGAGAAACAAATTACTTGAAAGTACTGTTTCTATTTAAATTCATTGGTAATTGTAGAAAGAATGGGGGGGGAGTTAGCATTGTTATAGAATGTATATACTTTTTGTTATGATACAAATCAACATATATTTACACAAAGAGAATAGAAAGGTTTCTTACACAAAGTTGTTGACTAGTGAACAAAAAGATAGAGGGATGTCTTCTTACAGAAATCTTATAAAGTAACAAAAATGAATATCAATAAAAAATGAAGGATTGCAACCTGTTGTAGATGATACTGACTTTAACAAAAAGAAGTAGTACGTCACTGAATGATGGCAAAAAAAAGGTTGAACAGGTAGACATTCTGTTTATCTGTATTCTGTTATCTTGAGGGTTTCTTTTTAAAGAATAGTTATTGATTCTCGGTTTTCTCATTTTTTCTTGTTCATCTTTATAGAAGTCTGTTTCTGATCTCCCTAAGCATTCTGTGCCTAGAAGGAATGTTCTCCATCTTTTTTTTTTTTTTTTTTTTTTTTTTTTTAATGGAGCAGCAAAGTCCACACAAAGATTTTTACATCCTTGTTAGGGTATTATTAGCACTATTAGTTCCTAGAGTCAGTTTTGCTAACCTCTGCCCTTCTCTTTCAATATAATTTGCAAAGACTGTTGGACATTTGCATGTAATATTTTGTTAACAAGAGCATTCTTGGGAAAAGTTTGATTCAATATTCTGCTCTCACTTCTCATGTTTAGGTAAGAGTAACTAGGGTAATGCTGACTTGTGTGAAAAAATAAAGCATTGCAGTTAAGATGGTGAAGGTTTTTCAAGGTAGTCTGGGCAAGTGTTACATGTTTGTGTTTCCTTTTTAAAACGTGTCATAATGTCAAGGAAAAGAGTTGTTTTCTCCAGTGTTACTGTTGTACAGCTAAAGAGTCTGTTCATTTCCCTCTAATAATCAAACATCCATTCAAAGTAAGAACATTTTGCATTCTGAATACATTTTTTTAATGATAATAGAATAGGTATTTCATTAAGCCATGTTTATTGTTCTGTGGCTTTGTGGAATAAAGAGCAAAAGCATTTAGGGTAGCTAACATTTTTCATAGGCTGGGTAAAGTGACTTTGTTTCTCTAGTAAGCAACCTTTTCAAGTGGGAAGTCTGTTATGTATTATCTAAACGGAAGTATGTTGGTGGAAATCTTGAGTCTTGATCCAGGTTTTTGATCCAAAAAGTATCGCCTTGATTTTGGATTCCCCTCCATTCAGTGCTTCCTTTGGACACTGAGAGCATTTAATGCTTTTTTTGGTCTTATCTACCTTTTTTGCAGTGTTCATCTTTGGCCCCAGTTTCTCTGTTGGGAGACAAAGCAGTGTAGCTGCAATAGAGGAAAACCTTTATGTGCTGCCAGCTAAAGGCTCTTGTTCAGATTTTTTTCTACAGAACATAAATCCCCATGGAACTGGCTTCAAAATGAGAGTGCCTTCGCTCTGCTGAGCAAAGAACTTCAGCATGACTTTTAGATCCTTGTTAGATTCTTAAAAGCAGTAGCTCCTAGAGCAGCCTACTTAAACAAACTTTGCAGGTAGTTGCAAGTTTAAATGGTTGTTTTGACGGTTGTAATTACTGTAAGCTTTATGGTTTAAAAAAACACATTGTTTCTGGTAACTAGTCAGAGCACATGGGCAGAGACTTCCATGTAGCACTGGCTGGTTTATTAAATGCTGTCCTAGCCTACCCTACACAACTGAAGTATAAAGTGACAGCTACGAATTGTGCATCAGTCGACACTGAGGTCACGTCCATACAGACAGAGTGCCCAGTGCCTTGTGAAGCTACTCAGCAAAGCAGTTAGCAAGAAACTCCAGTGCATTCTGCTCAGTGTGGTGTGTGCCTGAACCCCATACAGCCATTGCAACTCAGTGGGGAAAGTCAGTTCAGGTAGCAGGAGTACAGGGCAGCTATGCTGCAGTTCTGTGGCTAGCTGAACAAGTTAGTTACTCATTGTTGCTAAAAGTAAAAATTTTCACTGGTCGGCGTTTCTCTTTTGTCACTGTTCTCGTGCAGTTCATTCTTTCCTTGCATTGGATCTGGCATTCATCAGATTCTTCTATGAATGACTGGAGTACATGTTTTGGCATATAGGTTAGTTGCATAAGCTCATGAAAGATTCCAAGAGGTGCTGGAAGTAGTGTAAGGTAAGTGGCAGAACTGCGTGGCTGGGAGAGGCATTTTGGGGACCACGAGCTATGAATGGCTCTCAGCCTTGTGCAGCTGCATCCAAAGCAGGAACATAAGAAATCTGTGACAGGGTCTGCAATTAATTTCCTGTATAGTGGAATAAATATCTTTATGTATGCTAGCTTACTCACTGTAAGACGGGATGATGATATAATTTATGTATTTATTGGTTTATATATTTTTTATATGTTTATCTTTTTTTTTTACTTAAGCCATGGTTATTGTAGAGCAGAACCTCCTGTTAAGTGTGTAGACAGCACTAAGGAGAATAGCAAGGCCTGAATTTGCACCACAGTTCTACAAATATAGACACATTTTATCTTCTGTATGGTTTAAGCAGCCTCCTTCCTCCAGCTGCTTATTTCCAGTCCTGTGCAGTCCCTTACTTTTGCCAGCACACCTGTTCATAGAGCCACATGATAACTAAACTGGAAAGTTGGTCTTGATTGAAAACAACTACAAAAAAAACCCAGCCTCTTCCTTCCTCTCACAGGCAGTTCCTGGGCAAACAGTTATATGTGTGACAGGGGGAAGATGAGTTAATGCCACATAAGATGGTGGGTTTGCTGAAATAAATATTTATAATATAGATTCATTTGGAACTTTAAAGTGCCAGTAAAGCTACTGTGCATCCACAGTAACTAACCAGACTGAGCCTGCATTACTGGAGAAGCTAAGCCTGTCTCCTTTTTCAGCCTGTGCTCAACTGTTTTTGCGTGACATCCCAGCAGAAACCTATTGCCCTTTTTGTTGGCTTAGTTTTCTGCTGACTTAACACATAAGCAGTTCAGGCCAGAGTCACAAAAACACTGGAGCTGGTGCAGGGGAGGGTGAGTTGGGACAGCCAGCAGTGAAAAACCAATCTGTTGTGTAGATCCCACTGTTTGTGTGACCGTGTGCCATGGCCAAGAAAAAAAAAAGTATCCTCTGAAAATGTTCTTTTTTAATTTATATTTAAACCTTACTTTCTCCCTCTGGCCTGCATTGCCTGTTTCTCTGCTTGCTCTGCAGCTGAAATTGCAGCATGCTGTGCCTTTTGAGTAGTGTTAGTTAATGATGTAGACAGTCTAGTTTTAAAAAAAACAAATTAACTGTTGAGTCCTGTTGTGAACTCTCCCTAATTGAGGGCATTCCCTGCTTCAGTTTCAAGTATCAAAGTGAATCACAGGCCCTCACTAAGTCTGAGATAGCCTAAGCCTTCCAGTTCAGCTTGTCCATTCCCTCTTCCCTGAGCCTTCTTGCTATGTACTGACAACTCAGTCTTTTTGCTCTAATTGTGAGTTCTTGGTACCGGTTTTGCCACGGAACTTTTAGTGCAGTATCTCAGCTAGCACTGGGTGACTTGCACTTGTCTTCTCAGCCTTTTACTGCTTCAGGCCTGTTTCCCTGCAAATTGTCCCCATCCTTGCTGTGAGCAAGCGTGGCCCGTTGGGCGGCTGCAGAATACAGGCAGCCCCTGCTCCAGCAAGTGGCTTGTGTGCTGCGGGGCAGCTGAGCCAAGCGCCAGTAGCCTGGGAAGTGGTGCGCTGCAGTACGTTGAATGTACTCATCTTCACAATTGCTATCGGAGCTTTTTGGTCTGGCACACATCTCTTTAGCCCCTCTGGTGGCAGCCGCAGTTCTGTTTCTGACATTTCATTTTCCTTTCGTATGAAAGGTTGCCTAAACTGGCCTGTTTAACTGATTCTACATCACTTGCTTATGGCTCACCTTAATTGTTCCATGGCAAGGACAGCTGACATCTCAGCAGTGGTGGGGAAAGGAGCTTGGTGTTTAGGCTGAGTCCTGTGGCGTCACTGAGTGGGGAAATATATCTTTATCTGTATTTAGGCAATTGTTTATTTGGGGGGTTTTTGTTCTGTTTTGGTTTATGGTGCTAACCTCTTTCATTCCACCTTTGTTCTTCATCGCTGTCCTCTGATGTAGGAATGCCAAACTCATGGCTGAGCCATGGAAGCTGGTTAATACTGAAGGTCACACCTGATGTTAATTGCAGCTGAAGTTTTTATTGATAGCCCTGAGGATAAATTTGCCACTTCTGTAAATCTTTAATTTTGCACAAATTTCTCTTTGTGCTTGTGTTCTTATTTCATGGTTCAAGGGAGTGTATTTTGGTTTACTGAAAGCCCTCTTCTGAAACGACCTTTGAGCCTCATCTTTCTTTCCTCCATGGTTTCCCACCATTACTTTGAGGAAGATTTTCTTTGTTTCAGAAGTGTCATGACAGTTTTTAAAAACAAGAACATTTCTGGATGTCGAGGTTAGAGTGATTGCCTTAAGTGAACAAAGAATTATTGTATTTGTTTCTCTGGCAGCAAAGTCTCATGTCCAGACCAACACAATGTATGGTGTATATGTAAAACACTTGATTTAAACTCCAAAGATTCAAGGAAACAAGTATTCTTGATGATATTTTGCCAGATAAGATGCTGCAGCACAGGAAAGAAACATTTCACAAAACAGAGTTTTGGGTGTTCTTAAACACACATGTGTGCACACACATTACTTCTCAAGGATTTGGGAAACGGTGTATGGGTTCAACCACGCTGTAGCTGCTGCCAGTTAAGAGTCCCAGTCACAAGCACTGCATGTATGCAGAACAAAAAATAAAGTCCTTGTCCTAGAAGGACTTGCTATTTACTCAAAGGGCAAGAGGTGACAAGTGCCTGCTGACAGGCAGCTGGCAATGCACAGGAAAGTGTACCTTTATCACAGTAGTATTGCCATCCTGCTCACCTAGCAGTTTTCTCTTTTTTTGTGATAGTTTCCAAGGGGGAAAAAAAATTCTGGTGTAGTTTGCAAGTAAACAAATGGTGAGAGGTTCTGTAGGTTTCAGGAGTCACATCTCAATGTCGGGAAGAGCAGAGGACTGAGTGCGAAGAAGCATCAGTAAGATGAAATTTATTCTAGTTGCTGGTGTCTCAAATGTCTTGCTAGGGACAAAGGTTTGTTTAGAGAGATGTGTCTTGAATTGCACCCAGAAATGGAGGGGACTAGACTATGGAACACATACTAACTTGTCATCCTTCAGGCACACCATGAGGGCAAAGTGTTTTGCAATCCTTTTTCGCTCCTCTGAGCACGTATGCAGGCAGCCTTGTTAAGAAGGGAAATGAGATATCAGTAAACCAAAAAAAGGACAGGGAAATTATGGTACTTTATCAACACGGAATGCAGCTAGTCACTCCTTGTGATGAGTCTGGTCCTTGGCTCAGGAAGAAGTAATAATTTCTGATGCTTAACATATTTAACATCATCAGGGCTTTTTGTGTCACATCTCTGCCGCTTACTCCTCCTCCTGTGTTGGCATAAAGCAACAAAATACTTACCTTTGAATGAGTTCCTGTTCTGCATCAGTTAGATTGTTTCTTAATACTCTGTTCAGGTGAACAGATCAGATGAACTATTAGGTTTTTTAGTCAGTGAATACAGGCTGCCCAAGAGGTGTTTTGAAGGCTTAAAGGATGAATGAGGAAGAGAAATGAGCTTTCCTGAATCATATTTGTCAGTGTGTCAGAAATTATTGCAATAAACAACTTGGCAGATTGCCCCATCCATCTCTTTAATCCCTTGAAGGTGTTTCAGCTGAGGAGAAGGGTTGTTGTAAATCAGAAGACAAGCGAAGTATGAACATGTTTTTGGAATCCTAAACCAAAGTCCTTCTGAAGTTTGTTTTGCAGGCTTGGGACTATATGTTTGGCTATTGCTTTCTTTCCTACTCATAGTAAGTGTGTCCCGTTCAATGCTGAGCATGCTATGCTAATCAAGGTTGACTATGACTTTGTCTTTCCTGGTGTCAAATCAGGCGACAATAGGAGGCTTATTGCAAGCTGTTGGTGCCTTTCTAAACAAAACTTCACTTCCTGTTTCTTTCTTTAGTTGGTACACTTGGTGTAATTGGAAAGAATTTGTCACACATTTTTAATGGTATAAACTCAAGTAGAAGCAGTAAATTTTTATAAGCTAAGTAATTGACTCTTTTTATTGTGCTGGTACTGTTGTTAGAATAAACTAATGATGCTAGCTGCTCTAACTATCTTTCAGTACATACAAAGTTTTACTTCAAAGGGTATCCGTTTTACATACTCTCAGAACAGACATTGTGTACCAGGTTTATAAACCACCTTATAAAAATTGTATGTATTTAATACACTAAGTGAATAACCTTCAGTAGATTGTTTTAATAATATCACAAGACACTTAAAACTATTTTCTTGGTAGTAGTCTTTTTCCAAAAAAGGAAATAAAACCCAAATATTTCAGCTAAACTTATTTTGGCATCAGTAGTACTTGCTATATTGTGACATTTAAATGTTGAGTTTGGGGATTTATTTTTAAATTATTTTGTTCTTTGATGCCACTAGAAGGGAGTTCCGTACAGTGACCCTCCAGAGAGCTTTACGATTCTGTCCAGTGTCTTTCTAGCTTGTGTTATTTCATCTCTGACTTCTTCACACCTTATTTTCACAAGACACAAAATATAATGCAATTATGTTCCAATATTATGCTCTTTGAACCAATGTGGTTTTTCTTAGTCTAAGAGTTAAAGCAAGACTAAGGTTTCATGACAAGGTGGTTGACGGCATTACCAACGTAGGTGTTACCGGCCTACTCTTAAAAGTGTGTGCTATAAACTAGATAAGGGATGTCCAAAACTTTACGGTGTTTTCTGTGATCACATTCATAGTGCAGCTGTGCTTAGTGCAGCTGTGGCAGTGGGGTGCAGGGAAGGAAGGTGATACTCTGTTAGTCTGTATTGCTGCAAGGCTCTTAAAATCATGGGCTAATTGTACAAGGCCCAGCGGTACCTCAAATTGCAAAATTACTGCTAGATCTGTGAATCTTTGCCATTCATGTGAATGGTGATGCCATTCACATCCCAGGTGCCCTTTTTATTTCTTTCTTCACATTGCTGAGGTAAAAGTAAATACCATTTCTTTCATGTGTTGTAAAGTGGAAACAAAAAAATCTTCCCTTTTTCTCCTTTGCTTTTAAAATCTTAGCAAATTTTCTTACCTGTAGGCTGGAAAGTCTTCAGAGCTGAGACGTAGCACAACACATTTTCCTTCACTGGCAGGAAGTCAAAGTTCCTGAAAGCTGAGCTTACTTATTGCCTTGTCACAAATAATCTGGGTGCAAATCATGCATCCCTTGCTTATGGATTGCTGCCACCAAAAGTCAGGTGACGATATAAATGGTTTTCTATTGCAGAAAATGCTTAAAACAGTCTTGAAGTAATTTATAAATTATTATGCCAAATGAGAATCAAACTTTTTTTTTTTTATCTTGTGTGTGTTCAGAGTCCTTGAGAAAGTTCTGAGTGACTCCACATTTTCACTGCAGATCTCTTGGAACTTTTTCTTCTGACAGTTCTGATCTTTAGGGTATATGGCAAAATAAAACTTCATAAGGAGCACTGGGTGGAAGATAGCTGTCCGCAATGTTTTTATGTGTCTAGGAAACATTCTAGCATTGATCTTGGTATCATATGTCACTGTATTTCAGAGGTGAATTAATTTGAGAGCTTGTAAATTATGCAAAGCTAAACTCAAAACTGAAAGCTGATATTGATCATGAACTATTGAATTATGTCTGTCTAATATTACACTTGTCATAAAAAAGTGGTGTTTTGCCCAATAAGTGAGGTGATCCTATTCTGAAAAGCTACCACTTATTTGGTATATATATTATATATAAATCTATATATATAAAATATAAATTATGGACTGTTCTGTAGTGAGATTTTAACTTCTTCCCTTTAAAGGAAAAATACATCTACAAAGCGTTAGAAATTCACTTAGCCTTCCTTCACTACAAAATGTATTTGCAAATGTGCATTCCCGAATCTGCTGTTGATACCCAGAATGATGAGGG
Organism: Falco cherrug; assembly: GCF_023634085.1. NCBI lineage: Eukaryota > Metazoa > Chordata > Aves > Falconiformes > Falconidae > Falco > Falco cherrug. Next base: position 45,784,133 of record NC_073702.1, read on the forward strand.
GCAATTTACAGGAATAAAAGAACATGTGATTATAAATCATCAGCCATTTAGCTGAGTTCCCTGCTTTATCTGACAAGCATATCAGATGATCTCCTTCATAAAGGGACCGAGCTCCAGTTTGAAACTAGCTAGGATTTTTAACTCTTGCTGCTACTGTTGGTAAGCTATCTGGGTTTCCATGGCCAATTTGGACTCATTTAATCTTGCTCTGTAATACTGTTGTTCCAGCTTAGTGTTCTCTTTCTCAGGTGATAATTTTTATACTAACAAGCACAGCTTTTCCAAGCTATAATTAGTGCTAGGCTTGCCATTCCTTTAACACAGCCTATCTGCTTGTTTAGTTTCTGCATCTCTTACAGTGTTTGCTTTCTTCAACATAGTTGCATGCACAGAGTTCTGCAAAGTCACTCTTACCTTTATCCTCAGATCAGTCACTTTTTTTTTTTTCCTCTCATTTTCCATACATCACTCATTCTGTGAATGGCTTGATACTGCTAGGCTCCCAGGCACTTTTCTAATGTTTGCAAGTATGAAGTTCCCAAATTGCAGGTCAGATTTTTGTCATTAAGCTCCAGTGGCAATATCTGTTTGCTGATTATACTTTCATTCTGTTTCTCTTCATTTCTTCCTAAACACCACAACAGCTTTTTCCTATGTGACATCCTAGTTCCTCTCCACGGTGGCGATGCTTTCAAACTTTGGCATTGCCAGTATACCTCCATAGGTGTTCCTCAGTCTTTCTGCTGAGGTTGTTTAGCGAATAGTGAGTGAGAGCCCTCGGGATGGTCCTCTCTTGTCCCACAGTTCTCCTACCATGGCTACCTATTCTCCTCTCTCGTATGTAATCATCATTTTCTCCTAGCCTTGCTAACACATTCCTATGTGTTGCTGTAGCAAGTTTTTTTTTTTCCTGAAGGCCACAATGATGACATGTTTTCACATTACAGTTACTGTAGAAAGATTTGTATCTGGCACAGCCTGCCTCTGGTAGACAAAGTTTATATTCCTTACTTACATCAAATTTTTACAAAAATTATTCTCTTCTTAAAATGTTTGAAAACCATTAAGTCTGTAGTTACTCAGATTTCCCCTCTCTCCTCTTACATTACTTAAATACAGGTTTTGATGCTTCTCAGGTACAAGGCAGCAAGAGAAAAGAAATTTATTTAAAATGCTGATACAAGCTTTATGGTTCTCTTTTTTCTTCCAGGATTTTGAAATTCCTGATTCACTCTTCGTTAAGAGTAGTGCATTCAGCTCTTGAGTACTTTGGGTTTTTAAATTCCATCTTTAATATATTATCATGACTTCACTTTACTGATTTCTACTTTTTAATTTGTGTGGCTGAAGACCCTTGCAATTTGTTTTAATTTCCTTTGCAGACTCTGACACTCATTCTCTAGTTCAGCAACTCTGTCTTTTCCTTTCGTTTAGAGCTTGTGTAATTAATAGCTGCATATCTTCTGCTCAAAAAGTCTACTCTGCAGGATAACAAAACTATGTATTTGACTGCCTTTCCTCCAAGTGACCAGGAGTTACCACTGCTCTCAGGTTAGATGCCATGGCTTTTTAATCAGCACATTTATAGGCATTTGAATTCGCAGGTGAAGTGATTTCAGTGTGAGGAAAGCAATTTAAAACGTAACAATGACATGATAGAAAATAATAAAGAGCTAGTGTGGCCTTGTATGGTGGTTTTCAAGGTTTTTTTGAAACTTTGCTGGTAGATGGATGCTGCTCTGTGCCTCACTGGCAAAGGAATTAAATGGTTTTCTCACTGCCTAAGAGCTGTGAAGTGGCATGGGTGTGTGTCGGTGCTGTGCTGAATGAATTGTCACGCTGTTAACTGAGCTGGCTGGGTCAGAAGCAAGGGGAGGACTGGACATGCATAGCTTATTTAAGAAAGCCATGCTTTCTTCTCTTTATAGGGGTTTTCAGGGTAGAAGGGAGAAGTAGTGAGATAGTGTTTGGGTTGGGATTGTACGCCTGGGCGATTTGTCGTGGTGACGATGGGGAGGCAGGAAGGGTGTCGTGAATGTTCCTGCTGGCTGGCTGGTAACTAAAGCTGACTGGCTCCTGCAGTGGTGGTGTCCAGCGAAGACCTCTCCTTTCTCCTCTTTCTTGCCCAAAAAAGACAAGGAAGCAAAGCTGCTGAATCAATTACTTGTCATCAGCAGCACATGTTCTCTGCTTGAGAACTCCTGGTCTATCTTGTGGCTGACGTACTGTGGTACATGTCAGGAGGCATCTTGTTACCACCTCCATCTTTGAGCATCCTTAAGCAAGTCATTTCAGTCTCTATGTGTATGTAATGCCATTCTTCCCAATTTGTTTATTCAGTTTATAAACTTTCTTGAGGACAAGGACTGTCTCACCATAGCAAATGGTGAGATGCCAAACACTACAGTAACAGGAACTTTAAGGTAACAGGGCTTTTCTAGAGTCATGGCAGCTGCCGGTACCTATACATGTATCAGGAATTCACTGACAAACTGTCGTGGTATTTTAATGCCCTGTATGCTGACCTCTTCTGCAACATGTTAGAGCTTAACACAGCGCTTTCCTCTGTCAGTAACATTCATAAATTAAAAGTCTGGAGCGTACAACTGTTAAGGGCTATCCATTATTCTTGGTCTCAGGACAGTTTCCAGAGGTAAAAATAGATAGGAAGGATCTGTCGTTCATTCAGAAAGTAGAGGCACTGCCCAGTTCCTGGTAAATAAAATACCACTCTACTGAGTAGAAATTGATGTCATTGCAACTTCTGTCCTATTTATTCTCCCGCCTCTCCCCAAGTTAGCAATCTTAACTAGTTTTAAAACTCCCAACTCAGAAGAAGCAAATAAGCAGTTTCTTTTGTTCTTTTGTTACCTACTGGTTGCATTGCTTTTATTTATAAGAAGAAAAGAAGCAGAGGTTAAAAAAATGCAAATAGTAAAACATAATATATGCTAGGAAATTCTCTTAATTCATTACTTGGCAGAGGAAATAAAAGCAGGCTCCCTAGCTAACAGCGTTACTTTTGCTTAGGGTTATTTGGCAGAAAATCCATCATCCTCTCTCCATTTGTGAGTATTTCATATTGACTTACACCCTTTAGCAAGGGTCAGCAGGGCAGAGTATGCATAAAGAGTTCAACTCCCCTTTCAAAGGCTGAATTTTAATTTTAGTGGATGGTTTATTTTTAATATCATTTAAAAATGAAAGTTCTTTATTAGATTTTTTTGTTTGTTTGTTTTACTGGCTTTTTGATACTGAAAACTAATGTTCTTTTTATGGACTACTTGCATAAGAATTAGGTTTGTACAGACATTTCCATCATGTTGGAGAAATCATTTTTTGCTTTTTATCTTTTGAGCATTATTCTGAATCTGCAGGAGTGCGTTGTTGTCTGAAAGTTTTTATAATTAAAATTGTTAATAATTAATATGGAGGGGACAATGTTTGTTTATTTACTTTGTGAACTGTTGACATAAATCTTCAAGGCTCCAGAGAAATCAATACAAATGTGAAATGTGGTAAGGACATAAATACATGTATTTCCATTTTTAATTATAGTAATTACAGTTGGCAGAGTTTTAATATAACCTAGTACAAGCTTATATTTAGCAGAGTTGATTTTCTGTTTTCCACTGGTATTCCATAAACACATACACACTGAGAGCTCAGTTAATAGGTGTTTCAGGGAGAATTATTCAAGGGTACATAGTCATCTTTGGGATCAGAACTCCAGAACGTTTCTTCTCATCCTGTGTTACCCTCTCTACCAGCCCATTTGAAATAATGTCATGGTTTGGGGAAAACTTTAAGGTATGTCTTTAGATCTTCTTGGAAGAAAAATGCACATGCAAAGGATTCCTAAGATTTTTATTTGCAGGTGTTTTGTTTTGCTTCATAAATTTACTAAGTACTCTATGATAAGACAATATAAAAGAAAAATACCGTGATTTCTCTGAAAGTGTGCTCACTTCAAATTGTTGGGTTTTTTTTTTTAAATTTCATTAGCTATATATGTTATTTTGTGCTGGGAACTTCTGAATAATTTTAACAGAAAATAGGTATTTCTCTTTGAAAACAGAAATTAGGTTTGCTTATGTATCTAATCTTAAGACCTGGTGAGATTAGCTTTAAAGAAAAATATCAAGAATTCATGACTAAGGTTATAAATTTGTTTCTAAACCATTTCTAAACATGTTAATTAGATTGCAAGTAATGGTACATTATTTATGGCCAGTATAATTTGTTAACGGGAAGAATGTTGCTTTGGAAAATAGCCAAAGTGCTTTTGAAGGTCAGATGTGACAATATTTGAAAGTGCTCAGAGACTGTTCTCTGATTCTATAAAACAATACAGTAAAAGAAAGATTAGTATCCTAAATGGTGTGTAGGGTCAGTTTGCTGCTCTAACCTTATAATTTGATTTTTGCAGTTTTATATAACTGTTGTGTAATTGATTTGATTTGATGGAGAAAACAGATCAGATTCAAATACATGAGAGAAAATGTGGTTTACAACCATTTTTAAATTTGTGTGGCCTATCTGTCTTTTATATGGTGGCTCTTTTTGTTGGTTCCTTTATCTTTGATTTGCTCTGCTGACAACTTCATTGAAGCTGACGATTCCAAACTCTTCAACTTTGCTTCCCGCAGTAATAAGGCATGTGCTTATAATGTATCTTCAATTTAGCCCTGACTGCAAGCTCTGAGTGGGAATGAAGCTTCTGGGACAGAACTGATGCTTTACATGCATGAGGATGCTGCATCTATCTGCTGCCTCCATCTACTATGCCTCAAACAGAGCTCCCAAGAGGCTGAGTAACAGCTTCATAAATCAAGGGTTGCAGGTTCAGCTTTTCCTGCAGCCAATTAGGAATTCAGCGTACAGTTTGGGGTCCTTCACTGCACAAGGAAAGAGAAAGCACAAAAATGTGGGGGAGTGCCAAGAACAACAGAGTAGGTCAGATGAGAAGATGATTGGCAATTATGAAGAGGAATTGAAAAAAATTAATAATTTATAATCATTAGTAAAGGAAGATCCCCTAATAATGTACAAATATTTCAGAAATGGTAATGGGTAGTTTGCAATGGCAATTCTGCTGCCTTGATTACGTGAATTGTGGTTAAGTGGAGAAATTCACAATAGGCATTAAAGAATTGGCTTAGATGTGAGCAATTGAAAGAATTTGGCTCGTAAACTAGCAGAATTATGGTTTGGTTTGATTTTGGTTTTGGTTGTGTTCTTAATTGGGAAATCCATGTAGGAAAATCCTTCTCCATGTGGGATTTGTTGGTGTGTGACCTTAGTACCTTTACTCTCCTCAGTTTGTAATTCTTTCTGTAAGATAGATTACGCATATGCACACACATATGGTTCAACAGACACAGTTATTTTCCACAGCAATTTTAACCAGCTGAGTCCTTTTTCCTCATGCAAAAATTATATTGATAAGTTTGACACAAGCCATCAATCTTATACTTTGAACAGCAGTTCAAATACTGGGTTTGTACAGTTTATTTTAAAAATACATGTGATTACAACCAAGCTAATGCCTACCTGCAAAAGTTGTTGGAGGGCTTACATCCAAAAAGCTTCCACAATTTCCAAAGTTGCTTCTGATGCACTTCTGCATGCATGTGGCTATTTCACAAAGTCTGTGCAGCACAGTGGACTTTACAGACCTGCTGCTTCTACCTTCATCTGATCTTCTGCAGCTTATGCTGTACATTCTCACCACTAGGCACTTTTTCCCATCTCCTAAAATACTAACAGGATCTGGTGCTTTCTCTCTCTGTGGAAAGTCTTTCTGTGTATTGCTATCTTAAATTCTGTAGGTGTTTGATACATGTATTGCACTCTTTGTAGAATTTCCATGAGCGCAGAGCTCTCCAGCTAAGTTCTTGGGATGGTCTTGTAGAGTAATTTACAACCTTTGTGTCAGATGCTTCACTGGGCCATTTTTTCAAAAAGACAAACCACTAGTGTAGTGGAATACTTTCCTTCCTGGAGATATGTAACAGGAGATGCCCATTTTCATGAATTTCTAAAGCATAGCTCAGTAGTTTTGTCAAGAATAGTGTTGTTGGTGTCCCTTCCCAGGCCAGTCACTATGGGCATGTGTTCTGTCTCCTAGCAAAGACTAAGTGGAATGAAATAAAACCAAAACCTGTTCCTCTTCCTAGAAGGAGGATTCACTACATGCGCATGCTGAAGAGACAGTGACTAAGTCATGGACAAAATTTTATCATAATAAGCAAGCACTCCCCAGGACTTCAGAAGGGCAGAGCGGGAAATATTTCTTAAAATGTGTGCCTCTGTAAAGATTCTGGGGGAGTTCTAACAAGGCAGCAGCCCAAGGCAAATAGTTGCATGCATTATGGGGTAGGCTTACACTTCGGTGATTGATGACTCCATGCCTGGCATGCCTCGGGTGACTGCGCCAAGTGACAGGAGCATTGATCATCCTGATTCAGCGGCAGCTCTTTGTTGTGTGGCATCTGCTGCAGCCTCAGCCAATGCTACTCTCCTGCCATCCATGCGCAGGCGCTTCTGTTGTAGCAAGAAAAGGAGCATGTGTGGCTGGCAAGGTGAATTCCTGGCCTTGCCACCCCTTGTAGCTGTGCCCGTCTGAAGGCATGTGGGAGCACGTGAAAAGCCGCAGCCCGGCATGTGGTGGTGGTTGGTTAGATGGATGTTGTCTCTTGAGTCGTGGTAGGTTCTGAGGGTACCCTTAATGGCTGCAGAAAATTATGTGTTTGCTGTTCACTCTTGTATTATCACTCATTGCCTAATTGTATTTCTGCTGCTCTTTAGAAGTATGCCATCTTCTAGGGCATATGGGGAGGTGGTGTTCTGTCTCAAGAATAAGATCCTTTGTTTCTCCCCTTTCCTTTTTCATGAATCGGTGCAATACTGGTGCTAAGGCAGGTGTTACTTCATGGCCATTTGATGAAATGGGTAGAACTTTTCCAGGGAAGAGATCTTCAGGCTCTTTGCCTGCCTCTTGAAGTCAGTGTTTTCCAGGTATATATAACATGACTTATAACATGACTTCTCAAAGCATGTTCAAAGTCCATTTACTGCAGCTCTTCCAAGGGGAGTAGGAGGACCCAAAGCCCGAGAGCTCAGCACAGAGCAGCCTCAGTTTGATGGAAGCGGTGTTTGTGGCAGGAGCTTCAGCCAAATGTATCTTTTAAAAGTGAAAGTAAATGAAAGTCTGGTAGTGAGATACAGAGAAAGAAACATGGTTTAGGTATGATGAAATTTATTTTAAGCACTTAGGGTAATACTGTAGGTACTGTAAGTTAATATACTCCTTGCAGTTGAGGAATTGTAGAAGAACGGCCTTAAATGAAGAGCCATCACTGCTGCTGTTAATTATTCCTTTCATGCAACTCCAAATAAAAAAGTGGTGAGGTTTTAATTATGCAATTACCAGAAGGTTAATAATTCTTTTCCAAAGGCCATGACGACCTCTTAAGTATGAGATAATGTAATTGCCTTATTCCTGTGCCATTAATTGTGCTCCATTTTAAAAACATGGTCATCTGTCTTATGAGCAAATGATGCTCTGTTACCTCAGAGGAAATGTGCTATGAATGGTAAAAAGATGCAACCTAAAATTCACAGTTCTTTTGTTTGAAATTTTCTAGTTAATATTGTAACAGAAGGAAGTTAGAAGAAGAGAAGTTAGGAGAACTGTGTGTATTTGGGTGCTGTATTCAGTTATGCATTGCAATTCATGCCAGGGGCCAGCACTTAGGCTATGAGTTATGGGTCTTTACATGAGTATAGGACACAGGAGTTAAGAGGAAGTGACTGTAAAACCCAGCAGGCTTACAGAGGGTTTCAGAGAAACATGTAGCATGTGAAGCCACATACAGCTCACTTTATTTCTATTAGAATTAATTGTTTGTGGTTTGTAAGATGTCTTCAGGTTTTTAATCTCCAATAATAAATCTAAATAATGAGCTTATTACTTGTGAGCTGGGAGAAGATGTCAAATTTTACATTTGAAATATCAGAGTATGGTTTGACAAGGTGGCTAGGGATGAATTAACAATTTTCTGCTGTTGAAATACATCTCCCTTCCTTCCCCTGCTTCTGCTTGTCTGCTTTTGCTGCTTGTTTGAACATGTTTAGACCTTGTCTGGTCTCACTTCAGCTGATTCAAATCTTACCCAGAGGGAAAAAAAATGTTGTTGTTCTGTGTTTTTCTGTTTGTTTTTTCTCTGGTTAGCCAATTCCAATGGTTTACCTTCCAATTAGATGATTGCCAAAATTTGTGGGAAGTCTGGGCAGCAGGGAGGGAGAGAGAGAGCAGGGAAGAAAGGTGGGAGACTCAAGAGGGAAGAGGAATTGCCCTTTCAGCTAGGCAGAGTGTTCATTTCGGTTCAGCCACAGTGTAAAGCCATGCCCTAAATTGGTGCTTTGTAGGCAGGAATCACTGCAGCTGCGCTTCTGTACATTTTCAAGAGGGGGAGGCAAGCAGAGCTGTGGAGATGTGCAGAGCATGCTTTCTGTCACACAGTGCCACTCCTGTCAGCTCCTGCAGTTTTCAGTTTGATTTCCCCCCCTGAATTTCAAATCCAGCTTGGGCAGCATACATATATAAGCAGCCACATAAACCCAACAAAGATAGTCGTATCCTTAATTGTGAGAGAATCAAGATTTAAGGGCTATTTTCACCTGTCTGGCTTGTAGTAAATAAAGTGAACTTTCTGCTGGTTTTCTGTCTATAGTCTGGGAATGATCGGTGAGTCATTGTGTCTATTTATTTATTAAATATATGCAATGCTCTTGGAAAGTTAACAGCAGTTGGTATTTAAAGTGCATAACTGAGAAGTTATGCTGTAACCTTTAGTTTCTCATTCAAAGCTGCTCTGCATTTCACTGGTAAAATTCATCTCTGATGGAAAAAGAAATGTTTCTGAGCAAAAGGTTGTAATAGCTTGTTATGGGGTCCCAAGGGAATCAGCCCTTAAATTAAGTGTATTCCTGGGAGCCGAGGTCCCCATGCAGCCCTTGCTGCCAGGAGGCAGTGGCAGTCAGCTGAGGCCTGGGACTGAGCCACTGTGGACAAGTCTCCTTTGGAGGAAGGGGTATGAGTTGAACTGCTGCTGTCATGGGGTATGATGGCAGGGAACTTGAATGTAAACCTTTGTTTTCAGCTGACTTATTTTGTTTGTGTGGGGAAGCTGAAAATTTCCAGGAGATTTTTTTCCTCCAAATAAATTTACATTAGGAAAGATTTCAAGCACTAGAGCTTGAGTATTGCAGCTTGGAGGTTATGCTGCTGGAACCAGAAACCAGGCATTTATAGCATGTCTCTTGGGGGGTGCTTGTGCAGGTGGGCTGCTCTCTGTCTTTGGAGAGACTTCCATGCAGAAAGTCTCAAGTGAATAGTAACCTACTATTGAACATTACTTTATATAAGCTGCTTTCTGAGCAGCAATTTAGTTTGGTCAGGACTTCTTGTGGAAGAAACCCCATTATTAGCTGTTAAAAGTGTGATACTTTAGGCTTAAAGAAGCCAGGACTGCCATATCTGCTGGCTCAGTCAAAAGCATGGATTGGTGGGCAACACTCAGAAACCCCCAGTGCCTGTACCTGTGCAGAGCACACACTGCCCTGGCATCTTTCTTTAGGAAAGGGTGAAAAGCGCCCATAACCTCCAATGAGCTTATGTTCTGCTAAACTAAGTGGCAAGTATTTTTCCTGTTACCATTTCTTCTAGGACTCCCAACAACAACATAAAACTGTGATAGCTGATGGAAATTATTTTCTTCATGGCATGAAAAATGTTCGACCTTAATATATGCATGTATAGTTTTCTGCTGGACTTTGTGTCCAGTGGTGGTAGCAGCAAGTGCCTGTGTTGCATGCCATCTGAGAACGCTTTGGAAGAAAAATGAACAGGAAAACTCCCTCTGTTAAGAGAGAGGGGGAAAAGTATCTGTTACATTCCAAAATCAGTCATAATAATGGAAGTTCACATCAAATAATTGCTGGAGTCAGAATGGACAAACATCTGGTTTATTCATCCCTAGCTATACTAACAAAAATATGATATCCTGTTAGAGAAATCACTGATCATCCTAGTTTATCTTGGCAGTCGTGCACCTTGGTATTTTTCAGTTAAACAAGAGCATATCAGTACTTTACAGCTAGCATGCCTCCAGCTCCAGGTTCACAGTTCATGTGCTTCTGTGACTTTGAACTCTTCTTTTCCTGAGTTTACTAGCAGACAGCTGCACCAGAACAGATATGTTTACATGTGGGGAGTAAATGGCAGCTTGCAGCTCAGAGTTTCCATTTCCTTTTACATTGTTCAGGAATCCAGGCTCAAATCCGTGTCCTAAAGCTTCGCCTCATGTGTATGCATCTGACTTGGCCCTTTATAGGACAAATATTTTATTTTGACATTGATTTGCTGATAGAAGGGGCAGACTAGGGAGAAGCTACTTTCACTAGAAATTACCCTCAGTTTACATGAAGTTCAATTGTGGGTGAAATATCTTTTCTAAAAAAATTCTTCAGCATCGCTTTCTGTAAGGCTTTTGAGCAGTATGTATGTATGAGGCTAATGTGGAACCACTTTATGCAGCTATAGCATGATAGATGTATTTTTAGACAGAGAAAAATTATATGTTGTATTAAGCATGACGATGAAATCTGATTAGCTGTTTCAACCATGGCACTGGCTATTTAAGCTATTGTTATGTGTAGGTGATAAAATATTCCCAGATGTGCTTGGTAAGGTAGTAATTCCATGAAGAAGTTATGGTAATTATAAACAAGAAGCAAAACCATCAGAGTGATGGTTCATTTACCTGAACCCTGACGTGGAATTAGAGACGACAGTGAATATCAATTGTTCAGACTTTACATCACCTGACAGACTTCTCATCATCACTGTTGCTTAATTCCATGTTTATGAGCTTTTCCTTCCCCTTTTGTACCTAACTTGGATATTTAGGGTTCTTGGTCTAAATGAAAACTCTGGTTTATTGGTAATTTTGGTAGCTGAACTGAGTGAAGTAGGTGTTATATAAATTACATGTAGAAAGACCTGTAGTAATTGTGTTGTGTTTTGCCCATTGTTGTTGTGAAACAAGATTCCCCTATTACCCTGATGTGTTAGAATGACCCTAGCTTTTGGTAACCCTCACATGGATCTTTTATGAGAAGAAATTATTTGAACTTACTGGAGCATTTTGATGCAGTTTACTTCTGATATATATGTGTATATTAATTGCTATTTGACCTATGTCCCAGTATTAAGAGTAATGTAATGGTAGTGCATTGCTGATACATGAAATTTTAACTTTTAATCTACATTCTAATGTTCCTTATGATACTCAGGCTATAATATTGAAGCATAAAATGAAACAACAGAGTATTTGTAGAATTAGGGTTTGCACTTCATATGACCACGCAGTAAGATAGTCCAGAGTGCTGTGCTCACTGAAATTACACCCAGAAAATTATCTATTAGTATTTGTCCAGATAGCTGTCCAGTCTTGTCTGTGCGAGAAGGGGATCCAGAATGCAAAGCAAACCTGGGACTGTAAAATCCCTGATCTGTATTGGCATATGTCGCCATGGGGTTGTGTTCTCAGGCTGTAAGTGCAAATACCTGTATGATTTCTATGAGGTTGCTGAAGGCAAATCATTTACTCTTTACCTCCATTAGAACTGCTGTGGTTTTGACCAGGAAATCAAAGCAAGCATTTAACAGCATGCCAGCACCTTCATGTCTATTACAACCCCCCTACCAGCTTGCAGGGCAGCAGCACAGGTAGCAGTGATTCCCAGGGCTGGGAAATGGCCGCTTGGCAGGGGATGGGATGAAGAGGCTTTCCGGGAGGAGCACTGAAGTTGGGTACAGACTCTGCAGGCAGGTAGTAGCAGTTGCGCCATTAACTTTCCTTCAGGTGAGGTACAGCAGACTACATCTGGCTAGGTAGATGTTTGCTCCCAAAAATCTTTGCCAGTTTACCTGTAATCTGTAATTGCCTTCTGTTGACAAACCGTTAATGAGGAATAAGAACCAAAATAAATCTACCTATGTATCACTTTAAATTTCTGTTGTTACATTTAAAGTGATTATCTGTTTTATAATCTCTAAGTGTAGACTAGCATGAAACTTCCCATTCATAGTCTGTATTTGTTTTTCATTGACACTTTCATCTGAAAGCAGGAAACAATCTGAAAGTAATTGTATTACGTGTTTCAGCACAAAGATTTTAAAATATAGTAGCTTGGCATATTACTCTATCTTCTCACTATCCCTCAGAGGAAATAAAAGGGAGTTGCAACTTTCATCCAGGCAGCTTTTCTACTGCATCCTGTTTCCTTCTGCACACTGGAGAAAGCACCAATGTTTGTCTCCCTTTCCTCCGCTTCATATGAAAAAATCCCTTTCTCCATGTTGTGGCACTCACATCGGAGAACACCAGTGTTCTGTTAGCTTTTCAGATGCTGCTATAGTATATGTGTTGTTCAGGCAAGTGTGTGCATTTTGCCCTCTATATCAAAGGCAAGCATTAAAAAAAATAGAGGAATATGCACGGCACACACAGCTTTCCTGGGCATTTGCCCTGGCTGCTTAGACTGCCGGAAGGGTGGCTAACACCTCCCCAAGAGCTGTGAAGTGCTGTGTGAGTGGTTGCTGTGCTTACTGCAAGGCTGACACCTCTGCTTTTCTCTCACTGAAAGGTAGACTTGCAATCCCCCTTTCTCTAAGGAAAACTGACCCTTGAAGAGGCTTGGCATGAAAGGATTAGCTCTCTGGAAACTTTGTTTGGAAATGTTAGGAGACTGCTATGTGTGTACGCTGGCAGTCTCTGTAAGAGACAAATTATTTTCCCACCCTCTCAAGTACTTGCTAGTTTATCTATTGTTTATATTAAAGATTGATTGTGGTTATATATTCCTGACTGAGAGTTCTCATTAATCACCCTGTGCTGCGTAAGAGACTGGAGAAGAATGGAGGTTACTGGAAAGCAGACATCTGATCCCTGGCTCTGCTTTTAATATGACTTATCCTGACATTAGCTTTGTTCCCGTGAATTATTGTGTTTGTGTAAACCTCTTTTTGTTTTGTTTTCTTTTCTTTTCTTTCCATGTTTGGTATGTCTGTTTTTCTCAGGGCAATTCTAAAAAAGAGAATATACTTATTACAATGATTTTGGAGAATGTTAATCACGACACTTGCCACTGTATTAATTCAAGAGGTCCCTGCTCCCCCTGGCATGCCCACCCCCTTGTTTGCTAGCTCTTGCTCCCTCCCCCAGCCTCAGCAGCCGTTTCCTCCCTCTGAGCAGAGCCACGCAGGCAATCGTTTCAGCCTGTGCAAAACGAAGAAAAGGTGGGAAAGGACCAGTAGAGTGAGGACAAATGCACAAAGTCTGGGACTTCCTAAAGCGCATCAGCAGCCAACAGAAAGATACTTTGTCCCACAGCAGCAGAGCAGATCTGTACCTCCTCCTCCTTCATGCTGCTGAAGGTTTCCAACCCCAAAATGTTCAATCAGCTCTTTGTGCTCCCCTCCCCTCCTAAGCATGAGAGTCAAAACTGCTGGCAAGAGGGAGAGAAAGAAAAAGGAATTTACTAGTTTTTGCAAGCTGATTGAGGTTACAAGGACATGTTACCAGCCCTGCTTGGAGTCAGGTCCAGAAGCCTCTGGAGCAAGCTATTTTCCCACCCTGACTTGTCTGCCTGAAAGTCCCTTCACATCTTCCAGAGGCACGCATTGAACCCATTCAGTATGTTCTGGTGGGAAATAGTTACACTGGCAAATTTTCAACCAACAGGAGATTTAATCCCTTGATTTATTTTTTTTAATTGCTATGTGCTTATGTTTGTCTACTAAAAAGAAATTATTTGCATTTTAGAAGAGGTAATTGCAATAATTGATATTTGACAAATCAGAGTAAATTAGCTCTGAAAAGACTGACATAATTTGATACAGATTATCATCTTTTATTTGTAGCTCTGCTAAAAATACATTGCCAGGCATATCCTAATATTCTGCACAGGTTTTTCTCCTGAATCATGTTACATTAATATCTGACTTCTCTGGTGCAAAATCCTGTTATAGAATTCACTATTTAATAGTATCTTCAACACTGACACATGACTGTAACTGCTGGTTTGTTTTATAACTGGACATGCTCTCCACAAAAGCAAGAGATGACCAGAAGTTTTGCAAACCTGGGAGAATTTAGGTCCATTAGTTGTGATTAAAGAATATCTTTAGTAAAATCAAGGGAGGAGGAGTAATGTAGGGAAGTCATAATATCTGTAAGAGTTTGCAGACATTTTAAATAAATATAATTACATAGAAACAGCTATTTTAGAGGACTAGATGTTTTCAAAAGACTGATTCAAACTAATTTTGATTACTTGGGGTTTTTCCCTTGATGTGACTACTTTTGATGACATATTGTACATATCAAGAATAAGATAATTTATTTCTGAGTCGGGAATATTTTTTTAATCAGACTCAGTAATGTAAACAGATCTCTATTTGAAAGTTCATTCAAAACTGAGTACTCATGTATATTTAAGTGCACTGTATGCTAAAGTAGAAATATTCTCCAGTGTTTAACCAAAAGCATGTTTTATGTGTGGTTTTGTTTTGGTTTTTTTAATGTTTAACAGTAACTGAAGCTGGCTTTGGTGCTGACATTGGGATGGAGAAATTCTTCAACATCAAATGCAGAGCCTCTGGCTTGGTTCCCAGTGTGGTTGTACTTGTTGCTACAGTGAGGGCTTTGAAGATGCATGGAGGTGGGCCAAATGTAAGTTTTTTCACCTTTCTTGGGAAATAAAATGGTTGCTAATATTTGAAATAAGTAAAATATTTTGCTTTAAAAAATACTGGAGGTAGCCCGTGGGTAGTATTTAGATATCCCTCCTGAGTTACCTCATTTTATAGACATTACCTCCAAAGGTAATGCAGGAATGGGAAGGCACAAATGAAAGAAGAGGGATGAAAGAGCTCTGAAGTAATAAATCTTGCTGAGGGAGGGAAGTTTGTTTGCGTTTGTTTTTGTGGGTTTTTTTAAAGAGCTATAATATGTATATATATTCTTTTCTCTGCCTTTTGAAATAGCATTTGTAAGTGCACTGAAGTAGTCACAGGCTGCAAAAGTTGGCAGCTGAGGAGGATTGGGAAGAGTTAGGGTTGCAGGATGAGAGTGGAAGTAGGGAACATCGTTAGTGGAGGTTTTGAGATTTCTTTCACTGCATCAGTGGGAACCTCTCCTGTCCTTTTAATCTGCTCAGGTTAATTCCCTCAGGGATGCTGAGGTAACTGATAAAACTTTGCAAGGGTTTTCCCGGTGTACCATTAGTGACCAATGTACAATTTTTTGCTATTTAAGCCACTAAAAGACTCATACAGATTACTGATTGTAGAAGTACTCCTCAGTCATACAATCAGATGAGACTGGTAGCCAAGCAGACAGACACTTAGCTCCTAGAAACACTTCCATCTGCCCAGCAGCATGCAAGAGAGTGATGCTGCCAGGGAAAACCTCACTGGGTGAAAATACCAGAGCTGTTTCCACAGCCACAAAATTTTGGAATGCATGGCCTCCCTTACAGCTAATCATCCCTCAAAACTAAAGCTGAGCTGTCCTTTTTCAGTTTTTCAAGTTGACGTAATTGTATAACTTTCTGTCAGTTTAGTCCAATTCTAATAAAAGTTTTCTTTATTTTTGGTGATATTCCCCCTTGCCTATCAAGGCAGATATATTATCATGTGTGTTATCGTCCAATCTAGCAAAAATAGGACTTACATATGTCTTAATAACTGTCTCTATTTCTGTCAGATCTATGTCTTTAGAAGTATAAAGTTTCATTTGTTTACATAAAGCATTCATAGAGGCATGTAGATACTTTTACTGGGAGGTTAACTATAAAATGGACCAAGGCCAATGCTTCAGACAAAAGTAACTAAGTCCAGTGCCTGGGATCAATGTATGTGGCCCTTGGAGACTCAATATAGTACTCTGGTGATACTCTTTGTCTATATACCTTTATGCTTTCCAGCAAAGTAAATAACTTGCATGCAGTTTCTTGCCACAGGCAGTAACTACAGAACACCCAAAGATGATGTTCCTCTTCTAGTCACCTGTGTTACTGTTATTCCGCCAGCTGTTAGAGGTTGCTGTCTTTGCACTGCAGGTGCATTAAGCATGTGGAATGGGATCCAATTACCTCCACTCTAATAAAACTTTTACAAATAGTTGCTGAGTCACTACCTGTGTCTTGACACCCAAATACCATAGGAAGTGCTGCTATTCTTCATGTACCAGTGTAACTTGGAATAAAGCAGAAGCTGCAGTCAAGCTGTGATATTGTGTGTGATTATGTGCTGACTGACAATGCAGAAACTAAGCAAAAGTGCACTGCTGACCATTTAGGATTATGACAAATGTCTATTCCAGGTAACTGCTGGTGCCCCCTTGAAGAAAGAATACACAGAAGAGGTAAGAAGAACTATTATAAAACCTTAGGAGAAGTTTTTGTTTAAAGGGACAAAATAATGGCATGTATGGAGAGTTAGAACTTCTTGTTCCTCTGGCTGGATAGTGTGCAGCCTCAGGTTTGACAAATAGCATGCTCTAATGCTAGCATTCAGTGAACACCTCTAACAGCCATTGCCAACAAGTAAAGCCAACTCGCCTTCCCCCAGCCACTTGGTGTTATCCCTCTTGTGTGTGTTATGTGTGTGACTAAGCTAGCTGAAAAATAACTTTTTTTCGGTAGCTTTTCCAGGGCTACTAAGTTTTCAGACTGATCAGCTCTTCATTCCAGTCCATCATACAGGCCTTTATGGAAGCACAAGAGCAGAGTGGTGCAGGGGTCAAAGACACTCTCTGAAATTAATGATAGCTTAACCTGTTCATTAAACAACTGTTTTAATCTATTTGTGCTTTACATTTGGTGTTGGATGTCACTCTTCAAACAAGAGTGGATTCTACAAGTTTTGTTTGTCTCTTCACTGTAGACAAATTCTGGTCTTTTGGTTTTACCAGGCTAAGGATATGTGTGTTTTTGCAGTTAAGATAGGGCCTACAAAGTGTGAGGTAAAAGAGTAAATAAGGAAATCCACTAATGTGCTCTTATCTGGGTTATATATGTATATATAGATTAGACTATACATCTACCACATCTGTATGTCAAACCCAACCCCACTACTGTATTTTGTTTATAAACTTTGCAAACAAGAGACTAACAGCCTTTTCACAATCGTGACGGGCAACCAGCAATGCATTCATGTACAAATTCTGGACACTACTTAGTTACTTAAATATGTCTGTTACTTGTTAATTGAAACAAGAATTAACAAGTGCCAAAATATTTTTGTCTGGAAGCATTTTACTTGCCTGCAACTGTCATGATCAGCACTGTTTATGTTCACTTTAATTTATGGAAAATTCTTTGGCTGGAGAAGACTTGATGTATCTTACCATTTCCATTAATTTTTATTTAATTGCACAGAACCTCCAGCTGGTAGCTGATGGCTGCTGTAATCTACAGAAACAGATTCAAATTACTCAGCTCTTTGGAGTTCCTGTTGTGGTTGCTCTAAATGTTTTCAAGTAAGTCTAGTCTTTCATTACTCTTGTGAGTAAATCCACAGTTCAAATTTCACACTTCTCTTGGTTTTTAAATTAATCAGTTTTGACATGAAGAAAAGAAGCTATTAAAGAATTTCCATTTTTCATCATGAGTATAAAGACCTTTAAATCCTCAGCTTGGTCTTAGGGGTTTAAAACCACCAAAAAAGTATATGCTGTTATGGAACTATTAATCTTCCATGTTAATTAGCTGTAACAATTACAAAAAGTGTTCTTGAAACATGTAAATACATATGCTGTATGTAGATGCATTATATATATGGCACAATTTCTGTAGAGACTTGTTTTACAACTGCTGATGGTAGAATAAGGCTAAGTATATGAGGTTATATGAGAGAACCAATTAAACAAAATAATGAGATGGAACTGTTTGGTTGGCAGAACTGATTCTCCTGCTGAGGTTGATC
Organism: Falco cherrug; assembly: GCF_023634085.1. Classification (NCBI taxonomy): domain Eukaryota; kingdom Metazoa; phylum Chordata; class Aves; order Falconiformes; family Falconidae; genus Falco; species Falco cherrug. The sequence continues at coordinate 45,802,194 of NC_073702.1, forward strand.
TGGTGTGCAAGATTGCGAAGCAATCTGGAGCATTTGATGCTGTACCCTGCACTCACTGGTCAGCTGGTGGTAGAGGAGCAGTAAAATTAGCTCAAGCTGTGGAGAAGGCAGCCAATCAGAAAAACAGTTTCAAGTATCTCTACAGCTTGGAGGTAAGATTTATTTTTTTTATTCCATGAATATATGCTGCATCAGTGATGGATTTGAAACAAGAACATTGCAACAGAGCTATCTAAGACACTTGGAAAGGGGCTTGACTTGGCTTGGTATCACAAGAGCTGGAGGGAACAATCAGTTTGTGGCTTGTCTAATCAGAGGAGCAGGATACTTGCTGGTAATGCTCACTGTTTAGTGCATTGAATGATGTTTCTGATACTTTCTTCTTTAACATAACGGTGTATCTGTAGGTGGATCATTCACAAATTATTGTGGGAGGCTTCTCCACAAAGATCTCACAGTTATTGTATTTGTCCTAAAAATCAGCTAAAATGAAATATATATAGTTACAGTCTCACTGTCATGGGTGTTGCACCAAGTTGTGGCTCCCTGAAACATTCACTCTCTGTATGAAAGATGATCGAAGTGGCACGTGCATGCTCATGCTCCACTCCTGCCCAGCCAGAGAGGTCAGTGCAGAGAGGAAGCACTGCCTTCCCCAGCACCCGCCTGCACGCACGCATCCCTCAGACAATGATGCGGAGCGCAGGTAGCCCAGTCCTGTTCCTCATCGTCTGCTGATCAGGATTGGAGTCTGCTAGTACAATGTGGCACACATGGGTTGCTGATGCTGTTGGCCTTAGATCCTCAGTCTATCCCAGTGCCCTTACCCCGCTCCGATCACTGGCACCAGTGTCCATGAGCCCCTGAGGTTCACAGCTCACTCCAGCTGCTGGCGCACAGACCTCTCCTCCTGCTCTCTGGTGTTCATAGATATCTACAGCAGAGAGCACACCCACACGGAGGTAGTCAGAAATAAGATTTAATGAGAACAGAGGACAGACTGCGGTCCTGAAGCACAGAGCTCAGTCAGACAAGCTACTGACCAGACACCTTTACACTCAGGTGGCCCCTTCTTACCCTTTTCCCTCTTTTTTTCTCACACTTGTTCCTCTTCGGTCCACCTTGGTTAATCCCTTTTCCCATCTTCAGTCCTTCCACTGAAATGCCCCAGCAATCTTTACGCATTCCCACAATCCCATCATAAGTTTTACAGAGTCCCAAAATGCTGCTCTTCCTATGTCCCATAGGTCCTGTGCTGGTCCAGGCAATCACCTCCTTTTGTTTGCAAAGTTTTCTGATGAAAGAGTTTCCCTATTGACTCACCTTGGTGCATATTGCACCAAGGACAATGGTCTCATCCTTCCCCTTAGATGGTCTTAGGAAACAGGCAATTCCGTGTGCTCTAGTTTTCACTTAATAGGTTTTTTCACTGATTACATTTCTAGAGTTCACCCTCTGATCCTTGCTTGGGCTTCGTTTTTAATTTGCTTAGCCCTTAGATAACCTAACAAAGGATAGTGTGGTCCAAGTTTTCAATCCTATGTCTGCCAGAAATGGTGACTCTTTCCATGTCTTGGGGACTTAATTTTTGCAGTCGCCCGCAAGGTAAGTGCAGCAGTGCGAGCTGTCAAGAGGAGCAGTTTGCGAGGAAGGGCTGCTCGGGCCCTGAACGCACTGTGCTGGAGTACCACCATGCGGGCAGAACGTTTGCTGAGAAGGTTATACAAATGATTTCTCAGGACCTTCCTGACTTATCCAAAAGCGGGTGGGGCAGAATTTGGGCAGCAAACCAGACTTTTCTGGCACCAAGGAAGCCCTTGTCAAATTTCAGATCCTGTGCCTCAGCTGACAGTGTGAATTAAGTTTCTTTAGAAAATGTTTGAATGCTATTTTTTAACAGCAGAACCTCAGCTTTGTTCTTTCAAATGGCTGAAAGTTCCTGTTTTGATTCTTCTCTCCAGAAAAAAGTTCAGCCTAAGGTAGATATGCCATACTGTTATCTTCCACTGTCTTCTCCCTGATATATACCCCATATATGTTGCACCCACTTTATTTCCTCTTTCCACCTCCCCCACTGTTTTCCCAAATGTCAGAAATCCAGCCAACTCCTATTAGTATTAACCACTGCCTTCACAGAATAGATGGAAATACTTTGGGAGTGTAAGTGCTGTGGCAGCTCTTCAAGGTGTTTTGCTCACGGAACATTTTTACAGTGAAAAAATGGACAATATGTCTGCCTTTCTAAGTTTGTCTCTGATGAGATACCCTGGAAACTGAAGATATCATTTTACGGGTTTTGTGTAATAAAATGGGGAAAAAATGCTTTCAGAAAAATGTGTAATAGTTTTCCCCATAGGACATTTGTGTTACAGAGATAGCTCATTAGTGTTTCATGAGTCCCATATTTAAGCTCTGATGTTTCTATATTCTGTGTAGTTTACAATCTTGTGACATGAATGAGTAGGAAGGATTGGTAGGGGTGGACTCTGCCTCTATGAAGGAAGAAAATAAGATTGAATTCTACTTTAATGTCTTTCCAGACACATTGTTTTGTACTGTGTTGCACAAGCAGCATGATCTTCAGCACAAAGGGAATGAGTCACATCTTTACATCAACTTAATATCCCGTAACTTAATACAAGTATTGTAAGCCTCAAAAATATGTTGAAGGGATTTTATAAAAATATAAAGATTTTAAAATACTGTAAAAAAGTAAATTCAGGCCAACAAAAACAGTAGAGTGTAAAGTTCAGGCTTCTGTTTCATCCTTACTGTGCAAAGGATGGGGACTGAAGCAGCTGAAAGTAGGAGAATGAAACAGCGATGCTGTCACTGGCACAGCATTGTAGGTCTTTTGGTCACAGGGCTCAGAGATGTGAAGGAAAGCTAACTCTTCCAAATACGCCTGCCCAGGTATTACTTAAGGTGGTAATAGGATTTTTTGATGTAGCAGTTTTGAGGACAGATTTCCACTGTTCAAAGAGGTAACTATGACAGAATATTAAGAAAGAGAAAAGTTAGTAAGATGGGATTCAGACAGGTGGTTTCCCCTTTCATTTGCCCAAAGGGGATTTAAGTGAAAAGACACAGTTTCGTCCCTCATCTTTCCAGTGACTGCCGGCTTTGTCCAGTTACTTGAATACTGAGTCCTGGTTGCCTCAAGTTTGACGGGGTTTGCTGTGGTGTTTTTCCTTTTCATCCTCTTCCTTTTTGTCCTTTTTCCTCCTCTTTCTTTTCCTTTTTCCTTCCCTTTCTTTTCCTTTTTCTTTTTCTTCTTTTTATTTTTATTTTTCTTTTTATTTTTCTTTTATTTTCCCTTTGGAATGTCGAAAGGGGAAATATTCTGCTTAAAACCACTACCACTTCATTCATAAATCTGTCTGTCTTTATGAGATTATTCTGCTCTTCCCTTTACTCCATGTCTCCATTTAGTCTGTTCATGTTTATGCGTCTTATTTTCCTCTGTATGGAAAACTTCATCAGAATTTTCTTCCAAAACTGGCTATAATTAGAACAACTTCCAACACCACAGACTACTGTAGCCATAATAGGTTCATTTAACATTCTGATGTTTTGTTCGAAAGTATTACTCTGGGGATTCAAAAACAAAAACCAAAACCCATGTACGTAAAACTGGTTTAGATCCTTTTTTACCAGACCAATGTTTGCAGCAAACTGTATTACTAGTATAGAGTCAGGCATCTAATTAGAGGATAGTCCAGATCTAGTGGTCTCTCTTTGGAATTTTTCCAAGTGGCATGTATCTTTGCAGGGCTTTATGTAATTTCCAAATGTATATCTGGAAACAAAGACTTCCTTGAAAGGTGTTTACAAAGGTATATAATGTGAGAAGAACAAGAAAGTCTCTTCTAGATCTGTCTAATACTGGTAAAAAGCCGAGGATCAGCTATTTTTTTCTGAATCCTGAGGTATTTTTGTGCATTTATACCATCTTGTCTAGTGATACCCAAGCATGTGCTGAATGAACAGTTTTAGACAATGGACATAACACAGTTCAGGACTCAGGCTCCGCTAAGCAGCCCTCTCGGGTATCATATCAAGCTAGCCTAATTAGAAGACTGTGCTCATGTGGTTATATTCCTTGAAGTATCTCGTTTGGTCTGTTTAAACTTTCTCAGGTGTCTCTACATGACACAGTGTTCTGTAGCCCCACTTTCAGATTGCTTATCAGATTCTCTTTTTCTCTTAAGCTGGCAAGCCTTTGTTTTTATCCTAGTAGCTGATGCTTGTAATTTTTTTTATTTTTTTAATGCTTCTTGGTTCTAGCAAGGGTTTGTTTGACATTTTGTATTAGGTGAACAAATATTTTTCAGGATTTGAAATGAGAACAGAATAAGCTTCAAGCATATTTTGAAGGCAGTGTGAAGAATAGCCACATATACAATTTTGGGAGTGCATATGTGTGCCAGTGTCATTTCATAGATCAAGTACAGTACAAGTGACCTCTGACAAGTAATGCCAGCACTGCTGTGACTTTTAACTGTAAGAAAAGGGCATAAACAGGTACAGTGTACCATGAAATGCTTACAGTAATTAGGAATTGCATAGGATGGGGGTTCAGGAGAAAGCGTGAGTTTTAGTATGGTAGGCTCCAGAGTTTATAACATAGTTTTAAAAGATTATGGGCAGTAGCCGTAATAAATACTACACTTTTTAATATTGAGTTTTGCCCCCACTGCACACTAACCTCTCTTATTTTACTGTTGAATTGGTTTCTTGCCGAGTATTTCTCTTCAGTGTTTGCAGGATGGGTTTGTTTTAAAAGCCTCCTGAACTCTCTATGAAATAATCTGTGGGGTTTTTTTTTAATATATATATTCTTGCCACATATGGAAAATATCAAAATATCAACTCTCTTATCACTGTTGACTTCCCTTTTGGGTTCACTTTTCTTGAAGTATGGGTCTTTAAGTTGCAGCAGAAAGCTATTACTCAAAATAAAGTTGACTGACCCATTAAAAGTAAGTTTAGATAACTAGAGGGAAGATGGGAGAGGATGGAAACATACCCCTCCCATTCCAAAATTTTTCTGGCTTCAGTGCCTGTTCTTTGCCGGGCAGGGGCGAAGATGGGGGGGAAGCTATATTCCCCACTGATGCATGCTTGTTGAGTAACCTGCCTTCTTTCACTACCTTGCTCTCCTCTCTTCTCCTGCTGAGAACTCTCCCTTGACTTACAGCAGCATTCCTCAGCCTGGGGGAGGAAACATAGGTCTAAAGAAAGGCGTTAGGTTTTTAAGAGGTGCATCGCCCCTTCCTGCAAGGCAGCTGGAGTGCAGTGGGCTAACGCTCTAGGAGATAAAGAGGAGAAGGACAGGCATATGGCATGGGGCAGGATCGGCATATCTGACCAGTCAGCAAGTTAGCATTGTCCCCTTAAAAGACTGACATGGTAACCTGACAGATATGATTGAAGAGCCTCAAATCACCTGATTTATGCTGCATTGGAAAATGGAACTGAAGAGTGTAAAGGTCACAAAAATGAGGTAGAATGAATTGTTCCAGTCTTCCAAGTTTGTCAGAAGACACCTATTTTTGCCAGTGCTCTGCCTTTAGGTAATATTATGACAAATGAAAATATTTCCAGGCTGTACTGTGGAAGTTGATTGCACAAGTATTTTGGCTGAGTGCAGTGAATTGCCTGGCCAGCCTGCAGAACAAAGGGGAGCTTTCTCAGCTTGGGGCCATCCACTGGGAATGAGGTTGAGTAGCAGCACTTCTTCTCAGGGAGGCATCTAAGCAGTCAGCAGCCTCAGCACTGGTGTTTTTCTCCTGCTAGGAGCAGAATAGTAACTTGGGCAAATCTGGAGCATCTAAGCCCACAGTTTTGGCTGCCCCTTCCTCTGTTCTGCTATGGCAGTGTGGTGTGGGCTGCCACTTGGCTCACTTCCAGTCTTAGCTTCAGCTGTCGGAGACAATGGGTCACTCAGAGAGGCCTAAGGGTAGAATCAAAATGGGGCAAACTGTGCTCACAGTGGTTCCCTGTGCATTGTCTTCCCTTCCATCCTCTGGCCTCGTCTCCAATAATAAGAATGAGTTGTGAGTGATGAAGGAGGGAAGAGACCAGTCACTAGAGGAGAAGGCTTCTTTGTGCATGTACTAGGAGAAGTGGCTCGAAGAGGAAGGCAGAGTCAAGAAGGGCTCATGGGGTCGGGGTTTGAGGACACTACCTCCAGGGTAATGAGCTAAGGCAGAGTGTTTCTTTCCATTTGTAAACTTGTCATCTTTTCAATCTCAGTGTGATTGAAGGGGGGGCAAGGGGTGAGTGTAAGGGGTGTTTTCTGTTTCCTCCAGTAATACCATGAAGCTGCTAAGCCATGAAAGACATCCATCATGTGTCTGCTGTCACATCAGCCCAATATACCTCTGTTCTTTTGCCTGGGAGGCAAATAACTTCTATGTTGTTCTTTATACAACATGAAGTTCAGTCATGTATGGACCCAATGGAAGGTCCTCAAGCACTACTGGAGTAGGAATAAATAAAATTATATATGCTCCTTACTGAAAGTTTTCCTAATAAATGGTGGAGATCGTTTCTCATCTTGAAATGCAGACTGTACTGCTCTCCAGCGTATGCTAGTCTTTCAACTATTTCCCCCCACCCTACTGCTGGTAAGCCATCTAGGAGTGAAGCCACATTAAGGAGGAATTCCACAGGGCTGTACCAGCCTCTCCTCCTACTCCCATCAAAGAGATTTTGGTGGAGTCTGAATGCTTCTTTCACCGAATTGGGTGTTCTAGGGTGGAAGCTATCTTTCTTCCACTTTGTCTCTTTTTTTTTTTGTGGATGTAGGCTCTTGATGGCACTTCACTTTTACGTTTGTTTTCATTAGTTTTCTATTCTTTGCATGAAGCAATTTTCTTAGGCACAGCTGGGGTTTCAAAGTCAGGGAAATAGAAAATAAATCTCTAAGTCCACAGGCTTAGGTGTTGATTCACAAACTGTTCAACTTGACTGAATATGGTTTTCTGCAAATTAAAAAACAAACTCTTGTCCTGTGCCAACAAAAGGTGGGGGGGTGCTAAAGACTTGGGATTCCTTTTGTCAGCCACAGATCTTCTGGAAACAGAATATACAGATACTTTAATAAATGTGTTTTTATTTTATCTAGGGGAAAAGCTAGAAGTAGGAGTTTGAATGTGCAGTGTCAGCTATTGTTTTAGCACTGCACTCTGTCACCCCACACAGCACCTTCAGCCATACACTCATCATATGTTTTCATTTGGCAGCCTTCCCAAGAAGAGGAATGAGTGATGCCTGCATACTGTTTCACTTAGCCAACTAGCAATTCTTTTTTATTGCTTTTAGTGAATGCATAAGTTAATTTTTTTTAAAAAAAAAGTGCCACTGCCTTGAATTTTGAACTATTTTAAGAATTTCTGTGAAAACACAAGCAGCTTAGCAATGATAAACCCAGAGGTTGTTACCTCATAATTAAACTGGTGATCTCATAATTAAAAATAGGCAATGAGACTAAAGTGAATGTTTAAAGAGCTTGAAGTATTAAGTGTATAAGGTACGAGTGCATAGTGCTTCTGTATATTCTAAACACGTTTTTCAGCACAGTCTTAAATTTTCTCAGAGCACAAAGTCATTTTAAATATTATATTGTATAACTGTGAAGAGATCCTTTCAGACAGTGCTGCACTGACAGGCACTCACTTAAGGTATTCAGTTTAAGCTAATAACACCAGTGCTACTCATAGTAGTGTGGCTTAGCTGCAATGGAATGAAGTATGACTACAGACTTACTGCTGTTGACTCTGGCTTTTCAGAGACATTTTCTGTTGGACTCTGTTTTGGTGAGGAAGTTGGAGAATGCTTAAAAGCAGAAGAAAGGAAGGAAGAAAAGAATAGTGTCAGGGATTGGCTAGTGGGAGTTAAAAAGATTAACTCCTTTCTCCAGAAGCCAAAAAGCTTAAAGTCAAGTGTCCAGATCAGGGTGCAGAAGATGGGAATCCCACACACAGTCCCAAGCCAGGTCCTTGGTAGTCTGCATGTTTTGTTTCATGTGACACTGATTTTTGGCAACAAGGCTGATTTCAGGAATCCCAGCCCAAGCCATCTGTCCCTGCCCCAACTCACTGTTTCTGCTGGTACTTTTCAGTGATGAGATTTCAACAGTTTGAGCAATTCTTTCTGTAGAGACAGCATTTAAGCCATCTTTGTCTCTCTGCTTTATACTGGCTTTGCCTTTATGGTAAACTGGTTGTGTGAACTGATCTGGGTTACAATAGCTTTTTTTTCCCAGGGTTATGTGTGCAGCTGCACAAGCAGCAGTGCTGGCCTCTCATTTGCACTAGCACATGGGTAAGTGTGAGCAGCAGAGGAAGGGAGGATGAAGGAGGGTCTGTTGAAGCAGGTCTGCTGTCCATGGAAATCCTTATGAAGCCCCACGTGGAGAAATGATAATCCACAGTCTGCTATTATAGCTGAAGGAAGAGATGAAGCATGAAGGAAATGTGAGGAAAGGCTAGCAGAAATGAAACACTATTAAATTATGTTTTGGTAAAAATCTTGCTGTTGATAGTATTGGAAGAAAGAAGACAGTGTAATGCAGACAGCACCAATTTGCACTAACATCACATCCTGCAAGTGGAATGGCCTGGAAGTAGCAGTATGCCTGGGTGAAACGCTGGTGTGATTTCATCTGGGATAATCAATCCAGTCTTGGGAATGACAGGCTCTCCTCTTTATCAGTGCTGATTTCTTGGTTTAATCATTCTCTGTCAAGTACTGAAATGTACAGCTACACAGATACTGCTTTTGTGAAAGCAGTTTGTGCGCTTTTGCTGTAGCACTGGTTGTGCTTTAGCCAAGGAGATGATCCTGTTTATGGTGTGGGTGCTTGGCAGTCTCAACAAGCATGTGTGTTTGTACTTGCCACAGAAGAAGCATATGGCTTGGGTAGCTCTGAATGTGTGAGATTGCAGAAATGCACGTTGTCTCCAGCAGGACCAGGGACATGGGTTGTTTCTGAGAGAAACATCAAAGCTACTTAACTGTCAGCAGATATTGATACTGTGTGGCCCTGTAGAACCTTCTGATGTTCAGTATAAATTTACATTGAGTTTCATGCTATGAATTTCTCAAGAAGCTAAAACTTAATCTGAAAATAATTCTTTGAAGCTGCCATAATTCTTTCAGTGTTAGTACTAATATGTAGTTGCTTATCTATAAAAATCAACCTTTGTCTAAATCTATACTGTCTATTGTGTATCTATCACCTGTTCTCCACCTAAATGTCCTTAGTTGTGTAACATTCACAACCTTACATAAGGGAAGTGAGAAACTTTTATTACTGATCCTAAATCTTTAGTGCTTTTGACACTCTGCACATTTTATAAATATCATTATCACCACAGCTGTCCACATAGAAGAGGTACTGTGGAACCACGTTGCCGTTCATATGGGTGCATCGATGCTCACTGTTTAGATGAGATTTTTCATCCTCTTTTCATTAAAACTGTTCTACTGATGGCCTGCAAGTAGTTGCATCAGCGTAGCTGAGGGTACTGCATCATAGTTTGTGAATGGGAGTGAACAACTGGTTCAGGTATATCCTAAGCCATCGTAGAAAATTCTCAGACAAAAAAAGTGAGAGAGACAAGATTACTTCTTTTTTTCTAAGTGTCTGAGATATGTGGTTTCTTCTGGCAGGTATTTGACCCAGGTGTTTAAGGTACAAATAGCAAGCCCACACGATTTCAGCTGGACCAAAATTCAGCTTAAAGTGCCTTAATGATTTATTTACTTGTGCAATATGCCCCTTTTCAGCCCCTTTGAATTCAGCTAAACACTTTTGTATGTGAATTAGCACTATGAAGCGTTACTACATATGGTGGATGCCTGTGCACGTCAGTGAGAGTATTTCCATAGTGAAGTGCTGAATAATCAACATTGTTGAAAACCTAAAGCTAAATTTGCCCTTTAAAGACCAGATAAGAGAAAGTAAGAATTATTCCTGCGAGTGTCTTGTAAACTCCCAGGCTTCTGCTATGGCATAGACATAAAAAGTCTCTTGAATTACTAAAGCTTCTTTTCTGATAAATGCCATTATGTTATTTTCAAGTAAAATTAATTTTTATGACTCATGTGAAGTATTAGGTGACTTTTCTTTGGGAAATACCTCTTCAAGTTAAATTAAAATGAAATTTCCCAGCAGTATTACTTAATAACTGGAACACAGGAAACTTTTTAGCTTGAAATGCTGTTACACTGTGATTCTAAATAGTTAATCCCTTAAAAATCCCTAAGAAAAATACTAAGAAACCAGTGGATTCTTAGCACAGTGTAGTGTACTCCTTTCCCTACTCCTGAAACTTCAGGAAGCATATTTGAGACTGTGCATGTGCTTGGGCTGTGTTAATGTGTATAGAGCATCTGTGCCTCCCTGTTGGTTTCTATCTGAATTGGGCTCAGCCAGGACTCATCTACCTGTGCTGTGAGATTAAATAGGCTCAAACTCTGCTCTGTGACACCATGCATATCGCCTCACCCGTTTGTATGTGCATGCCTTGCAAAAACATGTGGCAATCTTGGAAAAACACTTTTGTTTGCCATTTACACTCCCACAACTGGTGATTGTTCTGAGGTTACATTTACAAAATTTGAAGTCTGGGTACTGGCCTGGAAAGTATCTGAAAATCTGGTTAAAAAAAATTAAAAATAACCAGCACAAACACGTAGGGATACAATTTGACTCTCCAGCTCAGGCTCAGTCATGCAAGATATTGCACATGTCCCAGGAGGAGCAGAATGTCACCACTGTCATTAAAGCACTCTCCTCTGCTGTTAGCCACAGCCCTGCAGGGTTTCATTTGGAAACTACAGCTATGGTCACAGGAAAGGGGCTGAGGGTGTAGTAATTATGCTGCTGTCAAATTAGTTTGAAGTATTTTGACACAAATGCAAGTTGAATCTAAATTAAGATCTCCATCTCAATGAATTTACTGAGGTTTAAGCAGGAAGGTGTTAGTTTTGATGCTGGCCTGCTGACAACAGGGAGTGGAATTCCTTTTGCCTTTGCTTTTGGTCTTGCTGTTAGTCCTTGGCTGCAAGTAAACAGCACCCAAAAGGCAAGTTAGCAGACACATTTTGCATTTCTTCCACTGTGTTCAAAGCTGCCATGGGTATGAATATACGTAATAATTAATCTGAGAGAAGTTTCATCTCATGACAGCTATCCATGTCACTAAGTAGCTGTTCAGCTTAATGCTGCCAGGAATTATGTATGGGATATTTGCAATGTGTTATCTCCAATTCTCATTAGATTCTTTTGCACTGCTTGGATTCCTGTAAAAAACCTGAAATCGGGAGTGTGACATCTTCCTACCCAATTAAGGTGCACTAATCATATAGTCAGCATGTTCAGACATGTCTTGTGGAACATCTTTAAACCTCACTTTGAAATTTCATATCTGAGGGGGGAATTTTATTTGAACCTTAGTAGCTTTTAATGCCTTACATTTAAGCTACTTGAAAGTCTGGAAAGCTTTTTTTCTTGTCATGTCTGTGTTACTAGATTTCTTTATTAACACAAAGGCAGATTACTTTAAACTTTAATTGTTCCAGAATTGAATCATAAATACAAAATGGTCTGTCTGACACAAACCCTTCGATTGATGTGTCTTTGCAGGAAAAACACTACTTCTAGACAAGCACTGCAAAAATGTGATTAACTGTGGAACTTCTTATAAATACACCGGCTAGAGTTTATTATTCACAAACCAATTCCTTGCCTTTGTTGGAATAAAATGAAATACTTTGATTATGTGTTCTGGTGCTTTTTGTATTGCTTGAGATTGCCAAGTCTTCTTCCCCAAGTGGTATCTCTTCAGATTTTGTTGAACACTTCATCCGCGTGGCTTCTTAATTAAATATTCTGGGGTACAAATTACTGATGGGATGTTCCTTGGAGTATTGCACGCATCTATGGCCATCTCTGGTCAGCACTGAAGTAGCTGAACTTCTGGTATGTTCCTTCCTCCATAGTCCTCTTCCTACAGAAACAAGTCAAAGAGGTTGGCTTGTTTAAAATAGGCTATATGGGTCACACTCGCTGTCTCCAAGGTCATTCAAAACAAAAGAAGAGAGAAAGAGGAAAGAGTTCTTTAATTAAACAAAAATGATGGCACAAAAAGTGAATGACTGATCTGACCACAAAAACTGCTGAAAACCTGTGGAAGGATTTTTAACAGCCAGAATGTGAGAGTCTGCATCTGCCTTCAAATAGAAGCCAGAAAGACAGAATACACGTTCACTTTAAGCTGGATAACATGACATGGATACATGTGGAGACTGAGGTTGAACTTAGTGATTTGTGATCTCAAAGTGTTTCCTAGAATGCTTTCATTTTTTTGTGTGTGTTTTTTTTAAGTGTCCAAAGTGCTTTACTATATCAATACTACAATTCAAAATACATATCTTAGGCAGGATAGGAGGTGAGAATAAAAAAATTAAATTATTAATGAAGGAGCAGTGATGGGTCAAGAATTTTCTGCTACAGTTCCTTGCTTCTCAGAGGAACCTTCCCTGGCTGCCTGCTACCTTGTCTTGTCCAGTCATTGTATCGGTTATCTTTATTGTGAAAGGAAATTTATTTGTCTAGTGATCCCTCTTAACCCAGCGGAGCTTGCTTCTTTGTATCTGCAGTGTGTGTTAGCTTTTGCTTCTTAAAAACTACATGGCAGTGATTTTCTTCTTCCACTTTAGGCAAGAGTGTAAGCTCACGTTGTCAGCTTTATAATGCACAAATTGTGCAGCAGCTCCCAAATTGAGTATGGTTGTAATTCATGTACCTGTAGCTGGGTATCGTCTCCATCACCAGGGTCCTTTACTTGGTTTCATGCTTTAGCAATCCTGTTTAACAAGAATGAATCTAAATGAGAGATTCAGATTTCTCACTCAGCAAACAAAATCCTAGTTTCTCTCAGTTAATGTTCATGCTTGTATTGTTTCCTTGTCTCTCTGCAGCTTCCTATTGTTGAAAAAATAAGGATCATTGCTCAGAAGGTGTATGGAGCTCAGGATATAGAGCTGTCTCCCGCTGCACAGTCACAAGTTGATCGTTACACTCGACAGGTCAGAATGCCAGTGAATTATGCAGTCAGGTATTTGCTGGATGAAAGTCTTATGAAACCCTGGGGTGTAAAAGGTTCTCAGATTGGAGTGTTTAGTCAAGCTTTGCTAAAAGGTGTGAGCTTACCCATGGTGCTAAACTGTGAAAGCCAGTATGGATTGTTTAGATTACATTAGGTAGAACAGAATGGTTTTAACCTTGAAAGCTATCTCCTGTAAGATATGTATGGTGTTTGAAATCCTTCTGAGATTGTTGATGAAACTCTATATTTTCTATGCAGAGTGGTAATTTTGGGTTACTGCCTTAAATGTGACAACTGCACATCTAGTAATATGTGCCAAATTTTAGCATATGACTGTTCACTTGTACCTGCAAAAAATGAGTTTGCAAACACAAAAAGACCTG